>NC_091979.1:279954290-280601790 GCF_044704955.1 Pristiophorus japonicus
TTGACAAGGTCCCACATAAGAGATTGGTGTGCAAAATCAAAGCACATGGTATTGGGGGTAATGTACTGGCGTGGATAGAGAACTGGTTGGCAGACAGGAAGCAGAGATTCAGGATAAACGGGTCCTTTTCAGAATGGGAGGCAGTGACTAGTGGAGTGCCACAGGGCTCAGTGCTGAGACACCAGCTCTTTACAATATACATCAATGATTTGGATGAAGGAATTGAGTGTAATATCTCCAAGTTTACAGATGACACTAAACTGGGTGGCGGTGTGAACTGTGAGGAGGACGCTAAGAAGCTGCAGGGTGACTTTGACAGGTTAGGTGAGTGGGCAAATGCATGGCAGATGCAGTATAATGTGGATAAATGAGAGGTTATCCACTTTGGTGGCAAAAACACAAAGGCAGAATATTATCTGAATGGCGGCAGATTAGTAAAAGGGGAGGTGCAACGAGACCTGGGTGTTCATCAGTCATTGAAAGTTGGCATGCAGGTACAGCAGGCGGTGAAGAAGGAAAATGGCATGTTGGCCTTCATAGCTAGGGGATTTGAGTATAGGAGCAGGGAGGTCTTACTGCAATTGTACAGGGTCTGGTGAGGCCTCACCTGGAATATTGTGTTCAGTTTTGGTCTCCTAATCTGAGGAAGGACGTTCTTGCTATTGAGGGAGTGCAGCGAAGGTTCACCAGACAGATTCCAGGGATGGCTGGCATATGAGGAGAGACTGGATCAACTGGGCCTTTATACACTGGAGTTTAGAAGGATGAGAGGGGATCTCATAGAAATATATAAGATTCTGATGGGACGGGACGGGTTAGATGTGGGAAAAATGTTGGGGAAGTCCAGAACCAGGAGACACAGTCTTAGGATAAGGGGTAGTCCATTTAGGACTGAGATGAGGAGAAACTTCTTCACTCAGAGAGTTGTTAACCTGTGGAATTCCCTGCCACAGAGAGTTGTTGATGCCAGTTCATTGGATGTATTCAAGAGGGAGTTAGATATGGCCCTTACGGCTAAGGGGATCAAGGGGTATGGAGAGAAAGCGGGAAACGGAACTGAGGTGAAGGATCAGCCATGATCTTATTGAATGGTGATGCAGGCTCGAAGGGCCGAATGGCCTACTCCTGCACCTATTTTCTATGTTTCTATGTTTCTATGACTGTAGGCAAGTGTTGTTGAATGATGATCAGGAAGAGGAACCCTGACTGATCAGTTTGCCTTTCCCTAGCTTAGGAATTCTGAAGCCAAATTTTATATGCTCACTACCACCCTGAACCAGATTGGAAACTCAGCTGAGGCCAGTGATTGAACCCAGCACTTTCTTGATCTTTCAAGCCGAGCACCACATCACAAGCAGTGGTATTTACCCTCTGAGCCAATGGGAGAGCCCACTTTAGATATAAAAACAGAAAATGCTGGAAATACTTAGCATGTCAGGCAGTATCTATGGAGAGAGAAACAGAGTTAACAATTCAGGTCGATGACCCTTCGTCAGAACTGCAAAAAGTTAGAGTTTCTCTCTCCACAGATGCTGCCTAACCTGCTGAGCATTTCCCCTTTTTATTTCAGATTCCAGCATCCGCAGCATTTTACTATTGTATTAGCCCATTTTAGATGTTTTGATTTAAAAAGTTAGTTACAATCAGAAAACAGGATGTGAGATCTAAGGGCAACGATGAACAAGAAAAATACATAGACTAGAAGTTTACCACACCAGTTTCACCTTGTGTCAAAACAATTACTTTATCCCCCTTTCATATAAACAAGCTTTCTTCTTCATTACTACCTAATTAATGATCGATGAAAGTCCCTGAATCCCTCGTTATTAGTCAGAGAATAGTGTGCAAGTGTCTGGGGAAACTAATGATTTCTGGAGGCAATTTCAAATAGTGCAACCAAAGTGTAAGCTAGATGCTGCTTTTTGCCATTGCTTGAAGCTCTGTTCAACATGCAGCTGTAATTTCACGTTTGTTCTAAATAAGATTACAGGTAGGTCAAAGGGACATTTTGGATTGACTGGGAACCACAGTAAACCTCCAGACAGATACATGGTTTCATTCAGCCTCAGAACCTTTCAGTGTTCTGGGTCAGAGCTGCTGCTGCTGCGAAGTCAGGGAGGTCATAGACACCAACTGAAATTTGTAGAATTTCTAGTTAAGAAAAGAATAAATGCACAATTGTACCCGTCACTTTTTTATAATTTTCAAAGGGAATCAAACTGACAGCAAAAGGTTATGCATTACTTATAAGACATACACACAAAAAAACCCCTGCAGAAACATCAGTTGTCAATGGTGAGTAAGTGGACGGCACACAGTTTAAAAGAGATCAGTCTAGTTGGGAAGCTGTCAGTTGTATTCTCGGCAGGGAGATTGTTGCATGGATGGATAACACGTGCCAAGAAGGAGTTCTGATGATGCTGAGTTCTTGACCTTGGGACAATCATGAAGTGTGAGTGGATTGTTGCTGCAGTTCTTGTCAGTTGCCTGGCCTCCAGTGGAGTTGGAGTAATCTCAGTAATTAGAGGTGCTATCGGTCCACTCATGATCATGAACAAACCTGCAGTTTCACGGTAACGTTTTAATGGCCGATGATGAGTACTTCTGAGAGCAAATGGTCAACAAGCTAGAAGCATCAAAAGACACAACACTGCCTATCATTGAGCTCAGACAAGCTGTCAATAATAAACTCAAAGGCAGGCTTTTACCCAGGTTTGTAGCATATTAACATTCATTTTAGCAGCTAGCTTTGCTTCATTCCAAAAGAGTCCTTGGTGTGCTTAAAACTAATGATAAATCTACACCTTGTTTATTATTGTCTAACCTTCAGCTGTTACATATTAAAACACATTGCCTTTCTGACTCCTTTGTAAGTCGATTCAAATTAAGCTACTGTAAACAGCCTGATGTGAATCTGCTCTCACCCCCTGACCCTCAGTACACCACAGCACATGTGTTGTTGGATTATAATTAGAAATTGTCCAGTGCCTGCCTTTGTTCAGAACTAAGATGCAACAAGAGAGTGAGTAAATTGAATTCAGCTGTAATCATCATAATCAAAATCAAATCCAATCCCAGTCTAAAACTGATAAAAGACACTTGTCACTTCAGTAAGTGTCCACTTTCATGAGGAGAGACGTAAGGACAAAACTCACAAGTAGCACGTCAATATGATACATTAATCCCTTAACTCATTTAATTTTGAACTAGGGACCAGGGTGCTACCACTATTTACTAATTACTGCATTCTCCATCTATGGAGAATTAGGACTGACTTACATCCACAGAAAGGGCCACAGGTAAATGATGCAATATGCCCTAACTTAACACCAGAATCAAAAGAATGGAAACATTATACTGTTGTAGGCAGCTATTGCTGGGGTTAGAGCCAAACTGTTTGTTCAAAACAATGTGAGTTAGTCTAATCTCTTACACTAGTCCCAACCTGGGCATACGTTTAGTAACACCAGGGGATACAAAGTGGAGAAAATGTTCCATTCACCAGCATTGCACACAAAAAAAGTAATTAAAATTTTAGGCAAAAAACTAGCTATCTGGTTCATTTAAGCTTCAGAATGTTAATGGTTTTTATAACAGATGTTACAGTGTTTCATTGGTTTTACATTAGCTGTCTGTTTCATGTGGTATAAAGAAAAACCTTGTGTCAGTCCTGTGAGGTTACAAAGTTAACAAATCAGTGCAGCTCGGTTAAAGCAGTGAAATCTGTACCCCACAGTGACCATGCAGAGCTACTCTGTCTGATGTCCTGGATTCTGGTTGCACTTCCCTGCCCTTTCATTTGCAGCTCAATTACAATACCTTTATGCTTCTCTTTCCTCTGTGTTAAATCTCACACTGTCTACGGGTTGAGTGCACATGTGCAGCTGACCTGCCACAATGGTCATCCTTTGGCACATTCTGTCTCCTGTAGGAGCCATCTACTCCGGTGCCGTTTCATCTTTTAAAAAGCTTATATTTTATATAAAAGTGTATATGCGGGGTTAGTGTTCCATAGTTCTGAAAAAAACCATGGGGGATTTCGTAGCATTTGACAGGAATCTCATTATTCATATTGATTTAACATTTTATTGAAGTTGATTGCACCTTAAGAATTTGTGGTATTTAAAATAAAGGTAGAAATAAAAGTCAAACTAAAAGGAAGTCAATGTTCAGTGCTTGAAAACCCTGTAGAATAATCTTATCTTACTACACATGACTTCATCAGTAGTACTTTTGATTCCAATACTTGTACCTGGACTATAAATCTTCAGTAGCCTAGTGTAAGATGCACATTAGTTATTAAATGTAATACCACTGACCACAGATTGTTAGTCTTTTGAATTCATTGAACTTTCCTTCAAAGATGACCATTCATTAAAAAAAACACTTTCCCACTTTAATACATTGGGAAGTAACTGTGTACAAGCGGACTGAATAGAACAGCAATGATTCACATGCTGGTGATCTCACCATGCCAATAGTATGTGGCAGTTTACTAGATTCTGTTCCTCATTCATTTTAATAGGAAGCAAAGCTGATTTAAAGTTACATTTATGGGTATTTGTGGCTACTGAAATTGCTTACATAGACTCTAGAGAGTTTATTTAGTAATAACCAAGGGAAAGGATTAAAAATCAACTCTGATGACATTAAACCCTGACAGTGCCTATATTTTCAAAGTTAAAATATAACCTGTATTTCTTAGAAATAGCCTTAGTAATGTGAACTACATATTTCATCCTCAAGCATACATCAATCCTATTAGCACCAGTCACTTCTACAGTGATAGATAAGATTGTAACTTTGTCATGAAAGTCATAATAATTATGGATCCAAACAATTTGTATTCCTACTACAATCATTTTGTATTCCTTCCATGATTTATTTCAATGCTGGGTAAAATGGATGAAAATCAGTGCATCTGAGCTGCTGCTCTCTCTGCCAGTATCCTGTGTAATGGCCAACAGCATGGCTGATGATTCCCCTGACTTCCACAAGTCTCAAAGCATGGCTTGAGAGTCCCTGTCTTCCTCTTGTTTGGGTCCCAGAGCTTGGCTGCTGAGTCTCCTGGTAACATCTGTGCTAAATCCCAAGAAATGGCTGTTGAATCTCACAACATCCTCATACATCAATCCCATGACAAGACTATTGAGCCCTCTAGTGTCTTCTTCCCGATATCCCACGGCATAGCTGCTGCGTCCTTTGGCCTCCGCTGGCATTCTTGTCCGTTAGCCCCGTGGCATGGTTGTTGAGTTCCCCGATGTCCTTATCTCGAAGTTCAGCAACATGGCTGCTGAGCCCCTCAGTGCCTCCTGTGTTAAACCCAGCACCATGGCTGCTGAATTCCATATTTTCTGGCTGCTGAACTTTTCCCCTGCAGCAAGCTATGAGTGAGTTGGCCGTGGTTCAAATATTCAGATTAGCTCACTTTGACCACATTCTCTTTGACCAAAGTCAAATTGAACCAGACACGTATCATTTAAATAAAAAATGATTGAAGTGAAAATTAGAAGGACATTCTCTGGGACTTCATGCTGGTGTAGATGCAGTCCTGAAAATGAAGTCTCACATCATGTGCAACTTTTACATGTGCAGAGTTCTGTGTATACACAGTTGTATTATTTAGACTTTGAAAACAAAAATCTGAGCTGGCTCAACAAATATTGAGACTTTGGCCTGTCAATTCAATAGAATAACTGAGATACATTTGAGTTTAAGCGTTCATGTTCAATTTGATTCTCTGCTTGTTGCCTTGGGCCTCCATTATGCTGCGTCCCATGGTGTGGTTGGAGAATCCCCTGCCATTCCTGTTCACCAGTCCTGCCGCATCTCTGCTCAGTGCTTCAATGGGTGCTTCAAGTCTTGTGGTTTCTCTTTTCAAGTTCTCGTCATGTGGTCCCAAGTCTTGTGCATCCCCCATTCAAGTCTCCAGTGCGAACTCTGAATCCTGTGGCATTCCTCTCTAGTCTTTAGCATCACTGCTTCTTTTTGGTCTCTTGTGCTGAATCTTCCAGTGTCTTTGATGCTTCCTGGCCTCTCCCACTGTGTGCCCTAATGTCTCTAATCCTCCTTTTCTGGTAAATATGCTTTGCGACATGCTGTGAATTCTGACAGTTTGAACTGTGACTGCATCGTGAATCTAATTTTAAAAGCAAATGATAAAAAACTTAATGCATTCCTTCAATGGCAATGGATTTTGACTTTATATTTTTATCAATAATTTTCCCTTCCTTGATTATTTCCCTGCAGGAGCAACTAGCTGACTCACAGGCTCCTTCGGTCAGGAGAGCAGGATGCTCCTGTGGATTTATCCCTCAGTACTCATAAAGCACCCGCTGGCGTATAAACTCCCCCATATTCAGCGAACCTCACACGGGAGATCCCAAAACTACTGCCTAAGGATCGAGCATGCAAAGTACCAGTAATTCCTTGCATTTATCTTGCTTTATCTCATTAAAGAATGGAAATTGAGCTATCTCAGCAATCATAGAGATAGTTAAACTCCTGTATTAAAAACATAGGACCTATGAATGTTGGGCTGACTCTCATTCCATAGCTGTTTTAGCAAAAGAAAACATTGGCAAGTTTTATAGCCTAGTAGCCTGGAAAGGGAGAATGAGAAATACAGAAAAAAAGAGGAGAAAAAGAGAGTAAGAAAGAGAGATAATACATTAATGCTAGCTTAATGCTCAAATGACTGACACAGCCTGGCACTTTAGCATGATTGGATGTCTCAGGTATATTGTTGGAATTTCATTGGAGCTGTTTCTGATCTGCCGCTGTAACTGCCAGAAGTGTGACAGAGACGGGTTTTTCACCGCACTTCCGACAAAGTTACGATGGCATAGAGGGCGCAGTTTAGAGGAAATTCCAGGCCAATGTCATTTTCCCTTCTTCTCAAGGTGAAGTATCCTGCTCGCACCAAGTCCCACTCACCCCTGTGCACACTGGCTCCCGGTTAAGCAACGCCTCGATTTCAAAATTCTCATCCTTGTTTTCAAATCCCTCCATGACTTCGCTCCTTCCTATCTCTGTAATCTTCTCCAGCCCTACAACGCCCTCCCACCCTCCCCCACCCAAGATGTCTGCACTCCTCAAATTCTGCCCTCTTGAGTATCCCTGATTATAATCGCTCAACCATTGGTGGCCATGCCTTCTGTTGCCTAGGCCCCAAGCTCTGCAACTCCCTGCCCAAACCTCTTCACCTCGCTACCTCTCTTTCCTCCATCAAGACGCTCCTTAAAACCTATCTCTTTGACCAAGCTTTTTGTCACCTGCCCAAATTTCTCCTTATGTGGCTCAGTGTCAAATTTTCTGTCTCACAATACTCCTGTGAAGTGCCTTGGGACATTTCAATATGTTAAAGGCGCTATATAAATACAAGTTGTTGTTGTTGATCGAGCAAAGCTCTCTGGTCTGGGCAGGCTTGGAAAAACTACGTTTTTTTATTTAACTGTCAAAATAAAGTTGGAGAGTCTTCTTGTTTTTTACAGTACTGCTGGGTTTGCTTCCTAGTATCAGATTTGGAAGGCTTATCTACTTTTTATTTAAGAGTTTGACTAATACAGTTTAAAAAAAAATTCCACATTCAGTAACTGGAGATTTTGCATTGTGCGTGCCCATGACGCAGTGATCACATGTATATATATGCTCCGTTATACTTCTAAAATGAACTGAAGCCCTCTGAGCAGGATCTAAAAGTAAACATAAGCTCTAGGACTTTGGCCTTTGCACCCTTATCGGTCTGGGAAAGAACTAACCACACAGATGTTTTAAGAGAATCAAAAAAATGCGATGTAGCCTGTGGACAAGTCAAGGCAGTGACTGGGATCAACAACTAATAACAAAACACCATGGGGGGCAATTCTCCACGTCGGCGGGGTTGAAAACTGGCAGTAGTGGATTGGGTGCAAGTTGTACACACCACCCAAGGAAAGGAAATCAGGCAGGGTGTATAATTGGCCACCGATCCGTTTCCTCCAGTTTTCCACCTCTGCCGAAAGTGGAAATTACCCCCAATGATTAAAATGTAGTACTTAGTTATCCTTGCATTACAATGGAATCTTTTTGGCTGTGTGAACTTATTATACCACAACAGCGGTGCAAATTTCTTTATGAACTGTGTGTGTCTGTGTGTGTGAACAAGGTTGGTTAGTCTTTACCTATTGTTTTTAGGATGTTACTGGGCCTGTAAATTTTGCTTTTGGCCAATGAGCCTTAATTTTGAGTCTTGTTAAGATATGCATAGGATTGAGTGTCATTTTATGTCATAGCTGTACCCTTCCTGCCAAGTGATTCACAAAACATCAGTGATGTCAGTCTCCTTATCCACTTTTACAATAGGACAACAATGTTTTAGAGGCGAGTGGCTACAAAGAGAACGAGCCAAAAAATTAAAATTTAGCACATTTTGCTGAATACCAATAGAAAAGCTTGTATGAGCAAAGGGTCATGGGATACCCAGAATCCTTCACCACTTGGAAAGCCGCTGACTCATTCCCTCAGTAATCAGTGTTGTGTGCAGTTACAAATGGGATGGTTAATAGGCCTGCATCCATTATCATTAGTGCATCTCAGCACGCAGGTACATGATGGGTCCTGCCAGCACGTTTGCTCCAGCTCACTGAGCCAGGGGCCATGCTCCATTGCAAATGAGGATGAGAAACACCTGCTCCAGGGTTTTTCAGCAGACCATCTCCATCGCTCACATCTCATGCAACACTTGTTCTGTCATAATGTAATCCTGGCTCCAGCCAAAAGAGGTTTACTGTATCCAACTAAAGATTACAATCTTCCCTGTTGTTTGCTGCATAAAATCAGTTTGAGAACCTAGTGCATTAAAAATTTAACACAATTGTGTTGTGTTGAGCATTCTAATGTCAGCAGTATTTTGCTTCTGATGACTAACGTACATCCAAGTTGACTTGTTCAGACTGTGTAACATTACTTTTTAAACTTTAACTGCAGAAACTAAGGTCCTATAGATTATGCCTGAAAAAAACTTGTTCAAATAGCGCCAACAATAAATGGCCATCTTATTTATTTCAGTTGTTACACTTAATAAATATTTATGCAGAAAATGTGATCTGACTGGAAGTTGAGAGCTGTACTACAGTTACATATCAAAGGTATGTAAGGGCACCTGTGTGACCTGTACTGGGACCTCACTTCAACAACTAATTGACAGTGACATTTTTACTATAGTAAACTAAAATCAGTATTAAAGATGTGATGCATAGGCATACTTCCAGAAACAAAAATCTGGTTTCAATAAAACTATAGTTCTGATTGGAACTGATGTTACCTTCCGGTTGTGCCTTTGGCTATTGTGTGTTCATACGTATAATGACTAGATGCCATATCCACTTTTCATATTCATGTTTTCTGTTTGTCTTCTGCGCTGGACACATTGGAATGATTAGAACATCACTCCACACCATGCAGGATTTGATTTAATTTGAAACAGATTAGGACCTACAGGAAAAAAATTATAACTATGCTAACCTTTTTTTTTGTTTGTAGCAAAAAAACATACAGTGTGCTTACAAAAAAACTAGAAGCTACTATCTGGATTCAGTAAAGTTCTAAAGCAATCCTCCAATTATCATGCGAAGAGAGTTATAACAGAAGAAACAGACCATGCTTTTGCTCTCCAGCTGCATGGGGTTATACAAGTCAACAACCCGACCACATTTGCTCTGTATTCACAGATCAAATTTTGATAGAAAATTATGCAGAGGTTTGAATTTTGAAAGAACTGCAATAACAAATTACAGATGAATGATCCTGCCCTTCTACCATGTCTGTTTGTAGCAGGGTACAGTGGCACAGGATCAAAAAGTCAATTCAAACATAAATTGGGCTAAATTTGAGTTTGATTAGAGCGTTTCAGAATTGTCTTTGTATTTTTTGAACAGAGGTCAGTTCACATCAAACTGAAGTGAATTTGGAAACCAAAGCTTCTAAAGTCACTCCTGATAGAAAGTACAGTCTGTGGATACACCAGACCTGAGGGCTGGAAAGTACTGAGCTCTACCTAGTGACAGGAGAAGCCAACGATTACATATATCACACATACCACTTTGATGCGGGCACATAAATAAGACGTGGATAAAAAAATGAGCCATAGATTTAATTGGAAAGATGTCAAATGAGTAAAAAAGTAAAGGTGAATGAGATAGGTGATTGGGGAGCCAATAGCTCAATATATAAATGCATTATTGTACATTTTAAGCTCAAATCTGTGTTGAGATATCAAGCTAAGAAGCTGAAGAGTCAGCCAAGTTCCCTGCTCCTGATCACAATCACTGATCAGGACTGGACTTGGCTTTGATGCTTGCCAATGAGTAAATCACTTGCTGACAATCATTGTCTAATTTCACAGATGAGGAACTGCCACTTGGACAAAGTAGAGGAAGTCTTTTGGCACCTATGGAACTGTATGGCTGCATGAGTTATCACTTTCAGGGAAGGGGAAAAAAAAGAGAACACCGGGAAAAAAATGAATAATCAGTTGTGGCATCCATCAGTATTGCGTGTAATAGGGTAAAAATAGTGCAGAGTCAAAATGTCAAACCAGTGTGAGCTTTGAACCAAAGAGATTTGATTAGACTGAGTTTGGGTTCAAATTTCAAGGTACTGCTTAGTTTCTCCTCTGGGGGGCAGCAGTGCATGTTCCCCTGTAAAAATGTAGATGAACAACAATGGCACAGTGGTAGGCTATAGCTTTGTGCTCGTGATTTCCCAAATAATAAGGGGCAATCTCAGTCCTGTTGTCACTAGGCAATGCTGTTTGAGGCCCAGCCACTTCCCTTCAAGGAGAAAGGGAGAACCAGAGGGAAAGTTTCTCTCATGCATCTTGTCGAGGCCAACTTAAAGGCAACATTACAAATGGTTTGGAAGCAGGTTTCTAATCCTCAGTCAGAGACCTGTGCATGGGTTGAGGAGATATAAATAATAAAGAAGAATACATTTTAATGGGGGAAAAAATTAGAAAAATATTTAGACAAAAAAATCTGTTTGGCTCTTTATGTGCAATTTTTTAATGAATTTGATCACGTGAATGATGCATCAAGTACCAACTTGCTGCCTTATCAGAATACAAGATAGAAAATTGTCACTGGGGCTGAATATACCAAAGTGGGCTGGGTGGCAAGATCTCTTTTATCAGTTGGAGAAGCCCATTTCTAATACTTCTGACTTTTCTTTTCACGCTTGGCACTGCATCACTTCCGTGCATTGACACATTAAAAAAGAACACAAAACTGGCTAAACAATTATAAACCACTCCTTTCTGGTGCAGGAATCATTATTCCGCAGCATGTTTATGACATTATCTACGCCTAAAATTTAGCAGTTGAGCCAAATATCCCCTGAACAGAGGGGATTCCTGTCACCAGAGAAACGGGGTCAAATGAAATACAAAAGAGCAGAGAGAAAAGGGAAAATGGAGTCTCAGTCTGTGTGCCCCAGTCAAAACAGCCTGGATACATGTAATATTATTATTGCAAATGTATGCAGCATATGATGCTGCTCCTTCCAGATTCTGGTGTACATATGCGCTTCTGTCATCAGTCCTCATCTAACACTTGCTTAAGCAGCCAAAACTATTAGGTGTTTTCATATATAGTTAGAACTGAGCATTTAAACTCAACCTAGTTTATAGAAACAGCTGATGTCCAGAAACATCTGTTTTCTCTCTATAGCTCTTTCAGATTTTACCTTTTCAGCAAATGATTTCCAGTGCAGTTCTCAATATGTGCACATTAAATAATCGTATTTAAGCAACATCCACAAAAAGGATAGGCTACTTCATTAGCTACTTTATACCCTGGAATTTTTAATTTAACTGATGAACAGAAATGTTAAATTCCCTGCATTTTCTTAACCAATTGTTCATTATTTATTTGTATTTCATTTAAATCTCACTGGAAAAAAATCTGACTAAAAAGTCTATGCAGTCTTGTAGAATGGAATTAGGAAAGGTGCCCACAGAGTCTTTGGCAGTTCTCACTGGATAAACCTCAAAAATAAACTTGTTGTTATTTTTATTTTATTTTGGATCGGAAACGTTATTACAGCTACAAAGAATGAGAAAAAAAGATTAAATGTATAATGTGGCTCTGTCCTCCCTTTAGTCTTACTGCAATATATTTTATTATTAAACATTTAAGGTTAATGACCTCTAATAAAACAGGCATTGCTTATCAAAATCATAATCATAATCATTATCAAGGACAAATTTTGCAGCAGCACAAGCTCATAAACAATCTGTTTGTTTATGATCACTTGATAAGTGATATAGAGATTAGTTTCCCCTAGCAAAACAAGGATGTATGAATTGCAATCTTTTGTCAAAGAAAGCTTATGATTTTCAATTCAATAAGCCTCAATACACTGTAGACTCTCTCCTTTCCATCCAGTGATGATGTGAAGGGGTCGCAGGTTCACCTGTGATTTTGCATGACAGCCTCGCCACACACATCATGCGCTGCCAAATGCTCTGCCATTAATTTATGATTTAAAGTAATTAACTTTTGCTGATTAAAGTAATTATTTCAAGTGCATTGCACTCAGGCCCAAATGATGCACACGCAGTCCTCCCCAGTTTTTGCGTGCAGCATGCCAAGTGTTTAAAAACTGCACCAGGGAACTCACAGCGACTTCTGTCAGTCTAACAAATATGCCATGTTTATGGCTGATTTGTACTAACTGCTCATTTTAATGCTGTGTTCTGGCAGAACATAGACACAGTGTGAATCTTCTTACATGCAAACAAGATGAGCATCGGAAACATGTCATTTGGCTGACAGTGAAAACTGTATAAGCAGTTCTTGTCTTCAACCTTCGAAAGGTATTTTAATATTTTTTTTGATGTTGAACTCCTCATATGCAGCGCATGCAACTATACGTTAAAGATTTTTCACTGACTAAAACAAAGGCTTAGAAGGAAACAATATCTGCAATGTTCTGAGCTGTCAGTACTACTATATTATGCATGTTGACCCCAGTCTATTTTTAATTAAGCAATAATGAATGGCAACATTAGTGATGAATAATATACATCAGAATTCATTTGTGCATTGAAGCGATGCAAAGCATGCTATTTTATCAATAATGCACACTTCTAAAATAATTATTGCTATCATATCATGTCTTAGTGTAGTCAATTTGATTTATAAAACAGTGCTCTAACCTTAAATGTAGAGGTATGTTATGCTTCCAGTAATTAGCTATCCTGTAACTGGTAATTAAAATCACCTTGAAATTATAACTCAAGTAATGTTCATCACTTAGATAACTGCTTCCTGTTCAGCTTAATGGGTGAGTTAGTAAGCAGCACAGTAACATGGTAATAATACACCCACATGTCTATGGGTAAAGGAACAGGCTAAATTTAACCTGCACTCATGTGTTGAGTTTGTCAGAACTATCAGCCAACTCTGACAACCCTGGCTTTGAGAAGCAAGCTAGCTGATCGAGGGTCCAGGCTGTGGAGGAGCCAACAACCTTACTTGCCTTAACTCCAACTAGTGCATGTGCTTTGCAGACTTTGACTTCAGTGGTTGCCCAATTGACCGAGCAAGTAATGTAAGAACGAGCTATCCCGATAGACTTTAATTCGTGAGAGTCGGCTTCCTATTCATTTCAACTTTAAGCGCTGTTCTCTCGACATTATATCTGAACACATTTCAGGTGAATTATTTTTCAGTATATACTTCAGAAAGTGAAGCCATTCATTCTGTTATTGGTATTTTAAGATGCAATTGTGATGTTCCTTGCTCAAATGAATTGGAAATAAAGCTTTTGTAAGTTGCACCAGGCTGGTGACAAGGGCTCCAGCAATCCAAGGTCATATTCAGATGAAATTCCACACCGAGATATTTCTGTAAAATCTGTTGAAACAAGTCTACCCATTTTGGGTATGTCAGGCAAAAAACAGAATTGAAGGTCTTTCGTTCTTATCCTGAAATCTATTCTGGGGTGAATTCTGCAGTTATTGTGCAGAAGGTTTCCTATGTTATGGTAAGGAACTTTTTCCTTTTCTTGCCCAGTGTCAGTATCATGAGCTATCAGATCAAGTGTAGCATGGACCAGATCAATTCCGAGCTTCTGCTATGATAGCCTAAAAGTTTGCTTTAATTCCTACCTCATATAAGCACCTCTGACTGCACCGAAGTGTCTCTTAAATTTCCTTCATTAACAATGACTTCTTGAAATAAAACTTCCTAATTTGTGTTGAATTTTAGATAAGCTTTATAGAGTGGAGTTATATCCACTGGGAACTAGTATCAGATTCCCCAAAGTTACTTCTTTTTGACCCCTTAATAGTTTTCATATCATCTGTCAGGATTGGATTTGAACCCAGATCCTAGAGGCACTTTAATCCAGTGCATCACCCAATTTTAAACATTAAATTGGATTATCTGTTCAGGATGCATACACTGTTCAACGGATCCGGATGCATTAGATGTGGAAATTCTCTAATCGTATTTTGTATAAACCTATCAATTCAATATCCCTGTTATTTTTGGCTCTTTAATAGGAAGATGGTTGACTCCTGGATCTATAGGAGGCCAGTGGTTAGAAACATACTCCTCAATTGTCCTGTTTTAATTGGGACATCACAGCATTAAACAGCACCATTGAGAAAAGCAGCAGCATGCAAGATCCCCAAGCCAGAAAAATCAGCTGATTTTCTGGCTCTACCGTAATCATCATCATAGGTGGTCCTTCATATCGAGGATGACTTGCTTCCACGCCAAGAAGGGATGAGTTCATAGGTGTTTCAATGAAGGACCTAATATTCCAGGTCCGGAACTACATGTTGAAGGGTGGAAGATGCCTGTGCGTGGATTTGTTTTAACATGTGGTGGCTGTTGCACACCAGCCACCACATGGGCTTGACAGAGCTAGGTCTTGGTCCAGTGGCAAGGATTAACCAAGACGACTGGAGACCAGCTCTGCTGCATGGACCTAATGTACACATATATTGCAGTATTGGAGCTCTACCGTAAAGCTCTCAAGTGACACCCCAAGTTCAACTCTTTCAGCACGTTGGATGTTGAGATGTATGGGTGCAAATTCTACTGGGAGTAACTCTTTGGGTTGAATAAGGACAAGAGCTATCTTACCTGAACTCTGCCTATAAAGATGGCACACAATAATGTACTGGGGGTGCATTTTGTCTTCAACAATAGGGTAAAACGGTAATAACAAATCAGCAGCTTGTTTAACACGTAGCCTAATTTTCTTTTTGATTGTGGAAAAGGAAATCAGGCGGGGTGCAAGACGGGCTGCTAATTCGCTAATGCTCACTTTGCACTATCGCTAAAGACTAATTTTACCCCACTAGCTCTGAGGCGGACTTGGGTCAGATGCTGAATTTACACCCTGATGTCCATGGAGCATCTGACCCAAACCTGCCCTGTTTTCACATGGGCGGGTTAGTTTAAAATTGGGACATTTGTGTCTAATCTCTATGCAGATCACGGGCATTGGGTCTTACTTGCAGTTAAACAAATAGAATAGGAGAAATCCACACCAGAATTCTGAATAGGGCTTTCATCATGAATTATTCAACCAAATCTCTGACTCAGGGATTCATCAGACCCTTTGGGTCTTACATATAGAGTTTGAACTCATAATAGCTTACACTAGAGAGTGGTCCTATACCAGAGACACTGGGGGTATTTTAACCTCCCAGGATGGGCAGGAGAGGAGCGGTGCGGTGTGGTGGGGGAGTTAAAAATTTAAAAATGGGAAACCTGACGGCAACCCGCTCCCTCCCTGCCTCTCTGTAAATATCAGGACCACTGTGTGTGAACATTCCTCCCTCAGTGAGTATATTAGCATTCAAAGAATCACTCTTTAAAAAATTAATGTTCTTTTTATCCTTACTTTCAGGGTGTTGGAGAATCGATAGGGAGGGGAAGGGGTATCTCTAAATGCTGTCCTCAGAAACTGGAAAAATAATTTCTTGCTGATTTTGTGTTGTGGTATGGAGAATGTGATCAAACTGATTTGTGTGAGTTACTGGCTCAGAAGCAAATTAGATAGCTGAATTTGAAGCTTATGTTCATTTAATTCTTCTCAATTCCTAACTTCTTAAATTAGAAGCTAGGCTGCCCAGCTATCTGAATAACTTTATGAAACATTGGCTTGGATTTTGAGGGCAGCAATGCAAGGACGGCACTTGCCATTCACCTCGCTGAAAATTGCCCACAAAGATTTGACAAGCTTTAGAGTGGAGACTTCCTGTCATTGGGCAACTTTTCCAGTATGGCACTCTCGACAGAGGATCTGTGGCATGTGTGAGTAGGTCAAGCAACAGCGAAGCTCTTCAACCAATCAGGTTGAAATAGCCTCACTAAGACACGCAGAGTGCAAACCAGGAATTATAAAGAAGGAAATATAAATTAGTTTTAAATGACATACAGAAAGTGAAATAAAGATTAGGGAATACAGATGAGATTAAGGGAGAGAGATAAAAGAGGCAGATATTTTAAACCTCCAAGACTAATTTTGTTCTGAGGGAATGAGACTCCACACTTGTAAAATTAATTTATCAAGGTTAGAGAAATTGTTTGGCAGTAATTATAACATAACACCATAAAAACTCACTTACTCTTGAATGCACCAGCCCTAACTTTTCAGCTGTCTTTAGTGTAGAACTAGTGGACAAATACAGCAAATTCACGCCATTGCAGTCATTTCAATGCTGAGTCTATTGGCGAGATCTGCAACAGTGCACCCTGTGGAAGAGCAGGATAACTCTGATAGCAACTTCTATCTGGATTTCTGCGTTTAACTGCGCATGTGTGCACACCAGAAGTTTCTGTCAGATTTACTCCATGATAATAGTGAGCACCGATAGCCTCATCATTATTATTACAACAACATCTGGGTCATTATATTTTCCCTTTATATTCAATTCATTTTATTTAGAAATATCCATCAAGTATACACAATAATGGACCAGAATTTGCTGGAGTGGGGCATTCCATGACACTCCCTGTTAGTTGGATTTTTTCCCTCACCTTTCAGTTCAAAAATATTTTCTGCCGCAAATTGCTGGAAGTGCAAGCTGATAACAACGCGGAGAGGGCAACGGAACATCTGGACCATGGTGAACGACGGGATCAACAGTGTGTTTCCTTAAGCAATGAGATTTAAAGGTACAGAAAGAGAGGAATGACAAAGAAGAGACTTGTGTGAATTGGAATCAAATTCGATGCAGAAAGAGAAATAGAAAAGGAAAGTAAGAAAAACATTAAAATGTTAAAAATTTCTAGGAACAATTTACTACCTGTAGGAGTGAGACTCCACAGTTTAAATTGTTCCCTTTCTGGGCTTGAGCAGTTGAGTGGCATTGCAGGAACATGAATCTCATTATTAAAAGGGTCCTTACATTGTTAAATACCAGCCCTAACTTCCTGCGGCAATTTTAATTAGTTTTAACAGCACAATTGCACCAATTTCTTGACACTCATGGGGAGGTTGATGGTGGGGCTAACAGTGGAGCAGTGCAAATCATCGAGCAACTTGCGGTGATTTGTATCTCACACCACGTATCTCTTACTCGCCACAAATTGCTGCTCTTTGTTTTACACACTAATAATGACGTGCACATTGAACGCGCCGTTATTTTCCAGCAAATTCTGGGCCAATATGCTAGATCCTCAACTTACCCATTTAGGGCTTATTGGTCAATCAATTCAATCCAGTTCACTGGTACTCTTTGTTGATGATCCCATATTAATATTGTTAATAATGCTGATTCCCAGAAGTGCAATCCAATAAAAATGCATTAATAAAAAAACAAATTAAAAATAAAAAGGAAATGCACTGGAGCAGGCTGCTTCTTATGGACTGATTACTTGTGTGCACTCTTCAATACAGTGTCAACAGGGCACGGGAACTGAACTGATTAATGGAGAATATTTACATTTGTTATTCTGGAGGTTGCAATCATTATTTTGTGAGAAAACATATTGCTAAGTATAAGGGCATTATTACACTATAGATGTTGGTTTGAGACTTGTACCTGGTTAGAGTGATGAGGAATCAGTAGACTTGTGCTTACTGCCAGCTCCACTCCACTCGTTACTCAGCAGCGCCTGAATGCTGGTTAAATTTCAATGTCAGATTAAAACTGCACAGTCGACTCTTTGCTTACATTGTGTCAGCTGTTGCTCAGTGGGTGGCACTCTCGCCTCTGAGTCAGAAGGTTGTGGGTTTAAGTCCCATTCCAGAGACTTCAGCATAAAAATCTAGGCTGCATTCCAGTGCAGTACTGAAGGAGTTCTGCACTGTCGGAGGTGCCGTCTTTCGGATGAGACATTAAACCGAGGCCTCATCTGCTCTCTTGCGTGGATATAAAAGATCTCACGGCACTATTTCAAAGAAGAGCAGGGGAGTTATCCCTGATGTCCTGGCCAATAACTATCCCTCAATCAAATCACAAAAAAAACCAGATTATCTTGTCATTATTTCATTGCTGTTTGTGGGAGTTGCTGTGTACAAATTGGTTGTTACATTTCTGACATTGCAATACTGACTACACCTCAAAATTACTTCATTGGCTATAAAGCGCTTTGGAACATCCTGAGTTTGTGCACTATATAAATGCAAGTCTAAATTCTGTATTGATTGCAGTTATACTGCAGCCAGTATTAAACTTAAGTGGTGTAAGCCTACCTCCTTGAAGCAGCATTATTTATCATTTAACTAAATTTGATTTGGGCAACTTCACACCCAAATTGCATCAATGCAAAGCTAAGACAACAATTGGGCAATACTATTATGATTCAACTTGCTGTATAGCAAGTAACACGAGTGTTGAATTGACAACATCTCTACTCCACAACTTATTGTAGCTATAATTTGAAACTGTTAAGCAATATAATCTAGTCCGTGTCTTCTAATTATTCCAGTCTTCAGAAAAAGGTCGATACAACTTCTATCAAAAGTCAGTTTAAATCATTCAGTGTAATCATTTTCCTGGTCTATGAATATGGATGGCATCTGCTAACTAAAGTAACATTGTCATCTTCTGGGATAAAACATATTTAAGATACTTTGAATGCTGCGACAATGCTGCATTTGTCAGTTGAATTAAGGGTAGATTTGCTGATTAATGAAGTTCAACAATGGACGTTTAACTGATGTGCACTATTTTGACACAGGTGTTAACCACTAACATTAATAGGCAAATTACTGTGTAAAAATAGCATGTATGAATGTGAAAAAAGTATGTTGTATGCTCTCACATGAATTTTGTTTAGTGTCTAATCCAATAAAAAGAAAATCATGTATTAGACTTCCTCTGCAATAGTGTCACAAATCGGGCGAGCTAGTGGTGGAAAATCGAACAAGGTTGGAATGTGAGGCCCACTGCCATATTGCCACTTGGAGCTGAAGCTTCTACCAGGAAGATCACCAACCACGCCTTTGCCACCTGCTGTATATGCCAGTGGGAAGGCGGAGCCAGGGTTGCTAGGCAATTTTACTTCTCGCTGATCTCAGGGCTTGCCAGGAGAAAGATGGCAGCAGGCCATGTTGGAGCAACAGCAAGCACTCTAGATTGCTTGATAGAGAAAGAGAGCATAGTCGCGTTCTTCTGTTCCTCCATAATATCCTCAAATCTTACCTGCTAAAGGCCTCAGTCCAGTCTGAAGCCTTTAATAAAAGAGTTTCCAACTCTGCCTCCTCTAATCTGTTTTTTGCTTATCCTGATGCTGCAGTAGCTTCACTTCTCTGAAGTGACGAACTCCCTCTTGGTGCCAGGGAACCCACTGGGAAGCCGCCCTGCATCTCTAATGACCCCCCAACCCAAGAAAATAGCTGAGGGTTACGGTGGTGTTGGAGTAGTGGGCAGAAGTCCTGCCCCACCACAATACCATCACAGAGAGGCAAATGCAGCCCCATCTTTTTGATATCATACCATGGCTCATAGGCTTTTTATCCAAAGATGCTCACATCAGGATGTACATCAACATTTTGTCTTAATGCTTTTATTTAATAATTTTTTTTCAATGGCTAGTCCAACTATTTTTCAGTACTAGAAATGAGCTGATGTTATATATTTATTGACCAAGGATGACTGAAAAGTAAAAAATGACTATAAAGGACAGCTGAGGTAACCTGCCACACTGTACTGGTGCCCTGTATGACAGAGTGCAGGCCATAGGCTTTAACCCCAATTATTTTCTATTTTGGTGAGATATCAGCTGGTATCCTCTGGTGAGGTACTGATGATACAAACTGCATCCTCAGGAGAAGGAAGAAGTTGGAAAGTAACCTCAGCTGCATTGTTCTCTCACATCTCCTAACAACTAGTTAAGAGTGGCCCGTACAGAGGGATGGAAGTGGGTTGCTTGTCCACACTTCCTCAGCAGAAGAACAGTTTGTGGTACTGGGGCAGAGGGGCAAGGTTGTGAAATTCTGCCTAAAAAATAACCGGTGGGAAGATATCATTTTTTAAAAAGAGCCATTGAAACATTTATTTCATAAAGATTTATTGCAAGGATGTGGGTTGTAATGTTCAAAATTTACTTAAAAAGCTATTTTGGATCATTACTTTTTCACGCACACTTTATATCAGGTCATAGGAATGTTGTTATATTTAAAACGTAGAACAATGTAACCTAGAACCTACCCTTAGAAAGCAAGGTCTGTCAAACAGAGGCCAAAATAGTACTCACAAAATTAGATATAAATGAAGCCTCTGGGTAATTATACAAAGCAGCCGAGGAAAAGAGATAACACAGCAAAAAAAAATGTGTACATAAGTGAGACATTTAGGAACTGCCTCGAAATTATGTCCTATGAAGGAATTTTAATTTCTAAATCTGATGAATTATGAGGCGCCTTTATATGGCTGTGGCCTACATTCTGTGAGTAATATTAGGAGCAGTTTGCAGTCAACAAGCAGGTCTGCTACATATAAAATATTATCAATGATCTTGTCAACCTGAGCCCTAACCTCCTTTGTTATTTTCATCTGTTCTCCCCTCAGATGTCTCTCCTAGTGCCCGTACCCCCTGAAGACTAGCAACAGGATGTCATACACCTGTTTTGCTTAAGGCTGGGACTTCAAACCCTTTGTGATAGTGTAGGCATTGGCTCACACGCTGCCTTGCTCAACGTATATGTCAAAATGTCAGATGATAGTTGTTGTATCTGCAGCTGTTGCATAAGAACAGTGCCAGGGGCACAACGTTCCTGTGGTGAGCTTTAATTTGCTTCCCCCTCCCAGAAGAGCTTCCTCCCCTCACCTTGCTGCTTTCTCTGCAGCTGTAGAGGAACGCAGTCTACATGCAGCTGGGACTGGGATGTGTGCAGAACCTTCACACAATGCACGCTTAAGGTAGGAGAAGAAACCGCAGCGAACTCCAGCCACAGAAAATAAACAGACATCTGCTGCTTTCATTTTAATTGCCTTTTATGAAAGCACTTCCAGCAGGAATCAAAGTGTCGGTTTAGATTAAAAATATAAATGAGTGGAATTGCAGCCATTTTGCTTCATTCCAGAAAGGGAACCTAATGTGATATGGTCGCACATGTCGGATGTGCAGTCATACAGGACACATGCATAGCTTAACTCCGAGTCATTGCCTTTTACATTCAGTGCGGAGAGATCCGAATTACTGTGCTTTCATAATAACCTGAACCCAGTTTAACCATCAGATATTTAAAAAAATCCACAGTGATTGATGAAAAGTATTCTAAATACTATAGAAACAAAACCTTTTAAAACTGCAGTGACCTTCTGCTGCTTTACATAATTTCTAGACAAAATATACAAAAGAAAAATATATCATTGGAATTCTGACTCCTGCGGGTGGGAAGCCGACTGGGTGAGGGGGCAGCCTGCATGTTAACGGCAGCGGGAGGCGTGGCCAATTTTAACGGCCTGGCCTCATTTACATTCCATCCACCAGCTGCCTGCCTGAAATAGGTGGAAAGAGGCAGCTGGCCGACTGCCGGCAGTTGCAGTTTAGCGCCACCTGGAGGCTACCAGCCAGCACGTCGGTAAATTATAGCCAGGGGGTTGGCAGAGTCCCATGGATGGGAAGTGGGAGGGAGAGCCTGGGGCAGTAGACTTTCCTGAGGGGCCCACAGGAGTATTTCTGCTCCCTACCAGCCCCAAAAAGGAAAGTTTAACACTTGCCTTACCTCTTTTTCCTGCAGACCAGGTTACACTGCGAGGTGAGGCCATAGTGGGGGCCCCACGCAGTCGGTGGTTAAAATGCCATCGGGGTCCTATATGTGTCATAGCACCTCAATTTACGTTAAAGTATGAGGCTCACGTCAGATTCAGGCAGATACTTCATCCACCCAAAAAAACCTTCATTTTAACTCCCGCTCCAATGGTTTCTGTTAAGTGGGGGGAGTTAGAACTCCCCCTTACATAATCCAATACTCAGACTACATCATTTAATAGTTCAGCTACGTAATTCAGTATCCAGCGAAATAATCCAAATTTAAAGTTATCAGTATTTTGTGTTTCACTGGCATTGCTTGAACAGAATTATGGCAATTTATGAAATTTCTTATAAACAAAATGCAGCACTTTTTGATTTAAGATTAACCATCAGACACAGAAGTGGGATGATTTAAAATGTAAATGAGCTACCCAACGAGAGATGGGACAGACATAATTTTCCACGTTTCTGCAACTTTGAGACAATGGAGATCATTAGATACAATTTTAAACGTTTGTCATTGGGATAGAATGGATTCTTTACGGCAACTAAATGGCCAGAAATTACTTTCATTCAATGCACCCAGCAGCAGACTTAACTAAACAGACACTCAGGTGCCCAGAGGTTTCTATATCGTAGGGGAGCCATTTCAGTTGTGGCTGTGTTTGACTGTTTTGTGGACTAATCCCTATACATAGATTTAAGGGAGGGATCAAGGGAGACTCTCTCTCTTTCTCCTTAGTCAGAAAAAGACACAGGAATGTAAGAGTGAAATTGTGCTGATTGTGGTGTACAGACTGCCAGTTAACCGAGGAATAGATAGCTCAAAAGTAAGTTTTCACGGTACTGTTTGCTGAGTTAAGAACATAAGAAATAGGAGCAGGAGTAGGCCATTTGGCCCCTTGAACCTGCTCCGCCATTCAATAAGATCATGGCTCATCTGATCATGGGCTCAGCTCCACTTCCCTGCCCACTCCCCATAACCCTTCACTCCCTTATCGCTCAAAAATCTGTATATCTCTGCCTTAAATATATTCAATGACCCAGCCTCCACAGCTCTCTGGGGCAGAGAATTCCACAAATTTACAACCCTCAGAGAAGAAATTCCTCCTCAACTCTTTTAAATGGGCGACTCCTTATTCTAAAACTATGCCCCCTAGTTCTAGATTCCCCCATGAGTGAAAACATCCTCTCTGCATCTACTTTGTCGAGCTCCCTCATTATCTTGTATGTCTCAATAAGATCACGTCTCATCCTTTTGAATTCCAATAAGTACAGGCCCAACCTGTTCAACCTTTCTTCATAAGTCAACCCCTTAATCTCAGGGATCAATCGAGTGAACCTTCTCTGAACTGCCTCCAATGCGTATATCCCTCCTTAAATAAGGAGACCAAAACTGTACACAGTACTCTAGGTGTGGTCTCACCAATACCCTGTACAGTTGTAGCAGGACTTCTCTGTTTTTATACTCCATCCCCCCTTGCAATAAAGGTCAACATTCCATTTTCCCCTCCCCGATTAATTGCTGTACCTGCATACTAAGTTTTTGTGTTCCATGCACAAGGACCCCCAGGTCCCTCTGTACTGCAGCATTCTATAACTTTTCTCTATTTAAATAATAATGAGCTTTTTTATTTTTTCTGCCAAAGTGGATAACCTCACACTTTCCCACATTACACTCCATCTGCCAAATTTCTGCCCATTCACTTAGCCTGTCCCTTTGCAGATTTTTTGTGTCCTCCTCACAACTTACTTTCCTACCCATGTTTGTATCATCAGTAAACTTGGCTACATTACACTTGGTCCCTTCATCCAAATCATTAATATAGATTGTAAATAGTTGAGGCCCCAGCACCGATCCCTGTGGCAGCCCACTAGTTACTCTTTGCCAACCGGAAAATTACCCATTTATCCCGACTCTCTGTTTTCTATTAGTTGACAAATCCTCTATCCATGCTAATATATTACACCCTTGCGTTGTTACTTTTTTTTCATGCAACAAGAAGTGATAGGAAATGGTTGGATTTCACTGTGAAAACAGTATTCTGTTCATTCATGTATTTTATGTATAATAAGCCAGTTCATTGGTTTACAATCGTGCTTCATCTCACTAGAGTGCATTGCAGCTTGTCCTCCATAAAGGCAGGAGAATGGATATGCTGCCACATATGAGATTATGATATCTGGTACACAACAAAGGATCTATGTTACAATCCGTGGACCATGTTATCATTGAATTAGATACAAGGTGCACTGTGGATCATTGAAATTCAAGGTACATTTATGGAAGTGATTACTGATACTGAAAATATATCACGCACTATTAAGGGAATGAAGGGATATGGGGATAGTGCAGGAAAGTGGAGTTGAAGTAGAAGATCAGCCAAGATATCATTGAATGATGGAGCAGACTTGAGGGGCTGAATGGCTTACTCCTGCTCCTAATTCTTATGTTCTTATGTTCTTAAAACCTGAAAAATGGTAATAGGGATGTTAATTGTTGTTTGACTATTGCCCCCAAACAGCTAAACTCAGTGGCACAAAAAAGTCGTGAAAAACTGAACATTAAATACGAACCGTTTCGACAAATTCAAATAGCTTGTAATTTTGCTTGATGGGGTAAGGGGAGGGAATGTTTTTATGTATTCTTAATTATACAACATTAATTTTTAATTTAAGTCTATAATGCAACTTAGAGGGACTAGTACAATGTGTTTTTGCTTATTTAAAATACATTTTTAACAGAGCTAATCTGTCTGTAGTGATGGGTTTGCAACAACCAAAATGCCTCAAAATTGACATGGAATGTTATATTTTGGACGTGATTCCTGCCAATGAACTGGAAGTAGTTAGCCATGGTTCCAGTGGGTTTCTTTGTTTGTTGTTGCTGGGCCTCCCAAAATGTGGAATAAAGAATTGAATTTAGAGAATTCTGTTAGAAACGTTAAATTTAAATAAAATTCGAACTGTGAGTTTATTTTTAAAAGTTGTTGTTTGTCCTTTGAGACGGTGGTTCTTAAACTGGAAAAATCACCAGTAACATTAACCTAACCTAGTAACATTAATTAAACTTTATTAGTGATGTGCTTCAGCACTGCTCAGATCGGACCTCCGTCTGATGTGGTAAACGTTGTTTTTTAAATTTGGGATCTGACAGTTATGCGCAGAATGCTTCTGTACAGCTTCCGGTAACCTCGGTTCATTGGAAGGAGTCACTCCGTATTTTTAATGAGTACCATAGTGCTCCATTGGATCCAACTAAATGACCCACAATAGCAAAAGGTTTGAACACCATCTACACGAGAGCCAGCAGGTTGGCCTTCCAAACGGTATTTGTTATATTATAAATAAAAGTATTTTGCCGATATGCCTGTGTTTTTTTAAACTTTACAGATATGGGTAGTTCTATTTGCTGCAGTTTCACATTTGCCACTATGTAAAGTTATTCAAAATAAATCAACAAATTCCCCCACAATACATCACATTTTAATTTGGCTAATGAGAACATTATGCTATTATTTATAATTTTTCTTTGGTAAGTAATTTTTGTGTTTGTTCCCCTTTCTCTGACTTGCCATGCTGCACAAACAGAGTCTGTACCGTCTCTTAGACCTCTGCCATTAGTGCTCTGCAGACGCTGCTCATAAACATCGAGTACATTGTCAGCATCACACTAAAAATCAAGTGTTGCCTCTCAGCTGTTTCCTGGTGAGATATTTGCTTCTCGGCCTTTTGGCTAAGATCAAGTGTAGTATCTGTTCTTATCAGTTTAATATCCCCTATGGGGACATGATATTGAATTGATTTTTGGACAGGGAGCTGGATCAGGGGCATGCCCCGTCCACTCCATGCACCGACCTGGTATTGCAATATTTCCAGGAACGGTGCAACTTCGCCTCTCGGCCTTTTGGCCTAAGATCAAACACATTGGCGCAAAGTGATCTTTGGCGTTAGAGTTGATCTGGAACGAAATTGGAAAAAAAAAAATTAAAATAAATAAAAGCAAAATAAATATGCCCACTGAAGTAATTACAGCTGCAAGAATTGGCACAACACTGTTAATTAGGCATATTTGAATTGAAAAATGTGGTGCTTTATTTAAAATCTATACTTCACAGCACTACAGAATAGGTCACACAAATATTCATCCCAGAGTTTTTCAATCATGCATGATGCCTAGTTAAACATAAAAACATAGAAAATAGGTGCAGGCCCTTCGAGCCTGTACCACCATTCAATATGATCATAGTTGATCATGCAACTTCAGTTATCCGTTCCTGCTTTCTCTCCATACCCCTTGATCCCTTTAGCCATAAGGGCCACATCTAACTCCCTTTTGAACATATCTAACAAACTGGCCTCAACAACTTTCTGTGGCAGAGAATTCCATAGGTTCACAATTCTCTGAGTGAAGAAGTTTCTCCTCATCTCGGTCCTAAATGGCTTATCCCTTATCCTTAGACTGTGACCCCTGGTTCTGGACTTCACCAACATCAGGAACATTCTTCCTGCATCTCACCTGTCCAATCCCGTCAGAATTTTATATGTTTCCATGAGATCCCCTCTCATTCTTCTAAATTCCAGTGAATATAAGCCTAGTCAATCCAGTCTTTCTTCATATGTCAGTCCTGCCATCCCGGGAACCAGTCTGGTGAACTTTCGCTGCACTCCCTCAATAGCAAGAATGTCCTTCCTCAGATTAGGAGACCAAAACTGTACACATTATTCAAGGTGTGGCCTCACCAAGGCCCTGTACAACTGCAGTAAGACCTCCCTGCTCCTATACTCAAATCCTCTCGCTATGAAGGCCAATGTGCCATTTGCCTTCTTTACCGCCTGCTGTACTGCATGCCAACTTTCAATGACTGATGTACTATGACACCCAGGTCTCGTTGCACCTCCCCTTTTCCTAATCTGTCATCATTCAGATAATATTTTTCCTACCTGTTTTTGCCACCAAAGTGGATAACCTCACATTTATCTACATTA
Organism: Pristiophorus japonicus; assembly: GCF_044704955.1. Taxonomy (NCBI): domain Eukaryota; kingdom Metazoa; phylum Chordata; class Chondrichthyes; family Pristiophoridae; genus Pristiophorus; species Pristiophorus japonicus. Next base: position 279,981,488 of record NC_091979.1, read on the forward strand.
TACTGCATCTGCCATGCATTTGCTCACTCACCTAACCTCTCCAAGTCACCCTGCAGCCTCTTAGCATCCTCCTCACAGCTCACACTGTCACCCAGCTTAGTGTCATCTGCAAACTTGGAGATATTACATTCAATTCCTTAGTCTAAATCATTAATGTATATTGTAAATAGCTGGGGTCCCAGCACTGAACCTTGCGGTACACCACTAGTCACTGCCTGCCATTCTGAAAAGGACCCGTTTATTCCTACTCTTTACTTCCTGTCTGCCAAACAGTTCTCTATCCATGTCAATACATTACCCCCAATACCAGGTGCTTTAATTTTGCACACTAATCTCTTGTGTGGGACCTTGTCAAAAGCCTTTTGAAAGTCCAAATACATCACATCCACTGGTTCTCCCTTGTCCACTCTACTAGTTACATCCTCAAAAAATTCTAGAAGATTTGTCAAGCATGATTTTCCTTTCATAAATCCATGCTGACTTGGACCGATCCGGTCACTGCTTTCCAAATGTGCTGCTATTACATCTGTAAAATTGATTCCAACATTTTCCCCACTACCGATGTCAGGTTAATTGATCTATAATTCCCTGTTTTCTCTCCCCCTCCTTTTTAAGAAAGTGGTGTTACATTAACTACCCTCCAATCCATACGAACTGATCCAGAGTCTATAGAATGTTGGAAAATGACCACCAATGCATCCACTATTTCTAGGACCACTTCCTTAAGTACTCTGGGATGCAGACTATCAGGCCCTGGGGATTTATCGGCCTTCAATCCCATCAATTTCCCTAACACAATTTCCTGACTAATAACGATTTCCTTCAGTTCCTCCTTCTCGCTAGACCCTAGGTCCCCTATTATTTTCGGGAGGTTATTTGTGTCTTCCTTAGTGAAGACAGAACCAAAGTATTTGTTCAATTGGTCTGCCATTTCCTTGTTCCCCATTATGACTTCACCTGATTCTGACTGCAAGGGACCTACATTAGTCTTCACTAATCTTTTTCTCTTCACATACCTATAGAAGCTTTTGCAGTCAGTTTTTATGTTCCCTGTAAGCTTACTCTCGTACTCTATTTTCCCCCTCCTAATTAAATACTTAGTCCTCCTCTGCTGGATTCTAAATTTCTCACAGCCCTCAGGTTTGCTGCTTTTTCTGGCCAATTTATATGCCTCTTCCTTGGATTTAACACTATCCCTAATTTCCCTTGTTAGCCACGGTTGAGCCACCTGCCCCTTTTTATTTTTACGCCAGGCAGGGATGTACAATTGTTGTAGTTTATCCATGTGATCTTTAAATGTTTGCCATTGCATATCCACCGTCAACCCTTTAAATATCATTCGCCAGTCTATCCTAGCCAGTCTATCTTATACCAGTTTAGGACAGAGACAATCACATTTTGATTTTAACAATTTGGTTGAAACATGAATGCTCACTGCAATGCCCTACCTCTCTGCTCCAAATCTTCTTTATCATTTAGAATTAGTTAAATGTTAAACCATCTTCCTCATTCGAAAGAGAAGATCGGGCATCTGCTAACATCAGGCACAAATGGGTATAAACACCCATTATTTATCTTAATTACAATTTAGTTTGAGGTCCTGACTGAAGGTATCATTAGAGGAGAAATCAGTAGAAAACAAGTTGTTTACAGAATACCAAATAAACTAGAAAGCATCGCATGTTATTTTTCAGTACAACTGTTCCGTCCTCTCACATGATACTCTCCCGATCATATAACCTGAAGCTATGGCTCAAACCTCAGTGGCTTGATGCTGGTAAAGCAAATAGTGGCAGTAGTAACACAAGATATAGAGGGGCCTACACTAGTTTTATATTGTCTTAAGTCCTAATGCTCAAATGGAAAAACTTGACGATTGTTAGCCTGTTTTATTGTTATCAACAACATGAAACAGGAGTGTGCTAGATGCATAGTGCAACAGACTGTAAACCTTTTAAGCTTTGCTGCCACAGTTTATCACGCTGGCAGAATAAGGTTGTGTTATAGCCCAGTAACAAACTGTTACACATCTTTCATCTCTATAACTTTGAAATTACACTGTGCACGCATTAATGTATGAGGGCTTTATGTGTCTGTATGACATTCCTCTGTCAGCTATGTTAATGGAGGCATTAGCCCATTTTAAATAAAGGAATTTTATATCAACGCATTAAGCACTCGTGTGCTAATACCCGTACAGCATAATTTCAAAGCCCACACAATTAAAGGGATAATGATGGGTGATCTCATTCATTCTATGCAGTGTACGATTTCTGTGAAACATGTTTCCACTCATTCCGTGGTGATTACCTTATTACTATGTTCGTTAGATTAGGAATTTATTTTTAAAAAAATTCCAAAGTCTTTAAAAGGATGCTTAAGAGTTGGCTGGATTGTAATGCAACATAATCTCCCAGATAAGCCAAATTTCAATTTTCAACAAAACTGTATGAAAACAACTGCTTTGATTATTCTGTTGAAACTCACATAATGCAAATCAAGGAGAAATTAAAACAATATTTTATCATAACAGCAGACTTGATCCTTTGGGTCAGAAATTCCATTTTTGTTCATAGCGATATTTTTCCGTCAGAAATACGCTATGACTGTACTACTGCTACGAGGCCTGACATTCGGGATAAAATGTGCCCAGCGGTAAAAATCGGCGTTGCACGAGGATTTGTGGTGCAAACTGCAAATTTTCTGCAACTTTTCTCCGAGGCCGATCCCGCTGCGAGTTGGGCCTAGGGAGGGGGAAAAACACCCCCTAAAAAATTGCAAAAAACAAAAAATAAAAAAATCACAAAACATTCACAAGACACTTAACTATTGAATTGCTGCAAAAGAATTAAAAAATAAAAACTTTAACTTACCTTTTTTGAAGGTCATCATTGTTCCAAGGGCTGCAACGCAGGTTTTTCCTGGGTGTTTTTTTTCGTCCTATGACACTGTGAGCCACATTTTTGGCGAAAGCGGTATTTCGAGTCTGGCACTCCGGCGGTCTGCTCCCCAGCGGTACTTAAAAATCACCGGCGCAAGACTTCCCAGTTCGCCGTTGCGAAATATCAGCAAAAAAATGGACACAAGGTGAGGGAATTTTCAGCCCTTTAAGTATAATGTCAAATGACTTTTATATGACCTGATAATATGCAAATGTTTTCTATTACGGATCAGTTGAAGAGATGCCTCTTCACATACTTGGAATGTGGAAACATTAAAAGTACAAACAGGGCAAAATACAGAACAATTTTTAGTTAACAATGTTTTGGGCCCGAAAATCAACAACTTGGCGCCCACTACTGCCCAATTAGCACCTAGAAATACAAGTTTCGGCAAAAAAAATACATTTACTGCCCAGATACCACCCGGTGGTAAACTCCACAGTCATTACCGCCAGGCGGTATTCGATACTGTCTGCCCATATATTACCACCCAAATACCGCCCAAAATGGAAGTTTCATAATTAAGATCTGTTTACCACCAGACCTTAATACCATCCTGAAAAAGCAGGTCTTACTAGATCTTAAGTGGATCTTAAGTGGGCAGTATGGACACAGAGCTGACAGGTATAATTGTTTCACAGATGTGTGGCACGTTTGATATTACACAGATCTTTATTGTTCTCCACTCGCTTGACAAGGTTGATGCAGGGAGGATGTTTCCACTGATGGGGGAGACTAGAACTAGAGGGCATGATCTTAAAATAAGGGGCCGTCCATTTAAAACTGAGATGAGGAGAAATGTCTTCTCTCAGAGGGCTGTAAATCTGTGGAATTCGCTGTCTCAGAGAGCTGTGGAAGCTGGGACATTGAATAAATTAAGACAGAAATAGACAGTTTCTTAAACGATAAGGGGATAAGGGGTTATGTAGAGCGGGCGGGAAAGGGGAGCTGAGTCCATGATCAGATCAGCCATGATCTTATTGAATGGCGGAGCAGGCTCGAGGGGCCATATGGCCTGCTCCTGCTCCTATTTCTTATGTTCTTATATTCCACAGTTTGATGTATTTTTAAATGGATTGGTTTTCTAGTATTTTCTAGTGTAAGCTAATAATGCAGTTTGAATACCAATATAACCACTGAGTTATAACCCGAGAATTTTGTCACCATCCTCCGCCTGCTCCATGACGACATGCAAGCCGTGATCCTGACCAATGGATCCACCACAGACCCAAACCACATCCGGACCGGGGTCAAGCAGGGCTGTGTCATTGCGCCAACGCTCGTCTCTATCTTTCTTGTTGCAATGCTCCATCTCACTCTCAACAAGCTCTCCGCTGGAGTGCAACTAAACTATAGAACCAATGGGAACCTGTTCAACCTTCGTCACCTCCAGGCTAGATCCAAGGTCGTCCTATCCTCTGTCATCGAACTACAGTACGCGGACGACGATTGCATCTGCGCACATTCAGAGGCCGAACTCCAAGCCATTGTCAACATCTTCACCGAGGTGTACGAAAGCATGGGCCTTCGACTAAACATCTGTAAGACAAAGATCCTCTACCAACCTGATCTTGCCACATAGCACTGACCCTCGGTCATCAAAATTCACAACGCGACCTTGGACAATGTGGACCATTTTCCATACCTCGGGAGCCTACTATCAGCAAGGACAGACATTGATGACGAGATCCAACACTGCCTCCAGTGTGCCAGCACAGCCTTCGGTTGCCTGAGGAAGACAGTGTTTGAAGACCAGGACCTCAAATCTGGCACCAAGCTTATGGTCTACAGGGCAGTAGTGATACCCACCCTCCTATATATAGTACACCTCAAAGCGCAGGAGAAGTACCACCAGCGCTGCCTCGGCAAGATCCTGCAAATCCACTGGGAGGATAGACGCACCAACGTCAGTGTTCTCGCTCAAGCCAACATCCCCAGCATTGAAGCACTGACCACATCGTCTGCATGCTCGACACGAGACTTCCAAAGCAAGCTCTCTACTTGGAACTCCTACATAGCAAGCGAGCCCTAGGTGGGCAGAGGAAACATTTCAAGGACACCCTCAAAGCTTCCTTGATAAAGTGCAACATCCCTACCGGCACCTGAGAATCCCTAGCCCAAGACCGCTCCAAGTGGAGGAAGAGTATCTGGGAGGGCGCTGAGCACCTCGAGTCTCGTCGCCAAGAGCACGCAGAAATCAAGCGCTGACAGCAGAAGGAGCTTGCGGCAAACCAGACATCCCACACACCCTTTCCTTCCACCACTGTCTGCCCCACCTGTGACAGAGACTGTCATTCCCTTACTGGACTGTGCAATCACCTGAGAACTCACTTTTAGAGGGACTGCCTATGATGATGATGTTAACAACCACTGTGTCTGGAAATTGTGTGTGTGTTCAATAGAGCGATCTTATTTTATACATGTTCTAATGACGCCTTATTTCCTCCTTTATTAATGAACTATAATAAACATTTTATTAGTCTCTCAAACCCCCAGTCTCGCTCATCCCCCAGTCTCTTCCACCCCCCCCCCCAGGCTCTCTCAACCCCCCAGTCTCTCTCAACCCCCAGTCTCCCCCCACCCCAGTCTCTCCCTCCCACACCCCAGTCTCTCCTCCCCCAGTCTCTCCTCCCCCCTTTCTCCCAGCCCCCCAGTCTCTCTCACCTGGCCAGTCTCTCACCCACCAGTCTCTCTCATCCACTAGTCTAACCCCCCCCAGTCACTCAACCCCCCCGATCTCTTCCTCCCCCCCGCCCACTGCAATCTCACTCCCCCCTCAGTCTCTCCCTCCCCCACAGCGATCTCTCCCCGCCCCGTCTCTCCCCCCCCACAGCAATCACTCTTTCCCCCCCCAGTCTCTCTCCCCCTCAGTCTCTCCCCCACACAGCGATCTCTCTGCCTCCCCATCTCTCCCCCCACTGCGATTTCTTCCCCCCCGCACTGCGATCTTTTCAGCCCCCCCCCACACAGCAATCTCTTCCCCCCTGCCCCACAGCGATCTCTTCCCCCGCCCACAGCGATCTCAGGCCGGCAGTCTTTGGCCTCTCGTCGGAGCCTCTCGGATGGGGCGGAGCTTGACAGGCGCGCGCGTGCGCACAACACGTGAGCCGAAGATTCCCGAGTAGATAGGCCTCCTCTGCCGCACACCGCTCGCTGCACTCCGCTCCCGCTATCGCCGAGAAAAGCGGGATGAAACTCCCGCCCACTCGGCCCCAGCGGTACCAGGCAGTAAAAAAATCACGCACCGCCTGGGGACCGTCGAAAAAGGGGCGGAACTTGGGTTTCACCAAATTCGGGCCCTTGAAATTAGCTAAAAATTGTAATAATAGAAACAAATGCAAAAAATACTTCATTGGTTCTGAAATTGATAAAGATTGCTTTCAATAAAATTTGAAATAAAATTGGTCCCATAATTTTCACAAAATATGTATGAAGTTACCTCTTAATCCTTTCATCAAGATAAGCCATGGTGACCAAGGTTGGACCATGTTGATGCACTTTATGAAAGCACCTAAATTGTACTTTAACCTATATTTAATATCCTGTTGGAGCTGGAACACGATCAAAATAAAATAATAATTTTAGCAGCTACATATCTTACACAGGAAAGTGAAAGACTCTCAATGTGTTACAGTATGGAAAAATGTGACGAGAGCAAGTAAAACAACAATACTCTAATGATATACAAACAGAAAATGCTGGCAATCTCAGCGGGTCAGGCAGCATCTGCGGAGAGATAGCAGAGTTAACGTTTCGAGTCTAATACTCGAATGATGCTGGCTTGCTAACATTAACCATGCTGCCACTTTTTAATTACCACCATGATCTGAGTGCAGACATCTTTTTAAATAAATACTCCTCTAATTCTATTTATCCCCTTCTCTGCTGAATGCAAGAGTACAATTCCTTGAGGTGGACAGAAACATACATGGATATATGTTTAAACAAAAGATACTGGGGAAAGATTCTGAAAAGTACCTGTTAGAAATGGTCATTGACATTTTTGGCCGTTAGTTCGAGATTAGTTTCCACAGTATGTAAACATGAATTTGAAATACTTTCAAATCCTCAGTAATTGTATTTTTCAGGGTCTCATTATAGTTCCTTTTGAATGATCAAATCAACCAGCCACAAGATCAAACATTCATATTAGGAACAAATAGTTACACAGCAGTTTTCAGAAGAAGGTCAGAGCACAAATAATTCTTGTTGATAATAGAATCCCAAATTGCAGCCAAAAAGTACTAGCAGATGTGTCATCCCAGGATAGCATTAACCTACATTGCTACTTTCTTTTATTATGTACCGATAATATTTCACACTTGCATAATGATCTGTGAATCACATACACATGAAAAGATTCTTAAAAATTGGACAAATAGCAAACAAAATATGTCTTTAAATACAATTATCACAGCCAGTATTTCAATCAAACTTTTGCAGTCAATACCAAGGTTAGTGAATGGGTTAAGATATTTTTTTTAACTAAGTCTTCACCATGGATTCTTATAGAACACTCTCCTTTTATTTGTTAAATCAGGAAGCTGTGGATTTCAGTAGCTCACAAGACATTAATATTACATTTGTAGTATTGATTAGAAATCATTGTATCACTGTGTGCCGATTGAAATGCTGCTTTCCAAATGACAGGGTACTTACTAACACTGTTGAGTAGCTAGCCTCCGACTGTTCTCAGGAGTCTGATAATACTGGCACAAGGAGGGAGAAAAGCAATTTCTCAAAACAAATTGATATTAACAATATATTAGTTGAAATGGTTCTACTGTGAACCATTCTGTGTATTTCGGCATCAATGTTACTGGAAGTTTCTGACCAAATTTTAATCTAAATAAGTGTAATATGTGTGTAAATACTGAGCAAGTCTGTCAGTTCAGATTTTGTGTTATCCAATGGTTAGAACTAGTTAACTTGAACAATTTATGCACAAGTATAAAATATGATCAAACTTCATATTTGACAGTCCCTTGAAGGGAAAAGTACAGTCAATGGTTATTCAGGGTTCTGTGCTGATTTCCGCCTTACATAATGACATTAATAGTTGAAGTGATAGCCCATCATCATTTACCAATAGCAATGACAATTAGAAAATGCAATATTGTGGCCCATATACGGTAACATTGTTTCATTATTTTTGAATTTCCACACAATTTTTATCCTGATCATATCATAATCATGTTGAATTTCTACTAACCAACACACAAACCCTTTTCTTTAATCTTATCTCTGTAAAAATGTGTATTGCCATGATGGTTACTTTATACTTTCACAAAAAAATATTTGAAGTCTCTGTTTTCTTCATCCATACCTGTTTCTTAAATTGGATTTCAAAATTATCAAGTTTTAAATTTGCCTTTAAACTTTGTAATTCCACCAAATTCTTTGGATTTGGCTTGTATTTTATAATGCAGAGCATTTTGTTTTTCAAAGGTTTCAGATCAATTAAAATAAAATTAGAAAGTGTTTTTAAATGTACACATCCCTCCCTTTTAGGCGACCATTTTGAGGATAGATATAAACTGATACCATCCAAAGGGCCATTGGATTCCTTTATAGCACAGAGCTCCAGTTTTGTAATTGCAATATTTTATAAGATTGTGCAGGGTTGGCATTTGGTGATATGATGCATGTTGATAAGCTACCAATGTGTAATGCTTTCATAGCCTTTCCCTATTTATTATCATCACATTTAAAAACAATGGACAGCGATATAGGACCCAAATTTCCCCATGAGTTGCACGTTATTTTTTGGTGTAACTTGATTTTTCTAGTGTATCTTTTTAGTTGTAAATATGGCCATTTAATTTGCGCCAGTGTTAGTTAGGTTTTTTGTTAGGTCAGTTTTTTTAAAAACGGGAGCGTTCCCAGCTACTTACACCATTTATGCCAATTTGGCCAGAAAAAAGTTGTACTAAACTAACTTAGGGCAGCGTATGTGTCCACTTTTGTCCGCACAGAAAGACCTTACTTACAGTTAAGGAATCAGTGCAAGTAACTACATTTAAAACACCACCAAGCACCAAGCAAGGCACAAAAAGTAATAAGCAATTAATTAACAAATAAAATAGAAGGAACCTGGCCCTAAAGCACCAAGACCAAAGTAATAAGCAATCAATAAATGACAAATAAAAAAATAGAAGGAACCCTGCACCTAAAGCACCAAAACCAATCAGTAAATAATAAATAAAAAATAGAAGTCCTACCTTAGGGAACGCAGCGGGCTGCCGATGAATGAGCTCATTTGGCCAAGGCTAGGGGGGGGAGAGGAAGTGGGGGGAAGAGAGGAGGGGGGGGAGAGGAGGTGGGGGGAGGGGGGAAGGGGAGAGGAGGGGGAGGGAGGTGGAAGTACCCTCTTGCGAAGCACGTTTAGACTGATGTTCGGCATGGCATCAGACACCCGCATGAATCCCCGGTTCATCTGGTCGAGAGTTACAAACCAAGACCCCCCAGAAACTCTTCAGGAGTTTTACAATCAGGTCAGAGGCATCGTCACTGGTGGATTCAAGAACCATCACTACGGGCCCCTCCCAGGCCAAAGTTTCATCTTGATTTTCTTAAAGTGTTTCTAATCTGTAAATCCCCTAATACAAGGCTGAAGGGAATCAAATCATCTTTTGACATGAAGGGAAGAAAACAATCAGATGACACAGCCTGCAGAGCACACTCTGGCCACCGATGAGGGAGCCCATTTGGCCAGGGCTAGGGATGGCGTGCTTCGGGTCCCTCCCACACAGCCTGCAGCGCGCGTTTGCAGAAACGGCCTGCCAGGAGCTACTGCACATGCGCGCAGACTCTAGTGCGCATGCGCAGAGGTTCCGGCACTGTTTTCAGCGTTGGGACCTGGCTCCGCCCCCAATCCATTGGGCCATGCTGCACCACGATGGAGGAGAGGCTGGGGAGTGGCCAGAATACGGAGGTATTTTTTCGGCGCGCTTGGAGGCGGACAAAAGTGGCGCAGCTCGAGTGAGGATGCCAGAAAAACAAGTTAGGGAAATTTGGGCCCATAGATGCTAGAATAGGACAGCGGTCAGATTTAAACTGTCATCTATCTGTAACTGTGTGAAACTGAATCCAATGACTTTAGTTCAGAGTGTCATCAATATCAGATGTATAGAGATATAAAAAAAATTCTAAGTTGACTGTGTTAAATTGAAAAATTATCTTAACCTTTTTCTAAATTATTATATTTTATGTCAGATGCTCCATATTGCAAAAGAGCTGTCTACATTTAAATACAATACCTTAATTTTACTTGTACATCAAAATTAATTTTCTTTTCTATATGTATAGAAAATTTCATCCTATTGATTAATTACAATTTCTGTGAATATTGCAAAGTCTTGTTGAAAATGAGCTTTCCACTAAAAAGCCTGGTTTCTTAATATTATTATGTGGTTCTGATTTACTCACTGAAGTAAAAAAAAATACAATACCTGTGGGGGAAAAATGGTGTCTGACATGCACAGCAGTATTTTTACATCCAACTGTTGTATTCTTCAAATGGCAACACGACTGCTTGTATCATTTAGGATGATCGAGTAGTATTTGGGCAGCTCTTTTAATTCATTTTGATGCTTTTAAAATTAGGTTACACAGGTCAACAACAATAGCGATACAACATCACGCACCTTGAGGCAGAATGATGTGCTACACAGCTATTTCTAATCTTTGCTTAGACATTCTGAAGCGTCTAAACCTCTAAGAGGCTTCTTTGTAATACTGCCACGTAAACATTAACACAGCAATGTGACAACTGTACAACAATAGGGTGCAATATGCTGGAATAACCTTATGATTCATTTATTAAGCAATGATACATTGGTCTGCTTACAATGTAGAGTTGGAGAGCATTTTGTTTTCCTGGACTAGACTGCCTTCCTGTATTTTTAGTAATCTTTAACACATTCCATTAGATTAGATATACCAGGAAAGGTTAAACTATTTTTTTTTTGCTCCACCCTCCTCGGCATTTTATTTATAAGTAGCTTGGATAGTCAGTTCAGCTTTTAAAAAGTGTCCTGCCTAGCCAAGACCCTCACTTGTTTATATACCAAGTCAGGCCTTTAATTAAGTCCAATGGATGCATAAATGCAGAACATTTTTGAATTGTTGTACATGACGAATGTACAGGAATATGTGGAGGGCCAGAACAAATGGGTTGATGTTGAAATATTTCAGTGCAAGGATTTGTACCACATGAGGTCACATATGCTTAACTGCATTCCATTGGGTAGAGAGATTACTTCAAGAAGTAGACTGAGAAAAGTCTGGAGTAGATCCTTATTAATAATTTGCATAAATGTAGTTTATCCTTTTATCTCCCAATACAGGGTTTCAAAGTTAATAAATCAATTAATCAATTTAATTAATCAAATCAATCAGATAAATAAAGAAACACAATATGATATGGGGAATTTACACCTGTACTCTGCATGTGTAAAATCAGCAATGTTTCTCATTACTCTGACTTTCCTGTTTTACAAAGAATTTGACCCATGGATGGTCTTCCTGCATTTCTGGTAATCTTTAGCACATTGGATTCATTTAAATATGTCAAAACAGTTCCAAGTGTTTGAATCAATGAAATTCAATATGATGGAAACTAGACAATTTATGGAATATCGTGGGATGATAGAAAAGTAGCCATATGAAATAGATTATAATAAAATCATTTAGCTGCTTTAAGGAATGCCAATCCTAACTTTCAGCCTACTTTCCATGCCTGCACTTGTTTTGCCGCAGAATATTGCAGCAGCAAGAACATTGCAGAAAGCAAAAGTAATCAAATGCACCTCAGTCTATTACTGAGCCTTGCGGGTTAATGGCTGGTTCACAGACTCTTGCAGATGCAACATATTAATATAATCATCTGCAAATTGATTCAGGTGCTTCCTGACTACACTGCCTCATTAGATTATCATTGCATAATATCATATCTATCTCTACATGATGTCACACAGACTGAAGTATGTCAGAAGGCAACAACAACAACAACAACAACTTGTATTTATATGGCACCTTTAATATAGTAAAATGTCCCAAGGTGCTTCACAGGAGTATTATGAGATGAAAAACATTTGACACTGAGCCGCATAAGGAGAAATCAGGGCAGGTGACCAAAGGCTTGGTCAAAAGTTAGGTTTTAAGGAGCGTTTTGAAGGAGGAAAGAGGGTTAGGAAGGTGGAGAGGTTTAGGCAGAGATTTCCAGAGGTTGGGGCCTAGGCAACAGAAGGCACGGCCACCAATGGTTGAGCGATTATAATCAGGGATACTCAAGAAGCACTGACATATTGAGGGGCCTGATGACATCATAATCTCCGAGAGCAAAGGTCAACATTCATGAGGGGAGATTTTATTCCATTTGATAGATGGCAGTCGATGCTGATCATAATTTTGAACTGAAGTTGTATTGTATCACAAGACGCACTGATATTGGGTTTTATTTCAATATGTTACAAGGAATAGCAAGCCAAGCATACAGACTGCAGTCGAGGACTGGAGGGATAAATTATAAACCTGAGTTGTCCAGAAATGATCAAGAGTGCATTACAATGCAGAAAACTGAAAGGGATATACATTACTGTGCGATTTAACATAACAACTTATAAAATGCAACTAGTGTTTATTTTGAGACACCAGAGATAGGGCGTCACATGCCCCTTTTCCCTCTCTGTAACACTCAGGAAATTAATGCAACCCAGGCATTAGAGAGAGGAATATTAAGGTTGAAGCCTTTATATATACACCTGTCTGATTACGAGATTATAATTATGAGCCTACTTGCATTACAGCATGGGATGTTGTTGACGTAAATTTGGTGATCTGGCCGATTTATGTCAAAGGAAATTAATTTATTTTTTGTTTGTATTTTTTCTCCACTCTTTTTCCTGAAAACTTGTGGCTTTTTTGCCCAAGTTACCATCTTTCATGATTGCCAGCTGACCATTTGATTGTGGGGTTGCATCATAGTTGAGCGCAGTCATGCCTTCACTTTTCAGCAGGGGTCAGTTAGTGCTCAACAGAAACCCTGGCTGACATTTTCTCCTCATTAGCCTCACCAGCTGAGATCGGATCATGCAGCACAGACCAGGGATTGAACGTCGGAGTGCAGAAGGTTTTGGGCATGGGAGGCCTGAACAGTGAGGTCCAAGGTGCCCCGATATTGGGCCTCGGACCTCGGGCCTCATTTCTATCAAGCCAGCATGTACAGGCAGCTGGTGAATGAAGATCGGACTGCTGCTAGTGTCACAGGGACCCTCAGGTAATTGAAGGCCGGGTTGGGGGGAAACGCAGTCCGGGGCGTGGGGGGAAATAAAGGAGGGTGGCGAGTTGGAGACTGGGAGGATTGCGGAGTAAAAGGGGTCGGGGGAGGTGGGGTGGGGGGAGCGGAGGTGATTGAGGCAAGTGAATGGGCAACCTGCATTCTTTAAATGTAGGGTTGGGAGGTGCACTCTTGCTTCTCCTGACTCCACATTCAGGAAACTATATTTAAAAATGTGTTTTTCCCTTTCCCGCTATTCCAGCCGCAAATGTGCTCACACTTCCTGCCCACCATATTGGGGGCTTAGCAGGCCAGTTAGCGCCTGATAAACCTGTGCTGCGTTTAACATAGGCCAAGACTGTCCTAATCTGTAATGCTCAATTTCACACTTGTGAGGTATCTTAAAGGGAAGGGCCATCGCTGCAGGCTCTGCAAAAGAAGAACTTACCTTCTCCCCGACAGCAGCCGCGATCCAGCCCGATTAGCCCGATGCACTGCAGCAGAGTGTCGAGCTGATCGATCACGGGCAAGAAGCAGTAAAAACAATTGGAAGAAAGGATTGAAATTTTTTTTACTTACCGTGGCCACCTTGCCTTAAAGCATTGCCACCAAAGAGCCCGGCCTCCCGATGAACGCCTCCTGCAGGTGCTGGTCTTTTCGCCCAGTGATGCTGCAGGGGTGGAACCAAAGTTCGGGTCCAGGGCGCTACCGGGTGATGCGCACGGTGATGACGTCACGATCCAAAGGCAAATGAGATCGGAGTGCAACGCCATACCAGCGCCGCAAACCTCCTGCCGAGTATGGTGGGAGTCGACCTTCTCGCCGCGTTGGGTCGATAAGTCCCTCAGAGACTATAACGGGAGGCGCTATGGAGGCCAATTTCTAGGCCTTTGTATTTTTACGTCAAAATTAAACTGAAGATTCAACATTGAGTCTCTCAGGTTAAATGCAAAACAAAAATTCAGATCGTCAAAGCCACACTGCCTAATTTAGCGAGTAGAAACCAATTGAAACAGTTACCTTATTTAATCATTTTCAGTGTGTTCGACTAAGCTGTTCATGCCCTTCTACCCACTGAGTGACTCAGCCCAGCACCCACACAGAGCCACGTCATTCATAACAGCACATTTCTGGGTTTTGAAAGCCCAGTGGACCCATTTCAAGTCCAAGCTCTAAAGACTCGATATTTTGCTTTATTATAGCCTTGAACTGGAATGTTTAATGTGATTGGCCGAGGAGCTGTCACTTGTTATAAAGCAGTGTTATTATTCTACACTAATTGATGGTATCAGGCAGTCGAATTGAGTGGGCAATATTGCCCACAGCCATCACAGCACAAGCTCGTTAGGTGGTACATGAATGAAGGATTCGTTTGAAATCTTATGGGATGCAAGTAATGCAAACCAAGTTCTGGAATTCCTTTCAGGATTTCTTAGTGATTTTTAACATATTCGCAATAAAGGGTCATTTACAATCAGTGTCAGTAACATGGCAGTAGTAGAGGGAGCAGCCATGATTGTTATCACAGTATCGATGTAAAGTCAGTTCGTCTGTTCTGAAGTTGATAAAACTGCAGGGTGAAAAATTGCAGAGCAGATTATCCATGAAGGCAGTAAAACTGAAAGAAAGACAGATATAACAGGGAAAAGGGTACGGATGGAACAATGGAGAAAGTATAACTTCAGTTTTATATACTATCACTTCTGCATAAATGCAAGCTGGCTTTGGCTGTGCATTAACATGTAAGAGGCAATATACTTCAGAAGTCAGGTTACTATATGTCTCCTGAGCGCACTAATGCCATCTCAGACTGGTTTGGCCTCCCAGCAGGTGGAGGATAACTCCAGCCTGACATGAAGCTGTGTTTATAAAATCTTCAGGCAGTCCACTGGACCTCCATTTTCTAACATTAGTGCTGTGGTTGTTTGCAAAAGCAGACACTGCTGCCCGCTTCTTCTAGCTTATGCCTGTATACGCAGAACTTTACTGATGGGCGGAGTGTGAGTCACAGCCGGGCGGGCTTAGTCCCCAGTCTAGCTTTGTTCTTACCACCTGCCTTTCACACTCCACAGCTATCAGTCTCAAACCAACAGTGCAGCGGAACTACAACATGAAAGAGATAGGAAAGTAAAAAAGGGAGGCCAGGTGAGAAAAAATGAGACATTGTACAACAAAAATTCAGATCGCATGAGAAATAGACTGAAAGGAAAAGTGAAGAGGAACAATGATAAATGAGGAAGCCAGAAAACAGAAAGCATTTTGTTTCATTACTAAACAGGAGGAAAGAACGATAGCAGCAGCTGCAGCGATAGGTCTAATTCAGCTTGTTACCTCCTAATGGCACCTCAGACACTTAAACTGCTGTGTTACCTGAAGTCAATGGAGGACATGATTGTTGATTGACATCCTGTATGGCCACACAGAAGTTACAGCTGAATTGTCTACTCAATCACTGCACCAACCAGATCAGATTAATGGTGGTGTGGGATAGTATGGCAGATAGACTAGCAGTCCTGAACGCGACTCCCCAAAGAAAATCTATACGGTGTCTTACTTGAGCAGTTTTTTTTTAAAGTGTCACAAAGTATAAAATATTTTCGCTCATAGGTACCAGGTTCTTACATGCAATTCTATTTTATTTTCTTGCATATTCTCAGCATTCTCTGATGTCACCTTCACAGCTTCACATTTCCAGCCGTGCGGTGCATTCTGAAACCTGCCTTCAAGCTGGTTCTCACAAAGGAGTTCCAAAAAAGTGTCACAGATGAGCTGTGCCTTTCCACACTACTTTCCTTGGAGGGGATTCGGTGCAGTAGAATACTACAGTAACTGGGACATTGGTCGTGGCACCCAGTAAGTGAGGCAAATTCTGAAACGATTGAATGTGGGGTAATGTATGATAATCTGATGTTGATTGTTTTCAGCTGGAATATAAATTTTTTGTTGTTACAGGGAAGGGTAGCATCAGCATGTATTTTCGTCATGACACTCCCCCTCTCCCCCGCGCCCCACCTTTTCGGTAGATGCGAATTTGAACTCTGAGGATTTTTTAATACATTTCCTTTTCACTGCCGTAAGATTTCTGGGCGGGCTTTGGCCATTAGCAAGAATATTTGTTTCACTCCACTACATAATAAGTCTCTTTAGGTGCCCTTCACCCTTTATGTTAATCTGAGCCTGAATAGAACTGAGACTGCTGCATCCCGGGCTGCCAATATAGCAGCAACTGCCAAGAAATAAACTGCACAGGGTTTCAGTGAAAGGCACAGGTGTGTCACACTGTGGGTGTCGGAAATGGACCAGAAGAAATAGTCTGACTGGCATCACCCGCTTTCATTATCTTCTCCATAATTAGGCCACAGCTTAGATAGAACTTAACTTGTGCCATATGGGCTGATACTCCAGTGAAAACGACCCCCTGTGTGGGTGGCAGCCTGTCATGGTGAAGGCTGTCAGTGTTATACTAAGCACAATACATACATTAGTGGGAAAGGATCAGCGTTGACATGAAAGCTGTGGATGGCGCAGAAACTGTAGCATTATTATAATAATAAAATATTCTTCCAGTTATGTTGTTTGTCAAGCATTAAAGTTTTCTTTTATTATTATTTTCAAATTTAAAAATTACGTTCAATCAACCTTTGAGCTACTGGGAGTAAAATAAAACGTCAACTTCTTCAGAATGGTACTGCGTACACTGTGTGGAGTTCTGGCAGCAGATGAGCTTATTTACATTGATACTTGAACTGCACTGCACTCAGTGGTGGGATGAAGGAGCTGTATTATCAAATTTCTAGCATCAAGAAAATGGCAGCATTATTCTTCAGTGCATTTTAAAATGGGAATTTAATAAACATGAACAGACACGGCGAATATTGTGGATATGATTGTGTTTTACACCTTTGGCTAACACTGAGCCCCTCATGATTCAGTTGTTTGTCTCCTACCTTCAGGAGTGCTATACCAGCATGCTGGGTGTCACTAACCACCTTTTAAATGTGACATGACAAGTATGCATATTTGTCTTAGATTCGGTACAATAGAATGGAGTCAGCAGAAGAATTATTGGGGGTGAAGTTGGGCCTCATTGCACCTGTTTTCCAGGCGATAAACGTGTGCAAAGTGGCTCAATTTAAAGGGCCAACCTCCAGCACTCGAGCATTGTCAGAGACACGTCCAATACTATATTGGTTCTGGCACTGTAGAGATGTCCCTGGTGGTCACCTAAAACAGGTGTTAGGCCCTTCGATATGCTAAAAAGGCCTGGTTTCGGACTCAAACCAGAAACTGGTTTGCCCTGGGTTCAGAATTACCGAGTCTACTCAGACTGGAGGAAAGTATACAGTGATGTTCCCCAGGGAACGAGAACCACTGCTTTTTTTGATGTATTAGTGACTTGGACTTGGGAGTGCAGGGCACAATTTCCAAATTTGCAGATGGACAAAACTTGGAAGTATAGTGAACAATGAGGAGGATAATGATAGACTTCAAGAGGACATAGACAATAACAACAACAACTTGTATTAATACAGAGCCTTTAACATAGTGAAACGTCCCAAGGCCCTTCACTGGAATATTATGAGGTAGAAGATTTGACACCGAGCCACATAGTAGAAATTGGCGCTGGTGACCAAAAGCTTGGTCAAAGAGGTATGTGTTATACATGTAAACTTGTATTTACTCTATACAGCCACCAGAGGGCTCATCCCCTGGAGTCCCAAGGGATCCCATAATCCCTTGGAGCACAGGTATTTAAGGAGACGTCACAGGTTGGAGAGGCACCCTGGAGACTTGCAATAAAAGACTAAGGTCACACTTTACTTTGAGCTCACAGTGTTCAGTCTGACTCTTTCTCCAAAGGGCAAAAAACGTTAGTGGGAGTTGTGTACAGACCTCCAAACAGTAGTAGTGATGTTGGGGAGGGTATCAAACAGGAAATTAGGGGTGCATGCAATAAAGGTGCAGCAGTTATAATGGGTGACTTTAATATGCACATAGATTGGGCGAGCCAAACTGGAAGCAATACGGTGGAGGAGGATTTCCTAAGGGATGCATAAGGGATGGTTTTCTAGACCAATATGTCGAGGAACCAACTAGGGGGGAGGCCATCTTAGACTGGGTGTTGTGTAATGAGAGAGGATTAATTAGCAATCTCATTGTGCGAGGCCCCTTGGGGAAGAGTGACCATAATATGGTGGAATTCTGCATTAGGATGGAGAATGAAACAGTTAATTCAGAGACCATGGTCCAGAACTTAAAGAAGGGTAACTTTGAAGGTATGAGGCATGAATTGGCTAGGATAGATTGGCGAATGATACTTAAGGGGTTGACTGTGGATGGGCAATGGCAGATATTTAGAGACCGCATGGATGAACTACAACAATTGTACATTCCTGTCTGGTGCAAAAATAAAAAAGGGAAGGTGGCTCAACCGTGGCTATCAAGGGAAATCAGGGATAGTATTAAAGCCAAGGAGGTGGCATACAAATTGGCCAGAAATAGCAGTGAACCCGGGGACTGGGAGAAATTTAGAACTCAGCAGAGGAGGACAAAGGGTTTGATTAGGGCAGGGAAAATGGAGTACGAGAAGAAGCTTGCAGGGAACATTAAGGCGGATTGCAAAAGTTTCTATAGGTATGTAAAGAGAAAAAGGTTAGTAAAGACAAACGTAGGTCCCCTGCAGTCAGAATCAGGGGAAGTCATAACTGGGAACAAAGAAATGGCAGACCAATTGAACAAGTACTTTGGTTCGGTATTCACTAAGGAGGACACCAACAACCTTCCGGATATAAAAGGGGTCAGAGGGTCTGGTAAGAAGGAGGAACTGAGGGAAATCTTTATTAGTCGGGAAATTGTGTTGGGGAAATTGATGGGATTGAAGGCCGATAAATCCCCAGGGCCTGATGGACTGCATCCCAGAGTACTTAAGGAGGTGGCCTTGGAAATAGTGGATGCATTGACAGTCATTTTCCAACATTCCATTGACTCTGGATCAGTTCCTATCGAGTGGAGGGTAGCCAATGTAACCCACTTTTTAAAAAAGGAGGGAGAGAGAAAACAGGGAATTAGCCTGACCTCAGTAGTGGGTAAAATGATGGAATCAATTATTAAGGATGTCATAGCAGTGCATTTGGAAAATGGTGACATGATAGATCCAAGTCAGCATGGATTTGTGAAAGGGAAATCATGCTTGACAAATCTTCTGGAATTTTTTGAGGATGTTTCCAGTAAAGTGGACAAGGGAGAACCAGTTGATGTGGTATATTTGGACTTTCAGAAGGCTTTCGACAAGGTCCCACACAAGAGATTAATGTGCAAAGTTAAAGCACATGGGATTGGGGGTAGTGTGCTGACGTGGATTGAGAACTGGTTGTCAGACAGGAAGCAAAGAGTAGGAGTAAATGGGTACTTTTCAGAATGGCAGGCAGTGACTAGTGGGGTACCGCAAGGTTCTGTGCTGGGGCCCCAGTTGTTTACATTGTACATTAATGATTTAGACGAGGAGATTAAATGTAGTATCTCCAAATTTGCGGATGACACTAAGTTGGGTGGCAGTGTGAGCTGCGAGGAGGATGCTATGAGGCTGCAGAGTGACTTGGATAGGTTAGGTGAGTGGGCAAATGCATGGCAGATGAAGTATAATGTGGATAAATGTGAGGTTATCCACTTTGGTGGTAAAAACAGAGAGACAGACTATTATCTGAATGGTGACAGATTAGGAAAAGGGGAGGTGCAACGAGACCTGGGTGTCATGGTACATCAGTCATTGAAGGTTGGCATGCAGGTACAGCAGGCGGTTAAGAAAGCAAATGGCATGTTGGCCTTCATAGCGAGGGGATTTGAGTACAGGGACAGGGAGGTGTTGCTACAGTTGTACAGGGCCTTGGTGAGGCCACACCTGGAGTATTGTGTACAGTTTTGGTCTCCTAACTTGAGGAAGGACATTCTTGCTATTGAGGGAGTGCAGCGAAGATTCACCAGACTGATTCCCGGGATGGTGGGACTGACCTATCAAGAAAGACTGGATCAACTGGGCTTGTATTCACTGGAGTTCAGAAGAATGAGAGGGGACCTCATAGAAACGTTTAAAATTCTGATGGGTTTAGACAGGTTAGATGCAGGAAGAATGTTCCCAATGTTGGGGAAGTCCAGAACCAGGGGTCACAGTCTAAGGATAAGGGGTAAGCCATTTAGGACCGAGATGAGGAGAAACTTCTTCACCCAGAGAGTGGTGAACCTGTGGAATTCTCTACCACAGAAAGTAGTTGAGGCCAATTCACTAAATATATTCAAAAGGCAGTTGGATGAAGTCCTTACTACTCGGGGAATCAAGGGGTATGGCGAGAAAGCAGGAAGGGGGTACTGAAGTGCATGTTCAGCCATGAACTCATTGAATGGCGGTGCAGGCTAGAAGGTCTGAATGGCCTACTCCTGCACCTATTTTCTATGTTTCTATGTTTCTATGTTTCCATACATAACAGTATGTTTTAAGGAGCGTCTTGAAGGAGGAAAGAGAGGTAGAAAGGCGGAAAGGTTTAGGCAAGGAGTTCCAGAGCTTGGGGCCTAGGTATCATCAATGTTTGAGTGATTATAATCAGGGATGCTCAAGAGGGCAGAATTAGAGGAGTGCAGACATCTTGAGGGATTGTGGGGCTGGAGGCGATTACAGAGATAGGGAGTGGCGAGGCAATGGAGGGATTTGAAAATAAGGATGAGAATTTTGAAATCGACGCGTTGCTTAACCGGAAGCCAATGTAGGCTGGTGAAATGGGTGGATGTGTGACAGATGAAATTTAATGCAGGAAAGTGTGAAGTGATACATTTTGGTAGGAAGAACGAGGAGAGGCAATATAATCTAAAGGGTACAATCCTAAAGGGGGTGCATGAACAGAGAGACCTGGGGGTATATGTGCACAAATTGTTGAAGGTAACAGGGCAGGTTGAGAAAGCAGTTAAAAAAGCTTACTGGATTCTAGGTTTCATAAATAGAGGCATAGGGCTAGAATTTTGGCTTTTAACGATTTCGCCCGTTTTGAGGCGATAATCGCAGCGAAAATTTTTTTTTTAAGCGCTGGGGTACTGTTACCGCTGAACCTCACAAAATTCACCAAACAAGGAAGAACGATAGTGATAAATCTGCCATGCACAACAGAATTTGTGCACCGGAGCCGAAATTTGCGATCGAAAAAAAACCGGATCTTCTGCGCATGCGCAATTTTTTTCCCCCTGTTTTTCCCCTATTTTTTTTTCTTCCCGTGCTTCTGGTCAGCTGTCAAGGAGCACCCACACATGCGCAGTACACCCAGGGCTGAATCAGCCATTTTTAGATTGCAGTCACAATGGAAGGAGATGGGAGTAGGCAGGGAGCGTGGCAATTTAGTAATGAGGCCAACGAGGCCCTTGTCACTACTGTGGAGAGGAGATGGGGGGATTTAAACAGGAGGGATGCATGTGAACCCCTCTCAGCGGTTTTACGGCGCATTTGGACCAGCATCACTGAGGAGGTGTCTTGAATCGCGACATCAGAAGGAACGACACTCAGTGCCGCAAGAGGTTCAATGACCATAGCAGGATCGTCAGAGTAAGTAATAAGAAACTCCTGCTGGGAACATGTGGCATGAAACTCGCCGACGTCTTCGTCTTGCAGGACCTCCCGAAGAGAGGTTACTTCGATGTGACCTTCAGAACCGTCACCCTCTGCCTGAAGTTCCTGAAGGGTTTGAAGGAGGCGAGTGAACCGGTGCGCTCAGTGCTAACTTGGGAGCCGCTGTTCACCCTCCCATCGCAGCGACGACGCACTATCACAGTGCAAATGTTCGACCCCCACATCCCCGTCATCGATGTGCTGACTTTCCTCAACAGGTTTGTCGATGGGGCAGGAAGCAGCAGTGACGTGAAAGACGGGTACGGAATATGGACCAGCAAGCGCCAGATCCAGGCCACCTTGAGGGTGGACGCCAGCGGAACCATCCTGCACCCACCCTCCAGCTTTTCCATCGGAGGAAGCTGGGGCTACATGGTGTACGCTGGCCAACCCAACGTGTGCCGCTCCTGCGGGAAGGCAGGCCATGTGGCGGCAAGCTGCAAGACGGTCATCTGCCGAAACTGCAAGAACGAGGGCCACCAGACAAAAGACTGCAAGGAGACCAAGTGCTGCAACCTCTGTGGTCTGGCGGGGCACCTTTACAAAAACTGCCCCAAACGCAATCGCAGCTATGCGCAGGCAGAAAAGAACTTTGCACCAGAGAAGGAGGAAGCTGACGAACACAACGCTCCAGAGGAGAGCCACACCCTCCCCCCGACCATGAACTCGGGACAAGACGGCGAGGAAGAGAACACTGCTACCGCGAGCTGCGAGCCACCAGCAGCCAGCAGCGAACCTCGCCCCCAGAGCACCGAACCCAGAGACGAGCTGACATCAGACGAGGAAGCGGAATGGTAGACAGTAGGGAAAAGGCGCAAGGCCAAGAGGCGACCACCAAGCTCGGCAGAAACCAGCGACGGCAGCTTGTCTGATGAGGAAAAGTGCCACCGCCTGAAGAAGAGGCAATGCGCCATCCCACGGCCACGGAAAAACGGGAGCAGGAAAGCGACCAACACAGCCCTGCCCCAGGAACCAGAGAGCAACAAAGGTCCCAGCGCACACGAGCTCCGGGAAACCGGGAGCGAAGGAGAAACCAACGCAGACCAGCCCCGGGATAACGGGAGCAGCGAAGTGCCCAGCACACCCCACCTCCGGAACACCGGGAGCGACGCAGCGGTCGACGCACACCAGCTCGACACCGCCGCGACTGATGAAAAGGGGGAACCACCAACACCAGGCGAGGACACTGCAGAGAACATTGAGGACTTAATCGCAGAACTGCAGCAGTCCCCTGGTCAAAACATCCCCACAGCAGAGGACGATGATGACCACGCCACCCCAGGTGCAGTAAATGTGGAATTTGATGTAAATAGTAATAACTTAGACATGCTGGAAATCGCCATTGTAGAATATGGGGGAACTGAAAACGGTTTACCTGAAATTGAAGACGATGTATCTGAACTGCAATGTATGTAAATGTAAAACATAGCGTAAAAATGGATTTAAAAATTGCTAGTATTAACGTGCGTAGCGTGAAATCGACTACGCGATGTGTTTCCACCTTGGGGTACCTCGCCAAGGTCAAAGCGGACCTGCTGTTCTTGCAGGAGTGCGGCCTGCCGCACTTCAGCAGTTACCGGCAGTGGTCACGATGGTGGACCCATGGACCATCCATATGGTCAGGGGGGAAAGACAGCCGAGCTTCCGGCTTGGGCATTCTGCTGCGGGGAGGCCACTTCACCATCACCGAAGTTAAGGAGGTGGTGGGCGGCCGCCTCCTCGTAGCAGATGTAATGTACAAAAACTCCCCTCTCAGGTTAATTAATGTTTACGCTCCAGCTGTGAAGAACGAGAGGCTGGCCCTCTTCCAGCAGCTCCCACTGTTACTGGCAACGTCCAGACCGGTCATTCTGGGTGGTGACTTCAACTGCATCATCGATGCGGCTGGACGATCCAGCAGAGCCGACAGCAAACTGGATGCCACGTCCAAACTCCTGATGGATGCGGGAAAAGATGCCAAGCTGTGCGACGTCTTCAGCAACCCTGCAGACGGAGCACCGCGCAGATACACCTGGTCGAGACCAGACGGGTCCGTCCGTTCCAGAATTGACTTCCTGTTTGTGTCCCACACGCTCAAGGTCAGATCCACCGACGTCACGCCGGTGTTCTTCTCTGACCACTGCCTCCTACTGGCTGACTGTCACATGCAGGACAACCAGAAAGTTGGCAGAGGGATATGGAAGCTGAACGTGAAACTGTTGACTCGGGAAAACATTGAGGAACTCAAGAGGGATTACAAAGGTTGGAGAACCGTAAAACCCCTCTGCGATTCCCCGATGCACTGGTGGGAAACAATCAAGACGAACATCAAGAGGTTCTTCATCCTCAAAGGTGTTCAGGAGGCGAGAGGGAGACAGAGGGAATTATCCCAACTCCAGACAAATATGCAAAACCTGCTCCTGCTGCAGTCGATGGGGGTCGATGTCGCGGAGGAACTCGAAGAGGTGAAGGGCCAGCAAGGCTCGCTCTTTGCCTCGGAGTCCTCCAAGATCATCTTCCGATCCAGAGTCCGCTCCGTCGAGCAGGATGAGACGTGCTCGCGTTTCTTCTTCCAAAAGGTACACAGGGGGAGCTCTGTGATCACCAGCCTAAAGGAAGAAGACGGTTCTGTGACGTCTTCGCAGCCTGACATGCAGAGGATCAGCGAATCCTTCTATGCCAGGCTGTACGAAGTCAAGCCCACAGACCGCGCGGCCTCCCAGTCTTTCCTGTCGTCTATTTCGGATGTCTTAGACGACGGCAAGCGAGAGAGTCTGGACCACCCGCTAACTCTGGACGAGCTGACAAAGGCCGTCCGGTCCTTCGAGACGAATAAAACTCCCGGAAGCGATGGCTTACCGGTCGAGTGGTACTCGGCTCTGTGGGACTGGATAGGCCCGGACCTGCTGGAAGTGTACGGAGGTATGCTTCTGGCCGGCAGCATGTCAGAATCGATGAGGAAAGGCATCATCACCCTCATCTACAAGCAGAAGGGGGAGAGGGAGGAAATCAAAAACTGGCGGCCCATTTCGCTGCTCAATGTGGACTACAAGATCCTGTCAAAGGTCATCGCCAACAGGGTCAAGTCTGCTCTTGAGCTGGTGATTCACCCGGACCAGACCTGCGCTGTCCCCGGCAGGAAGATCTCTGATAGCCTCGCGCTACTCAGAGATACGATCGCCTACGTGCGGGACAGGAGGGTGAACACCTGTTTAATCAGCTTAGACCAGGAGAAAGCCTTTGACAGGATATCGCACACGTACCTGATGGACGTGCTCTCCAAAATGGGGTTCGGGGGGGGCATCCGAAATTGGGTCAAACTGCTCTACGCAGACATCAGTAGTGCAGTTCTAATCAACGGGTGGGAAACTCAAAGCTTTCCAATCAGATCTGGAGTCAGGCAAGGCTGTCCTCTGTCGTCTGTCTTGTTTGTGTGTTGTATCGAGCCCTTTGCCGAGTCCATCAGGAAGGACGCGGGCATCAGAGGGGTGACGATCCCAGGCAGCGGAGGCGCCCAGGTCAAAACCTCGCTGTACATGGACGACGTCGCCGTCTTTTGCTCGGACACGCAGTCGGTCCGCAGATTGCTCGCAATCTGCGACCAGTTTGAACTGGCCTCGGGAGCAAAGGTCAACCGCACCAAAAGCGAGGCCATGCTCTTTGGTCACTGGACCGACCGAGCCTCCATTCCCTTCACCGTCAAGCCAGACTTCCTGAAGGTGCTGGGAATATGGTTCGGAGCGGACGGGGCGTGCGCCAAAAACTGGGACGAGCGCATTGCCAAGGTCAGACAGAAACTGTCATTTTGGGAGCAGCGCTCCCTTTCCATCACAGGCAAGAACCTGGTCATCAAGAGCGAGGTGCTCTCGGTGTTGTTGTACGTGGCGCAGGTCTGGCCCATCTCACGCTGCAGCGCCGCGGCAGTCACCCGAGCCGTCTTCCACTTTGTCTGGAGATCCAAAATGAACCGTGTCCGCAGAGACACGATGTACAAATCTCTGGACAGTGGAGGAAAGGACGTTCCGAACGTGGCCCTCATCCTGATGGCCACCTTTGTGTGCGGCTGCATCAAGCTATGCACAGCCCCCCAGTACGCAAACACCAAGTGTCACTACGTGCTGAGGTTCTACCTGTCCCCATTGTTGAGAAGGATGGGTCTGGCCACGCTGCCGCGAAACGCCCCCACCAGTTGGACCATGCCTGTCCACCTGTCCTTCGTGGAAAAGTTCTTCAAAAGAAACCCCTTTGACCACAAGGCCATCAAACAGTGGTCAGCACGTAAGGTCCTGGACGCCCTCCGAAAGAAGGAGACGGTGGACCCTGTCGGGTGGTTCCCTGAGCGGACTGTCGAACTTGTTTGGCAGAACGTCTCATCGCCAAAGCTTACACACAAGCACCAAGACGTAGCTTGGTTGACGGTGAGGGGGGCCCTACCCGTCAGAGTGTTCATGCACAGCCGACGCCTCAGCAGCACGGCACGGTGCCCCCGGGCCGGCTGCGGGGCGGACGAGACTGTCACCCATCTCCTTCAGGATTGCGCCTTTGCGACGCAGGTCTGGAAAGAGATGCAGTGGTTGCTGTCGAGGTTCATCCCAAGCAGCTGCGTAACACAGGACTCTGTGCTCTACGGGCTGTTCCCAGGGACACACACCGAGACAGATATCACCTGCTGCTGGAGGGCCATCAACTCGGTCAAAGACGCCCTTTGGTCTTGCCGAAACTTGCTGGTCTTCCAGAACAAGGAGATGACCACGTCCGCATGTTGCAGACTGGCGCAATCCAAGATCCAGGAATACGTGCTGAGGGACGCACTGAAAATTGGTGCAGTCGCCGCAAAGGCACGGTGGGGTAGGGCCACAGTCTAAAACCCTTCCGCCACGGAAAACCCGGGGGCAGAAATCAGCACCAAACTCCCTCGGGCTGTATTTGTAATTTACACTTTGTGTACATAGAGCACCAAACCTGTAAACATCAATGTAGTGCCATGTACAATGTAAGGTGTGTTATGAAATGCAAGTTTGAAAAGAAAAAATGTAAATGTACCATCACCCATTCCGGGCTCTGTATTGTAACACATGAAATGTAATTTGTGTAAATGTACCACAATGTACCCTGTTTATTGCACTGAATCGCAGTTGAACAGAAAAACGAGAAATGTAACGAACGAAACTGCCGTCGGCACCCAGATGTATTGTATGGGATTGCTGACCGCAGCGAAATGTAATGAAATGCCATTGAATGTACTGTACAGATTCTTTTTATGAATAAAGTATATTTTGAAATAAAAAAATAAAAAAAAAATAGTTATATTGATGCACTCCTTCAATACTTAAATTATAAATTTGACACATGTTGGTATATGTAGACTTAGTTTTGCACCTTATTTACCATGAATGATCTTTACACATTATTACGGTTGCTTTCTGAGATCTTAAAAGATGTTTCTGCACTTCGATGTCTTCCTCATGAACCACATGCAACTTCCAGGGCCATTAAACAGAGGACTGTATTAAATGCACACAGTATGGTATAAGTGCTTTGCTAGCTATCTGCGTGTGCCACAAGAGCAGATGGGCCCTCTGGTAACCAGTCCCAGTGTCATCTTTGCAGGGAAAGTTGTCGCATAACCACCGGGAGCAGTGATGGACAGGCGACGGTCCACCCAGAACCATGCCTCTGATAGACCTGGAGGAACGAGTGGCTGGTTAACTATTCATGGGGGTGCTGAGGCCCTGTTTGAAAGTGATGGTAAGTCCTACAAAATCCCCGAGCTGGGTTGGGGCAATGTGATGCAGTGTCTGTGGAGTAGTATTGGGGCAATGTGATGCAGTGTCTGAGGGCTAGGGTTGGGGCAATGTGATGCAGTGTCTATGGACTAGGATTGGGGCAATGTGATGCAGTGTCTGTGGAGTAGTATTGGGGCAATGTGATGCAGTGTCTGTGGGCTAGGGTTGGGGCAATGTGATGCAGTGTCTATGGACTAGGATTGGGGCAATGTGATGCAGTGTCTATGGACTAGGGTTGGGGCAATGTGATGCAGTGTCTATGGACTAGGGTTGGAGCAATGTGTTGCAGTGTCTGTGGACTAGGATTAGGGCAATGTGTTGCAGTGTCTGTGGATTAGGGTTGGGGCAATGTGATGCAGTGTCTGTGGATTAGGATTGGGGCAATGTGATGCAGTGTCTGTGGATTAGGGTTGGGGCAATGTGATGCAGTGTCTGTGGATTAGGGTTGGGGCAATGTGATGCAGTGTCTCTGGACTATATATAATGGAGTAGTGGCGATCCTTCAAATGAGCCTGTGCTATGTGACCTTACTCATGTCACCCTGCCCCCTCCCCTGCTGCTAACCACTCGTCTGTTGTTTTCTATTTCCAAATGAAAAGTCGCATGTGCCACATCCTCCAATGGAAGCCTCCACCTTAGCCCGTCATGTGGGGATGGAGGAGGGGGATGAGCGCAAGACCGAGGAACTTCCATGAGAGGAGCATACCAATCAACCTATTCTGGGGGGGAGGGGGGGGCGGGGGCGGTGGGGGTCTGTGCACTCGACACACCTTTTTGCTCCAGCCAGCAGCTCGTCCGAGGAACAAACATTCTCGGGCTTTGAGCCAGCTGAGGCCCTGAGTGCAAGTGGCGTGCAGCAACGCACTACTATAGTTAAATCCCGTATGCCACCTCTCCTGAGGGTGAGTCGGCAAAGTCGGTCTGCTGACAGACAGGCCGACGTGGAACTGGACATGGTGGGACTGTTGAGGGAGACTGTCCTGCTCACCCAACAGCTCCTGGTGGTCTTGGGTGGGATTCCCGCAGCATTTCGGCACTATCTGCGAACATGACGGAGGTCAGGTCACAGGTTGTCGGCGCAAGCTGCGAAACCACCAAGGCTATCAATGTCCACGCACAATTGACGGTCTCCATCTTTGACTACAGTCCCCAGTGTCACACCCAGACCCACACCAGCTGTGAGTGGTGAGGCCGAGCAAGAGGCTCGCCAGTCAGAAGCCGGGCCTTCTATAGCCCGAGCTTTTCCAGGGGATCCACACATGGCATCTCCATTGTCTCTCCCCCCAATACAGCAGGACTCTGGCTGCCTTGCTGCACGATGTGTTGATGCCACCTTGAGTAGGGTCATGACGCGAGGGAGGGGTTTTAGGGTGAGGGGGAGGAGGAGGGGTCAGAGAGAAAAGACGTTCGGTGCAGCGGTTGTTGTTTTGTTGCTGTTTTGTTGTTGTTGCTATTTTATAAAAGTTTTAAACGTTCCCCAATTCACAATAATGTTTAATAAATGTTACTCAAGTTGCAATGTTTAATAAATCTTATTCAAGTTACTGTATGTTTAATAAATTCTTTTGTTCATCTTAACTATTCCTGTGCAGTGTCTCATTTGCAGAATAAGAGAGGGAATAGTCAACATGGTGGGATAGAGTGGCCAGGCAACGCTCAAATGTGTCGTTCACTCTTCAAACAAAATGTTGAATTATGAGCTGCTGACGTAAGACTCTTGCATTGGCGAAAGCTCTACGAGGCCTTCCCTGTGGTGGCATGGGTTCCTCACCAGGCTCCTCTTCCTTGTCTTCCTCCTCATCCTCGTCCTCCTCCCCTCTTTCCCAAGGTGGTCCTGCAGTCCCCAGTGGAAAATCCTGTTCCCTCATGATGTCTAAGTTGTGTAGCATGCAGCACACCACAATGTACTCAAAGACCTGCTGAGGGGGGTATTGCAGGCAGCCTCCAGAGTGGTCCAGGCATCGGAAGCATTGCTTGAGCACTCCAATTGTCCGTTTGACGATGTTGCATGTGGCTATATGGCTCTCATTATAGCGATGCTTGGCTTCTGCATGAGAATTCCAGAGGGGGGTAATGAGCCAGGTGGCGAGGCTGTAACCTTTGTCCCCCAGCATCCAGCTCTGGCCTTGTGGTTGACGCTCGAACAGGTCTGAGACACTGCTCTCATGCAAGATGAAAGCATCATGAATGCTCCCTGGATATTGAGCATTGACTGCCATGATGTGCTGAGTATGGTCGCAGACGATCTATACGTTCATGGAGTGGAATCCCTTTTGGTTTCGGTAAACCTCTGAATTGAGTAAAGGTGCTCGCAGGGTAATGTACGTACAGTCAAGGGCATCCTGAACCGTAGGGAAGTCAGCAAATTGTCCAAAACCTGCAGCCCTCTTTCTGGGCCGCCTCGGTCATTGGGAAGCTTATGAAGTCCATCCTGTGTGCGTACAGTGCAGTAATCGCCTAGCAAATGCAACAATGTGTAGTGTACTGCGAAATGGAGTATATGTCCCCTACTGATGTCTGAAAGGAGCCAGAGGCATAGAAAGCAAGTGCTACAGTCACCTTCACCTCAATGGGCAGTGCAGTCCTGTTGCCGCTGGTAGGCTGTATGTCTGCCTTTATGAGCTGGCATATCTCTGTGACCACCTCTTTTTGGAAGCGCAGCCTTCTAATGTACTGTGCCTCAGAGAGTTGCAGATACGAGTGCTGTTGCCTGTAAAATTCTTGAGGGGTAAGGCCTCCACCCCATAAGTCAGCAACCTCTTCGATTACGCTCAAAATGCACATCAATAAGCCTTCTTCCAGATCAACGCTGCATACAAAAAGCAGCCAGGAATAATGGCTGACATAGTATAGCCCCCATTTTTTAAAATGTCCTTCAATATCCTTTAACACGATCTATAAACTCACAGAAAACTTCACTGTGTAAAACGCTGCCTTCCTTCTCCAAATCCTTTTATACACTGAACTTCTGCTCCGTTTTCAAGATGGCGCCTTTAGCACCTGGTGCACCCTGGGTCCTACCTGGTTATGACTATTTTTTCTGGGCAGGTTTCCGGGCGGGTGATAAAACGGGTAATATTGCCGAATTTTCTGCCTGGGGCGATAGCGCAGCCGATTGACGTTATCAAAACACTTAAAACATTGGGCGGGCGATAAGTTTTAGCGTCGGCGCAAAATCGCTGCTGAAATTTCCACCTGGGCACAAAATGTGGTGCGACTCGTTTAGTGGCAAAATTTTTTTTTCGTTTTGCCCAAGCAGAAATACGGTCGCAAACCTGTCAAAATTCTAGCCCTATGGATAGACTGGGGAAGCTGGGGTTGCTCTCCTTAGAGCAGAGAAAGTTGAAAGGAGCTTTGATAGAAGTATTAAAAATCATGATGGGTCTAGACAGAGTAGATAGAGAGAAAAGGTTCTCATTGGCGGAAGGGTCGAGAACCAGAGGACACAGATTTGAGGTGATTTGCAAAAGAACCAAAGGCGGCATGAGGAAAAACCTTTTTACACGGTGTTGTGTATTGTCCAGGTACGTTAAATGTATCATATAAGTACAATGGTGCACCACAGAGGGCGCTGTGGTGGGAGACCTGAAAGTACCTGCAAGAGGCAGTATAAAAGGCTGCCCACCACACCTGAGAGGCACTCTGGAGCTGAACAATAAAGGACCAAGGTCACTGCAGTTATTACAACACCAGACCGTGTGGAGGCGGTGATTTGTGGACGGGCTTCTCTCTCCCCACACTCGATCCAGCCTCCTTAAAAGCTTTCACTGCTTTGCTATGTGTTACTTCCCCTACATCTACAACAACTACCCGAAGGACGCAGTCATTCCACCGCAGACCCTCCTACCATGATTGTTGTAATGAGAGGGCTCGGATCATCACCAACGTGCGGATTATCGGTGCTACCTGTAATGCTGGAGCCAAGGCCAGAATTTCCCCCCCCTTCAAGTGTGATTTTATACTTTCTTTCTTCTTTGTCAGCGAGCTCAAGATGGTGGCAGCCTCGTGGCAGCAGTGCTCGGCAAACAAAGGCCAGCAGAGCGACTAAAATGGCGGAGCCCAAGGAAAGCCTCGTGGGAACCACACGATGGCGTCTTAAAAGGGCAATGCACCTGGGAGCCTTAAAAGGGCCCCACACCACTGGTGGTCCCCACAAAGAGACTTTTGTAAGGCAAGAGCAAGTCTAGAGGAGTAATGAGACTGGTATGGTGACGTGTGTGGATAAGAGTTAAATTTTTTTGTGTTGATGTTGGTTGGGTACGGTGTTTAAAAATGATGGACACGAATGATTTACAAAAAGAGTCACATCACGGGGTACAGTAAAACAAGTAAAAGGGTTAACGGACCCGTGACAAATAATGCAAGGGTTCAGCGGCTGCAGATGAACCACTAAGGCGACTACTGAGCACAGAGGCAACGCACCAGTTGCGATACCCTGTCTCAGCGCAGCCCAGTAAAAAGGGGGCAGTATACCGCCACCGTACCTTACCCAGTGGAGCTGGGAATAAACAACTGTTCAGTGCACCTGTAATTTTTTGACATACCAGGTGTACCACATATTGTATGTACCATACCAATGTACCGTCTATGTATACCTGTTTCTGTTGGAAGTTATACCCGACACTTCATCACCTATGCGAGGACTGCAAACACCACATGCTTGCACCTAATAATCTCTGCATGGGATGGTCATGGACTCACAGTCACTAACCCACCAGGATGAACAAGGTCGAGGTTACCGGCAATGGCTTTTGGAACTGTGTGGGGAGGGGGGTGAGTGAGATGTTGTGTATTGTCCAGGTACATTAAATATATAATATAAATACAATGGTGCACAACAGAGGGCGCTGTGGTGGGAGACCTGAAAGTACCTGCAAGAGGCAGTATAAAAGGCTGACCACCACACCTGAGAGGCACTCTGGAGCTGAACAATAAAGGACCAAGGTCACAGCAGTTAAATCAACACCAGACCGTGTGGAGTCAGTGATTTGTGTGCTACATACATCACACATGGCGAGTGGTTAGGATCTGGAATGCACTGCCTGAAAGGGTGGTGGAGGCAGACTCAATCGTGGCTTTCAAAAGGGAATTGGATAAGTACCTGAAGGAAAAGAATTGCAGGGCTATGGGGAAAGGCCGGAGGAGTGGGACTAGCTGAAGTGCTCTTGCAGAGAGCTGGCACAGGCTCGACAGGCCGAATGGCCTCCTTCTGTGCTGTAATCATTCTATGATTCTATACATGCGGCCTAACCAACGTTCCTTAAAGGGACCATTGGAAGTTGCCAGCAAAACAGTAAATTTAAAAAAAATACTTGCCTTATTGAGGTGCCAGGAGGAGCAGGAGCTGCCAGTCACCATTCCGTCCCCCTGTCACGATTTCCCCCTCTCCCCAACTCACCTTAGGCTCTCGGCCTACATTGACCTTGCTAACCACTGCGTGACCGGCGAGCTGCCTCTGGGCCCGCGGCCCGGCCTGCAGTCCCTGCGACTATCCTAACGAGGTCGGCGGGCTCATTAGCTGCGTGGAACGTGCGCTGCACCTGGACCGTGGACCAATTCCAATGGAGTTCATTTGGGTTTTTTTAGGAATTTTTTTAAAGCGCCCTTTAATTTAGTTAGCCTATTGCTTTCCCTTTATTGATGTCCATTTTTATTTATTTAATTTTTATTATATAAAGCTGCTAGTTAGGTTTTTGCCCTCAATTCTTATATTCATTTCTATTTTTCAATTTTAGTGCCCCCTTTACTCTGCTATTTAGTCAAGTGTTCAAGGAAGAGTAATTAATTGAACACTTAGGCCTCTATATTAACCCTCCCCCCCACGCCAGGTGGGAGAGAGTCGGTGGGGAAGGGGGGTAAAGCCGTCAAAAGTGCTAAAAGTGACCCCAACCAACCACATACCCATCCAGTGACAGTTGTATGGGCAGGTTTCGTGCAGGCCTCGTGTCCTGTCATGGAGATGCAGCGCATTTCATTAAGATATTTAAATCGGGCTCCCGCAGTGCAATTGAGATCCCGATTTAAAACTTACAGCTGCTGCGCAGGTATCCCAAGAGTCGGAAACCTGGAAGTGAAAGGGAGGCGGTAGCTACCAAGGTAAGACCCTGTTTCAGCATTCCTTGTAGGCCAGGAGGAGTAGGAGTGTTTCCCCCAGCCACTTCAAGGAATCCTTCAACCTCCTCTCTGTCGATCGCGGCCTTTCTCTCCCTCCCTCCCGATCGCTTGGCCCCCCCTGCAGGGGTGATGTCCCCACTCCCCGTCTCGATTGTCAACCTTCTCACTCCATCTGCAATGTCTTCTCTCCTCCCCCCGCCGTGATCATCTCCTGCCCCATGGCCTTGATGTCCTCTCCCGCCCCCACCCCCATCGCCGATCTTTCCCCCCTCCCAATTGCATGTAACCGACCCCAAGGGTCCCGGATTGCGGCCTATTGCCACTGGTTTTCCCACCCAGCCGCAGGCCAGGCTGTTGATTTGGCCGGCAGCCAGGCGGGAAACGGATTCAAAAATTGATAAATACATCCTGCTGTTCAGTCCGGCAGGACCTCCGTGTCCCCCTCTGCAGCCAGGTTCTTTGGCCTCACCCTCACCCTCCCCACAAATATTGGGGCCTTAGTTTCCGATCCTCTGTTAATTTACTTAGCACCATTTTACCCTTTTGTACCTAATTCCCACTCTCATCAAATTCCCGTTTTTAAAGTCTTCACTTTGTTCCCAGCTCACTCTGTGTGCTCTCTCCTCCTGTGACCAGCTCACTCTGTGTGCGCTCTGCCCATGACCAGCTCACTGTAATGTCTGTAAGCTTGT
The DNA here is from genome assembly GCF_044704955.1 of Pristiophorus japonicus. NCBI lineage: Eukaryota > Metazoa > Chordata > Chondrichthyes > Pristiophoridae > Pristiophorus > Pristiophorus japonicus. The sequence goes on from NC_091979.1 coordinate 280,015,924, forward strand.
AATGCTTGGAGCTCCACACTGTGGATGTGGACATATTGTGTATTGCAGCTGCATAGTTAATCATTAAACAACAGACAGCTCGCTTCTCGGCCTTTTGGCTAAGATCATGCGTAACTGACCTGACAGGGGAGTAACCATGACCCCAAAGTGGTTCTCCCTGGATCAGGAAGGTGGTTCTCCTATGCTCTTTGGAAATAGGAGGTGGGTGGGGTGGATTGACCCATCCACCTCCACGGAGGTGTGTGGGGGGCCTGACCCATCCACCTCCATGGCACGAATACTTCCAGGAACGGTGCAGTGGCTCTAGGCCTTTTGGCTTAGAGCATTGGCGCAGAGTGATCCTTGATGTGTGCAAGGTGACCTCTGGTGTTTGTGATTTGACAAAGAATTGGAAAGATTGGCAACGAAAAATAAAAAAAAAAAACAGACAGCTTTCTGGAGAGTTCCGAGAGAGCAGCCTGCATGTAAGGAAGCTGTGTGTGCTGTGCTCTGTGAAGATATCATAGTTGGGGTGAGATGGGAGATTTTTCGGATGTTTAAAGCTTGAATTTTGTTGGTGAAGGAGTCAGCCAGCCCACAGAAGATTTGGAAGATTCTGTCTTTGAAAAAAAAGCTACAAAATCCAAGGTAAAAAACAGCACACGATGTGAACAGCTAGAGATTAAAAATGGCAGGTGTAATCAGATATTTGGGTGAATATAGACATGACCAGGAACATTTTAAAGCGAACGTGGATCGGTTAGAAATGTATTTCACTGCAAATAACATAATCGAAGTTCCAGACAATGCAGTCCAGAACCAGACTGTGTTGGAATGTAAGAAAGCGATTTTCTTATCAGAGGCAGGTCCGGCATTATACGAAACCCTTGTACATCTGCTTGTGCCTGACAAGCCAAAGGACACAAACCTTAAAGAGATTGTAACAAAGCTGGAGCAGCACTATAACTCCAAACCATTAGAAATTGCTGAAAGTTATCGTTTCGGGATTCGGAATCAAAAGGCTGATGAAAGTATCAATGATTACATCATAGCATTAAAAAAGCTATCGATGCATTGTAATTTTGGAAACTTTCAAAACCGAGCATTACGGGATCGTTTTGTTTGTGGAGTGAAAAATGATGCGATCAGAAGGAAATTATTGACGACAGATGACTTGACTTTTGAGATTGCTTGTCAGACAGCGAGATCGATGAGCATGGCTGAACAATATTCCCGAGAATTAAATAATGATTACGGTCATCAGTCAACCGCGGTAAATCACCTGCAGGTTCAAAGTAAAAGACGGCCATGGCCGAAAGTCTCAGAAACTGGAAATTCTACCAGAATGTCGAAGTCATGCTATAGGTGCCTGGGACAACACATTGCTAAACATTGTCCATACGTGAAGGCAGAGTGTTTCTTCTGCAGAAAGACTGGGCATCTTGTGAAGGCATGCCGACTGAAGGGTAAACCAGTTTCTAAAGTTATGAGTCCAGTGTTCAAAGCTATGAGTAGAAATCCAAAGAAACTTCATAGCATGGAAGAACAACAACAGGACGAGGAGATGTTAGAGTTACACATCATCAGGAGCACGAGGTTAACGGACAGCGATTTGGAAAGCATCAAAATCCACATAGATATTGCGGGATTCAAGATACCAATGGAAATTGACACGGGTGCCTCCGTGAGTATAGTACCAGAGTCACTGTACCGCGACAAATTGCGTGATTTCCAACTGGAGAAATCCAAGATAGAGCTGCGAGGCTACTCGGGAGAGAAAATTCCTGTCGTAGGCCGTATCACCTTACCGGTGAAATATAAAGATCAATTTCAGAACTTGCCTCTAATAGTAGTGAAAGGAGACAAGTCTGCCTTACTAGGAAGAAATTGGTTGAGCTCATTGAAGCTGGATTGGAGTAAGATTTTCTGTGTGGAAGCGAGATTTTCGTCAACGGAAGAGGTTATCAAGCAGTATCCGAAGGTGTTCTGCGAAACGGGCAGTTCGATCCAAGGCTTCAAGTCGAGTGTCAGGGTACAGAAGGACGCTAGATCGGTTTACTACAAGCCACGTTCCGTACCATATGCACTCAAGGAGAAAGTTGAGCAAGAACTCAAAAGACTAGAGACTGAGAACATTATTTGTAAGATAGATCGATGTAATTGGGCTACACCCATTGTTGTTGTACCTAAGTCTGATGGTAAAGTAAGATTGTGTGGTGATTATAAGGTAACCGTAAACCAGGTTCTAGAGGGTAATGTCCCCAATACATTGTCAAATATAGAAGATTTGTTCACAACACTGACAGGTGGTCAGATCTTCTCAAAACTGGATCTTACGAATGCCTACTTACAGCTTGAACAGTACAGATGAGGAGTCCAAGTCATGTTTGACTATAATTACTCATCTAGGCCTATATCAGTTTAATAGGCTACCGTTTGGAGTGTCTTCCGCCCCTGCCATATTCCAAGGGGTGATGAACCAGATTTTGCAAGGTATTGAAGGGGTAGTATGTTATTTGGATGACATACTAATTTCAGAACCAAATAGGCAAATTTATAATAACATATTGAATGAAGTTCTCAAATGGCTAGAGAAGCACAGAGTACGAGTGTCTGTTCGTAAGTGTGAGTTATTTAAAAACTCAGTGGAGTACTTAGGGTACAGAGTAGACAAAGATGGTTTACATCCAACCATGAAAAAATTGGATGCAATTAGAAATGCACCCACTCCCAGGAATGTCACTGAACTTCGTTCATTCTTGGGTCTTTTGAACTATTATGGGAAGTTCCTACCAAATTTGGCTACAGTATTACATCCACAAAATGAACTTTTGAAAAAGCAGGTCCATTGGCAGTGGTCAAAAGAATGCGATGCAGCATTCAAGGAATGTAAAAGCAAATTGGTAGAGAGCACCATGTTAGTTCACTATGACATATCTAAGGAGATTAAGCTAGCATGTGATGCCTCTCCGTATGGAGTTGGGGCAATAATCTCTCATGTATTAAGTAGTGGAGAGGAGGGACCAATTGCTTTTGCTTCACGCACTCTCAGTGCCAGTGAGAGTAATTATGCGCAAATCAAAAGGGAAGCTTTGGCATTAACTTTTGGGGTCAAGAAGTTTCACAAATACTTGTATGGTCGTAAGTTTACCATTGTTATGGACCATAAGCCCCTAACAGTAATCCTCCATCCAAAGTCCCCAGTTCCAACATTAGCTGCAGCCCGAATGCAGAGATGGGCTTTGATTTTGTCAGCATATACATGTGATATTGAATACAGATGATCAGCTGATCACAGTAATGCTGATGCAATGTCGAGATTGCCTTCCCCATCACAAGTTGCACCCGATAGGGAAAAGTGTTTTATTTTTCATACATTGATGAACTGCCAGTCACAGCTGAAGAGACACAATTAAGACAAAAAGAGAACCATGATAAAGGGAGAGTAAAAGAGAGAAGAGTGAAATTAAACCAGAAAGTGAGAGTGAAGAACCATCACCATAAATGGTTAAAGTGGTTACCCGGAAGAGTGGTGAAGATATGTGGTCCTCGCACATATTTGGTAAAGATGTTTGATAATGGACAGGTTAGGTTTGTCCATATTGATCATATTTTACCTACAGACATGGAAGGAGTTGAAGGTGGGAATGATTCAATTATTTCTGACTTTTCAGATAGTTTTGATACACCAGTAGCAGATCCTAAATCCAATGTACTGGAAACAAATCCAGGAGAGAATCAGAATGAAAGTCTGAGTCTGAGTCAGGAAAACAAAGAGCCTGAAGTTCGAGTGAGTGCAAATGAAAATCAAGGAAATTCCATGGAGGAAAACGTTCCGCAGGATGAGCCTCAAATGAGTGTGAAATCAACACCATGTTTGGAAGGTTCTGTTCGAGAGCGAAGGTATCCTCTTCGAAACTGAAAAGAAGTGGTAAAGTTAAATTTGTAAATGTGTATAAACATGAAAGTTATGTATGATGTTTGTTATGATGGCTTTTTCATTAAGGAGGGAGAAGTGTAATGTCTGTAAGTTTGTAATCCTTGTAGCGCCACACTGTGGATGTGGACGTATTGTGTACTGCAGCGGCATAGTTAATCATTAAACAACAGGCAGCTTTCCGGAGAGTTCCGAGAGAGCAGCCTGCATGTAAGGAAGCTGTGTGTGCAGTGCTCTGTGAAGATATCACACTCACACTGTGTGCTCTCTATTCCTGTTCCCAGCTCACTCTGTGTGCTCTCTCCTCCTGTGACCAGCTCACTCTATGCTCTCTGCCCGTGACCAGCTGACTCTGTCTGCTCTCTCCTCCTGTGACTAGCTCACTCTGTGTGCTCTCTCCTGCTGAGACTGTTGTGTTCATACTCTATTTATTGCAGCTCACTGGATGGGCATTAGGACCCTGCGGCAGCTATTCACAGTTGCTGTATTCGTTCTGGTTCATGGCGTACGAAAGTATGGGCCTTACGCTAAACATCAGCAAGACAAAGGTCCTCCACCAGCCTGTCCTTAAGGCATAGCACTGTTCCCCAGTCATCAAGATCCACGGCGCGGCCCTGGACAACGTGGAGACTTCCCATATCTCGGGTGCTTCTTATCAACATGAACAGACATTGATGACTTGATTCAACACTGCCTCTGTTGTGTATGCAAACCACATCAATGTGTAAGACTTACCACTAGGGGGCACACCTGTGGGAGACCCAAGGGTCACCTGTGCACCCCGGGCAAGCAGGTACAAAAGTCAATCCACCACGCTGCTGCCTCACTTTGGAGTTAGATTAAAGAGACCAAGGTCACAATGGCTTGAGCTTACAACACAGTCTTATGGAGTTATTCTGAACTTAACAACTAGCGATGAGTCACAGATCACGAACTTTCACGCGGTAATGGCTGCCATTGGTATTCTTGAGAGATTTGTTGTGGGAGATGATTGGGAAGCCTTCGTTGAGCATCTCAACCAGTACTTCGTGGTCAACGGGCTGGACATGGCTGAGTCGGCGGTCAAGCGCAGGGCTATTCTCCTCACCGTTTGTGGGTCTTTGATATATGGCCGCGTCAAAAATCTGCTGGCACCGGGCAAACCAATGGACAAGACTTACACAGAGCTGTGTACGCTGGTTCGGGAGCACCTCAAGCCGAAGGACAGCATCTTAAAGGCCAGGTATCGCTTTTACACGCAGCATCGCTCCAAGGGCCAGAACATGGCGAGCTTTGTCGCCGACCTAAGGTGCCTTGCGGGACCGTGTGAATTGAATTTGCCGGATCGTTGGGGGAAATGTTGCTGGACTTTTTCGTGCTTGGAATTGGCCACGAGGTCATTCTTCGCAAACTGCTGTCTGCCGAATCCCTAGATCTGAGCAAGGCCATCACGATAACCTAGGCTTGCATATCCATGAGCGACAACCCTAAAAGATATCTTCACAGCATTGAAGCTCACCGGCAAGTACTGTGCATCAAATAATGCCTTCAGCAGACAGAACTGTACAAGGTAGGGTCTACATGACCACAGAGGCCAGGCCTAGGGTGACTCAGAGGCCGCTATGGGGTGTGAATGCGTATCCATTAACACCATGCTGGTGCTGCGGGGACAGTCATAGAGCCCATCAATGTTGATTCAAGCCCTATGTGTGCAAGGGCTGTGGAATAATGGAGCACCTCCAGCGAATGTGCAAATGACCTCTGACACACCACGTGGCAGAGTCAGCAGAGGACGACCGATCCAGCGAGGATCACGCTGAACGAGCAGGAGAAGCAGCCCTCAACCTAAGGATGAAGAGGAAGTGTATGGGGTACACACCTTCACCACCAAAAGCCCTCCGATAATGTTTAAAGTTGAACTTAACGGCATTCCAGTTTCCATGGAATTGGACACGGGAGCTAGTCAATCAATCATGAGCCAGAAGGCTTTTGAGAAACTGTGGGGCAACAAGGCACAGAGGCCAAAACTGAGCCCGATTCACACAACGCTGCGCACTTACACCAAAGAACTCATACCTGTTATCGGCAGTGCGGCAGTGAAAGTATCGTACGATGGAGCTGTGCATGATTTACCACTATGGATTGTACCAGGCGATGGCCCAACGCTGATCGGCAGAAGCTGGTTAGGAAAGATCCGATGGAACTGGGACGACATCAAAGCACTGTCTTCGATGGATGATGCCCCGTGCGCCCAGGTGTTAAACAAATTCCCGGCGTTATTTGAGCCAGGCATTGGCAACTTCACAGGCGCCAAGGTGCAGATCCATCTTGTTCCTGGGGCACTGCCCGTTCATCACAAGGCCCAAGCAGTCCCATATATGATGCGAGAGAAAGTCGAGATCGAGCTGGACAGACTTCAATGAGAGGGAATCATATCGCCAGTCGAGTTCAATGAGTGGGCTAGTCCAATCGTGCCGGTGCTAAAGAGCGATGGGACAGTCAGAATCTGCAGGGACTACAAAGTAACGATCAACCGAGTCTCGTTACAGGACCAGTACCCACTACCTAAAGCGGAGGACCTATTTGCAATGCTAGAAGTGGGAAAGTCGTTCACCAAGCTAGATCTAACCTCTGCTTGCACGACATAGGAGCTGGTTGAACCATCAAAGAAATTGATGTGTATCAACACGCACAAAGCCTGTTTGTGTACCACAGGTGCCGCTTTGGGATTCGCTCGGCTTTGTTCTGTCATGTATCCTACATGGCTACTGTTGGTACTATCGCAAGGTGTGCCACCAGAGGGCACAGCAGTGGGAGACTTGTGGGTTACCTGGACAGGTGTGCCTGGCCTAGTAGAAACGGCAGGCCACCAGGTGTGGGCCTCACTCTGGAGTTAATAAATAAAGGACTAAGGTCACTACAGTTCAAGTACAACACATTGCCTCATGGAATCGTTACTAGAGCATCTAAGGACATAACAATTGGAGACGAGATTACGAACTTTCATGCGAAAATGACCACCCTTGGTAGGTTGCAGCAGTTCGCCGATGGTGATGATTGGGACACCTTTGTGGAGAGGCTCGAACATTTCTTCACAGCAAACGACCTGGCAGGAGATGACCAGACCACACTATCTGATAAGCGCAGAGCTATCCTGTCAACCAGTTGTGGGGCCACTGTCTATGGCCTCGTCAGGGACTTGCTGGCACCAGCGAAGAGAACGACCAAGACGTACAAGGAGCTCGTAACCCTGATCCATGTGTAACTCAAGCCCAAGGAGAGCATCCTCACAGCCAGTCACTAGTTCTATACCCACCGACAGCCCGAAGGCCAACAAATCGCGAAATACGCCGCAGACCTCAGGAGGCTGGCGGCACCGTGCGAGTTCGGCAACCACCTCAACAAAGCGCTGCCGGACATTTTTGTCATTGGAATTGGCCATGAGGGCCTTGTTCATAAGCTACTGTCGGCGGATACGATTGTGTTCCGAACACAGATGAGACTGCACACAAGGAGGTTAGAGTAACAGTGACCTCAGTCTTTATTAAGACACTCCAGAGTGAGGAACAGGCCTTCGGGGCCGGCTTATATACAGTGCTCCCAAGGGATGCTGGGATCCCTTGGGACTTCAGGGGATGTGACCCCTGGTGGCGGAACAAGGGAGTGCATGCTTTACAGATAAACAACATCACTCCCCCACAAAGTCAAAGTGAAAACTATTTACAAGGTGAGGCGGTCGGGAGCCTTTCTTTCCCTGGTGGACCGCCTCGGTACAACTGTCTGTTCTGGTGTGTTAGCTGTGCCCTCGCTGGGCTGACGTGTTGTTGACCCTGCAGGGCTGCTGGGTGAGCCTGGCCTTGCTGGGCTGTTGGGCGTGATGGGTTCCGATTTTCTGGTCCGGCGTGGTGTTGTTGATCCTTTGGGTGTGTGTTGTGGGCTCGAAAAAGGTGGTGTCTGCTGTGGGTTGTTCAGGGCAGTCTGTGAACTGCAGCCTCGTTTGGTCCAGGTGCTTTCTGCAAATTTGTCCATTGTCTAGTTTGACTACAAACACCCTACTCCCTTCTTTAGCTATCATCGTGCCCGCGATCCACTTGAGACCATGTCCATAGTTTAGCACATACACAGGGTCATTCAGATCAATTTCCTGTGACACAGTGGCGCGACCATCGTTTGCATTTTGTTGCTGCCACCTGCTCGCTACCCGATCATGCAGGTTGGGGTGAACCAGCGAGAGTCTGGTTTTAAGTGTCCTTTTCATGAGTAGCTCAGCCGTGGGCACCTCTGTGAGTGAGTGGGGTCTCGTGCGGTAGCTGAGCAGTACTCGGGACAGGCAGGTTCGGAGTGAGCCTTCTGTGACTCGTTTAAGGCTCTGTTTGATTGTTTGTACTGCCCGCTCTGCCTGCCCATTGGAGGCTGGTTTAAACGGGGCCGGAGTGACATGTTTGATCCCATTGCGGGTCATGAATTCTTTAAATTCGGCACTGGTGAAACATGGCCCGTTGTCACTGACCAGTATGTCAGGCAGACCGTGGGTGGCAAAGATGGCCCTCAGGCTTTCAATGGTGGCGGTGGCGGTGCTTCCCGACATTATTTCACATTCAATCCATTTTGAAAAGCATCCACCACCACCAGGAACATTTTACCAAGAAACTGGCCCACATAGTCGATATGGATCCTCGACCATGGTCTGGAGGGCCAGGACCACAAACTTAGTGGTGCCTCTCTGGGCACGTTGCTCAACTGAGCACATATGCGGCATTGCCGTACACAGGACTCTAAGTCAGAATCGATACCGGGCCACCACACGTGGGATCTGGCTATTGCTTTCATCATTAATATACCCGGGTGTGTGCTGTGGAGATCCGAGATGAACGTTTCCCTGCCCTTTTTGGGTAGCACTACGTGCTTACCCCACAACAGGCAGTCTGCCTGAATGGACAGCTTGTCCTTTCGCCGCTGGAACGGCTTGATTAGCTCTTGCATTTCAACGGGGATGCTGGCCCAGCTCCCATGCAATACAGTTTTTTTACAAGGGACGGCAGAGGATCTTGGCTGGTCCAAGTCCTAATCTGGCGGGCCATGACAGGTGATTTATCATTTTCAAATGCTTCCATGACCATCAACAAGTATGCGGACTGTGCTACCATCAACAAGTTTGCAGGCTGCGCCATTTCCACCCCCCTGGTGGGCAATGGTAGCCGAATGAGAGCATCCGCACAGTTCTTGGTGCCTGGCCTGTGGCGGATGGTATAGTTATACGCTGATAGCACGAGTGCCCACCTTTGTATGCGGGCTGAGGCATTAGTATTTACCCCCTTGTTTTCAACGAACAGGGATATGAGGGGCTTGTGATCGGTTTCCAGCACAAATTTGAGGCTAAACAGGTACTGATGCATTTTCTTTACCCTGAACACACACGCTAATGCCTCTTTCTCAATCATGCTGTCGGCCCTCTCAGCCTTCGACAAGCTCTTGGAAGCATAGGCGACAGGTTGCAACTTCGCCGTAACGTTAGCTTGTTGTAATACACATCCGACTCCGTACGACGACGCATCACATGCTAGCACAAGTCTTTTACACGGGTTATACAATACAAGCAGCTTGTTGGAGCATAAAATGTTTCTGGTTTTCTCAAAAGCAATTGTTTTTTTTCCCATACCCAGTTCTCACCTTTACGCAATAACACATGTAGGGGCTCTAAGAGGGTGCTTAACCTCGGTAGGAAGTTACCAAAATAGTTGAGGAGTCCCAGGAACGACCGCAGCTCCGTGACGTTCTGTGGCCTGGGCGCATTCCTGATAGCCTCTGTCTTGGTGTCTGTGGGCCGAATGCCATCCGCCGCGATCTTTCTCCTTAAAAACTCCATTTCTGTTGCCATGAAGAGGCATTTCGACCTCTTCAGCCGCAGCCCTACGCGATCCAGTTGCTGGAGGATCTCTTCCAGGTTTTGTAGGTGCTCGACGGTGTCTCGACCCGTGACCAATATGTTTCCTGAAAAACCACCATGCGTGGTACCGACTTGAGTAGGCTCTCCATGTTTCTCTGGAAGATCGCTACAGCCGACCGAATTCAAAACGGGCATCTGTTGTAGATGAACAGTCCCTTGTGCGTGTTGATGCAGGTGAGGCCCTTCGAAGACTCCTCCAGCTCCTGTGTCATGTAGGCCGAAGTCAGGCCGAGCTTGGTGAATGTCTTGCCTCCTGCCAGTGTCGCAAATAGGTCGTCTGCCTTAGGTAGCGGGTATTGGTCCTGTAGCGAGAAACGATTAATAGTTACTTTATAATTGCCGCAAATCCTGACCGTGCCATCACTTTTGAGTGCTGGAACAATCAGCTGGCCCACTCACTGAATTCCACTGGGGAGATGATGCCCTCAGGTTGCAGCCTGTCCAGCTCGATTTCCACTCTCTCCCTCATCATGTGAGGTACCTCTTCGCCTTGTGGTGAATGGGTCGTGCCTCTGGGACCAAGTGGATCCGCACCTTCGCCTTGGAAAAGTTTCCAATGCCTGGCTCAAAAAGGGAAGGAAATTTGTTGAGAACCTGGGTACATGAGGCCTCATCGACATGTGATAGCACTCGGATGTCATCCCAGTTCACGGATTTTGCCCAGCCAGCTCCTTCCAAGCAGTGTGGGGCCATCGCCCGGGACAATCCAGAGTGGCAGTTCGTGCACCGTGCCCTCGTAGGTGACCTTGACCATGGTGCTGCCCAGGACAGTGATAAGTTCTTTGGTGTCCGTTCTCAGTTTCATGTGGATGGGGCTCAGGGCTGGTCTGAGTGCCTTGTTGCACCACAGTCTCTCAAACATCTTTTTGCTCATGATGGATTGGCTAGCGCCAGTGTCCAGTTCCATGGCTACGGGGAAGCCATTCAATTTTACATTTAGCATTATAGGTGGACATTTCGTCGAAAATGTATGCACCCCGTGTAGTTCAGCATCTGCCTCCTATCTCTGAGGCTCGAAATTGCTTTGATCCACCATGGACAAATCTTCCTCTGCCACATGGTGGTTAGCAGGTTTTGCAGGGCTTGCAGCTCGTCTGCCAGCTCGTTGGAGATGCCCCATTGTTTCACAGCTCTTGCAAACATACCCTTTGAAGTGGCATGAATAGGCTGAATGGAAGCCTCCACAATGCCAACAAGGTGTAAATTGCCTTGCCTTCATCCTTTGTTGCGGACTCTGAGTCATCTGGGTCACCTGAGGCCTGCTGGCAGTTGTAGACTCGTGATTTCTGCCCTGTACATTTCTGCTCGCAAACACAGTTCCAGTTAATTTATGAACATTGCTAGCACTTGTGTGCTGAGAGATTTGTTTGGTGTTATCACTGGTGGATATAAACGCCTGTTCTATTGCAATGGCCTTACTGAGGGTTGGTGTCTCTACAGTCAAAAGTTTTTGTAGGATGGTCTCGTGTTCAATGCTCAGAGACAAAAAAATCTCTGAGCATCTGCTCCAGTTAGCCATTAAACTCACATTGTCCTGCAAGTCGCCTTAGCTCGACGACGTAGCTCGCCACTTCCCGACCTTCAGATCGCTGGCACGTGTAGAACCGATACCTCGCCATCAGCACGCTCTCCGTCGGGTTAAGATGCTCCTGAACCAGTGTACACAGCTCCTCATACGACTTATCTGTGGGTTTCACCGGAGCCAGAAGATTCTTCATGAGGCTGTACGTCGGTGCCCCGCAGACTGTGAGGAGGACCGCTCTCCTTTTTGCAGCGCTTCCTTCTCCGTCCAGCTCGTTGGCTACAAAGTACTGGTCTAGCCATTCGACATAGGCTTCCCAGTCCTCACCCTCCGAGAACTTCTCCAGGATGCCCACAGTTTGCTGCATCTTTACATTGGATTCGTATACTCGTCGCCAGTTATTGTGTTCCTAACACAGATGAGATTGCACACAGGGAGGTTAAAGTAACAGTGCCCTCAGTCTTTATTAAGACACTCCAGAGTGAGGAACAGGCCTTAGGTGCTGGCTTATATACAGTGCTCCCAAGGGATTCTGGAATCCCTTGGAACTTCAGGGGATGTGCTCCCTGGTGGCGGGACATGGGAGTGCATGCTTTACAGATAAACAACAGATACCACAGTCACACTGCAGAAGCCCATCTCTGTGAGCCAGGCATTGATGACCTTGACCTGCGGCTCCAGGCAGATGACTTACTCTCAGGACTCAAACCCGGCAGGTACTGTGCATAGAGTGGCGCCGTTTAGAGGTTGGACTGTCGAGCGTGAATCCTCTCAGGGAAGAGAGAACAGGCCCACGAGTCCCTCAACCCAGAGTCCGCCAAGGGGTGCTAATCGTGTAGCACCATACTGGCGTTGTGGAGGGAATCACATGGCTCACCAGTGCCACTTTAAAGACCACGTATGCAAAGGTTGCAGCACAAACGGCCACCTCCAGTGAATGTGTAAGAGAAATATGACTCACTGTGTCGATGAAGAGTCTGTAGATGGCCATGAATCCAGCGTGGATTATGAAACGATAGGCAGAAAGGCAGCCCAGCCCCACGGGGAGGTACATAGCATGTTTACCTGTGCCACCGAGTGTTCCCCACTGAAGATGGAAATCGAGATAGATGGCATTCCATGGAAGTGGACATAAGGGCGAGCCAGTCAGTGATGAAACAAAAAGCCTTTGAGAGGCTATGGGACAATCAAGCTGAACGACTCGAGTTGGTCCCGGTTCAGGCAAAGCTGCGCACCTACAGCGATGAAATCATCCCAGTCGTTGGTAGCGCGAATGTAAAGGTACTCCATGATGGCGCGGTGCACAAGTTACCTCTGGATTGTTGCAGGTGATGGACCAACACTGCTCGGCAGAAGGTGGATGGAGAAGATCCATTGGAAGTGGGAAGACTTCACCCCTCCAGCGATAGACGTCCTCTGCGCTCAGAGGCAAAGCAAGCCCTCACCTGAGGGTGGACCCGGCACCGGAGAGCAGACCAGCACAGCACCCGAAGCACAGACCGCTCAGCACGACTGCGTGGAGATGATCCAGCTGAGACGACCCGAATGCACCTTCCAGGCTCCAGTGGCAGGACTCCAGACGAAGAAAATCAGATCCAAAGGCGACTTCCCAGCTTCGGAGTCAGAACCCGGGGAAAAGAGGATCACCGCAGTCGACATCGTGGTTGGAGCAAAGATGGCGTCCAAACCACGAGGTGAGGCGCAGAAGAAAAAGATGGCCGCGGCCAGACCACGAGGTGCAGCGCTGATGGAGCAAACGGAGAAGCGGATTGGGGTAAAGAAAGCAAGGCTCCCTTAAAGGAGGTGGCCTGCAACCCACTACAATTAAAGGGACAGTTCCACACACTCAAGCAATGTAATAGCAACTGTAAATCAGAGATAAAATTTGTAATTGATCATGTAAAATGTGTAAGTGATGATCAGAGTTGTGTACCTGCAACCAGCGAGGAAAAGCCGCGCGATCGCGATCGGACCCACAGATTGTCCAGCATAAGTAATGAAAAGTTGTGCGATGTAGGATTTCACCTGCATGCAGCCAATGCAGCAGGCAGACATCCATTGGGAGCACACAGGTCCAGCGAGCTACCCAATGCTGTAGCCTGTGTCCCGGGGACCAGAGTTATGCACCATGAAGTGTGGCCACAAGCAGCCAACACACACAAGCTGCAGAACAAGCGATCTCAGCAGGGCAACAGCACCGGTATCGATACCCTGCTCCTGATTGGCTCCACCTCTCAGGCACCCGATGGTACCATCTGCCAAGGCACAGTCCCCAGACCCCATCGCCACCAAGGCCATGCCCGTAAACAAAGGGTCACCTGCCACAATTCCCCCAAAGGGAACCGGGACCAGCCAGGATCCCAAACCAAACAACGCTCAGGCCAGCGAGTCAGCAGTTCCCTGAGCATTGCTAGACGACAGCTCCTCCGGGAGTAGCAGTGACTCAGGGCGTAACGAAAGGACAGGGAGGTCACAGGCATCTGTGAACTGGCCCGACGCTAGAGACCGCGGCAACAGCCCCAAGAGCAGGCAACTCGAGCCAACCAGGTTCCCACTGCCAGCACCAGGCACTGCGCTGCCACCAGACTGCAGGGACACCATCCAGCAGCTCTGGAACTAGTTTGTCCTTACACACCGGTCACTGCATTGATAAAGTATCTCACCAGTCTAACGTACTTGTCTCACAACGGAACCACAAATGTAATGCAAACCTGTTTTCCTGAACTTGAATGTATATGAATGCAATGAGCCTCTGGCATAATCTATATGTGGGGTGGACGGGGGGGCAGGGGGGTGTTGGAGAATGGAGTGGTCAGGGACACACACAAACAGCAACCATCAGCACTCTACTGCACCAACCACTCACCCTAGATTGAAACGACCTGCCAAGGGTCAACCAGATAGAGCCCACATAGAGCTAAGCCCAGAGCACAGTCAATGCAGAGGCAATTTGCACTAAAGGCTCAGGGGAGAGTGATGTCATGTATCCTACATGGCTACTGTTGGTACTATCACAAGGTGTGCCACCAGAGGGCACTGCAGTGGGAGACTTGAGGGTTACCTGTACAGGTGTGGCTGGCCTAGTATAAAAGGCAGGCCACCAGGTGTGATCCTCACTCTGGAGTTAACAAATAAAGGACTAAGGTCACTACAGTTCAAGTACAACACATTGCCTCGTGGAGTCATTACTAAAGCATCTAAGGACACAACACGGCCATCTTCCAGAGGAACATGGAGAGTCTGCTGAAATTGGTTCCGCGCACCGTGGTGTTCCAAGACGACATCTTGATCACTAGTCACAACACCACCGAACACTAGCACAACCTGAAAGAGGTTCTAAAGCGACTGGACAGAGTAGAAACATAGAAACATAGAAACATAGAAAATAGGTGCAGGAGTAGGCCATTCGGCCCTTCTAGCCTGCACCGCCATTCAATGAGTTCATGGCTGAACATTCAACTTCAGTACCCCATTCCTGCTTTCTCGCCATACCCCTTGATCCCCCTAGTAGTAAGGACCTCATCTAACTCCTTTTTGAATATATTTAGTGAATTGGCCTCAACAACTTTCTGTGGTAGAGAATTCCACAGGTTCACCACTCTCTGGGTGAAGAAGTTCCTCCGCATCTCGGTCCTAAATGGCTTACCCCTTATCCTTAGACTGTGACCTCTGGTTCTGGACTTCCCCAACATTGGGAACATTCTTCCTGCATCTAACCTGTCTAACCCCGTCAGAATTTTAAATGTTTCTATGAGGTCCCCTCTCATTCTTCTGAACTCCAGTGAATACAAGCCCAGTTGATCCAGTCTTTCTTGATAGGTCAGTCCCGCCATCCCGGGAATCAGTCTGGTGAACCTTCGCTGCACTCCCTCAATAGCAAGAATGTCCTTCCTCAGGTTAGGAGACCAAAACTGTACACAATACTCCAGGTGTGGCCTCACCAATGCCCTGTACAACTGTAGCAACACCTCCCTGCCCCTGTACTCAAATCCCCTTGCTATGAAGGCCAACATGCCATTTGCTTTCTTAACCGCCTGCTGCACCTGCATGCCAACCTTCAATGACTGATGTACCATGACACCCAGGTCTCTTTGCACCTCCCCTTTTCCTAATCTGTCACCATTCAGATAATAGTCTGTCTCTCTGTTTTTACCACCAAAGTGGATAACCTCACATTTATCCACATTATACTTCATCTGCCATGCATTTGCCCACTCACCTAACCTATCCAAGTCGCTCTGCAGCCTCACAGCATCCTCCTCGCAGCTCACACTGCCACCCAACTTAGTGTCATCCGCAAATTTGGAGATACTACATTTAATCCCCTCATCTAAATCATTAATGTACAGTGTAAACAGCTGGGGCCCCAGCACAGAACCTTGCGGTACCCCACTAGTCACTGCCTGCCATTCTGAAAAGTACCCATTTACTCCTACTCTTTGCTTCCTGTCTGACAACCAGTTCTCAATCCATGTCAGAACACTACCCCCAATCCCATGTGCTCTAACTTTGCACATCAATCTCTTGTGTGGGACCTTGTCGAACGCCTTCTGAAAGTCCAAATATACCACATCAACTGGTTCTCCCTTATCCACTCTACTGGAAACATCCTCAAAAAATTCCAGAAGATTTGTCAAGCATGATTTCCCTTTCACAAATCCATGCTGACTTGGACCTATCATGTCACCTCTTTCCAAATGCACTGCTATGACATCCTTAATAATTGATTCCATCATTTTACCCACTACCGATGTCAGGCTGACCGGTCTATAATTCCCTGTTTTCTCTCTCCCTCCTTTTTTAAAAAGTGGGGTTACATTGGCTACCCTCCACTCCATAGGAACTGATCCAGAGTCAATGGAATGTTGGAAAATGACTGTCAACGCATCCACTATTTCCAAGGCCACCTCCTTAAGTACTCTGGGATGCAGTCCATCAGGCCCTGGGGATTTATCGGCCTTCAATCCCATCAATTTCCCCAACACAATTTCCCGACTAATAAGGATTTCCCTCAGTTCCTCCTCCTTACTAGACCCCCCGACCCCTTTTATAACCGGAAGGTTGTTCGTGTCCTCCTTCGTGAATACCGAACCAAAGTAAATGTTCAATTGGTCCGCCATTTCTTTGTTCCCCGTTATGACTTCCCCTGATTCTGACTGCAGGGGACCTACGTTTGTCTTTACTAACCTTTTTCTCTTTACATATCTATAGAAATTTTTGCAATCCGTCTTAATGTTCCCTGCAAGCTTCTTCTCATACTCCATTTTCCCTGCCCGAATCAAACCCTTTGTCCTCCTCTGCTGAGTTCTAAATTTCTCCCAGTCCCCAGGTTCGCTGCTATTTCTGGCCAATTTGTATGCCACTTCCTTGGCTTTAATACTATCCCTGATTTCCCTTGATAGCCACGGTTGAGCCACCTTCCCTTTTTTATTTTTATGCCAGACAGGAATGTACAATTGTTGTAGTTCATCCATGCGGTCTCTAAATGTCTGCCATTGCCCATCCACAGTCAACCCCTTAAGTATCATTCGCCAATCCATCCCAGCCAATTCACGCCTCATACCTTCAAAGTTAGCCTTCTTTAAGTTCTGGACCATGGTCTCTGAATTAACTGTTTCATTCTCCATCCCAATGCAGAATTCCACCATATTATGGTCACTCTTCCCCAAGGGGCCTCGCACAACGAGATTGCTAATTAATCCTCTCTCATTACTCAACACCCAGTCTAAGATGGCCTCCCCCCGGTTGGTTCCTCGACATATTGGTCTAAAAAACCATCCCTTATGCACTCCAGAAAATCCTCCTCCACCGTATTGCTTCCAGTTTGGTTAGCCCAATCTATGTGCATATTAAAGTCACCCATTATAACTGCTGCACCTTTATTGCACGCACCCCTAATTTCCTGTTTGATGCCCTCCCCAACATCACTACTACTGTTTGGAGGTCTGTACACAACTCCCACTAACATTTTTTGCCCTTTGGTGTTCTGCAGCTCTACCCATATAGATTCCACATCATCCAAGCTAATGTCCTTCCTAACTATTGCCTTAATCTCCTCCTTAACCAGCAATGCTACCCCACCTCCTTTTCCTTTTATTCTATCCTTCCTGAATGTTGAATACCCCTGGATGTTGAGTTCCCAGCCCTCAGGCTGAAACGCTCCAAGTATTTTCCTGGCACCAGAGGTCGAATTTATGGGGAGAAAGATTGCGGCAGACGGCATCAGACCCACGGGCTCCAAGACAGAGGCCATCAAAAATACACCCAGACCACAGAACGTGATGGAGCTGCGTTCGTTCCTGGGACTCCTCAACTATTTTGGTAACTTTCTACCGGGATTCAGCACTTTGCTGGAACCCTTGCATTTATTGCTACGCAAGGGTGACGACTGGGTTTGGGGTAAATCTCAAGAGACAGCCTTTAATAAGGCTAGAAACCTGATATGCTCTAACAAGTTACTTGTATTGTATGACCCATGTAAACATTTAGTAGTAAATTGTGATGCGTCGCCGTACGGGGTTAGTTGTGTGTTACAGCAAGCAAATGTGTCAGGCAAACGGCAACCGGTTGCATATGCGTCCAGAAGTTTATCCAAGGCTGAAAGAGCCTACAGTATGGTTGAAAAAGAAGCGTTAGCATGTGTCTACAGGGTTAAGAAAATGCACCAATATCTATTTGGTCTCCGGTTCGAGCTCGAAACCAACCACAAACCGCTTACTTCACTGCTCTCAGA
Organism: Pristiophorus japonicus; assembly: GCF_044704955.1. Taxonomy (NCBI): domain Eukaryota; kingdom Metazoa; phylum Chordata; class Chondrichthyes; family Pristiophoridae; genus Pristiophorus; species Pristiophorus japonicus. The sequence continues at coordinate 280,034,021 of NC_091979.1, forward strand.
AAGCAAAGGTATCAACACCAATGTTTCGTCCCACATCCAAAGACGTGCACTAACATTGTCGACATATGACCATGTAATCCGCCACAGATCAGGCACTGAGAACTGCGCTGATGCCCTCAGTCAGCTGCCATTGCCCACCACTGGGGTGGAAATGGCACAACGCGCAGACTTGCTTCTGGTAATGGATGCTTTTGAGAGCGAGGGGTCACTCGTCATGGTTCGCCAGATCAGGACCTGAACTAGCCAAGACCCTGTGCTATCATTACTAAAAAGCTGCATCCTAAATGGGAGCTGGTCGGCGGTTCCTGGGGAAATGCAAGATGAAATTAAGCTGTTCCACCGCCATAAGGATGAATTGCCCATCGAATTGGATTGTCTCCTATGGGGGAATCACGTGGTTTTGCCAAAAAAAGACAGGGAAACATTTATACGCGACCTACACGGTATCCACACAGGCATAGTCATAATGAAGACTATCGTCAGGTCGCACATTTGGTGGCCCGGCATTGATTCCGAATTGGAGGCATGCGTACACCAATGCAACACTTGCTCACAGTTGAGCAACACACCCAGGGATGCCCCACTGAGCCTGCGGTCATGGCCCTCCAAACCGTGGTCCAGGATCCACGTAGATTTTGCTGGCCCTTTTCTAGGAAAGATGTTTCTAGTAGCAGTGGACGCTTACTCTAAATGGATTGAATGTATAATAATGTCATCATGTACGTCCACTGCCACCATTGAAAGCCTCCGGGCCATGTTCGCCACCCATGGTTTGCCCAACGTCCTTGTTAGTGACAATGGACCGTGTTTCACCAGTCGGAATTCAACGAGTTCATGACCCGCAATGGCTGTAAGCATGTCAGATCTGCCCCATTTAAGCCTGCATCCAATGGTCAAGCGGAACGGGCAGTCCAAACTATCAAGTAGAGCTTGAAACACATAACTTGCAGACCCGGTTATCTCGGGTCCTGCTCAGCTACCGGCGCACCCCCACTCGCTCACCGGGGCTCCCCCTGCAGAATTGTTAATGAAGAAAGCACTCCAAACCAGGCTCTCCTTAGATCACCCGGATCTCAATGATCGTGTAGAAATCCGTCGGCACCGGCATATCATGTACCACGATTGCACGGCTGTATCGCGTGACATTGAGGTTAATGATCCGGTGTTTGTTCTCAATTATGGTCATGGCCCAAATGGATTGCAGGCACGGTTTTAGCCAAGGAGCGGAATAGAGCATTTGTTGTTAAATTGTTGAATGGGCAAACGTGCAGGAAGCACTTGGATCAGACCAAACTGCGATTCTCTGACAACCAAGGACAGTTTGAAGAAGACTTTACCATCTATGATCCTCGAACACACACCCAACCAGCAATCGACCTCACTGTCAACCATGAGGATGAACCCACCATGCCCCACAGTCCGATCAGACCAGCCACACTGCAGCACAGCAATGATCCAACCAACTCACCCATGCCAGGATTTCAACTCAGTACGATCAACCCGGAAACGCAGAGCACCAGGTCGCCTCAACCTGTAAATAACTTGTACATAAGACTTTGGAGGGGAAGTGATGTTATGTATGCAAATTTCAATGTGTAAGACTTGCCACTAGGGGGCACACCTGTGGGAGACCTAAGGATCACCTGTGCACGCTGGGGCAAGCAGGTATAAAAGGCAATCCACCAGGCTGCTGCCTCACTTTGGAGTTAGATTAAAGAGACCAAGGTCACAATAGCTTAAGCTTACAACACAGTCTCGTGGAGTTATTGTGAACTTAACAACCTCCATTGCGCCAGTGCAGTCTTCGGCCACCTGAGGAAAAGAGTGTTTGAAGACCAGGCCCTCAGAACTGCCACCAAGCTCATGGTCTACAGGTCTATGATGATACCCGCCCTCCTGTATGGCTCAGATACATGGACCATGTACAGTAGACACCTCAAGTCGCTGGAAAAATACCACCAACGATGTCTCCGCAAGATCCTGCAAATCCCCTGGGAGGACAGACGCACCAACATTCGTATCCTCGATCAGGCCAACATCCCCAGCATTGAAGCACTGACCACACTTGATCAGCTCCGTTGGGCAGGCCACATAGTTCACATGCCAGATACGAGACTCCGAAAGCAAGCACTCTACTTGGAACTCGTCCACGGCAAACGAGCCAAAGGTGGGCAGTGGAAACTTCACAAGGACACCCTCAAAGCCTCCCTGATAAAGTGCAACATCCCCACTGACACCTGGGAGTCCCTGGCCAAAGACCACCCTAAGTGGAGGAAGTGCATCCGGGAGGGTGCTGAGCACCTCGAGTCTTGTCGCCGAGATCGTGCAGAAATCAAGCGCAGGCAGCGGAAAGAGCGTGCGGCAAACCAGTCCCACCCACCCTTTCCCTCAACGACTATCTGTCCGACCTGTGACAGAGACTGTGGTTATCGTATTGGACTGTTCAGCCACCTCAGAACTCGTGTTAACAGTGGAGCAAGTCTTGCTCGATTCCGAGGGGCTGCCTATGATGATGATGGTTCATGCCGGTTTGGGACTCCATTTTGAGAAGTATAAAAGCACAGTTAAGTGAAGTTAGTTTACTCCTGGCTCAGTTTGTCTGTTCTTTACGCATACACAACATAATTTGGTGATGAGGATGACTCAAATTAATCTCCCTACCCACCCATTTTTCCTCTCTGGACCCGGGAACTCTCCAATTCTGTGGCCGAGATAGATAAAAGGTTTTTCTACATACATCACGGTGAGTGTGTTAGATGGCGACAATGTAACACCAGCTCACCACCGTGCAATACTTATCCACTGCTTCGGCACCGAAGGCCAACCCATCTTTGGCCAAATCGAAAACACGGAGTCCTACGACAAAACAGTAAGCGCCCTAGTGAACTATTTTGGGCCAAAGAAAAGTATTGTGATGGACAGATACCAATTCTGTCAAAGGGGGCAAGGGAACAGTGAACCAATCAAACAGTACATCATTTCATTAATTGAACTGGCTGCTACGTATAACTTTGGAGCACTTAAAGAGGAAACACAAAAGGATAGTATGCAGGTACAAGTGATCAGGAAGGCCAATGGAATCTTGGCCTTTATTGCAAAGGGGATGGAGTATAAAAGCAGAGAAGTCTTTCTACAGTTATACAGGGTATTGGTGAGGCCACACCTGGAATACTGCGTACAGTTTTGGTTTCCATATTTATGAAAGGATATACTTGCTTTGGAGGCAGTTCAGAGAAGGTTCACTAGGTTGATTCCAGAGATGAGGGGGTTGACTTATGAGGAAAGGTTTAAGAGGTTGAGCCTCTACTCATTGGAATTCAGAAGAATGAGAGGTGATCTTATAGAAACGTGTAAGATTATGAGAGGGCTTGACAAGGTGAATGCAGAGAGGATGTTTCCACTGATGGGTGAGACTAGAACTAGAGGGCATAATTTTAGAATAAGGGGTCGTCCATTTAAAACTGAGATGAGGAGGAATTTCTTCTCTCAGAGGGTTGTAAATCTGTGGAATTCTGTGCCTCAGAGAGCTGTCGAAGCCGGGACAGTGAATAACTTTAAGACAGAGATAGACAGTTTCTTAACCGATAAGGGATTAAGGGGTTATGGGGAGTGGGCAGGAAAGTGGACCTGAGTCCATGATCGGATCAGCCATGATCATATTAAATGGCGGAGCAGGCTCGAGGGGCCGTATGGCCTACTTCTGCTCATATTTCTTATGTTCTTATAAATGATCAGGGATCAAATTATTGAGAAAACAATCCCCTGCATTCGGTAATGCTTGCTAATGGAGAATGACAAATTGACATTGGATAAAGCAACTAATTTGGCCATCCAAATCGAATCAGTGCTTTCCAATTCAAAAGTGATCAGATCCCCTGCTCCTCCTGTGCAGCAGACTGCAGCGACAGCCCATGTGCAAGGTGTTCGTCCAAAGCGGCAATCACAGCAGAGACCTAGGGCTAGTAATAAGCCAGCCACTACGGATCGCTGCTTTAACTGTGGGGACAAATCACATTCAGCAAAGAGTCCTAACTGCCCTGCACGTGGGAAGAAATGCTCTGCATGTGGTAAAATGAACCATTTTGCTAGTGTCTGTTGCTCATCGCAGCATATTCGACATGTGGACAACCCCGATAGCAATAAACCCAGTATGGTTTACACCGTTAGTGACATTTCGCACATCGGTTCGGGCAAATTCAAGGACTGTGAGGTAAACATTGATGGCACGCCCATCTGCCTCCTCATTGACCTTGGAGCCAAAGTCTCCATATTAAGTGAGGCTCACTTCACGCATTGTCAACTGCAGCCCGCAACTTCCACTCTACATGCGTACTCTAACTGCAAAATTGAGATACTTGCGGTCATTTCTGTCCCGATATACTACAAGACAATAATATTGGAGAACTTTTCCTTTCATGTTGCGAAGGGATGAAGTCTCATGGGTGTTGACCTTTTTGACAAACTGGGGTTCAAAGTTTATTGCCCAGCAGGCACACCTGTGTACATGGTGGACTTTGACAAGCAATATCCCTCAATCTTCACAGGGTTTGAAGTGACAACAAAATTCTGCCATCGTCCCCGCGTTGACCCTTCTGTCAAACTGGTTACGCAGCGACTTCACCATCTCCCATTCATGGTTCGCGACCAAGTATCCGCAGAATTAACGCGACTCGAATCTGAGGAAATCATTGAGATCACAGACTCCTCACTCTAGAGTTCGAACTTAATCATTGCTTGCTGTAAAAATAGGGAGATCCGCCTATGCATCGACCTGAAAGAGGTCAACAAGGCCATCATCCCCAACAAGTACCCTCTTCTTACCATCGACGAACTATCTTCAGAATTCCATGGCTCAATAGTCTTTAAAAAACTCAACATGCACCACAGTTACCCTAGCGGAGGACAGCAAATTGCTCACAGCATTCACGATGCATGATGGTCTGTATCAGTATTGGTCAGTATTGATACAAAGTGCATTTCAGAAGATTGTCACTACTATGCTAGCAGGCATAGAGGAAGCCCTCAATCTGCTTGATGATATCGTCGTCCATGGATGGACAATGGAAGAACATAACCAGCGACTTCACAGTTATGGCTAGATTTGCCACATATAACATTACACTGAATGCTGATAAATGTACATTCGCTGCTGGAGAAATAAACTTTCTGGGCTACAGAGTCACAGCACAAGGTTGACAACATTGACTTGATCCAGCGAATACAGGAGGCTACTAACGTCAAAGAACTTTCATCATTCCTCAGCACTTGCAACTTCTATCTGAAGTTTGTCCTGCACTATGCGCGCATTGCTAAACCACTTCGCTAGTGGCTGTGCAAGGACGTCCCTTGGGAATGGACAGATTCCCAGGCTCAGGCATTCACCACGCTTAAGGAGAAAATCACATCCCCTCCTATCCTTGCGTACTTTGATCTGAATGCCACTACATATGTCACCACTAATGCATCAGGCACCTCCATGGGTGCTGTGCTCTTGCAATGGATTGACGGCTCGGAACGCCCAGTCACCTTCGCCTCTCGTCATGAACATGAATACTCTACAGGGGAATGCGAAGCACTCGCTTGCATCTACGCATGTGAACACTGGCACATCTACCTCTATGGCAGGAAATTTACCCTCCGTACGGATCACCAAGTGTTAACTACGCTACTTGCTATTACTGGATCTGGGCACAGACCACTACGAATCAGCCGATGGTCAGATCGCCTTCATCAGTATAACTTTGATGTACAGTACATCGCTGGCAGTCACAACCACGTAGCTGACATGCTCAGCCGCTCAACACCTGTTTCAGACTCTGGTGCTGACTTGTTCACAGATGACGACACATATATCACGTCGATTATCACTCAGTCCATCAGAAACCTTGTCTTCTGCGACAAACTCAAAACCGAATCACAGCGTGATGCTACGCTCCAGTATGTGTGCCACTTCCTCCAGACTGAGTGGCCTAAGCAAATTCCGGAAGAGCTGAAAACATTCCAGACTCCGCAATGAATTTTCCATTTGGAACAATGGCTGCCTAGCTCATGGTGATAGAGCAGTAATTCCCAAGTCGCTTCACAGCACGTTCTCTCATTGGCACACGATGGACACCCTGGCATTGTCCACATGAAGCAGAGATGTTGCGGTTCAGTTTGATGGCCTGAGATTGACACTCGCATCGAGGAATTGATCTCGCACTGTGAAGCATGCAGTCTGAGCTAAAAGGCCACAAACATCCAACCAGCGCCAATGAAGCCCATTCCATGGCCACAGAGACCATGGCGACAACTTCAGTTGGATATCTTCGGTCCAGTGGAAGCAGCTCCACAGCCCCAGCGTTTTCTTGTTGTAGTACATGACCTGCATTCCAAATGGCCAGAAATCGCTACAACAAGTTCAGTGACCTCATCAACAATTGTCACTACTCTGCAGCGTATGTTCACGAAGTGGGGCCTCCCAGAAGTAATAATCACTGACAATGGACCACAGTTTGTGTCCGACCAGTTCGTGGATTTCCTCACTTTTCATGCTATCGAGCATCACCTTACTGCTCGATACAATCCTCAAAGCAACGGAGGTGTCGAGCATTTTAACCGCGTCATCAAAGAGGGTTTGAATGCCAACCTCGCAGCAGGCCAAACATTCGACGAAGGGGTTCAAACCATTCTCTGCACATACTGTTCGACAAAGCACTCGCTAATGGGGAAGACACCCGCTGAGCTCATGATTGGGTGGAATCTTCACTGGCTACTGGACATTCTCGAACCCCCAGCCAAACCTAGCATGAAGATAACCACACTTGCATCCCAGATTTCGGAACACCAACGAAAAATGAAGTTGCACACTGACACAAAACGACACGTTCAAAACTGAAGAACGGAGATTGGATCAAAGTTAAGTGCCCAAATCGTAGTCATAAGCTCGCATCTTCACTTTTGCCTCCAAAACAGACCGTGCAAAAGTTCAGCCCTCACACCTACGAGCTCGATGATGGAACTCGAAGGAACACTCGTAGACTGATCCCAACAGACCAGCAGAATGGAACAGAGGCACCGTTCTGTTTCCCAACCGAAAACCTCAATCAAACACCACAAGCTCCACGCTGGTCTCAACGTATCAGAACACAGCCTGGCTATCTCAAGGACTTTGTCTGTACATAGATGGTGGTTTTAAAAAGGAGGGGAAATATGTTGTGTTCATACTCTATTTATTTGTTACAGCTTACTGGACAGGCATTAGGCCCCTAAGGGAGCTATTCACAGTTGCTGTATTCATTCTGGTTCATGCCGGTTTGGGATTCCATTATGTATGTAAACCTGTAATTACCATGTCTAACCACCAGATGGCTCATCCCCTGGAATCCTAAGGGATTCCACAATCCCTTGGGAGCACCTGTATATAAGGAGGCCTCACAGGCTGGAGAGGCACTCTGAGATCTGCAATAAAGGACAACAGACTCATTTTGAGCTTACAGCACCTAGTCTGACTCTTTATCCAAGACATAACAATTGGCGACAAGATACAAATAACGAACCCCAATGCAACAATGCAGAGAACTGTGGGCATCCTGGAGAAATTTTCAGAGGGAGATGATTGGGAAACCTTCGTGGAGCGACTTGACCAATACTTTGTGGCCAACGAGCTGGAAGGAGAAGCGAATGCTGCCAAACGAAGGGCCATCCTCCTCACCGTTTGCGGGGCATCAACATATGGCCTCATGAAAAACTTGCTCGCTCCAGCAAAACCCACAGACAAGTCGTACCATGAGTTGTGCACACTGGTCTGGGAGCATCTAAACCCGAAGGAAAGCGTTCTGATGGTGAGGTATTGGTTCTACACATACAAGAGGTCTGAAGGCCAGGAAGTGGCGAGCTACGTCGCCGAGCTAAGGCACCTTGCAGGACATTGCGAATTTGAAGGGCACTTGGAGCATATGCTCAGGGACTTCTTTGTACTTGGCATTGGCCATGAAGTAGTACTTCACAACTTCTGACTGTAGAGACCCCAACCTTGAGTAAAGCCACAGCAATAGCCCAGGCGTTTATCTTCACCAGTGACAATACCAAACAAATTTCCCGGCACACTAGAATTACTGCAAGTACTGTGAACAAAGTAACGTTATTTTCGAATCGAAATGTACATGGCAGGACTTACACGCCTGTAGCTGCACGTCCGCAGATGACTCAAAGTCTGCCATCAAGGGTGGTGAATACAAGGCAATTAACACCTTGGTGGCACTGCGGGGGTGATCATCGTTTCCATTCATGCCACTTCAAAGGATATGTTTGCAAGGGCTGTGGAACAATGGGACACCTCCAAAGCATGTGCAGGCGAGTTGCAAACCACCGTGTAGCAGAGGAGGACAGATCCACGGTGGATCATGACGAACCAGAGCCTCAGACCAAGGAGGAAGAGGTATATGGGATGCACGCATTTACCACAAAGTGTCCCTCGATAATGCTGAAAGTTGAATTAAACGAACACCCGGTGTCCATGGAGCTGGACACGGGCGCAAGCCAGCCCATAATGAGCAAAAAGACTTTCGATAAGTTGTGGTGCAAAAAGGCTTCAAGGCCAGTCCTGACTCCCATTCGTACCAAACTCAGAATGTACACAAAGGAACTGATTCCCGTAATTGGCAGTGCTACTGTAAAGGTCTCCTATGCTGGAGCGGTGCATGATTTACCACTCTGGGTGGTACTGGGTGATGGTCCCACGCAGTTCGGCAGGAGCTGGCTGGGAAAGATACGCTGGAACTGGGACGACGTCCGAGCGCTTTCGTCTGTCAACGAAGCCTCATGTGCCCAGGTCCTAAGCAAGTTCCCCTCGCTGTTTGAACCAGGCATCAGGAAGTTCCAAGCAGCAAAAGTGCAGATCCATTTGATTCCGAGGGCACGACCCATCCATCACAAGACGAGAGCGGTACCGTACATGATAAGAGAGAGGGTGGAGATCGAGCTGGATAGGCTGCAACGAGAGGGCATAACTTTGCCCATCGAATTCAATGAGTGGGCCAGTCCAATCATTCCAGTCCTCAAGGGAGATGGCACCATCAGAATCTGTGGTGATTACAAAGTAACTATCAATCGTTTCTCGCTGCAGGATCAATACCCGCTACCAAAGTCAGACGACCTATTTGTGACGCTGGCAGGAGGGAAAACGTTCACGAAGCTGGACTTGACCTCGGCCTACATAACGCAGGGGCTGGAGGAATCTTCGAAAGGCCTCACCTGCATCAACACGCACAAAGATCTCTTCATTTACAACAGATGCCCATTTGGGATTCGATCAGCCGCGGTGATATTCCAGAGGAACATGGAAATCTTGCTGAAGTCGGTCCCGCGCACCGTGATCTTCCAGGATGACATCTTGGTTACAGGTTGGGACACCGTCGAGCACTTGCAAACCCTGGAGGAGGTTTTTAGTTGGCTTAATCATGTGGGGCTCAGACTCAGTGCGTTTTCCTGGCACCTGAAGTGGAGTTCCTGGGGAGAAGAATCGCAGCGGACAGCATCAGGCCCACCGATTCGGAGACGGAGGCAATCAAGAACGCACCGAGACCACAGAACGTGACGGAGCTGCAGTCGTTTCTAGGACTCCTGAACTATTTTGGTAACTTCTTACCGGGTTTTAGCACATTGTTAGAACCCCTGCACTCTTGACTGCATAAGGGATATGAATGGGTATGGGGTAAAAGCCAAGAAAATGCCTTTGAGGAAGCTAGGAAGCTGTTATGTTCAAACAAATTGCTTATGTTGTACGATCCATGTAAACATTTGGTACTAGCATGTGATGCGTCATCATACGGGGTCAGGTGTGTATTGCAAAAGCTAATGAATTTGGGAAATTGCAACCAGTTGCTTATGTATCCAGAAGTCTGTCTAAGGCCGAGAGGGCCTACAGTATGATCGAAAAAGAAGCGTTAGCGTGTGTTTATGGGGTAAAGAAAATGCATCAATATCTGTTCGGCTCAAATTTGAATTGGAAACCGACCCTAAGCCACTTTTCTGAAAATAAAGGGATAAATACGAATGCATCGGCCCGCATCCAGAGATGGGCGCTCACGTTGTCCGCATACAACTACGCCATCTGCCACAGGCCAGGCACAGAAAACTGTGCCAATGCTCTTAGTAGGCTGCCATTGCCCACCACCGGGGTGGAGATGGCACAGCCCACAGATTTAGTTATGGTAATGGAGGCATTCGAGAGTGAGCAATCACCTGTTACCGCCCGACAGATTAGAACCTGGACGAGCCAGGATCCCTTACTGTCCTTAGTAAAAAAACTGTGTGCTCCACGGGAATTGGTCTAGTATCCCGTTAGAGATGCAGGAAGAAATAAAGCCATACCAGTGGCGCAAAGATGAAATATCTCTACCGGCAGACTGCCTCCTATGGGGTAATTGGGTAGTGGTGCCAAAAAAGGGCAGGGACACTTTCATTAGTGATCTCCACAGTACTCACCCAGGCATTGTAATGATGAAAGCGATAACCAGATCCCAAGTGTGGTGGCCCGGTATCGATGCAGACTTAGAGTCCTGTGTGCACAAATGTAATACATGTTCCCAGTTAAGCAATGCACCCAGGGAGGCACCACTATGTTTATGGTCTTGGCCCTCCAAACTGTGGTCTCGGGTTCATGTTGACTATGCAGACCCATTCTTGGGAAAAATGTTTTTAGTGGTTGTAGATGCGTACTCCAAATGGATTGAATGTGTGATAATGTCGGCAAGCACGTCTGCTGCCACCATTGAAAGCCTATGGGCCATGTTTACCACGCACGGCCTGCCTGATGTCCTTGTAAATGACAATGGGCTGTGCTTTACCAGTGCCGAATTCAAGGAATTCATGACCCGCTATGCGGTCAAGCATGTCACGTCTGCCCCATTTAAACCAGCGTCCAACGGCCAAGCAGAATGAGCAGTTCAAACAATCAAGCAGAGCTTGAAAAGGGTAACTGAAGGCTCACTACAGACTCGCTTATCCCGAGTACGGCTTAGTTACCGCACAAGACCCCACTCGCTCACCGGGGTCCCTCCCACTGAACTGCTCATGAAAAGGGCACTTAAGACAAGGCTCTCGTTAGTCCACCCTGATGTACACAAACAGGTAGAGAGCAGACGGCTTCAATAGAATATAAATCATGATCGCGCAAATGTGTCACGCGAAATTGAAGTAAATGATCCTGTATTTTGTTGAACTATGGACAAGGTCCCAAATGGATTGCTGGCACTGTTTGGGCCAAAGAGGGGAGTAGGGTGTTTGTGGTCAAACTTGCAAATGGACTCACCTGCAGAAAACACTTGGACCAAACCAAACTCAGATTTACGGACTATCCAGAGCAACCCACAATAGACTCTACCTTTTTCGACCCTCCAACACACACACATATGGTAACCGACCCGGCGGTTGACCACGAAGCAGAACCCATCACCTGCAGCAGCCCAGCAAGGCTCACCACCCCCAGCAGTCCAGCAAGGCCAACTGCGCAGCAGCCCAGCGAAGGCCCAACAAAAGACACACCAACACCAGCATTTGCACCGAGACGATCAACCAGGGAAAGGAAGGCCCCAGATCGACTCACGTTGTAAATAGTTACACCATTGACTTGGGGGGGGCGGGGGCGAGTGCTGTTATGTATGTAAACCTGTAATTACCATGTCTAACCACCAGAAGGCTCATCCCCTGGAATCCCAAGGGATCCCACAATCCCTTGGGAGCACCTGTATATAAGGAGACCTCACAGGCTGGAGAGGCACTCTGAGATCTATAATAAAGGACTACGGTCACACTGACTTTGAGCTTGCAGCACCGTCTAACTCTTTATCCAAGTCATAACAGGTTGTATAAAAGCACAATTAAGTTAAGTTACATTACTCCTGGCTCAGTTTGCCTGTTATTTACGCGTACACAACAATGACCAGCTCACTCTGTGCGCTCTCTATTCTTGTGACCAGCTCACTCTGTGTGCTCTCTGTTCCTGTGACCAGCTCACTCTGTGTGCTCTCTATTCTTGTGACCAGCTCACTCTGTGTGCTCTCTATTCTTGTAACCAGCTCACTCTGTGTGCTCTCTGTTTCTGTGACCAGCTCACTCTGTGTGCTCTCTGTTCCTGTGACCAGCTCACTCTGTGTGCTCTCTGTTCATGTGACCAGCTCACTCTGTGTGCTCTCTGTTCCTGTGACCAGCTCACTCTGTGTGCTCTCTGTTCCTGTGACCAGCTCACTCTGTGTGCTCTCTATTTCTCTGACAACTCACTCTCCTGCACTCTCTGTTCCTGTGAACTGCATTGGGATGTTTTACTACATTAAAGGCGCTATATAAATGCAAGTTGTTGCTTGAGGTACCACCTCATTCTGCTTGATCTCTTACCCTACTGTATAGATGATAGTGTGAATAATCTCAAATTGTTCTCTTCCTGCTAAAGTTTAAACATGACAGAGATGTAGAAATCAAATAGCTCAAGAGGAAGGGGATTGAAGCTATAACCTGACCAATTACAATGTGGAGTAATTACTCTGAATAAACCTACCTAGTTGTCTGCAGTGCTGAATGTTATGAAAATAAAACCAAGGTAATTAATAAACTTTTATGGCACATAGAAAATGGAGATTGCGGAAATGACAGTATAGCTTAGAGTTCAGTCTGGATCTAATTAAAACCAAATAGTTTGAGACAACAGAAGCAAATAGTTCACACTGCTTTAATTTCACACCAGGTATGATATAACTGGAGCCCAGTGCAAAGCCTTTATTTTAAAAGCACCCAGGCAGACCATCGAGCTCCTGGGATGTTTTACACTCAGAATCAAAGAATGGTACAGCACCGATACAGGTCATTTAACTCATCAAGCTATAATATTGATATACAATAAAAATCACATTTGCCTCGATTGATTTAAATTCATTTTGTGTTAAACTACAATAACCCAGTACTGAACAAATCTAGCAATTTAAAGCAAGCAAAGCAGGTACATAAACTTCCAATGAAAATCCACTAAGCATGTATGAAAACAACCAATGAATAATGACCGACCAAGGCGAACCAAAGGCTCCACATATTTATTTTTGCTTCTATCTTGCATTTTCTCTAAAGTGCAAAACATAATACTGGAGATAAGATTGTAACATAATAGGGGCATAAATAATTAACAAATTTACCTACAAACTTACCTAACATTTGGCATATTTGAACTGTGTCTAACAATGTTTTTGATTGAATGTCTCTGCTTCTCTGAACAACTTTGAGTTTGAGTTCATGGTATTTTCCAGATTTTTCACTCTATCAGTCGAAGAGACTCAACAAAGTAATACACTGAAACTGAAGCGGCATGCACACGTATCTCCAGCCTCTCTCATGCCCTGGCTTGGGTCTGGAGAAAACTCCCAGCATGCCCCAGTATCTCTAGCCTCCAACATGCCCTGGCCTGGGTCTGGAAAAAACTCCCAGCATGCTCCAGTATCTCTAGCCTCCAACATGCCCTGGCTTGGATCTGGAGAAAACTCCCAGCATGCATAGGTGTCTCCAGCCTCTCTCATGTCCTGGCCTGGGTCTGGAGAAAACTCTCAGCATGCGCAGGTGTCTCCAGACTCTGACATGCCCTGGCCTGAGTCCATGGAATCACTCTGTGGGGAAAACTCCCAGCATGCATTAATATAAGTCTTTGCAAAAAAATCTGCTCCACAACTCGAAGGCAGAGAATGACAGCGATAACAGTAATTACAAGTTTGTTTGCTTTGCCTAAAAATATCAGATCTACTATATTTTTAAAAAGATATATATTAATGGACAGTTGCAGTGGTTTTGTCAGCACAATTGTAAGCATTTTTTCTACAACCTGTCTTACAGAAAATCAGGCTTTGAAAGCCATAATTGAAATTGATCACAAAGGAATAGTTTACTGCTCCTAATGTGACAAAGAATAGGAAGTGAACACTCCAATTTCATTTTAAGTGACTAATAATTTGATTATAACAGAAGTGCTTTCCCATTGACTTATATTGTAAGAGAATTGGAAGCCTGAGGTGTTTCCTGCACATACAGAACTTTACCCAGCCTGAATTCACTGTTAACTACAACTTGCACTTGTATAGCATCTTTAATATGATAAAATGTCCCAAGGCGCTTCACAGGAGTGTTATCAAACAAAGATTTGACACAAAGGGGGAGAAATATGTATCGCTTACGCCTGCCTTTAGTGCCCCCGGGGATATTAATGGAATGCAAACAATTTCTCGCCCGGGGGTAGGGGGAGCGCTACCGACTCCCGCAAAATTGCGTGGAAGTTAGCGGAGGCGTGAAACCAGCAGCATCCCGCTCCCGCCGTTAACGTCCCGGGCCACTGCGCCGGCGATGATGATGCCATGCACAGCGACCCGTTTTCACCCCGCAGCGGTAATTGGGCAGCGGAGGTGGAAGTGGACGGATTTGGTGATGGAGTGGATATGTGGTCGGAAGCTCATCTTAGGGTCAAATAGGTTGCCAAGGTTGTGAACGGTCTGGCTCAGCCTCAGACAGTGTATTCAAGATGGCTCCTGGACTGCCAGTTCCCTACGGAGCTCCTATGCTGTGCAACTCTATCCTTGGTCATCCATTGTAATCCTTTGCCCTTTCTCCCCCAATCAACTGTCTTCCACTGTGTTAAGTTCCCCTCGCTCTAATACTTGTAATGGGTGCATTTTAATCCTAACTACAAGTACCAGTATTGAATAGGAACTCTCAAGTAATCACTATAACAATTCAGTGAACAGTGGGTTTTGATAATGTGTTATTACAGTTGTAAAGCACGCTAAATGTCAACAGATTTATTTCTGAACGAAAGGTTCAGAATTTCCAATTTTCCCTTATTAAATGAAAGAATGATGATTTATTGCGGAACCAGTTCCTGATCAAGCAGAAATTGAATTTCAACAGCATTGCCAGGTGAGCGCACTTTATCTTCAACAAATATGGGCCGATTATTGAAAAACTACAATATAAATTTTTACTCAGGATGTAAAAGCTTTCTGTACCTAGGCGTAACTTTAAATCTAGGGGGCTGGTAACATACTTAAACATTTACTGTGACTGAATATGCAAAGGTCAAATGATTACCATGAATGTACGTTACCTCTTTCAGAGTATGGTATTTAAGACAAATTATGCAATAAACCAACACTCATTCTAATTAAGCAACCATCTGTTTGTATAAGTTACTTTTTATGATCTTAATGATGATTCTGTGCATTTTAATTATGTAGCCACTTCTAATCAGTCTGAAAAGTGACTGCTTGATAACAGGTTTGCCAAAATATATTAAGAGAATTAGAATGCAATGCTTAGTTTGCTATGTCTAAATACCTAATAATTGATTGAAAAAGTAATTTTGTAATCAACTTGTTGCAATCTTATTCCCCAGATTTCATTAACATTCATTTTGAAGGTTGCAAATAATGTTATCTACTCGGTAAGTAAAGGGGGCACAATTATTATTTTCTAATTAATTGATCAGTTAATGAATCACAAAAGTGTGTAATTATTTCACCCTTCATGGGACAATGGGCACTTAGCTGCACATAATTTAAAAGGGCATGGGACCTTCTCTTTCATTTGCGTAGTGGTAGTGTGGTAGTCACTGACGCAGAGTTGTTCTGTAGCTGGACTGTGAATCCTAGTAATTAGTTATAGTTCGGTTACATTCTGGTATTAGAAATGATTCTTGAAAAGGGTTGGGAACAGTTAGCTCAGCAGTTTGATCTTGTGAAATCTTGATGTTTTAAGGATATTAAAAAATTTATGTGCATATTTTACTGACCACATAAGTAAATTGTGCTGATTAAGCAGAGTTGCTGTGATAATGAGGAGATCTAGAGATAAATGGCAGAACGAATGAGAAGGACAAAGGGAATCATTATAAAATTCCCATAACTAAAACATTCCTCAGCCTACATCTTGGGGTGTTTAAGCTTCCTACAATGGACTCCTTTTATAAGCCACTTTGATATAGTATAGCTTCTAATATGACCTGCTTTTAAGACTCCCTTATTCATACAGAACCTATACAGCAGATTTCCTTTATAGTGTATCTGCCTTAAAAACTTACTGTGTATGACTTCCAAAAACAGCATTACTATAAAAGTGTGGCCTACTGTAAAATTTAAAGTGACACTGGGCTAGACTTTCCCCAAAGCCCCTCACCGCCCGATTGCCGCCCAGAAACACCGCGAAGTTTCTGCAATTAACGGCGGCAAAAATGTCCTTAATAAGGTAAGAAATACCACCCGGCAAGAAAATGGATCTTGCACCATGATTCTCGGCGGTTTCTCAGCAGTTAAAGCTGAAACTAAGGAAAACGGGCTGTTCTTACCTGAATGGATGGTAAGTATTTAAAATTTAGTCCGAGGCTGCGGTTGGGCCTAAGGAGGGGGGAAACTCAAAATATTTTTTCACAAAAAAAAGTTAAAAAAACATTCTCAGGATAGTTTTAAAGGTAATCGCCATTTTAGAATTTATAAAATAATGATAAAAAACCTTTAACTTACCTTTCTTTGCAGGGTACTCACCTTGTTTCAAGCTGCTTCTCGTGGGCGGTTTCCTTGGCGATCTGTACGGGCCTCCGTTGAGGCCAAACTTTGATCCTGGTGCTTTTCTCGGCGGTGCTCATGGACGGTTTGCTCCCCGACGGTCTTTTTTCAAAATGTAGGCGGTTCTATTTAAAAAGTAAGAAGGAAACTTTCACCGGGCGGTTTCTCTTCCACCGAGAAAACCGCCGCAAATGAAGGAGAAAGTTTCATTATGTATGTATATCTCTGCACATTAGTGAGCTGTATTTCAGAGACATAGCAGATTCGTATTGCTCTAACAGCATATAAATGAATTACTGTAGCCCTCCTGTAAATGTACTTGCTGAATTCATAAGCAATAAAGGATTTTATTTCACTGTGATTCCTTTGACTTGAATAGAGAATATTTAAGCATGTTAATATTAGTTTCCTGCTTCTGACAACAGATTTACAATTTCCTGTTTACATTAAACTATTTCTAACTTTTTAATGTTTTTCTTTTATGATTTATCCCCTTCTTCAACCCAATGGCCTACTACCTCTATAGCTGAGTAGCAGGAACATGCAGACTGGTGCTAATGTGCCAAGGAGCACCAGGGAGCACCCAAGCATGATTTTCCAATCCTCACTTCCCTTCCTCCCCTCCACCCCCTGCCTCCCCTCCCAGTGAGAAATTCTACACCTTCAGCTCAGCTGCACCTGAACAGAACAGGATTTGAACCCAAATCTATCCAGTCTCTATCCACACACTGTGGCATTGAAAACTAGGGTTCTTCTGCACAGCGCAATTGAGCTACTCTGTTTGTGAAAAATAACTCATAAATTAATTACATATTCCCATATTATATTGAGAGGATCAAATTCAGCTTTGACGCTCTCCATGGTAAAATAGTCTGCCAGCACTCAATGCCTATGCTTACAGATGAAGAATTATTACTTGGATGAAGCACTGTAGGGCAGCATGAGCCAGTACCCTCAGGAAAAGAGGGGCGAGATAAGGAAATGGGGGTGGGGGGAATAAAGAACTAATGCATTTGCTTCATGGGTTCTTGCTTAAGAATTCATAGCAACGCATTGCTATTAAGGACTACAGGCAACTCTCGATTATCCGGGTCTCTCAGGGATTGGGCTGTTCCAGGTCAACGATTTTTCCGTTAGGGTGAGTCTACATTTTAAAGTTAAAACTTTAATGAATAAATACAATCTTTAGGGCGAGTTTACATTTATAGGTAAAAACTTTTAATGAATCAATACAATCAGCTACAAACAGTAACAAAAGATGGACATTACCAGCATGCATGTACAGGTTCTGTGCCTGGAACCCGGTGCCGGCACTGCCCCCGTTCCCAACGTCAGCGACGACCGCGAGAGACAACGGCTGCAGCAGCGCACACAGACACACACCAGCAAAGCAAGGGCAGAGGAGGGTAATTTTTACGGTGAGTGAGAGAGAGAGTGTATGAGAGAGAGAATGTGCGAGTGTGTGAGAGAGAGAGTATGTGAGAGAGAGAATGAGCAAATACAAATGAGCAGTGTTTGGAAGGAGATTTTTCCAAATTATTTGGGACTGTCTTTTCACTTGTTAGCAACAGAATTTTAAATCCTGTTACAACGGTTTTCCGTTGGATTCGTGTATGGATAATCGAGAGTTGCCTGTAGTTAGTTTATTAACAAAGGTTTAACAATCACAATACACATTACCAGCTCATCCACTAGGCTCACAACTGCATACCTCATCGTAGATAACCTAGACACAACTAACTGGGGTTTTATTGACTCTTGTGAACATCATGTGACTGACTAAGCCACTCACAATGCAACAGTTCTGGTTAATTGTGTAAACCTGTAAGCATACTCACAGATGCATACATTACAAGAACAATATTGATTATTTAACCCTATTAATACAACATCTATAATAGAGTAAAAGGAATGTTTAATATGCAAGTAAAAGGTATTTTAAGCATATGAAAAATAACATAACCTTTATCGTACTCTGCTACTGATTGGCTCCAGGAAATCTCTGGAGAAAGGATATTTTTGCTTTGCCTGCCTTCACCTCACTGTGGTTCACAGCTGCTTTACATCTCTGTGTTTGAGTGGGGACAACAGGGCAGCATGGACTGCAAACAGTACCATGTTCCCATCACCGATACTTAACAATTAACCAGCAGGATGAGTGCTATTGACAACTGGGTTAACCTGCCTTGTTGAAGCAAGTGAATTGAAATGCCAATTTAGAGTGGGATTTTACCCTGAAGACTGAGGAAAGGAGGCAGAGCAATTCTATTTTCTTAACTGCCAACACTCAAGTAAAATTACTTTGCCTGTTATTAGTTAATGGAATGGCACGGATATATTTTGAGCATGTTTTATGTTAAATGGAAAATACGTTGGCTTCATGCTGTTATTATCCTTAATTAGGAATAGTTACAAATACTTTTTCAAAAGGATTACTGACAAAATTAGAAAACAAACCAATGAATTCTTTTCAAATCAGCAGTTAGAAAGTTAATGTTGTATTCTGTTCAATCTGATTGAGAGTACAGAAGGCTCAAGGAGAATCCAGCACTGTCTGTGTAGTGGGGATTTACTAAGGGTATTATTTTTAATGTTTCTTTTAAAAGAAACTGCCTGTTAAAAAAGATCGTTGTAACAGTCAACAATTTCTTAATCCAGCTGTCAATGCTATGGCTGGAGTGATCCTGCCACTTTATAAGTTTAAACCACAAACATAGACTGATTCTCGTGGGTTTGTTGGTAGCTGACAGATTTACACCGAGAGGAGCACTTTTTCTATTCATATTTTGATAAGAGTGAAGAAATACTGCAGGTGAGGGAATTTGAGCAGATTATCCATAAGGTGAGAGGACTAAGAGAAGATTACAACCATACTGGCACAAGTTACAATCCACTCTGAAAACAGTGAGATAAAGGGCCTCTCCTGGAATCATAAGAGCTTTCCTGCAGTCACTTGAGTATTTACTAATAGCATTTCCTGTTTGGTAGCAAGGCAGTATGGCCTGATTAAGTGTGTGTGCCACATTTCTTTTCTGTGTTAACTGTATTTTGAATAGCTGCATTTCTTGGGCTGCTTAATAACAAAATGTACTAAGAAATTGGAAGTCACAAAAAACAATGTTTTAGTAACTCAAGACCTCATGATATATAGATTTACATAAAATTGCGATGAATTTACAGGACAGTAACAGGCCATTCAGCCCAACTGGTTTATGACGGTGTTTTTATGCTCCACACGAGCCTCCTCCCACCCTACTTCATCTCACCCTATTAGCATATCCTTTTATTCCTTTCTCCCTTATGTTCGTATTTAGCTTCTTCTTAAATGCATCTCTGTGGTAGTGACTTCCATATTCTAACCACACTCTGGGTAAATAAATAAACCCCGACTGGATTTATTAGTGATTATCTTGAATTTATGGCTCCTAGTTTTAGACTCACCCAAAAGTAAGAAAGACTTGCATTTATATAGTGCCTTTGCAGCCATTAAGCATTTTTGGATTGTAGTCATTATTGTAATGTGGGAAATGCAGCGGCCAATTTGCGCACAGCAAGCTCCCACAAACAATAATGTGATGATGACCAGTTAATCTGTTTTAGTGATGTTGATTGAGGGATAAATATTGGCCAGGACACCGGGGATAACTCCCCTGCTCTTCTTTGAAATAGTGCCATGGGGCTCTTTTACATCCATCTGAGAAAGCAGTTGGGGCCTCAGTTTAAGGTCTCATCCGAAAGACGGCACCTCCGACAGTGCAGCGCTCACTGGAGTGCCAGCCTAAATTTTTGTGCCCAAGTCCTTGCAGTGGGACTTGAAGCCACAACCTTCTGACTCAGAGGCGAGTGTACTACCCACTGAGCCACAGCTGACACTTGAAGTGGAAACCTCTATCAGGTCATCCCTCGGCCTTCTCTTTTCATGAGAGCCCCAGTCTGTTCCTTCTTTTCTGATAGTTATATTTAGCATGACAGCAAAGGGAGACCTGCTTAATATCAGCAGTGCAATATTGTTGTGCTTGATCTGCGACTGCACCTTTGTATTGGTCAGAGATGAAAGCAAAATATAAAACAGGGCTTCAAACACAGTCCTGAAATAGAACAATAAATAGTTTTAATGAAGAGCTCTATTAGATGAGCAAAATGTCAGGTAACTTTTAGCTCTGCTTCATTACAACAGTGCCTCGACATAATTTTCTGCTCATTTATGTGATTTGCATCTACTTGTGCTAGTTGGTTGACATTAAATAGAGAATCCCTCTGAGGTGGAACTTCGAGCAGCTGAGCACCATTATTACCACTCAAGAATGTAGTGTAATTGAAAATAATCAAGGGTGGGGGAGGAATAAATATAATTGAAAGTAATCGGTGGAGGGGAATGGGAAATAAATATAAAAATCTAGATGTAGAAAAGACTATGTTATGGAGGGATTATGTGTGAATCTTTTACAGAAGGCTACACAGTTCCAAAATCCCTATAGTTAACAGATAATTATGTGTAGATGGCTGATGCTATATCTGTCTCTCTCTATGTATCTGAACGAGGCTGTAGGGGATGAAATTCCTCCAAGCTTCTCCCACTCGCCTGCTGTAATTCTTGACGTATAAATAAAAAGACCGAAGGTAACAAATTGTATGAATAAGTGAGTGTTACACTAAAGGCAGATTTATTTCAAGGCACATGTGGAATTCTTATACAAAAATGAATAAAAAGACATATTTTTCTTATAAATATGGTGTGTTTATTTTCATTGCATAATGTTCAAAGTAAGTGTTGCTTTATGTAGGAAGTGAAGGGTAAAGTGGCAGTGGAAGTAAAATTGGAATTGAGGGCAAAGGAAAGGAGAAGGGAGAAAGAGGTGAAGGGGAGAGGGGAGGGGATGCAAGTGGAAAAGAGGGGAGGGGAGAGAGGGAGGGGATGGTGAGGAGAGAACGGGGAAGGGAGGGAGGGTGAGGAGAGAAAGGGGAAGGGGATAATGGGAGAGGGGAGGGAATGGGATAAGGCATAGGGGATAAGGGGAGAGGGAAGGGGATGAGGTGAGGGGGAGGGAAGGGGAAAGGGGAGGGAAAAGGATGAGGGGAGAGGGAAGGGATGACGGGATGATGGGAGAACGGAGGGAAGGGGATGTGGAGAGCGGAGGAAAAGGGAGAGAAGGGGATAAGGGGAACGAAGGTGATGATGGGAGAGAGGAGACAGGAGGGAAGGGGATGAAGGAAGAAGGGAGGCAGGAGGGAAGGGGATGAAGGAAGAAGGGAGGCAGGAGGGAAGGGGATGAGGGGAGAGGGGAGGGTCGCTGCTGCAGCACCAGAAGGTATGACAGGAGACCTTAAAGGGATAGAAGCATCCAGAAGATTAGAATTAAAACGCCTTAGCTGAGTCAGAGGCCATCAGCAGGTCAATTTTTATTTCTACCAGGAAGCAAAGAAGGTCACTACAAAGCCCGCTCCATTTGGGTCCCCAGTGCTTCCCGGGGCCGACTGCCATTACCCATATGGTGACTCTGGGATGTGGCACTAAGGGTGGTAGAAAACAGGAAAGTCTGCTGTGATCCCAGGCCCATTTTCTTTCCCCTCCGCACTGCCATTTGCATGCAGCAGGTGGGGAAGGAACAGGCCGCGGGGGCCTGGCAGATATCATGGAGGAGAATTCCCCTCAATACTTGTTCACCAATTCAATGAGATAGAGAATCAAAGGTAAGGCAAGCGACTGACATTGGTTTTCTATTGTTTTTAAACATACATGTGTTTAATGGTTATCAAGAATTAAAACTGACAATTATTGACACAGCCTCCAGCTCCCATTATAGTAAAGTCAAGAACCTGTGAAGAATAGGACTTCGCTTTTCTACAAAATTCTTTGGCTTACAATCACATCTTTTTATTCAATTAACTCATGAAAACTTGATAATTGAACTTTTTTTAAACAGTCATAGATTTATTTTTTGGTGCAGTGCTCAAGAGAGTGTGAGGTGGGGGAGTAAGAAAGTGGTACCAGACAGATACAACCTCCCATCAAGAGTCTTTGAACAAAGGGCAGAAATAAATGAACAGCCTGCTTGAAAAAGGAAGATTATGTCTACTCATGGATCCTTTACATCTACTGCAAGCTTTTAATTGAACACCATCAAAGATAGCATCTGCAGTATTTTGCTTTTGTACCATCAAAGATAGTTTAAGTGATAGTGTTGGTCTAGATTTATGGTGTAGAATCATAGTAACTTACAGCACAGAAGGAGGTAATTCGGCCCATCATGCCTATGCTAGCACTTTGCAAGAGCAGTCGTGCTTAGTCCCACATCCTTGCTTTTCACCTGTAACCCTGTAAGTTCCTTATCCTCAAGTACCTGTCTAACTCTCTTTTAGAATTATTTATGGTGTCAGCTTCCACCACCTTTTCAGGTAGAGCATTGCAGATCCCGACAAAACTCTGAGTGAAAGAAATTCTCCTCATCACCCCGCTAGATCTTTTGCCAATGATGTTGAATCTATGGGGGTATAAATTCAGGTCCGCTTTTGAAGTGTTTTTTCCGCCGTGTTGGTTGAGGTGGCCTCTTTTGCGAAATTCAGCTCTTTGTCATTTTTTTTCAGGCGGACCGGAAGTCGGTCATAATGGGGGGCGGAAGTGTGGCGGTAAGCAGAAGATCGACCACAAGAGGGGCGGAAGTGGAGGCGGGACAGAGTCTCCGCCACTGTCATTCATCAGCGGAGTGGAGATGGAGTCATGACACGTGTGCGCCACCACATCTCTCCCCTTCACTTAAAGAGGAGGGCCACTGCGAGCTCTGCGAAGATTTCAGTTAGGTCCACTGGGCCACAGCGAGGGTTTCATCTGGGCCAGCGGCCTGGCACCCAAGAGGGAGTGCCAAGCTGCCTGTTGGCGGCCCAGCCGAACCCTGGGGCATAATTGTCGGGCCGAACTGGAAATCAGCCGGCAAAAAAATAAAATGGCGGCCGCGGCAGTGCGCCCTCCCCTACAATGGCCACTGCTCAGCCATGTCCCACAAACTGAAAACACAGTGCACCGACAGAAAAAGTAGTCGGGGGCACCGCTCGTCGGTCCGAAGACTTTTTGTGCTGAATATCGATTGAGGTGCGGGAGATCGGTGGTGTGCCTTTTGATTATACACTTAGGAGGGGTCGGCAGCAGCGGGATGGAAGTGGGAACCGCCGGAAAAATAACCGAGGTGAATTTCGCGAGCGGCGACCATTGGTCTCCAAATCGGCGGCTCCTCGACTCCACCGCTTGGCCGTCGCTTTCCAGCGGTAAGAGGCCTTTTCGGGAGGCTGAATTTCAGCCCCATGACCTCTAGTTACTGACCCACTCACCAGAGGGAATATTTTTTCCCTATTTATTTTATCAAAACCTCTCATCATCTTGAAAATCTCTATTCGATAACCTCTTAGCCTTCTGTTCCAAAGAGAACATTCCTAACTTTTCCAAACTCTCCTCATAACTGAGGCCCCTCATCCCTGGTAACAACCTGGTAAATCTCCTCTGTATCCTTCCAAGGCCTTGACATTTTTCCTGAAGTGTGTTGTCCAGAATTGTCCACAATACTCCAGCTGAGGCCAAACCAGGTATGGTTATTATTGTAATGATTTTTAATAAAGTAAGACATTTGTAGAAAGTTTAATCTATTGAGTTATAATGGTTATAACAAGGGCATACAGAGTGGCCAAAACTAGTGGGAGGACAGAAGATTGGGAAGCTTTTAAAAGCCAGCAAAGAATGACTAAAAAAATGATTAAGAAAGGAAAGGTAGACTATGAAGGTAAACTAGCACAAAATATAAAAACAGATAGTAAGAGTTTCTATAGGTATATAAAAAGAAAAAGAGTGGCTATAGTAAATGTTGGTCCCTTAGTGGACGAGACCGGAGAATTAGTAATGGGGAACATGGAGATTGAAGAAACTCTAAACAAGAATTTTGTATCAGTTTTTACGGTAAAAGACACTGACAATATTCCAACAGTGGGTAGTCAATAGGGGAGGAGGAACTTAACACAATCACAATCACTAAGGAGGTGGTGCTCAGTAAGATAATGGGACGAAAGACAGATAAATCCCCTGGACCTGATGGCTTGCATCGTAGGGTCATAAGAGAATTAACAACACGGATTGTGGATGCATTGATTGTAATTTACTAAAATTCCCTGGATTCTGGGGCGGTCGCAGCAGATTGGAAAACTGCAAATGTAACGCCCCTATTCAAAAAAGGAGGCAGACAAAAAGCAGGAAACTATACACCAGTTAGCCTAACATCTGTGGTTGGGAAAATGTTGGAGTCCATTCTTAAAGAAGCAGTAACAGGACATTTGGAAAAGCAAAATTTGGTCAGGCAAAGTCAGCATGAATTTCTTTCAGGATGTAACGAACAGGGTGGATAAAGGGGAACCAGTGGATGTGGTGTATTTGGACTTCCAGAAGGCATTTGAAAAGGTGCCACACAAAAGGTTACTGCACAAGATAAAAGTTCATGAGGTTGGGGGTAATATATTAACATGGATAGAAGGTTGGCTGACAAACAGAAAACAGAGAGTCGGGATAAATAGTTCATTCTCTGGTTGGCAATCAGTAATGAGTGGGGTGCCACAGGGATCAGTGCTGGGACCTCAACTATTTACAATCTATATTAACGACTTGGAAGAGGGGATTGAGTTAACATAGCCAAGTTTGTTGATGATACAAAGATGGGAGGAAGGGCAATGTGTGAGGAGGATATAAAGAGACTGCAAGAGGACATAAACAAGCTAAGTGAGTGGGCAAGAATTTGGCAGATGGAGTATAATGTTGGAAAGTGTGAGGTCATGCAGAAAAAAATCAAAGAGCAAGTTATTATTTAAATGGAGAAAGATTGCAAAGTGCTGCAGTACAGCGGGACCTGGGGGTACTTGTGCATGAAACACAAAAGGATAGTATACAGGTACAGCAAGTGATCAGGAAGGCCAATGGAATCTTGGCCTTCATTGCAAAGGGGATGGAGTATAAAAGCAGGGAAGTCTTGTTACAGCTGTACAGGATATTGATGAGGCCACACCTAGAATACTATGTGCAGTTTTGGTTTCCATATTTACAAAACGATATACTTGCTTTGGAGGCAGTTCAGAGAAGGTTCACTAGGTTGATCCTGGGGATGAGGGGGTTGACTTATGAGGAAAGGTTAAGTAGGTTGGGCCTCTACTCATTGGAATTCAGAAGAATGAGAGGTGATCTTATAGAAACGTATAAGGTTATGAGGGGGCTTGACAAGGTGGATGCAGAGAGGATGTTTCCACTGGTGGGGGAGACTAGAACTAGAGGGAATGATCTTAGAATAAGGGGCCGCCCATTTAAAACTGAGATGAGGAGAAATTTCTTCTCTCTGAGGGTTGTGAATCTGTGGAATTTGCTGCCTCGGAGAGCTGTGGAAGCTGGGACATTAAATAAATTTAAGACCGAAATAGACAGTTTCTTGAGCGATGGGGGGATGAGGGGTTATGGGGAGCGGGCGGGAAGCGGAGCTGAGTTCATGATCAGATCAGCCATGATCTTATTGAATGGCGGAGCAGGCTCGAGGGGCCTTATGGCCTACTCCTGCTCCTATTTCTTATGTTCTTAGGTTCTTATTAAGGTTAGTAGCTGGTCACTAGAAGAAACATTTGAAATCATTCCATTTCTGCAATGTGGAATACATTTCTTCCACTATGTTTGATATAGAACTAGCTGGGCCTCCAGTTAAGCTGTTCCAGTACAGCTACAAAACTGGCAAATATCCGACAATGTGGAAAACTGCCCAGGTATGTTCCGTCCACAAAAAGCAGAACAAATCCTCTCTGTCCAATTAGTCAACTCTCAATCATCAGCAAAGTGATGGAAAGTGTCAGCGACCATGCTATCAAGCGGCACCGATGCTCAGTCTTGGTTCTGACAAGACCACTCAGCTCCAGACCTCATTACAGCCTTGGTCCAAACATGAACAAAGAGCTGAATTCCAGAGGTGAGGTGAGAGTGATCATCCTTGACATCAAGGCAGCATTTGACTGAGTATGGCATCAAGGAGCCCTGATAAAACTGAAGTCAATGGGAATCAGGGGGAAAACTGTCTACTGGTTGGAGTCGTTCCTAGCACAAAGGAAAATGGCTGTGGTTTTTGGAGGTCAATCATCACAGCCCCAGGACATCGCTGCAGGAGTTCCTCAGGGCTGTGTCGTCGGCCCAACCACCTTCAGCTGCTTCATCAATGAACTTTCCTCCATCATAAGGTCAGAAGTGGGGATGTTCGCTGATGATTGCATAGTGTTCCATTCCATTCGCAACTCCTGAGATAATGAAGCAGTCCGTACCAGCATGCAGAAAGACCTGGACGACATTCAGGCTTGAGCAGCTAAGTGGCAAGTAACATTCGCGCCACAAGAGCCAGGCAATGACTATCTCCAACAAGCAAGGGTCTAAACACTGCCCCTTGACATTCAACGGTGTTAACATTGCCGAATCCCCCACCATCAACATTCTAGGGGTCACCATTGACCAGAAACTTAACTGGGCCAGCCACATAAAGACTGTAGCAACAAGAGCAGGTCAGAAGCTGGGTATTCTGCGGCGAGTGACTCACCTCCTGACTCCCCAAAGCCTTTCCACCATCTACAAAGCACAAGTCAGAAGTGTGATGGAATATTCTCCACTTGCCTGGATGAATGCAATTCCAACAACCCTCAAGAAACTCGACACTATCCAGGACAAAGCAGCCCACTTGATTAGTACCCCATCTACCACCTTAAACATTCACTCCCTCCACCATTGAAGCACTGTGGCTGCAGTGTGTACCATCTACAAGATGCACTGCAGCAACTCTTGTTCTTATGTTCTTATGTTGCGTGTTTGGTAAAAGTTGATGAAATATGCTGTGCACCGTGAGTGCAGCCAATGGTGTGGTTATTATGCATAAATGCCGGCATGGACTAGTTGGGCCGAATGGCCTGTTTCTGTGCCGTATATCCTACGTAATCCGATGTAACTTGCCACGGCTTCTTCGGCATCACCTCCCACACCTGCGACCTCTATCACCTAGAAGGACGAGGGCAGCAGGCACATGGGAACACCATCACCATCAAGTTCCCTTCCAAGTTACACACTATCCTGACTTGGACGTATATCGCCGTTCCTTCATCGACGCTAGGTCAAAATCCAGGAACTCCCTCCATAACAGCACTGTGGTAGTACCTTCACCGCATGGACTGTAGTGGTTCAAGAAGGCAGGTCAGCACCACCTGCTCAAGGGCAGTTAGGGATGGGCAATAAATGCTGGCCTTGCCAGCGATGCCCACATCCCATGAACGAATTAAAAAAAACAGCAATATGCCGAATGTAAAGTTGACATAAGTAACAATAAAGATAAGTGAGTGAATAAAGCAGCTGCAACATTTGGAATAAACAGTTTAAAGCAAAGAAATCTCAAAAATCCATGTTCTTGCAGATCGAGAAACCATTTAAAGTGAAAAACACTGAGTAACAGGGTTTCATAACACTTTGAGGTAATAATTAATATAATGAATGAGGGAGACATGGGAGATGTTGTTCAGCATATTGAAGGAAAGTAATTGACTGAATTACGTAAAATCAGTTTGAAGTATGAGTAGATGACTACATGGGAAGCTAAGGCGATGCAGACCAGCTTGAATTATGTCAACGCAACATTACTGATTAAATAAATTGGGGTTTTGAAGTATGAGGTGGAAAGCTTCTTGCATATGTTAAAGAGGAAAGGTTGTAGACAGCTGGCCATGTACACATGAAGGTCTAAGGTGGAAGAACCAAATATGTAGGGTATAAATGGAAGAATAGTAACTAAGTGCATTACCAGCAAAGAGAAAGATATTTTACCAGATGGTCTGAAAGATATTAATTACCAGCATGTAGCTAAAATGGAAACTAGCATGGCAAATTATATATACGTTTTGAAAGATATCAATAGGAGAAAACTAGTTTAACAAAGGAATCACATATTATAACATGCCTGAGCTGAACAGGGAGGGAGCAGTGCCAAATGAATGTGTCAAAAGCATTTAAGATGTCAGGAGAATCAGCATGGGTTTCAACATTTTGATTTAAACCATTGGCCCCATGCTAATAGAGAAACAGTTTGAGATCAAGGGTAGAGTAACCTGGGAAGAAGCCAAACTCTTGATTGAAGATTAGGGATGTGGAAAAACAGTTTAAAACATTTTCCAGCTATAATAGATCATATTGTGTTGCTAACGAAGAAAAGACTGATCAGGTCAGCAATTGATGGATTACATTTTTTTCAAATGTTTATAACTAGTCGTGGCTATTCAATGGGTTGAAGAGATGTAAAACAATTCAAGTGTGTAAATGAACAACAGACTACCTAGAATACAAAGTCTGAGATATGGTTATAATTCCATAAGACCATTAATTGGGTGTAGAGTCTAACATCTGGGTTTCATCGCCTTTGTTATTTTAGCAAATGTAACAGCCATTTCTGCACATTCACATTGGGAATGCAGCAATATGATGTTTAGATTTCATCCAGGCTTAGGAAAGTCAAGTTAAAATAAAGGTCTCCCACGTTATAACTACCCATGGAATTCTGCATGCAATTCTTTTAAATCAGTAATTAGTTGAGTTGGTAAATTTTCAGTAGAGCAAAATACAAACAAAACCCTGGATGTTATCTGTTACTTTACAAATAAGAATAAGGTGTTGTTGGTATATCCTTTTATCTCTCTTTGCCAGTTTTCTCCCCTTCTATCCTAAAGGCAATTGGCCTTTTGCTGGCATACAGTTCCATATGTGCTGGCCGCCCACCATTATCTCACCCAGTCAGCCGTTGTTTGTGTATGAGCCTTGATGGTAAGTGCAAGCTATTCAACAATAAGAGCATCATAGTAAACTCCATGGTGCCCTCACTTCATGCCTACATATGTGGATTTTTTGCAGAAATCACAAGATACCAAACAGACACTTCCCCGATATCCCCCTCCCCGCTCCTCTAGTGGCCAAGGGCACTAGGGCCTATAGTCGAGCTTTTCCTGCTGCTCTGGCTAAAGGTAAATAACATAACCAGATTGGAAATCAAACTTGGGATCTTTCTAGTCTACATGGTTCAGCTATTCACTGGACAAGCTCATTGAGCCACTGAGGGAATCCAAATCTAATTTTTTCACTCCATTCACTCCAAAAAAATGGGCATCTAAACTGAGGTATCTTTCATCAGTTAGAGACTCCTTCCTGGTCTCATTTTCTATGTTGTTGGTAACTGGGAGAGAGAGCTGATCATGGGCTATCGTAATTTTTATTTAGCTCTGCCTGCTCAGTCCATCTAGTTCCATTGATTGGATGGATTACCATGTGCAGTTTTGCTGTATTCTATGCATTTATGTAGGAAGTGTATTTAAAATTATTTATTTTCAATCAAAATTATATTTTAGGTGTTTAGTCATGTAATTTAGCATTAATATTACAATACTAAAGCTACTCTTAATGTTTGTGTAGTTTTACTACTGTACTATTAATGTTAATGTTTCAGAATTAGAACTTACATTGAGTCCAAGTATTGGTTTTCAAAATTTACATTTTATTTGAAATTTTGAGGGATGCCTGTTTTCACAGTAATAAAGCTGGTGCTGATACCAGAGTAACATTATTGGAGACATCTTAGGGAATGTTTCAACCCCAGATAACTTAAATAAAAATCTCGTGGAGCATAGAATTCTCTAGAATTGTAGGCAGACCAACAGTTTAAAAAATTGCACGTGGCAAGTTAACGTTAAAGAGTAGATGGTTAAGTGAAAAAAAGCAGTTTGAAATGGTTGAAAAAATCCATTAAATTAGCTGTTTGGAAACCATGTACAAGTACAGTAAAGATAATTTTGAATAAGAGAGAACATTTGGAAAAAGAAATCACAGAGAATATTAAAGAGAATAAAAATAAGTTTTTTGGGGGGATACATTTATAGCAGCCAAAATATTAATGAAACACATGAGACCTTAAAGGGTGAAAGGCAAGATAATGATGGAGTCTGAGAGTATAGCAAAACTTTAAACTTTTTCCTACAAAATAGTTTTCACTTCAGATCATTAATATTGTTCTGAAGCTGGTAACTAACATGCAAGACACCTGTCTGAGTTAATGAAGATAATAGTAGTCCAAAATTAAATGATCCTTACAAAACTGGAAAACTTAAATATTCATAAAGTACTAGCGCCAGATGGAAAGCATCTCAGAATACTAAAACAAATTAAGGCAGAAGTAAGGAATGCTCTGGCAGAAATTGGGCAAAGCACATTGAATATAAGGGCGATACTTAAAAACTGGAAAGTAACTAACGTGATTCCAATTTTTAAAAAAGGTCAGAAGCATGATCTTGGGAATTAAGAGCCTGTTATAGCTTGACATCTACAGTGGGAAAATCATTGGAGTCTATTATCAAGGAAGCAATTGAAGTGCATCTAGCAAGAATAAAAGCAATAAAAGTAATAAATCCAAGCCAATGTGGGTTTGTGAAAGGCAGCTCATGCCTAACAAATCTGTTGGATATTTTGGAGAATTGAACAGCGCCGTGGACAAAGGTAGTGACTTTATATCCTGACTTTTAGTAATCATTTAATAAGGCCCCTCACAAGAGACATATAACTAAAATGAAAATTTATGGCATTGAGGAAGAAGCTAATTAACTTGGTAAAAAATACAAAACAAAGTTTATATAAGTGGTAATAATTTTAGTTGGCAGGTGTGATGAGTGGAATGCCCCAGGAGTATGACAAGTTGAACATCTATGTTCATTGATAACACTACAGTTGTGTAACAAAATAGAATGTTCCTGTCATGTATGTAACCATCATGCAACGGTAACCTTCATGTAACTGTAACCTTCATGTAACTGTAACCTTCATGCAACTCCTGTACACTGTACATATACCCTAGAAATGCACACCCTTACCAGAGGGGGTGAACTTGTGGGAGACACTCCTCACCTGGGTTTACAGGTATAAAAGGGGAGGTCCCACCCAGGGTCAGCACTCCTCGGTCCTGGGAATAAAGGTTAAGGTCACGTAGTGACTGTATCTGCAGTACATGCCTCGTGTGAATTTGTAGTAAGGTGCAGGGACATCACATTTGCCGACGAGAAACGGGAATCACCGAACCACGAGGATGGCTACCGGTAGCACAGAGGAACGTTATGGTGTGGGTGAGGACTGGGACGACTTCGTGGAGAGACTCCAGCAGAGCTTTGTCACGAAGGACTGGCTGGGAGCGGCAGCGGCTGACAAGCGGAGGGCGCATCTACTGACCAGCTGCGGGACATAGACGTATGCGCTGATGAAAGACCTGCTCGCACCCCAAAAGCCAGCGGACAAGTCCTTTGAAGAGCTCAGCCAGCTGATCAGTGAGCATCTCAAGCCGGTGAGTAGCATACACATGGCCCGGCACCGGTTCTACACACACTGGTGTCGGGAGGGACAAAACATCTCCGACTTCGTTGCAGACCTGTGGCACTTGGCCAGTCTCTGTAAGTTCACAGACGCCTGCAGGGGGGAGATGTTAAGGGATTTCTTCATTGAGGGCATTAATCATGCCGGGATTTTCAGGAAGCTCATAGAGACCAAGGACTTGACTTTAGAAGGGGCGGCGTTGATAGCTCAGACCTTCATGGCAGGGGAAGAGGAGACCAAGCTAATTTACGTGTGCAGCCCTGGTCCCAACGTGGCGATGGACCAGGGAGTTAACATGGTGAACGCGGCTCGGGACTCCGCAGGCAGGCAAGGGCATTTCAAAACCGCCCAGGCAGCAACAGACTCTAGGGTGGGCCTGCAACAGGGACAATGGAAAGGGGATCGACAATTCACGCCATCACGAGGAACAATGCGTCCCGCGATGGGACCATTAACACCCACCATCAGAGTGCCTAGAAACAACCAAATGGGCAATCAGAGAGGAATGCCTGGTAACAGTCCTTTTGTTAACAACAATCTCAGCTCATGCTGGAGGTGCGGGGGTAGACACACTGCGAAAAGCTGCAGGTTTCTGCAATATACCTGTAGGATTTGTAACGTCAGTGGACATTTGGCCAGGATGTGCAAAAAGGCTGTAGCGAGGCTAATCTGCGAGACAGAGGAACCAGACGAGGGGTCTGCAATGCAGGATGATGCCTGGGGAAAAGCCATGGATGCTGAAGTTCAGCGGGTTCATGTGGCTGACGTCCACAGCTCATACACTAAAACGCCACCCAAGATGATGAAAGTTTTATTGAATGGCATCCCGGTGTGCATGGAGCTGGATACAGGAGCTAGCCAGTCACTTATGAGTGGCCAACAATTTGAGAGACTATGGCCACACAGAGCTAGCAGGCCCAAACTGGAACGCATTGACATGCAGCTACAGACGTACACCAAAAAGATCATCCCAGTGCTGGGCAGTGCAAACTTGGTGGTAACACATAATGGATCACAGAACCAGCTACCACTCTGGATCGTCCTGGGAAATGGCCCCGCGCTCTTGGGGAGGAGTTGGCTAGCCGAGATGAATTGGAAATGGGGAATGTGCACGCCATTTCATCTGTGGAGCGAAGTTCATGCTCACAGGTCCTACAAAAATTCGGGTCACTGTTTCAACCTGATGTCGGAACGTTCAAGGGCACCAAAGTAGTGATATGCATCACTTCAGACGCCAGACCAGTGCACCACAAAGCCAGAGTGGTGCCGTATGTGATGCGTGAGAAAATTCAAAGTGAATTGGACAGGCTGCTCAGAGAGGGCATAATTTCGGCCGTTGAATTCAGCAACTGGGCAAGTCCCATCGTTCCTGTCCTTAAAGCAGATGGCTCGGTCAGGATGTGTGGCGACTACAAAGCCACCATCAACCGAGTGTCGCTGCAAGACCAATACCCGCTCCCGAGAGTGGAGGACCTTTTTGCCACGCTGGCAGGTGGCAAGCTGTTCACGAAGCTGGACCTCACTTCAGCCTACATGACTCAGGAACTGGCTGAAGAATCCAAGCTTCTGACCACCATCATGATGCACATTCTTATGCTTTTGCATATTTGGGAAAACCTGACACTAGAACCTTGTCCTGAGAGGTGTGCCATATCGCAACTTTAGAATTGCTGTGAAGTGGGATGTTGCAACATAACTCCAGAGTTAGGTCCTTGCCTAAGTCCCTGGAGGAGATAATTGTACTCTGTTTGGAATTACCAAACATGGTGTCAAACTTGATTTAGGAGAGTCCATTGGAATTCCTATATATCATTTGTAAAGGGCTCAAGTTTTGGACTCCCGCTAGAACAGCGCACATCGGAGAGGCCCGCCTAATTTGTAGAACAAAAGTTGTGCCGAATACTTACCTCGCGATTCTCCGATATCTGCAGGCCCATTTCCAGCTTGGCGCGGCGCAGCAGGAGCTGCTGGGGGCGCAGCTACAGCCCTACGCCAAAAACAGTGCCAGCAGCTACGCGCATGCTCAGTAGCTCCTGGCCCTCCCAGCGCGTCCTGTCTCCGGGCGATGACGCTTTCCCAGGCCGAAGGGACATCGGCCCTATCCCGGGCCGAGTGGCCCCGCCTGAAGTCCTCCGTGGCAGCCCGGCATTGGTGGCGGCGGCGCCAGGGCCCGTTCAGCCTCCCTCCCATTCAACCCCCCCCAGTTCAGCACCCCCCAGTTCAGCC
This sequence comes from Pristiophorus japonicus, assembly GCF_044704955.1. NCBI lineage: Eukaryota > Metazoa > Chordata > Chondrichthyes > Pristiophoridae > Pristiophorus > Pristiophorus japonicus. The sequence continues at coordinate 280,068,242 of NC_091979.1, forward strand.
CCCCTTCTTCCCCCCCATTCAGCTCCCCCTCCCTCTCTCCCTCCCCCTCACTCCTCCCCTCCCCCTCCCCCTCTTCCCCTCCCCCTCTCTACCCCCTCTCCCCCCTTCTCTCCCTCTCTCCCCCTCCCCCCCTCTCCTCCCCCTCCTCCTCTTCCCCTCCCCCTCTCTCCCCCCCACCCCCTTCTCTCCCCCCACACCTCGCTGTCAGAAACAGAGAGAGACACTGACAGAGACAGAGAGAGAAACACTGACAAGAGACAGAGAGAGAGAGACACTAGAGGGACCCTGTTCCAGTATGATTTTGGAGGGCTCTCGGTGCTGCAGTAGATGAGTAGAAAGTTAATTTTTTATTTATTGATTGATTGTTTATTATTTTTTTTATTTTTTATTTTTTTATTTTTTTTGATTGATTTATTGGTTGATTTATTGATTTATTTATCATTTATTATTGATGATGGCTCTTTATTCGTAAAAGTGAAGTGTTTAATGTTTGTAAACCCCCCTCCCCTGCCCCACCCCATCTCTCGTTCCCTATGCCTGATTTATAAGTGTAGGCAAGGTTTTTCTGAGCGTACAAAAATCTACACTTGCTCCATTCTAAGTTAGCTTGGAGTAAGTTTTTACTGCCTAAACTCGCAAAACAGGCGTAAGTGATTGGACACGCCCCCTTTTGAAAAAAAAATCTGTTCTACAATGAAACTATTCTAACTCACTAGAACTGGAGCAAACTTAATGCCGAGAATTGCAATTTCTAAGATGCTCCATTCTAAACTAGTTGCTCCAAAAAAATAGGAGCAACTCAGGCCGAAACTTGAACCCAAAAAGTGGAGACACCCCCACCTCTGTTCTCAATATATCTACATTTTGACAGCAGAGGGTATAGCATGTGCAGAGCTCTTTCCTGGATCTATCTGTGAATGGATCAGAGACTGTGAATGGATCAGCCACTGATCAGAGACTGGTAGCGATAATGTAACTGCATTCTGTAGTTAGTCTTTACAAATATGTATCAATTAGTTATTCTTTAAATACACACCAGGATTTTGTCAACCTATTTGAAGTACATAGCCCTCTGTTAATGTCATAAACTACAAAGATATGACTCTAGTACCTGTACTCAAATAAAAGGACTTGTGCAGATACAGCTATTCACACCTGAACGTTATAAGTAATCCTGACACTTGTTATTGTCAAAGACTTGCTTTGTTTACAGATCTGCTAGTTCTGCAATAGCAGGACATCATTAACTCTTTGACCTAATATTCAAATATTCTGGTGTTATCTATCTTTAAATTATAGGAGGAAACAATGACAACTTTAGTTGAACATAAAAGCGGTGTTTAAGAAGACAAAACTAATTGAAGAATACTGTTGATGGACAGAAACCAAATGACTGCAGGTCAGCTTCTGTCTGATGAAACACACTTGACATTTTGTTGCTTATTTCAAGGAAAATAATATAAAGAATTATGAGGTAGGCTCTAGAATGTCGTATAAAGGAAACAAAGTTAACAGTGTGAATTGCATCGAGTCAGTTTTGAAGAATATAGTTTCAACATAGGATATAAAAATATAAGAAATTAATTTAGAATAATAGCCTAAATAGGCAAAGAAGACTTTACTGGATTGCAAGAGGTATAAACCAGTAAATATTACCTAAAGGATTCTGGAGCATTCTTCAGTTGCTGTAGTAATCTGACTTAAAAGATTCAGGGCTAGAACCTCCACTTTTAAGCATATCGCCCAAAAATGGGCGTTATTTCCGGCGTAGGTGGTAAGAAAGGGTTTTCAGATCGCCAGCTTCTCGCCCATTCTCAAAGCACCTAGTCTCCATTTTTGAAAATGGGCGTTACCGTGAGCGATATGAAATGGGCGGCAGCGTTACATTTTTTTGACCTTCTGCCGTAAAGTGTGGCCGTCCTTAGCAACGGCATGGCAACGCTCGATTCCCGTGATTCAGGAAGCCAAGGGTCATCATGACATGTGCAGAAGAGGCGACAGAGAAAAAGGAAGCTCAGAGGGACTGAAGGCGTGTCTGGGTGTGGTGTGGCTGCTTTGGGAGGAAGGAGGGAGACTTTAGAGCTTCACAGCAAGTAGGCAAACAAAAATTAGCTGTTACCAGCCACATATTTGCTTGAATTTGGCCTATAATGGAGAGAGAGGAGGAGGCATCACAGCATGCACGGAGGGCAGAGTCTGGATGAATGGGTCCTTTTCGGGTTGGAGGTCGGTGGTTGGTGGTGTGCCGCGGGGATCGGTGCTCGGACCACAACTGTTTGCGGTGTACATGGACGGCCTGGAAGAGGGGACAGAGTGTGGTGTGGCGGGGTTTGCGGGTGACACGGGGATTGGTGGGGGGGGCGGGTTGTGTGGAGGGCGCGGGGAGGCTGCGAAGGGATTTGGATGGGTTGGGCGAGTGGGCTGGGGTTTGGTAGATGGAGTGCAGTGTCGAGGGGGTGGGGTCGTCCACCTTGGGGAAGGAAAACAGTGAAGGGGAAAATGGGGAGAGGTTGCTGCATGCTGCGGTGCGGGGGGGCCTGGGGGTCCTTGTACATGGATCCCGAGGAGTTGGTTTGCGGGTGCAGCGGGTAATCGGGGGGGCGGGTGGAATGTTGGCCTTCATTGCGGGAGGGATGGAGTGCAGGGGCGGGGAGGTCCTGCTGCAACTGTGTAGGGTGTTGGTGGGGCCGCATCTGGAGTGCTGCTTGCGGTTTTGGTCGCCTTGCTTGGGGAGGGATGTGCTGGCTTTGGGGGGGGTGCAAAGACGGTTCGCTGGGCTGGTTCCGGAGATGGGGGGGTTGCCTTGTGATGGTGGATTGAGTGGACTGGGTCTTTGCTCGTTGGAGTTCGGAGGGATGGGGGGTGATCTTGTGGAGGCATTTGGAATGGTGAGGGGGGTGGACGGGATGGAGGCGGAGAGGTTGTTTCCACTGGTTGGGGAGGCTGGGGCTGGGGGGCGCAGCCTCGGAGTATGGGGGAGCCGGTTTGGAGCCGAGTTGGGGGGGAGTTTCTTCTCCCAGGGTGTTGTGAGTCTGGAGTTCTCTGCCCGGGGAGGCGGTTGAGGCTAGCTCATTGAGTGTGTTCGAATCGCAGATGGATGGATTTTTGACCAATGGGGGGGTTGGGGGTTGTGGGGAGCGGGCGGGTGGGTGGGGCTGGGTCCACGGCCAGATCAGCTGTAATCTTGTTGGGTGGCGGAGCGGGCTCGAGGTGCTAGATGGCCTGCTCCTGTTCCTAAATCTTATGTTCTTATTAATGTTGGGGAAGTCCAGAGCCAGGGGTCACAGTCTAGGGATAGGGGGTGGGCCATTTGGGACTGAGATGAGGAGAGGCTTCTTCATCCAGAGCGTGGTGGGCCTGTGGAATTCTCTACCACAGAGAGTTGTTGGGGCCAGTTCATTCGATATATTCAAGGGGGAGTTAGATGTAGTCCTTACTACTAGGGGGATCAAGGGGTATGGCGAGAAAGCAGGAATGGGGTACTGAAGTTGCATGTTCAGCCATGAATTCATTGAATGGCGGTGCAGGCTCGAAGGGCCGAATGGCCTACTCCTGCACCTATTTTCTATGTTTCTATGTTTCTATGCTGTGGAGACTGATGCTGGAGAGAGCAGTGAGGTGGGAGATGAGCACATTGGAGGGCACAAAAGAGCCAGGAGGTTCTCGGACGAGGCAAGTGCCTCCCTCCTGCAGGAGGTCGAGTTACGCTGGGGTGATTTGACACAGGGAGGGCGTGGGAAGTCCATCCCAAAGGCCTACCAGAGGATATGGGCCGAGATAGTAGAGGTGGTCTCGTCGGCGACCAACGAGGTGCATGAGGGCAATCAATGCCGCAAAAGATGGAACAAACTTGTGGGGTCTGCAAGAGTAAGTATTACATTGATTTACATGTACTTATGTATTTATATAATTTGATTTGTAACAGTCATGAGTGACTATCATCGCATGTGAGGCCTTTCACTTTTACCGGGAATGTTTTACTCAAAGCCTGCGGTCACGGGGTACGTCTTTAGGTAAAAAATGATAATTTTCATAATAATCATGATTACATCTGTCGGTTATGTGTTGTATCAGTCTCTGTGATAGTACTGAGCAATGATATCGCGCAATGATCTCATGCCATGTCGTTCTGTCACCTTTTACGGAAGAAGCTATCGCCGATGAGGTCTGTGCAGAGGCGAACAGGTGGGGGCCACCAGTCACCAGTGACATCACTGACATGGAGGAGCGGGTACTCGCATTCGTGGGGAAGCACACCTGGACAGCCACGGATACATTATAGAAACATAGAAGCATAGAAAATAGGTGCAGGTGTAGGCCATTCGGCCCTTCGAGCCTGCACCACCATTCAATAAGATCATGGCTGATCATTCACCTCAGTACCCCTTTCCCACTTTCTCTCCGTACCCCTTGATCCCTTTAGCCGTAAAGGCCATATCGAACTCCCTCTTGAATATATCTAACGAACTGGCATCAACCACTCTCTGCGAAAGAGAGTTCCACAGGTTAACAACTCTCTGAGTGAAGAAGTTTCTCCTCATCTCAGTCCTAAATGGCTTACCCCTTATCCTTAGACTGTGACCCCTGGTTCTGGACTTCCCCAACATCGGGAACATTCTTCCAGCATCTAACCTGTCCAGTCCCATCAGAATTTTATATATTTCTATGAGATCCCCTCTCATTCTAAACTCCAGTGAATACAGGCCCAGTCGATCCAGTCTCTTCTCATATGTCAGTCCTGCCATCCCAGGCATGTCTGGTGAAGCTTCGCTGCACTCCCTCAATACAAGGACGTCCTTCCTCAGATTAGGAGACCAAAACTGGACACAATATTCCAGGTGAGGCCTCACCAAGGCCCTGCACAGCTGCAGCGAGACTGCCCTGCTCTTATACTCAAATCCCCTAGCTATGAAGGCCAACATGCCATTTGTCTTCTTCACCGCTTGCTGCACCTGCATGCCAACCTTCAATGACTGATGTACCATTACACGCAGGTCTCGTTGCACCTCCCCTTTTCCTAATCTGCCGCCATTCAGATAATATTCTGCCTTCATGTTTTTGCCACCAAAGTGGATAACCTCACATTTATCCACATTATACTGCATCTGCCATGCATTTGCATACTCACCTAACCTGTCCAAGTCACCCTGCAGCCTCTTAGCATCCTCCTCACAGCTCACACCGCCATCCAGCTTAGTGTCATCTGCAAACTTGGAGATATTGCTCTCAATTCCTTCACCAAATCATTGATGTATATTGTAAATAGCTGGGGTCCCAGCACTGAGCCCTGCAGCACCCCACTAGTCACTGCCTGCCATTCTGAAAAGGACCCGTTTATCCCTACTCTCTGCTTCCTGTCTGACAACCAGTTCTCTATCCATGTCAATGCATTACCCCCAATACCATGTGCTTTAATTTTGCACACCAATCTCTTGTGTGGGACCTTGTCAAAAGTCTTTTGAAAGTCCAAACATCCACTGATTCTCCCTTGTCCACTCTACTCGTTACATCCTCAAAAAATTCCATAAGATTTGTCAGGCATGATTTCCCTTTCATAAATCCATGCTGACTTGGACGGATCCGGTCGTCGCTTTTGAAATGCGCTGCTATTTCATCTTCAGTAATTAATTCCAACATTTCCCCCACTACTGATGTCAGGCTAACCCATCTAGAATTCTCCGTTTTCTCTCTCCCTCCTTTTTTAAAAAGTGGTGTTACATTAGCTACCCTCCAGTCCATAGGAACTGATCCGGAGTCGATAGACTGTTGGAAAATGTTCACCAATGCATTACTATTTCTAGGGCCACTTCCTTAAGTACTCTGGGATGTAGACTATCAGGCCCTGGGGATTTATCGGCCTTCAATCCCATCAATTTCCCTAACACAATTGCCTGGCTAATAAGGATATCCTTCAGTTCCTCCTTCTCGCTAGACCCTCGGTCCCCTAGTATTTCCAGAGCATTATTTGTGTCTTCCTTAGTGAAGACAGAACCAAAGTATTTGTTCAATTGGTCTGCCATTTCTTTGTTCCCCATTATAAATTCACCTGATTCTGACTGCAAAGGACCTACGTTTATCTTCACTAATCTTTTTCTCTTCACATATCTATAGAAACTTTTGCAGTCAGTTTTTACATTCCCAGCAAGTTTCCTCTCGTACTCTATTTTCCCCTCCTAATTAAACCCTTTGTCCTGCTCTGCTGAATTCTAAATTTCTCCCAGTCCTCAGGTCTACTGCTTTTTCTGGCCAATTTATATGACTCTTCCTTGGATTTAACACAATCCTTAATTTCCCTTGTTAGCCACGGTTGAGTCACCTTCCCGTTTTATTTTTACTCCAGACAGTGATGTACAATTGTTGAAGTTCATCCATGTGATCCTTAAATGTTTGCCATTGCCTATCCAACATCAACCCTTTAAGTATCATTTGCCAATCTATTCTAGCCAATTCACGTCTCATACCATCGAAGTTACCTTTCCTTAAGTTCAGGACCCTAGTCTCTGAATTAACTGTGATACTTTCCATCTTAATAAAGAATTCTACCATATTATGGTCACTCTTCCCCAAGGAGCCTCGCACAACAAGATTGCTAATTAGTCCTTTCTCGTTACACAACACCCAGTCTAGGATGGCCAGCTGTCTAGTTGGTTCCTCGACATATTGGTCTAGAAAACCATCCCTAATACACTCCAGGAAATCCTCCTCTACCGTACTGCTACCAGTTTGGTTAGCCCAATCTATATGTAGATTAAAGTCGCCCATGATAACTGATGTACCTTTATTGCACGCATCCCTAATTTCTTGTTGGATGCTGTCCCCAACCTCACTACTACTGTTTAATGGTCTGTATAGAATTTCCACGAGCGTTTTCTGCCCTTTGATATTCCGCAGCTGTACCCAAACAGATTCCACATCATCCAAGCTAATGTCCTTCCTTACTATTGCGTTAATTTCTTCTTTAACCAGCAACGCTACCCCACCTCCTTTTCCTTTCTGTCTATCCTTCCTGAATGTTGAATACCCTGGATGTTGAGTTCCCAGCCTTGGTCACCCTGGAGCCATGTCTCCGTAATCCCAATTATATCATATTCGTTAATAGCTGCCTGCGCAGTTAATTTGTCCACCTTAATACGAATATTCCTCGCATTGAGGCACATAGCCTTCAAGCTTGTCTTTTTAACACATTTTGTCCCTGAAGTGATGCCACGTGAGTAAAGCCTATACCATTGCGTGATGTAAAGTCAAGAAATGCCACACCCACTCATATCCGAATAATCATATATGATGGATGATTTCCAAAATTGTCATAAAAATAATGATGGCCTAATGAAAATCATTGCACTGCAAATGTGTTGATGGTCATGAAATGTGATGTCTGCGATGATTTTGAGAGCGGTGGTGCTTTTGTCATGCATATGTGTGTAGTGCTGAACATTCAGGAAGGATAGACAGGAAGGAAAAGGAGGTGGGGTAGCATTGCTGGTTAAAGAGGAAATTAACGCAATAATAAGGAAGGACATTAGCTTGGATGATGTGGAATCTGTATGGCTGGAGCTGCGCAATACCAAGGGCAGAAAACGCTAGTGGAGTTGTATACAGACCATCAAACAGTAGTAGTGAGGTTGGAGACAGCATCAAACAAGAAATTAGGGATGTGTGCAATAAAGGTACCGCAGTTATCATGGACAACTTTAATCTACATCTGGATTTCCTGGAGTGTATTAGGGATGGTTTCCGAGACAAATGTGTCGAGGAACCAACTGGAGGGCTGGCCATCCTAGACTGGGGTGATGTGTAATGAGAAAGGACTAATTAGCAATCTTGTTGTGCAAGGCCCCTTGGGAAAGAGTGACCATAATATGGTAGAATTCTTTACTAAGATGGAGAGTGACACAGTTAATTCAGAGACTAAGGTCTCTGAATTGGCTAGAATAGACTGGCAAATGATACTTAAAGGGTTGACGGTGGATAGGCAATGGCAAACATTTAAAGATCACATGGATGAACTTCAACAATTGTACATCCCTGTCTGGAGTAAAAATAAAGCGGGAAAGGTAGCTCAACCGTGGCTAACAAGGGAAATTAAGGATAGTGTTAAATCCAAGGAAGAGGCATATAAATTGGCCAGAAAAAGCAGCAAACCTGAGGACTGGGAGAACTTTAGAATTCGGCAGAGGAGAACAAAGGGTTTAATTAGGAGGGGGAAAATAGTGTATGAGAGGAAGCTTGCTGGGAACATAAAAACTGACTGCAAAAGTTTCTATAGATATGTGAAGAGAAAACGATGAGTGAAGATAAACGTAGGTCCCTTGCAGTCAGATTCAGGTAAATTTATAATGGGGAACAAAGAAATGGCAGACCAGTTGAACAAATACTTTGGTTCTGTCTTCACGAAGGAAGACACAAATAACGCTCCGAAATAACTAGGGGCCCGAGGGCCTAGTGAGAAGGAGGAACTGAAAGAAATTCTTATTTGGTGGGAAATTGTGTTAGGGAAATTGATGGGATTGAAGGCTGATAAATCCCCGGGGCCTGATAGTCTGCATCCCAGAGTACTTAAGGAAGTGGCCCTAGATTAGTGGATGCATTGGTGATCATTTTCCAACAGTCTATCGACTCCGGATCAGTTCCTATGGACTTGAGGGTAGATAATGTAACACTACTTTTTAAAAAAGGAGGGAGAGAGAAAATGGGTATTTATAGATCGGTTAACCTGACATCAGTAGTGGGAAAAATGTTGGAATCAATTATTAAAGATGAAATAGCAGGGCATTTGGAAAGCAGTGACAGGATCAGTCCGAGTCAGCATGGATTTATGAAAGGGAATTTTTTGAGGATGAGACAAGGGAGAACCAATGGCTGTGGTGTATTTGGACTTTCAAAAGGCTTTTGACAAGGTCTCACACAAGAGATTGGTGTGCAAAATTAAAGCACATGGTATTGGGGGTAATGTACTGAAATGGATAGAGAACTGGTTGGCAGACAGGAAGCAGAGAGTCGGAATAAACGTATCCTTTTCACAATGGCAGGCAGTGACTAGTGGGGTGCTGCAGGGACTCCAGCTGTTTACAATATACATTAATGATTTAGATGAAGGAATTTCAGTGGTAAAATGGGCGTTAAGTGGACGTTAAGCATGCAAAAAAAGTGGAGGTTCTAGCCCAAAGAGTTCCAAGTGCTGTGTAAGCAGCAGTCAAGAACAGGAGATAAGTGAATGATAAAAGAAAGAATGACTACAAATGTTTTTTATCAAGCCAATGAAAGACTTGACACTAAGCCGCAGAAAGTCCATAATAGTTTAGCAGGATGGGTATTATAGTTATAGATAATAACAAAGGAACAAGCAGCACAAATTGTCTTTTAAATGTGTAGGCTATTGGTTTAAGTCAAATCCAAATAAACTAATGCAGGGCTGAATCTTGTGCAATAAATCAAATACCCAGAATACAGTAAACTTAGTTCAGGTAAACTCTGAAATATACTCATAGAAGAATAATGGCCATCAAATAGCAGTGCAAGAGTTAGGGAAATGACTGAAAGCACAGTTAAATAAATCGTTTTTAGGAGGCTTTTAAAGATAAAGAGAAATGTCGTAAGCAGGAGAGTTTAGAGAGGGTGAAGAGTCTCAGAGAGTAGGACTGAGACATCTGAAAGCTCTTCCACCTGTGGTTAAGTGGAGGAAGGGGTGAATACACAGAAGACTGGAGTCAGATGATTGCAGCGTATAGGCTAGGGCATAGGGCTGTAGGAGGTTGTAGAGGTAGAGAGCAGTGAAGCTGTAGAACAATTTGTAAGTAAGAGTGACAATTTGTACCTCACCTCTGTTTATGATGGAAAGGTTGAGGGTGTGGTGTATGAGAGGGAGTTGATGTGCAGGATGAGGTTGAGTAAGGACAAGAGACAGGCAAGTCAGAGAGAAAAAAGGGGAATTTAGGTGAAGTTTGAAATTGCTGGGGATAAGGAGATGCCTGGTGCAGAAATTAAGCAAGGAGAATAGGATGGCGATATCAGTGCAGTAATCATTATGGTTCATGAGGAGCCTGCTAGAGTTCGAGTTTAAGTGGAAGAGTTTGAGATGCTTGAACTGGGAAAAGGTGCCAGAAGAGTAGAAGGAGAAGCTGAGATGTGACCTCAGTGAAAATCATGGTGCTGTCAATTCAGTTTGGGCAGGGGAACACAGTAGAATATGTAATGAAACAGGATAAGTTTCAATGATGGGAAGGAGTCACTGCCTATGAGCCTGGCCCAGGATATCAATAGATTCCTTCAAAAGGTGTTTGTGACAATAGAGTGAGAACCATTCGTAGTTGATGGGGATTCCATCTTGGTAAGAACAATGCAAATTTCCCAACCTGTAGCATGGTTACAGGGGCCAGGTGGCTCTAAAGTGGTCCCCAGGCTGGTTTGAAATCACAGTGCAATTTGCAGTGGGGCCACTCTAGGGAATTCACTGTAGTCCACCACAGCTGGCTATTCAAAGGTATTCATGACAGTTTGGAAAATTGACGTTTTCAGACTATACTTCCATTTAAAATATTTGTGTGTCACGGCCTGGGCCTGGCCACCCAGTCACTGTGTTGCACTTTCAATCTGCCCTCACCTTAATTCCTGCACTATAATTATTGATCAATTTATTGGTGATTAAAAAAGAAATCCTTTTCCCCCACAATACTTACCACAAAATTAATTCTGACTGAGCCTGTCTTACTGACCAGCTTGTCCACTGCTGAACCTCACGGTATGCCTCTCACCCCTCGACAACACTCACTGCTCCTTGCTGGATGCTGTTCCTCCTCCCTGCTGCTCCGCTCTTGATACTCCTTCTTTCTGCTCCCCATTGCTGCAACTGTTTCTCTGTATCCACCAGATCAGCCAATTACAGAGGGGTTACCACACTATAGGCAATTTGAATTGAGGAAAAGAACTTGCAAAACCTATGTAGCTACACCTCCGGAACAGAATGTGGCTTGAAAGATGTGGTTTGGCCACTCTGATATAAGTCTAAAGTTAAAATTTCACCCATTATTTTCGATTTGAATAGAATCCACGTAATTGAATACATTTTCCTGCTTTCTTTGCACAAGCGTTCTGCCTTTGGACTAGTTAGTTGCTTATTTCATAAAAGGTCAAGCTCTTGATTAAACAATCTAAATTCCTCACTAATCTGACAGCAGCATCTGCTATTTTCGGAGGTAAGGATGCTAAAAGCAAATTGAGAACTAAAATGCTTAATTGTTGTGTTATATTTTGTTCCTTTCCCTGAATACTTAAAAAATTGCAGTCCAAATGTGGGAAGTAAAAGATTTGTCCTTACCTCGTGTCGCAAAGCTGATGCGGAAAGGAGTTTTCGCTGATAGACATATATAGGAAAAGGTATACAGAGAGTTAATACTAAGTAAATTTGGTCGAGATATTAAAAATATGAAGTTATGATTTTTTTGCCCCTTCACTTTCCCTTTCTCAGTCCTCCCATGGCATGTGCCATTCCCCAGCCAAGCTGGCAACCTGCTTCCAAGTGTCTGCCAATATAACCTGCAAGGGCAAAGAACAGCCTGTGCAACCCTTATTCTTATTTATTCTTCTTCCCTGTGGATACGCACTTGACATCCCTTGCCATCTCCCACTGATGGCTTGGATGAGATCAGTAACTCACCATGTGGGGAATCAAATTCCTAGCACTTCATGACACATCATATTGGAGTATCATCATGTGCTGTGTAATTGGATTTAACGCACGAGTATTTGTGAGCAGAGTTATGCAGTATGGCATTTCATAGAAACAGAGAAACTACGAATGGGGAAGAGTAATAAGCTTGTAAAGTTTCAGGAGAAAAAGGATCTTCAGAGAAGAAACTTTCATATGTATGATTAGATTGGAGGAACTAAACCAGAATGGTACATAAATGTTAAAGAAGAACAAAGAATAAGTTCATTTGTTGCTACCTTGCAAGCCAGTTGTTCGAAGTTAATCAGCCTGTGGGATCCCAAAGCAAATTTACCCATGTACCTATAGTGACACCAGTATAGCTTGGTTTGGAGAACACTAATAACAGTTGAGTATTCCTGCATTTACACTATTATCAATCAGTGGACCTCCTAGGTTAGGATTGGGAACTTAACCTGAGAGTGACAGAAGCGGTATACACCTTCACCTTTTTAATGAGTCCCTGCTTATATCGACTTTATTTTATATTTCTTTACTCGGCAACACTGTACTACAATCCTTGTAACACTGATATGATCAGATAATATTTAGTATGGTATCAAATCCTGATTTAATAAAAAAAGAGATTGCTTTGATAGTTAAAATGTAACAATCTGTTCTTCGAGACAACAACTGATTCTTGCATTGGTCATTTACCATAGCAACCGTATCTGCAGAGATTTAAGCAATGTGTGAGCACATGTACCATACTGGGGAATTGAGGGTAAGTCAACCAATCGAAGCATTTCCTGCTGCAGTGTATAACATTGTTACTGTTCAATCAGAGCTTTGAAATATGCAAGAAATGTATTCATTTCCTGAAGAAAACAGGCATATTTTCATCTTTTAAAAATTGCATCAGCTTCACCTCAGGCTGAGGAAACCACAGAACAAATCACAGTGTCAGCCTGTCTCATTGGGATAACCTCAATCATGACAAGATCTGATCGGTTGAGTGTGAAGGGATGGTCAAGAGCCAACGTGTGGAACTATCCAACAGATATGATCAAATCAACATTTAAATTGAGCAAGCAGTTTATCATCGTATCAAGGAAAGATGGCTATGGGGAATTCTAGTAAGTGTCCATTAACCTTAAATAATTGTTTTCAGATTTTTAATGGGAAAAAAAATCTGCCGTGAACTGACACCTGTTGGCAAAATATAGTTATAAATGGGTGTTATGGTTATTACTGCTATCTGGATAGAATCCCAATAATACCATGTGCCTTAATATTATCAACAATTCTCCAAGTGGCACCTTATCAAGTGCCTTTTGAAAATCCATATACACTACATCCACTGTATTTTCTTGATTGCACATAAAGATTCCTAACAGTATATTTGTAAATGCAAACTTGAAAATTCAATGAAAAATGTGTTAAGTTGGAAAAAAAAAACTAATTGGATACAAAGGAGAGGAAAAAAGGGAAGGGTACTGTGACATGTCTTTGACCCTTTTTCATTTCCCTGGAATTTCCAGGGCTTTCCCAAGACGGAAAAACCTACAACAAGCATAAGCAAAGAGTAGCCATGCTGACGAGGTGGAAGGGGACTTTCCTGGCCGTCTCACCTCATGTTACATTCACAACACCAGAAGTGCATTCATTTTGAAGGAAACCTGGAGAAGTTGGCCTTAGGCCTTGTGCCCGGCCCCTCCGAAAGCATAGGTCAGAGAGGGGCGGGCAGCAAAAACTGTCGGACCCAAGATAAAAGTCCCTTTTTTATTTTCAGGGACAGGGATCTGCACCGGAGAGCATCTGCCTGCTGTTTTTAAACAGTAGCCTGCACTGGTGTTTCTGGGCACAAGGTTCATCCAGAGGAAAGGCCTCCAACAATAAAGTAATGACCTGACCTCAGAAATACAGAAGGGTTCAGGTCATTGCTGGCACATTGCCTGCCTGGAGCCCAAGCAAGGGGAGACAGGAAAATTGTCCTCGAGATCTATTATGTAAGTGTTCTGTACACTTTAAGTGATGTGAAAGGCCTGCCAGTATAGTTTCATGCCTGGGGACTTGCACAGATTACCTCTCCAATCCTACATTCTTGCACAGAATGCGCTTTTTGTAATATTAGAAACTCTTTAATTAAATACATTTCTCCTAGTGACAAAGTAGAACTAGGAAGCAGAGGTCATTTTTGTAAAGGTGCAACAGGGCCTACGTGAAAACATCATTTTCTAATTTGTACGTTGCTGGGTTTGTCCATATTCTGGCAATTCACAGCCATTCAACACTGGGTCAGCAGTAACAGTTCACATGCTATCATGCAAAATGTAAAAAATAAACTGTAGCAGTATGGTCTGCCTTAGAAATAATCTGTAACGACACTTCCTTTCCCTGCTCCCTACCATGGCTCATTCCCACTTCCAGCATCAGTGCACTGTCTGTTGGTTGTTCAAAAGGCCACCAATCTGGCAATCAGTTGTGGTGGATAAAAGCACGGAGCATCTGAGGTAGAATATGACAGATGGTTGATTGCCCTCATACAGCTCGCTCCAGCAGCTGTGGACTCTGTGAAGGTTTACTCACACCCTCGCAATTGTATTGGGCGAGTAATGAGATATTTATTTATAAAGATAAGTTCCTGAACAAGCATCAGCTGTAACTTAGCTCTTGAAATGGGGGTACATCCTTGTAACTTAAGAATATAAGAAATAGGAGCAGGAGTAGGCCTTTGGCCCTTCGAGCTTGCTCCACCATTTATAAGATCATGGCTGATCTGATCTTGCGCTCAGCTCCACTTCCATGCCCACTCCCCATGACCCTTCACTCCTTTATTGTTTAAAAATGTGTCTATCTCTGCCTTAAATATATTCAATGACCTAACCACCACAGCTTTTTGGGGCAGAGAATTCGACAGATTTATGACCCTCTGAGAGAAGAAGTTCCTCTTCATCTCAGTCCTAAATGGGCGACCCCTTATTCTTAAACTATGCCCCCTAGTTCTAGATTCCCCCACGAATGGAAACATCCTCTCAGTATCTACCTTGGTCGAGGCCCCTCAGTATCTTAAACGTTTCAATAAGATCACCTCTTATTTTTCTAAACACTAATGAGTATAGGCCCAACCTTGTAAGCATCGGCGTAAACATCGACAGCATTGGCATAAACATTTTGGACTTTAAGTTTTGGACATTGCTTTTTCATATTTCAGAAGAGCTGACTTGCCTGGGACAGGCCCAGGCATGATCCACAGGAATACACATCAGGTGGCAAGGGATAGTCTGGGATGGCTGAAAGCAGATGGAAGACCCTTTTGTCATGTAATGGGAACCCATCAGTGAGAGATCAGGTAAACTGGTCAGTGCTCAAGCCATTGAAATGACTGAGAGCCCCGGAGCGTGGGAACCTCAGGACAAAGGAAGTTATTTGGCCACCCAGACTTGTTGGAGCCTTTATCCCCAGAAGGAGCCCAGTAACAAAGGCACAGGCCGAAGATGTGATTCATTGCTCTTTAGTTGGACTGCCTCGGGCAAAGGACCGGTTTTTGGCGCGAGGATTCAGCAAGCATTTTTCAGGTATAAGAGAGGCAGTTTGCTGCCATCTCTCTCCCTCCTCTTATACGCTTGTTTGCTTCATTCAGTGCATTCTCGGCCTTTTGGCTAAGATCTGCATAACTAACCTGACCAGCCACCATGACCTCCGGGTGGTTTCTCCTGGTCAGGAAGGTATATGCTTACATTTTTGTAAACAGGAGGTGGGTGGGATGGCTTGACCCATCCACCTCCACGGAGGTGTGTGGGGGACCTGACCCATCCACCTCCATGGCACGAACCTGGTATTGCAGTACTTCCAGGAACGGTGCAGTGGCTCTAGGCCTTTTGGCTAAGAGCATTGGCGCAGAGTGATCCTTGACTGGTGCAGGGTGACCTCTGGCGTTTGTGACTTGACAAAGAATTGGAAACGATTGGCTACGAATTTATAATAAAAATAAAAAAAATAAAAAAAGAAAAAAAAAAAAATTCAAGAATCGAGCAGCCTTTTGGCTAAGATCATGCGTAACTGACCTGACAGGGGAGTAACCATGACCCCAAAGTGGTTCTCCCTGGATCAGGAAGGTGGTTCTCCTATGCTTTTTGGAAATAGGAGGTGGGTGGGGTGGCTTGACCCATCCACCTCCATGGCACGAACCTGGTATTGCAGTACTTCCAGGAACGGTGCAGTGGCTCTCGGCCTTTTGGCTAAGAGCATTGGCGCAGAGTGATCCTTGATGTGTGCAAGGTGACCTCTGGCGTTTGTGATTTGACAAAGAATTGGAAAGATTGGCTACGAATAAAAAATAAAAAAAAATAAAAATTCAAGAATCGAGCAGTCCGTCTGAGACAGAGAGAAGAAACTATCTACGAGTAAAGAGAGCCTCACTATTTCGACTGGGAAGCTGACCTTGAGACTGGACTTGGAAACCACAGATTGGTACGAAACCAGAAGATACTCCTCATCAGGAGAAGCAGCAAGTAAGCCAGAGGAGTAACTGGTGAGCATTATCCCAGCTCACACCTCCTTTAGACCAGCACATAGTGCGAAGGGGTGTCATGCTATCCCAACCAAGCCTTAGGGGTTTAGTGAGGAAGATCATAGGCGTACGCACAGTCTGTTGGACAGATTCACTGGTGCCCTATTGAGCGAAGCAGGGGTGTTTTAGTCATAGGTACTTTGCGATAGGGACCTGTTCAGATTGTGTGTTGTACTGTGGGTTTTTTTGCGCCACCAGGGTATATTTTACTGGAAGCAGGTGTGTATTTTAACTTGAATAAAAGCATTGTGATGGTTGAGACCGAAAGATCTGTCTATAACTGAGTATTCTGTTCGCTACTATAATTCCCGGGGTCTAGAACTGTTGTAAGGGGGGTGATTCAAAACCACCAAGGGCCAAACCACTTACAACCTGCTCAACATTTCTTCATAAGTCAACCACTTCATCTCAGGAATCAACCTAGTGAACCTTCTCTGCACTGCCTCCAATGCAAGTA
Organism: Pristiophorus japonicus; assembly: GCF_044704955.1. NCBI lineage: Eukaryota > Metazoa > Chordata > Chondrichthyes > Pristiophoridae > Pristiophorus > Pristiophorus japonicus. The sequence goes on from NC_091979.1 coordinate 280,084,916, forward strand.
TATCCCTCCTAAAATAAGGAGACCAAAACTGTATGCAGTACTCCAGGTGTGGTCTCACCAATACCCTGTACAGTCGTAGCAGGACTTCCCTACTTCCCTGCTTCCTAAGTGACCAGGGACTGTATCATGATTCTCACATTCTATTATGTAATGGGATCTGCTTCAGGGATTTCCTTTTGCTCTCTCAGGCCACAGACTGCCATGTTTTTCATTTGATGGTAATCTCTGGACTTTCACTAAGATTTGGTTGCGTCCCAATGTTGTTGGTATCACAGCTGTAATAGCAGTACCTCTAGTATTGCTTTCACTATTGAATAACTCAATGATTGCCCAGGATCTTGACTTCAAGATGGGAAATCACAGCCATACTGCCCATGATTTTCTGTTCATTCATTTTTCAAACGCATATATTTGTAAAATCATCCCTGCTCAGTTCATTTTGTCCTTGAGATGGGTAGGAAGACTCTCCCCTTACTGACCGGGCGGTGATCTTTTCCCGAAATTTCCCCGCTGTAAACTGCCGCTTTCTGGAATTGCCCTGCGGGAGCGGTGCTACCGCAGGTTGGTGCCCCCGACAACTTTTGCTGTCGGTATCCTTTCTGTGGCTGGGTGGCACAGCTGCCCTTAAAGGAGAGGTGGTGCTGCTGCCTACTCCGTTATTTTTTTCTCGGCTGACTGCCAGGTCGGGCTGACAATTATGGCCACGGGTTCGGCTGGGCCACCAACAGGCAGCCCTGGCAGGCCCTCTTGGGTGTTACGTCGCTGGCCTGGCCGAAACCCTCCCTGGTGGTGGCTCAGTGTTTACCACTAAAGTGGCTGCAGAGCTTGCAGCGGCCCTCCCCTTTAACTGATGGGGAGGGACGTTGTCACACACCAGCGCGATGATGTCACCAGCGCGGTGCCGGTGACTTGCCGTCCCGCCCCAACTTCCGTCCCTCTAGTGACGGCCACTCTGCCCCACCCCCACTTCTGCCCCGCTTTCTCTTGATTGGCCACCCCATACATTGGGGTGGATGGAACACATTGAAAACAGTAGGTGCGACTTGTTTCATGAGGTGGGCAATTTCGGCACCCTGATCTCATGCATTGGAAGCACTTTATCAAAACTTGCAACTGATACAACAATAGTGAATGTGGTTAACTGTGAGGAGAACTGCTAATAACTTTAGGAGGACATAGAATGGTTAGTGGATTGAGAAGATGAATGTTGGGTGAAATTTAATGTGGGGAAATATGAGGTGGTACATTTGGGGAGGAAGCATAAAGATAAGTCATATAACTAAATGGTAAAACTTTAAAAAGAGTAGAGAACCAGAAAGACTTGTGGTACAGATACATAAATCTTTGAAAATGTGAGGACAAATTGATGAGGCTGTAAAAAAAATAATTTGGGATCTTAGCTTTTATAAATAGGGATATAGAGTAAAAGCAAAGAGATAATTCTAACCATAATCAAATCATTGGCTAGGTTGCAGTTAAAATATAACATGTGTTGGGTTCCTTACTTTTGGAAGGAAGTCAAGATCATTGAGAGGGTGCAGAAGAACTTTACTTAGATGATACTAACAATGAGAGTTATTATTATAAAGAGAGACTAGAGAAAGTGGGGCCACTTTCATTAGAATAAAAATGGTTAACAGATGATTTGATAGAGATGTTCAAAATTATGAACGGTTTTGATAAGGTAAGTTATGAAAAGCTTTCCACCCTTTGGTAAGTCACTGGGGCCGAAATTCAGCCTCCCCAAAATGGCTCTTACCGTCGGAAAGCTGCGGCCACGCGGTGGAGTTGAATGGCCGCCGGTGGTGAAATTCTCCGAGCTGGTTTTTCCGGCGATCCCCACTTCTGCCCGGTTGTTGCCGACCCGTCCTAAGTGTGTCATCAAAGTGCGCGCGATCTCCCACACCTCCATCGAAATTCAGGGCAAAAAACCTTCGGGCCGCTGAGCGGTGCTCCCGACAGCTTTTTCTGTCGGTGCACTGTGTTCGAAGTGTGTGCGACATGGCTGTGCGGGGGTCATTCCAAGGGAGGGTGCACTGTCGCAGCCGCCATATTATTTTTTTTATCGGCCGACTGCCAGGTTGGCCCAACAATTATGCTCCTGGGTTCGGCTGGATTGCCAACAGGCAGCCTGGCATGCCCTCTTGGGAAACTCTCCCTGGTGGCCTGGTGGACCGAACTAAACTAATCGCAGAGCTCGCAGTGGCCCTCCCCTTTAACTGAAGGGGAGTGACGTGGTGACACAGACGTATCATGATGTCATCAGCGGCAGAGACTATGTCCCGCCTCCACTTCCGTCCCTCTGGAGTGCTGATCGCCGCACGACCATTCCCATTATGACCAACTTCCGATCCGCTCAAAAAAAAATGACAAAGAGCTGAATTTCGCACAAGGGGCCACCTCATCCACAGCGACGGTGAAAACACATCGACAGTGGTAGGTGCGACCCGTTTCAGGCAACGCTGAATTTATACCCTAGTAACTGGACGGCATTAAATTTAAGATAGCAACAGAATAAAATAAATGGTTAAAAGAATAATTTTTATACAGTGTTGTTAGGATATGGAATGCTCAGGCAGAAAGAGTGGTGGTAAATAGAATCCATAATGGCTTTTAAAAGGGAAGTGGATAAACATTTGAACAAAAATTAAAAGGGTACGTGAAAAGGATAAGGGAATGGAAGTACAATGGTAGCTCGTTCAAGTGTGGTGGACGGAATGGCCCCCTTCAATGCTGTAGAATTCTATGATTGTCAAATCATAGAATCATAGAAATTTACAGCACGGAAGGAGGCCATTTCGGCCCATCATGTCCGTGCCAGCCGACCAAGAGCTATCCAGCCTAACCCCACTTTCCAGCTCTTGGTCCGTAGCCCTGTAGGCTGCGGCACTTTAAATGCGCATCCAAGTATTTTTTAAATGTGGTGAGGCTTTCTGCCTCTACCACCCTTCCAGCCAGTGAGTTCCAGACCCCCACCACCCTCTGGGTGAAGAAATTTTCCCTCAGCCTCCTCTGTTCCAAAGAAAACAGACCCAACATCTCCATTCCTTCCTCATAGCCAAAATTCTCCAGTCCAGGCAACATTCTTGTAAATCTCCTCTGCATTCTTTCCAGTGCAATCACATCTTTCCTGTAATGTGGTGACCAGAAACTGTACACAGTACTCCAGCTGCGGCCTAACCAGTGTTTTATATCATTGAAGCGTAATGTCCTTGCTCTTGTATTCCATGCCTCGACTAATAAAGGCAAGTATTCCATATGCCTACTTAACCACCTTACCTACCTGGCCTGCTACCTTCAGGGATCTGTGCACCTGCACTCCAAGTTCCCTTTGTTCCTCTACACTTTTCAGTGTCATACCATTTAATGTGTATTCCCTTGCCTTGTTAGACCTTCCCAAATGCATTATACAATTTGATCACACAGTGGTGGCAGGAACGGCACATTGCTACTTCATGGTTTCTTGCAATGATTCTGCCTAGGTTGGGATGAAAGTAATTCTTAAGGCTGAAGCACAAGTATCTGGCCTCTGGGGTGCAGCTGTGTCAGTGAGCTGAGTGGGGGGGGGGGGCGGGTGGGGGAGCCCTGCCTGATAATAGTCATATTGATTGCAGTTGCTATCCTTGCCTGTCTATGGGTTGACCATGTTGCTAGTCTGTATTCTCCTCATGCGAAATGTTTGGGGAGGGGGTCATGATGGGTAACCCACAAGAATAGGCCCACACTGTATTGTTTTACAGTTTCCTTCAGAAGTTGAATATCACTCGTTCATATTGGAATGTTGTTTGGTAAGGCTTCTGTGAAGCATCGTGGGAAGTTTTACTAAGTTAAAGGCGCGAGATAAATGCCAATTGTTGTTGTTGGTATATGTCCTACGGCTGTTTCCGATTCCACCACACAAGTGTTGTGGGGAGGGCTGCATTCTGGCACAGTGGGTCAGAGGCACTTTCTTGCAGGTAGTAGTGAGAGCTGTGCCATTGTGCATGTTGCTGGGGTCCTCTCTCTCCAGGTGGCACTGGGCGGATTGACAATTCACCTGTTCCATTGCAAGCTGGCCCACCTGGAACTCTTGTTCAACGTCCAAGAAACTTCACAGACACATCTCCATTCTGTGTGCCACCTTTACACCCATGACAAAAGATGGCACAGAAAACCTTAAAGAGGGTCTGGAAATCAGGTTCAAGTTGACAGTTAAGGTTTTGAGATTGATCCTCAAATCAGCAGCAACAAAATGTCAAGGATCAACTCAAGATCAAGCATGGCACACTGCACCCAACAGCAGCTTCACAATGGAGAAGAAGGGAAAAAGAAAAGACTAAAAGTTGAAAAATAAATATGGATGAGGAAAAGATAGAGTAATATGCAACATTTATGCCGCACCGGAGGATGAATTATTTGCTCTATTTTCAGTGATGCATGTTTTTGATGTGAGAAGAAGCCTCGGGTATGAGGCTGACCCATGACTGAATATCTGATCTCTAGGATTTGCCCAATGTTGATAGCTCTGCTTCTTTTATTAAGGATGAAGAATAAGTGAGATTCATTAAGCAATTCCACCTCACTAGCTCTAACAGAGTTTGACCTACTCATAAGCCAGCAAGACTCTATTTTTTCTCCAAATCTTAGGACATCACTACACCTCCACAGGCAGCTATGTGTGATGTATTAAAAAGCCAGTCTGTGTGCCACTATACGTCATTGTGCACACATAGACCTGCTATCTGGTATAATGTGTGATTTTATAACGGGCCATAATTTGCTCCAGTAGTGCATCTAAGGGTGTCTGCCCTTAGTTAGACTTGCCCTTGCACCCTTCAGCTCAAAACATTTTTTCCCACAAAGTTGCTGAAAGTGCGAGCTGATAATGGCGCAGCGAGGGAAACAGAGCATCCGGGACCTGAGTGAACAGGACAACCAACTGGGTATCTCCATAACCAATCAGATTTGAAGGATTGAGAAATAAACAGCGGAAGGCAGTATAAATTACGATGGATGAATTCAATGTCAAATCAGATTCAGAGAGAGAAACAAAGAGAAGGAAAGAAAGATTGCGTTAAGAGAGAAAGAGAGACACAAAGGAAAAGTAAGATTTTCTTTTTAAAAATCTGGTATTTAAAAAATCTCCAACAACAATTAATACCCGAAGGAATGAAGCTCCACACTTGTACTAGTTAATTTTCAGTGCCACAGAGGTTGATTGGCAGTAATTAACAATTATCATGTCATTAAAAGGGTACTTACACTTTTAATAACTTTCTGTGGTGAGTTCAGTTTGTATCTGTAAATACAGCAACTTCACGCCATTCAATGCATGTCAATGTTGAGGTAGACAATAAAGTACCATTTTCGCAAAGCTAACAGCAGAACGGTGCAACTCAGACCGCAACTTTCGGATGTTGGCGTTTAACCACGCATCTGCTCCTTGCTTGAAGTTGCTGTACCATTTACGCATAAATAACGGAAAGTGCTATTAGCCTTACCGTTATTTTGACAGCAAAATCCAGCCCTGTGTGTTTTGTTTATGAAGCAATGGGGTAGATTTTAAACTTCCCTCCACTCACCCCGTCCCCACAACCCGGGAATAGAACTAGCATTGCGGATTGGCCGCCCGTTATAGAAATCGGCCAATTCTCCCGTTGAACTCAGCAAGTTGAAATTTATCCCAATATGTCTAATCCAGCTGTTATACTGGAGACGGCACATGGTTACTCCACCACCAAACTATGTGCATCATGCGTCCTGGTGATCTGGAGCAGCTGAGTTGCAGTTAGATTTGACTGTTCCATGCATAGATATTTGCACTGTATTCACACTACCATTGGCAAACACTCGCTGTGAAAATCCTAGTAGAGCAAGGGCATTAGTTACAGGTGCAAGAGCAGTTGGCACCAGCCAATGTTTCCTTCAGGAGGCTGGCAAGTAGGCAGATTGGCAGTGAGGTGGATATGACTGTCTGCTTAACAGAGACAAAAAAACTGCTTGTCTAAGAGGCAGGCAAGCAGTTTCTACATGTGATTGTGCAGTTAACAGTCCAAACCATTGCTTCCTTATATTTCAGAAGGAAAACATTCGTTTTTAGACCCTGGCTAACACAATGTGTAGTGCTGGTGTGCTCTGTGCTCATGCTAGTACCACACTGGATACATTATAAATATTTGATAATTCTGTAACATAATTCATTTTAAAGTAATTTTTGGAAATGCGTGTGTGTATATATGATATATATATATTGCCAGATACATTAAAATCTATTGTATCTGTATGTACCCAGCAGTGGCATCATGCTGGACTAATAGTGTTCCACTTCCTGACTTGAAATGTGAATCTTTACATCCTTACTAGTGATGTATCATCTTATCTACCATGTCTCAGTATTAGCACCTTGCCTCTGAGTCATGAAGGTTGTGGGTTCATATCTCTCTCCAGAGACTTGAACACATAAATCTAGGCTGATACTTCAGTGCAGTGCTGAGGGAGTGCTGCACTGTCAGCACCAAGGCACTGTGTGCTCTCTTGGGTGAACATAAAAGATCCCATGCCACTATTTCAAAGAAGAGCAGGTGAGTTATCACCGGTGTCTTGGCCAATATTTATCCCTCAATCAACATAACAAAAACAGATTATCTGGTCACATTGCTGTTTGTGGGAGCTTGCTGTGCGCAATTGGGTGCCGCATTTCCTACATTACAACAGTAACTACACTTCAAAAAGCACTTAATTGACTGTAAAGTGCTTTATGACATCCTGAGGTCATGAAAGGTGCTTTATAAATGCAAGTCTTTTTTTTTACCTGCATCACTGAGAATACATTATAACCTCCTTCAATACCAACATATAGGCTCTATGGTGGCATTTCATGGTCATGGTCTGTAGTAATACCCGCCTTCCTGTATGGCTCAGAGACATGGACCATGTACAGTAGACAGCTCAAGTCGCTGGAGAAATACCACCAACGATGTCTCCGCAAGATCCTACAAATTCCCTGGGAGGACAGACGCACCAACATTATCATCCTCGACCAGGCCAACATCACCAGCATTGAAGCACTGACCACACTTGATCAGCTCCGCTGGGCGGGCCACATAGTTCGCATACCAGACATGAGACTCCCAAAGTAAGCGCTCTACTCCTTTACGGCAAGCGAGCCAAAGGTGGGCAGCGGAAACGTTACAAGGAGATCCTCAAAGCCTCCCTGATAAAGTGCAACAGCCCCACTGACACCTGGGAGTCCCTGGCCAAAGACTGCCGTAAGTGGAGGAAGTGCATCCGGGAGGGCACTGAGCACCTCGAGTCTCATCGCCGAGAGCATGCAGAAATCAAGCACAGGCAGCGGAAAGAGCGTGCGGCAAACCAGTCCCACCCACCCTTTCCCTCAACTACTATCTGTCCCACCTGTGACAGAAACTGTTGTTCTTGTATTGGATTGTTCAGCCACCTAAGAACTCATTTTAAAAGTGGAAGCAAGTCTTCCTCGATTCCGAGGAACTGCCTATGATCATCGGCTCTATGAATAGAAAGCCAAATGTAATTTCTAATAGACAGATTTCAAGATCCGTGAGCTACAAGCTTTTTAACTCTAGCTCTTTCAAGATATGTTATCTTTGGACTTATTAAAACTTATTTGTGGAAATGTGGATTTGGCTGTAATGCACTGCTATATTTTTAATGGGATTCTGGGAATCTAACTTTGTGGCAAATGGGAAGAGGGATGCTAAATCTAAAATCATGATTGTCCCTATTGTAAAGATTGTGTTATGCTTAGAATGTTTTGCATTTTTTGTTTAATAGTTTGGGGACAGCAGATTGACAACTAATTTCCTACCTTCTATTTTTTCTATAGCAGTAAGACAGGTTTAGAACAGATTAAAACTTAAGCTATACATCATTTATGTTAACAAGAGATGATTTTTACTGTTGTAGTTTAAATGTCTCTTGAAAAGCAACACTGGATATAGATTTACAGCCAACACAACTCACATCAACACTTCTATTTACTAAATTCTTTTAGCATCATAATGAATTGAATTGCAAAGGCAGGACGACTGAACAGATTTATTGACTTATTTTTTCAACATAGTTTTAATGTGTATAATTTATAGTGCATAGTTCATTTCTTTGTAATGGATTTCGGAAAGAACTCTTACTATCGTTGTCAAAACCAAAATATTGCGGATGCTGCAAATTTGAAATAAAAACAGAAAATGCTGGAATTGCTCAGCAGGTTAGACAGCATCAGTGGAGAGAGAAACAGAATTAACGTTTCGCTCTTCACAGATGCTGCCTGACCTGCTGAGTAGTTCCAGCATTTTCTGTTTTTATTTCTTACTATTGTTGTGATAGCTACGATGCGAAATATAGCGTCGGGTCCTATGACACAGTTCCCTTTATTGCCCTGTCATTATTACCCTGTGTAATGGTGTGCTGCCCAAAACCATTCATTGCAAAAAGTGTACACATCCAAAATTATAAAGAGTAGAGTTTAAGGGAATAGCTTAATCCTTGTGTGATGTTCACAAACCTTTTTAGCTTTGTTTTCTATGCTTATGGCATATTAGACGTGCTAATTGAATTACTACCTTGTAAATCATGCTAACCACCTGCTTATCCTATTTGTGTGCCACTCATGACTATTTGGAGAATCCCAAGCAACTTCAAAGGGTTCCAGTGCTAAAAATGAAGGCTATACTTATGACATATTGATAGATATGATGCAGATGGATAGATCAACAAAGAGAGGGTTTTATTAAAATGCAAGCTTCTTAATTATTACTTTCATTACATTAACAGTAATGATAGTTCTCTTTACTAAATTAGATGTGAAATTCAAATGAAAATTAATTTTAAGCATGTGTTGTTTACAATGTGTAGTCTGCTGGGCCTACAGCCCTGTACATTGCTGTCATCTCCAGGGCTGAGGCCAGAGAACAGCGCCACCTCCTGTCCATAGCTGGCATTGGCGTGTAAGACAAGCTTTTTGGTTTAGTATTCCGGACAATAAAAGTGATAAAAGTACATTTATAGTCACATTATATTTGCATTATTCAAGCTAATAAAAGGTGCTGAAATTGCCTTTGAGAACAGCCTGTGTACAAGGATGATTCTAATTATAGGGAGGATTTATTTGACATGATAATAGTGTTGTATTAGATAATGCACATAATCTTTGACCAAAAATCTGACATCATATTTAATCTTGCACTAGATGAGTGCTGCTCAATGCCATTAGTGAGTGTTCAAGCTCATTTCAAAGAGGTTTATACCTTCAGATTTGAAACTTCAAGGACTGAGGTCATCCATTTTCCCTTTTGTAATATATCATTATTACAATCACAACAGATTGAATTTAAATAATTATTTCAGAAGCGTAACTATTATGCCAAATGCAGTAATTGAAGAAGAGAGAGCTTTAATGGTGATATATTTTGGTGGGGCCTTGACATGTTCATAATCATTGTGGAGTTTGAAAATGAACTACTCCAGATAGACCAAACTGACAGCCCTGGGATTCTATTCAATCCTTGGTTATATTTCAATATAATGAATACACAAGTGTTCAGTGTTAAGAACTCCTTTGTGTTTTTAAGTGCCTCCAGTAGTCTAAGTGTTAAATTTGTAAAATATAACAGAAAAGAGATTCTGCCAGAAATGCTGCACATTAGTGTCACAAACAGTTTATCCCATCAGCCATGTTACTTAATGCAGTTATCAATAGAAGTAGAAAACGCCTGGTGTAAGAACAATTAGAGCAGTCCGCAGTGACACATATTACAGACATCTGAGCCATGCAAATAAAGTGCTTGTAAATCTAGACGCACTACATGTACCAAGTCCTACATCACTGGTAGTTTGGACTGGACACAGCTCTACTGAGGGAATTCACACCTTATGGTGCTTTTCCCCTCATTCAATTCACAGGAGAGTTGTGACAGCCTGAGGGCGCATCCATCAGAAAGCCAAAGCTTACATTTAAATGTCAAGCCCACTGCAAACCTCTTTACACAGACGCATTTGCTCGTCACTCAAAATTAAGACTTCATTCAGATTAACTATGCCTGTGCTGTGTTTTTCTATTTATTTGAATCAAAGCAGGCCACGTTGGGAAGCAAAGTAGCTCGGTTTTTACTTCATGTGTTTTTAATTAAAGGGGCCATGTAATCGTTTAAGAAAATTGTGTCAGACAGAAATTTGATGCATGCAAACACAAGGTTCATTCGGGAGTATCCGACATGACAGTGGCAGTGGAGTCCAGCAAAGCATTTGCGAGAACACTTGCTGCCGCCAAGTTGGCCATCCTTGAATTGGACCCGCATGTTTACAGCAATCAATTTCTGTCCTGCCATATTTTCTTAAAGAATGATACAGACCTTTTAAGATGCTAAAACGGGATTTACTGTTCTTCACAGGATGCAGTAAATCATATTTTTTGTCATTCGGAAACGGATAATAAAATCCCAGCTAAAAGTGAGGTAATTCAGAAAGTTTACTTTACGTCAGAAGGGGTTCAACTTTAGTTGCATTTTTATACATGTGCCCGTTATTTTATAATGGTTGCACAAATTATCCCCTATAGTTGAAAACAGAATTTTTAGAAAAAAAAGCCAAGGATCCACCACATCTTTTCGTTCGGTGCATTCTCAGAATTAAAAAAAAACCATTACCAACGCAGTAGCATTGCTTTGGTGCCAGGTCCTCACTCCTCAAAGGGTTGTTTGATTTGTAACAGGGTAATTTTGTTAAGTAATAATAAACTAATGCATAAAGCAGGTGATTTTAGTTTGTCATATCCGTCACCCTTCAGTGGTAGAGAGATTTGTGAAGAAAATTCACGAGAGAGCGGCACATTGCAATTGAGCATATCAGGAAAATGATTGTACAGTGCACCAGGTTGATTGACAGCATACTTTTTTTGCATTAATGCTTGGGCTTTATGCACAGTTTGTTAAGTTCAGGAGTTTGGTGCAGTCTAAAAGCAGGTACCAAAAGCAAGTGAGAGAATACAATTTGGGAGAATAGCGCAGGTTTCTGGAGTCTTGTTGAGGCGTAATGGCATTCAGTTTAGTGCTCTGCTAATGATTATCTTTCTTAGCCTGCTTAAAGCAACTTAAATCATAACCAAGACACAGCTTATGCAACTGAGGCTGTACTCACCTAAATGTCAGGAAATTTATTTCGCATTGACTTGAGGTCTGTGCAAATGGGCGCTGGAGTCACTCCAACACAAATTCATCTGAATAAAGTTGCTCTATGGTAAATACCAGCACCGTTTATTTTCTTACAGTATTAATTTGTCAGCTCACTTCCTGCCCAGTGCTGATACTTTATGTATACACTGAAAAGACAAAACATCAAATTATTCGGTTCCTGCTTGTGGTTTAAATACTGTTTAGATTTTGTGCTGACTGTTTAAAGCTGTACTAAACAATCAGTGTTTCTGTGAATTAGCTTGTTTTATGTTTGATGCTAACATTTTGGGCAGTGAATTTCCATTACAGATTCCAGAATATGCTTTTTTTTTTACCTTATAGATACATAACATTTGAGCAGGAATAATATTGTGCAGATTTCTAGTACTACAATAACAGAATTACAGAAATGCAATAAATTATTTTGGTATTACCGCCAGTCCCTACCCACGAACAAAAAATCCAAATTGTGTTGTGCAATCATTTTGGCTAAAAGTAGCCACTTAGTTCTTAATAGTTAATCGCAATTGCATGTTATTCTTTAATCAAAATGACTTTGATTGACATTCTGAATAAATAACTGTTAATAATGAAGTAAAAATGTTCAATATTTTACATATTATAGCTCATGCACGCCTTAGTGGAAATTCCCTTGTTTCAACTGTAATATTTGAAGAGGACAATATCTGAATGTTTAAGAGAGTGGGAGAGATGAAGTAATATAGGCTGAGGATGTGTGGGATTCCAGAGGGACAAAGGAATCCCACAAACCCAGTAGAGTAAGTGGTGAATTCCTACAGGTACCGAGTTTCCACACACCAGTACGTGTGGGATTTTCAGCAGCACTTTCTGCACAACTGCCATCCACCAACTGCTTTTGCTTGCCTCCATTTTCTCCCTAACGTGAAAACATTAATGCAAACTGGTCAGATTACTTGCACTAATTCGGACGGACACCTTTTAAAATCCCCAACATAGTGTCACTGACTTAGATTTACAGCACTTAAAGGTACAAAACAGCAGCAAAAGGTTACAACAAGGTGTGAGATATAAGAAAAATGCCTGATATTTATTTTTCATGTCGGACGATAGTTGGCAGTGGATGGAGATACTATAATTTGATTGAGAATTTTCAGTATCATCATTATTTGTCCGTCTGCTTTATGAACAATAGAAGCACTGAGAGACTGAAACGATCTTTTAAACTTACCCTCAATTATCTGCCCGTATATTTACAACTGTTGTTACCTTTTAAGATCGTTTTCCTGGCTTCCATAGCATACAGGAATATGGGGTGTGGTTTTCTGATAGAGGTATCACAACATAAACAAATAAGTAACGAGGCTAAATGTGGCAGCAGATCTGAAGTAGGTGGCATCACGTAATAGATAGGTTAGCATTCATATGCTTTTTTCCCCCAGTGACTCATTACGGGAAAACAAACTATTCGGTACATATTCAAAATATTTAGTGACATTATTTTAAATATATTACACCAATTATGATATTTCTTCACATATGCCAGGATAAGAATATATATATACACACATGCACACGCACCTACCATACTTGGTTTCTATTATCCTTCATCTAATTACTCAAAATAATTTTGCAAACATTATTAAAATTTATTATGTGGTAGGGAAAATGCTACTGTGACACAATATGCAGTAAATGAAGTGCCCCGAGGATTAATACAGTCAAGAACTAAAGAAGTGTTTTGGACATGTACACAACATGTGTTTTACTGCGATAATTAAATGAGGTGGACTGGGACTTAATACATATGGACTTTGAATTGCCTAAATTTAGATTAATATGATTTAAAAACTTTCTACCAAATTAGACATTGAAAGGTTAGATTTTGTGAAAGACAATACACAGGCTAGCTACAGTATTACAATCTACAGTGATTCCAGCAAAACACCAAATCATTTTTTTGCAATGACATCCTTAAAAGAACAGCTGGCTTTTAAATAGCTAAAACATACAACTATGGAACTAGTTTTGAATAATGGAAAAAGCTGTGAGAGGCTGACCCTTGCCGAAAAAACATGTTCCAAAAGCATGTCCCTTGGGGTAACTGTGCGCATCCCCCCCCCACTTCATTACCCTACCCCCACTTCACCCCGCCGCCCCCCCCCTCATTAAACACTGTCACCCACCACAGTAGCAACGATTGCCCATCACCCAAAAACAAAAGTCAATATTTATCGAACATTAACTCACAATTGTGGGTAAGCTTGCCAGAAAAGAATTTTCCCAAATTCAGGAAACACTTAAGAGGTAAAACCAACATCCTGAGACAGGAGACAGGCAAGCCTTTGACACCAAGTTGGTGGAGAAATGTACTGGAGAAGCCTTTAGACAGGAAGGGCCTGCCGCTGGGTCAGGACAAGAGGGACGCAGAAACAAGGCATACGAGAGCAGAACTTTCCATGCCCCATCACTACCAATGAGCTTTTTTTTCATGGGAAATTAGTCCTCAAGAGTTTAAATTTGCTGAACTGTACTAAAAACTACACTGGATTCTAACAGTAATTGTGTTACAGTAGACGCCTGCTAATGGGTACCCTGTTAATATGAATGTTCATTTAAAGGGAACATTTGCTCAGGCACCAATTAATTCCCCATACATTCTACAGTGTTTGCTCAATAGGAATGATTGGATAAAGGAAATGTTTTTCTTGCCACAGGGGTGTTCCTGTTACAAGGCTTGTACTGTTCAGGAAATGATCTTGAATCATTGATAAAATATAATCTGCAAATTATATCACATTTTATAGTTTTATTTCCAATATACCTTTCAAAAGCACTATATAATTTGAGCTTCATCAAGGCAAATTATTAAAATAACAAATGGTTTATGTTTTCCCCTTTTTAATAAATAAAGCAGTATTTTTAATTTTAAAAGAGCTGCTTTATTTCTCCTGTTTTAAAAATGACCCTTTGCAGAAATTTCTCATGATGCAAGTTGGCACATTGCTGCCAACTCAGTAATTTAAAAGAAAGAAACAGGGGGTGCAACATATAGAGTAAGATTGCACAGAGGTGGCAATATACTGCAAAGGTTAGTGTTCGCAGGCATTACACCAGTGTTCGTAGTTTGTTACTGGAAACTAGATGTAACTACTAATGATTGGAGTCAGGAACAATGGGACTAAATTAGAAGCAGACTGCCATTAATAAAACGGAAAATAAAACTCTGTTTCTGCACATTTTTAAAAATGTGTGGGGCTCTCAGAGGTCCTTTCATTTTAACCAAATCAGGGGAAACTTGTCTTCAATGCGGTGAGGCAGATGGAACAATAAATCACGGAAGCCATCGACTGCCTGCAGTGTGCTCACCGCAGCTGTCACTTTTTTGTCTCTTTGGTTTTAGCTGACATGGTTTTAGGTCCACTGTGAACCAATCTGGACTTTTTTTTACAGTCATATCCATCAAAATGGCTAGTAACCATCAACCTACTGCAGCGATCGATTCGTCCAGTTATTCTCACGCATAGCCAATGCTGTGCTCTCTAGGTGAGACATGGGAGACGCACCTCATTTTAGCTTTTGCCTGAAGCTACAGCTGTGATTTCAGAGCAATCTTTGCCAACGTTATTAAAGTTGCATCATGATGAAGATCAAGCAACCCAGACTGCTTGCTTTGTGACAACCCCCACTCACCCCTCCAAAAAAAAAATGCCAGCAGTATTAAGCATCGTGCACAGTAAACCAAGGCATTGTCTTCAAAGTTACTCTTGTAAAGTAAAGAAGTAGATTTTGTGCATAACCTTAGCTGTCGTTATAAAGGTCAGTTCTTGACCATCAGTTATTATTTCTATCCACCTGGTGGCGCTCTCGTGTCAGCAATTCCAGAGTTGCTCCAGCTCGAATATAATGACATGTACTGTGTGCCAAACCAACACAGGAAAAAGATATAACTCTCCAAATTAAAAACCTGAATTAAAACCTGCTGTTTCCTTCGCAATAATGTGAAATGTGATTTCAACAACCAAGAAGTCTGCAAAATATAAATGTCACCTGTTTTTAGTGATGTAAATCCCTGAAGTGGATTGTTACACATTTTATACAGTTTGCTTGCCACCTTGTAACGGAAGTTAAAGTGTGTCCAGTTTCACAGTAACGACCTTTAAAACAGGTTCTGAATATCATAGCAATTAAACTATGTCACACAAAATGTTTTGCGTTAAGGAAGTTCAAAAACATTTTAGCAGCTTGCATTAATATATCATATCCTGCTTAAAAGCTGCATGTTTCGACAAGATCTGTAGAAGGTTTTGAAGCAAATCCTACAGAATAATTTAAGATGACTGGTATTTTGCATAGATTAAACTTTGTCATATGAAATGATAAAACCTATTTATAATTCTGTATCTGAAATTCGAAATAAATTTTAGCAGACAATGCACTCCAGTCTCCTACCTCGTGTGTGTGTGTGTGTGCATTTTTAATGGTTTAGTAGGTTTAATGTCATTAACAGCAAACTGTTTGTACCAACAACAAAAAAAGCCAAGTCACCCAGGTGTCATTTTTCTATAAGTGATGAAGTCACAGCTTTGGGAAGTGTGTTTTCTGGCAGTGCGTATGTGACACTTTTCTGTGTAAAATCCATGACACATTTCCAAATATCAGAAGATGCTTGTGCAGCTCAGGGGAGTCCTTCACTGTGAGTGAAATGTAAGGTCACAGACATGCCTTGCTATTTTCAAAAGTTGCAGGACTGTTGTGTTGTGGAGGTTAGTAAACTGAACACAAAGGATAGTACAACGTTTTCTCTTCCTATCTGAAATAAATGACAGGAGAAAGAGGTGCTTCTTAGATAGCATTCACCTCAGGGTCTCAAAGTTCTGTCCCATGGCGAAACTGAGATAAAATTACCTATGCAAATATGGAGCCACTGTTACTTTCAATAGGCAAAGAAAAGACAGTTTTGGCCACTCTTTAAGATGGATCTCCTCTTTTTACAGCTCAGCTCAGAGGCCCCTTAATTCCTCCTAAAGCTTCTTTTAAGCTGGAAAAAAAAAGTTGAAAGTAAGATATTAACTTTCAGGTTGTGAAAAGGACCTCAGCTCAGTCTTTGGATGCTCATGCACCATCTATTCCTAGTGTGAAATCCAATAGTATCATAGCAAGCAAAGCCAGCTAATTAGTGACAAACAGATGAGAGCCCATTCATAACAGGCTATGGTCGGGATGATGAATGTTGCTATGCATCTTGTAACATTTACAAGGATACCGAGAAGCCAAGCAGGGTGTGATAACATGGCAGGAAGCAGAAGAATGATTCATTCCTTCATAGTCTGCCCCATGTTCCATGGATCACTGACCTGTCCTAAAGTCCCATAAACTGCTAGTCAAAGATGACATTGTTCAGCCTGCCTATGAATGTTTCTGAAAGGGTAGAACAGCATGCAACGCAGGGTCCAGTTATTGTCTCTCAAACTAAACCCTAACCTGATATTTCCAGGGTCACTCTTACGGTTGTGGCTTTATAAGCCGTATCTTTCTTTAAAAATAGTGGCGATAAGGAATAGTACCTGGTCCATATGAGGTCTGAAGGCAATATCCCTAGTCAAACAAAAATGTAATAGATGCGTTATGACAAAAATTCTGTGCATTTACCTCCCAGCTTTAGCTTTCTGTTTTTAATGTGCCTGCTCTGTCATTCTGTCAAAACTTTTATTAGCAATTGCAGATGTCCCTATGCTGTTATAATACATTGGTGTTCAATGTGCCCCATTATTGATGTAGTGTAAGGAAATAAAAAAGAATGAAAATAGCTTTAAATTAAATTAAATGTCTGGATGTTTACAAAGAAACATGGCGTTCCTAAAATAAATGTGGAGGAAAGACTTTTGATTCTTCTGCATATTTCTTGAAATCATTTAATTTTACGATCAGTAAAATATACAGTGTTCAAAAGAGAAAGTTAAATATTTTAAAACAGACTAACACAAGAAAGAATGTTATAGGAACCAGTGTCCCATCTTGCAATAAAACACCATAATCTCCTTAACAGCAGAATGCTGTATATCAAGTTTCCTTCAAATGTAAAGTTTTGTGAGTTTGAAATTACAGTTTTGGCAGCACAACACAGTGTGTGTTAATCTACAAAACTGGCAAACAGCACTGCATTAAGAGTAAAGATTAAAGGATTATAATCTCCGAATTCTGTATTAAATTTTTTTTTGTCCCAGCAATATCTTGTCTGCTTGTAATGGAATTATAGTTCTGTTATCTACGGGACTTCAGGGGTCCAGCTTGGCTTTAAATACCACCTTCTTGATTCTTGCCTCACGCTTCTTCACATGACAGACCTCCATGTCACATCAGCATGTTTCCCTAACTTGTCCTATTTTGCAGTACCAAGCGAGGCATTGTTTCAAGCAGGAGGTGACATGTTAATAGCTTAATAGTATAATCTCACAAATAATAATATGCTGTCACACTGTCTGAGGCAAAATGTTTACAAGAAAAGTGGTAATGTACGATGACAGTAATTTGAATAAAAATGAATTTACCGCTGTTGTCTCATTTGCAGTAAATTTTCACATCTTTCATGCACAACTGGTGCTCCATGACCTCATCTCATTATTGTGTTCTCCGTGGCTGATGAATGCTTTAAAGCGAAAAGCAGGCAAATGAAACAGAAACCTGCAGCTTAATAACTGATTTCAGAAGTTCGCACTGTGGTTTAGATGAATCTCACTTCATTTGTTCAGCAGACAGATGTGGTGTCAATCTGACTGTTTAATTAATACGAGCTTAAAGTGCCCATTAAAAATCAGCCGCTATCTGATATGATTATGTTTTGACAATTTGCAATGTTTTTTTATTAAAATTTGTTTAAAAAAAAATTAGCCCTCTTGCGCAGTGCTTCAAGGAATCAAAAGACTCTGGACTCAATACGTGAGCTGCTGTGCACTTGGATGAAATAATGCTCAAGCATACAGTGGTAATATTTTACTTCCTCCTAAACCAATGTTAATCATCAAATGCATGCTTTTAGTCATATCAGAGCATTTTCTTGTAAAGTGGATACAAGGCCTTCCACAAGCACATTGTACAAGTGCCACAGATACAATCTCTGGAGCAGTGTGACATCGTAACTAATGCATGGATTAAATCCTCCCTACTCACAGAGGGTTAAAAGATCAATAATTACACTACATCCACTTCATCTTCTGGGAGGCTCATGTTGGCCCAACTCATTCTGGTCCGAGAGCACTTCACAATAAAGTTCTGTGTGATTACCTTCTTTTAAAAGAACAGCAGACCCTGCTTGTGACTTTCGTCCTTGCCTTTGTGAGCAGGCTGTAGTTAAAAAGCCCTGCATGAGCTTTTAATGAGAGTTTTATTACTTTATGACAGAGTGAAAGTGAAAACAGCATTAATACAGTGTCTAAGGCCACACTATGAGTGTACATGCATCAATACATCCTAATGTATAGAGATTGTGGGCATGATTTTCCACTCAATTACAAAGCAATTTCCACTGCTGTCATAGGCACAAATGGAGAGTTTGCATCTGCACTAGTGTCCATGGTAATCTGTCTGTGCCGGCCGGCGCAATGGTGGCTGTACCCAGTGCCCAGTGCCTTGATTTTCAAACAACCACAGTCAGATAAGACCAGTTTAAAGCAGCTAGACTTATTTCTGCACAGATTCCAACAAATCATACATAGGCATGCCAAATAGAATGCTGTGGCCAGCATAGTGAGATTGCTGAATCAGATCTGAAGTATCATTACATAAAAATAAATACATTGAGACAAAGGGGGCCTTATTTTAAGACAGCATAACTGCATCCTATTTGCCATTTATATGCACAAAAAATGGTGACTGAAGAACACTGTTTGCTCTGCATTTGTGTCAGCCACACATCTGTGTCCTTGTCACTACTGTCACTTTCCAGCACCAGCTAGAACACAAGATTAAGACGGAATGGTAATATTATTCTGGCCTGGAACTACTTGTCATCCTTTGTATGAACCAATTTGGGTTTTTCTGCCAATACCTTAATGTCAGTTTCGCTCACCTGGTACCACTCTGTCCCCTAAGTCACAGCCAAATTGGGGTTCCCGCCCCCGAGAGGAAGTGGAGCAGAATGTCACGCACCCCACTTCCTCTCGGGGGCGGGACTGGGGCGCCAACCACGGGGATTTTCCAGCGCTATGCGGAGAGCCGCGTAGCACTGGCGGGAACAAAGGGGCCACCCCTTCCGCTAAAGGGGAGGGCCCGCTGCCGACTCTGTGTTGGGGAGAAGGGGCCACCACTACACCACTAGGAGCCGGGTGCCGTGGCAGCAGCCTGGCACAGAAGCGGAGTGCCGGGCTGCAACATCGCGCCACACACCCCGCAATTTCAGGAGGGCAAGGCCATTTTTCTAAATGTCGGTGCCGCATCTCCCCTTTAATTTTTGCCCCGCGAGCGGACTGAAGCGCGGTTTGGGACTCGCGAGGCTGGTGCGGACATTGTCTCACGGGGGTGCTACCGGATTTTTGCTACGGGGCGAAAATGGGTCGATGCACCCGGTGATGATGTCATCATAGCCTGCGCAGTGGCCCGGGGGCATAACGGAAGGCGCAAACGACGCAAATTTCTCCTCCTACAATCTATTTTAGTGCAGTATTATGAGAGTGCTGCAATAGCAAAGATATCTTACAAATCAAACATTAAATTGTGGTCCTGTCTGGTTGTGTAGGTAGATTTAAAAGATCTTATGACACTATCTGAAGTTCCTGGTGCTGCAGCCACATTTCTCCATGTATCAACCCTTCAATGGGAAATTAAATGATCATTCATGCCATTTACTGTTTGTGAGATCTTGCTGTATATAACTTGGCTGCTGTGTTTATATACATAAGAGAATTTCCTGAGGATGTGATAAAGAGCTATATAAATACAAGTTCTTTAATTGGATGGACAGGAGTATGCCTTTGGGCCAAAGTTGTTATTAGTCTTTGGATCGAAGAAGAGAAAAAGCTGAAGAAGGTTGATGAATCATGGCAGAGAAGCTTTCATTGTGAAAATTGAATAAGGTCTTGTACATAACAGGAACATTTCTCTAGGTAAGATAAAGCAGGATGCGAGGGCTGATTTTCAACTGGCAGTTTGGTTACCATCAATTTTTTGATAGTCATAATGGGGTTCGGCTGGCACACTGTCCATTGGAGCTGTAATAACGGACCGATATTTTGCCTATTCAGTGTAAAATTAGGGGTTTGGTGATGGTAATTGCCTGTTAGTCCTGACTTTCCAATGCTGAATGAGATCTATTATTAAGGGAAACTAGCAACTGCCCCCAATGCCACTATTTTTCCTTAATATATCCCCCTGTAGCCAGTTGCAGAGTGTTGGCCTCAACAGGACAGGACATGAACCATATCAGCTAACAATAATTAATGGCATTGCTACACGGCAACAACAAAATAATGTTTCCAATCTTTGCATCACCACTGAGCTACACACTTATCCATCTGCCAATATATGCATTTTGCTTCAGGTATTAAACTGCTGAATACTTCCAACAGTAAATTAAAATATTTAAAATGCCACAAATGGCAAATAACTACCCTAGCTTATATGTGCAGAGGTGAAATGCCTCGATCACCCACCAGATAAATTAACTTGCAAACATTTTGTGCCTGTGGTGAGTATATGAAACTGCACCAGGTATCGCAACAACAGAATGGAAAATGTTACAAAGAATGTAGTATTCATTTGGTACAGATTGCCACAAGATGAATGTACCATGTGTAGGGCCTTCTAAAGTGCTTTCACATGATGCCAGCACTTTCATGAGCAACCTTCGAGAAAAAGAAATGACTACATCGCTTAAGAGCTGTTTCCCCATTTCCATTTGAAGCTAGCAAAATGAGAAACCCCCACGGTAGGAATACTGAATGGCCTGAGCATTTTTAAGAGAATTTAATTTTTTTTGCAACTAGTCCATGAGGAAAGATTCCTTTAACTGCTAGCAGGTTGTGTTGCTTTTCTCTCCATGCTGCAGTGTGAAAATGGTGCCACTCATTTTGAAAGCATTGCAGAAGGCCCTAAACATATCCATCCATCTTGTGGCAATCAGCTCCACATTGTGCCATCAATGTAGAATACAATCATTCCACCATGGGGCACAACATGGCTTGCATTGTCTTGCTTAGTGCTGACTCCAAATGTGCTTTTAGATTCCCGTTCCCTAACTCTATATTGTTTTTGTAAGCTATACCAAAATCAAATGATTGTGAAGGCCATGTTGCAGAGAGGCATATACAGTTCTCTATTAGTGAGGGGGTTATTAAGCATGAGCTATCAGGTTTTGACTGCAGACAATATGAAATTTGGATATTTATGAAGTTAACACTGAAAATAAGAGCCCAATCCCTCAGGCAAGTAGACAAGCCTCCCCAGATTCCTAGGAAAGTCAGACTCATCCCCCACTACATCGCTAGGGAACACGGAAAAGGATCAGATGTTCCCCCTCCACTGGTTCCACTGGGGCTTGGATGCCTTCCACATTAGACTGCTAGGAATTTACAGTCTATTTGAAAAATAAAGCACCAATCTATGGAGCTGCGTCAATGAAAGGGACACAGTAAATAAACAATTTGCCCAACACCACATAATCATTATCATCTTCTGAAGCAAATAAGAAACGAACTGGTCTTTTTGATTAGACACAAAATGGCCCCAATTAGTACTCAACTCTATGAGTTCTACAGAATGCATATTATAATAAAGCTATGGTGTGTTAGTGAATATTGTTAATGAAGGGTCTGTGCTCATAAAGCCAATCATTATCAAGTTAGTGAACATTATAAAGGCATATCCTGTATGTGTTGAGGAGTGCAACCTTTTATTTTCTAATAAAGTTAATTTTCTCTTTACCTATTTAGGCTAGCTGTGTATTAGATTTTTATTTTATTTAGCAGCACTTTCCTCAAAGGTTAAACTGCATGATTTCAAGCATAGCTGTACAATCCTTCTTTCTACCAACTGCAAAATTGTAGAGCTGAAAGGGAGATATACTTTGTTTGGAAATGAAGTACTGGAGGATTTTTTTTCTCACATTTCTACAAGTAAATCACTTTCCTGTAGTTTCACAAGGTAAATGTAAGTAAAACACGTTCCAGATGTGATGCCGGCTATATCTACGGATGAGGTTTATGTGTAACTCTCGAGGGCTGCGCTGTTCAATTTCCCTTCAGTTCACAGATAAGTCCTTGTGAAAATGGAGATTGCTGAGAATATAGTTGCATGTGTGAATCAGTTATTGTGGCTGTGTGTGTGAATGAACGAGTGATTACAAAAGAGTCTGTGTATGTGAAAATAAGCAGGCAGTGTAAATGGATCTAATGGTGCTGGGCTAAATAACATTGAGCTGTGGGATCTAATAGTATAGCCTTATTTTTTTTGACATAAATGAAAGATATTTTTTGCAATTATCATTCAAATTTGTGTTGTATAAATTACTCCAGCAAATTGTATCATCTAGAATGTTTATAGAATCAAAATCCTTTCTCAAAGCCTCTCAGTACATTTTCAGACTGCAAATATGTAACACACAGCTTTATCTTAGTATATCCCCCATCACTTGAAACATTTTTAGAGCTTCCTGATTGACAGCGTTCAAGTCAATCTACTTGGATAATCAAAGTCAGAAAACTCTGAGCAACAGCATCTCCTCAATGGCTAACTGCTCTGTCAATCAAAAGCTGCCGCATCTGTCAACTTAGGTTAAATAGTGTGTTTTTTTCCCCTCAAAGAGTCTGAAAATTGTTAAGACTTGAGAGCTGTTTCAAATTGATTTTGAATATTTAAGGTACTTCTATGACACTGTCACGTTGATGTGACTAACATTGATTACCTCTTGAGATTTACTAAAAGAGTTTCTGTGTTTGAATACTTTCCATTCCCTTTCCAGGATACAAACCCAGCATAATATTCATTTGCTCTGGCAAATTTTACATTGCTTTGCAACTCCAATATATTTCAGCCAGTACATGATTTAAGTATATGCTTCAGCACTCACATTTGCTACAGAGCAACATAGTTTGTACTAGTGTCAATGTGTGCAACACAACACCAAAAATCTTACATTTGGCCCAGTGAAAACCATTAAGGTTTGATTTCAGAATTTTATTTCTGTCTAACGTGCATCTTATACAGCACTGGTGAATGTAGCTAATATAAGTAAGTGGATGGAAATAATCTGAGCTTTCAAAAAGCAGAATTACAATGGATGTCCTGTGGCATTGCTCACGATGAGTTAGGTGAAACGAGGATATAATAAGTACAAGCAGAAAATATCAGTGCAGCTCAGTGCTCATCTCAGGAAAACCCACCAACAGAAACAGTTGATGTGACAAGTAGGAATAAAGTAAAGAGACAGAGTAGTGGATAAAACATGCCTCCTTTAGTAAGGCAACATTGCCAGTGCTGCCAATTTCAATGGCTTCTTTCTATTTTTTCAATAATGACTGTTTGCCATTAAGCATTTGACTGATAACACCACATGATCAACACCGACCAATCAGAAAACTAGCAACAACATTCATTCACACATAAAGACACATGACTTTTACTAATGTAGATATAGTTCTTCCATTAAAATGGACCTCTAAGAAAGTGGCAGTGAGATGAATGCTTATATGTTCACATTAATAAAAAACACATCGAGCTGGTGGGAGAAGAGTCGTCCAAGTAACTCGGTAAAACATTGTTAAAAGGTCTCAATAAATGCAGCTGACCCACTGTTGGCGCCACAAAGCTGTAATGAAGCCTATTGGCCTGACTTTGTAACAGATTCAGCACTCACATTTGCTACAGAGCAACAGAGTTTGTACTAGTGTCAACGCGTGCGACACAAGGCAACAAATCTTACATTTGGCCCAGTACGGCGCGCTGTGAAAACCATCAAAGTTCGGGTTTCAGAATTCTATTTCTGACTAATGTGCATCTTTTAAAGCAGTGGTGAATGTAGCTTGTGCTGATGCTGTAAGTCTCCCAAGATGCCGGGAGCTGCAGTTCACAGCGCATCACCATAAGCAGGCTGCTAGCAAAACAGACGCCTTTCTGCGAATAAAAAGAAATTGCTATTGCGGTGATGGTCTGTAAGCTGAAAGCCAACGTCTTGGGACACCAGTTCATGACAACACCCGCAATATATGGACCATTGAACAAACTTATGGTGTATTCGAGCTCCATGTAGAATCATTCATTCTGCTGCACAAAGAAATCTAGAAAGAAAAGATATACTGGCAACTTCATTTTTCAATCATTTTGATTTCTTATGAGATATTAATGAATAGTCCTGAAGGACACCAACAACCAAACATACCTTATTATAGGACTTACATGTACAGATAGTGCCAGTAACTCTCCTCTCCGTACATAGATTCAGTTATGAGCAGCTTCGTAGCTTTTTTAGTCTCCAAGCACAGCATATTAGCAGGAAATGAACATTATTCCCTTGAAATCTGCTAAGTCTTTGGCTGCTCCTTTCTAGCAATTACATGCCCTACATAAAATTTATACTGTTAAGGTTAAGATTTCTAACAACAAAATTGGATTGATAAAAAATGTTTGCTAAATTTTACAAAGGCACTAGCTGTCCGAATTGTTCTTTTTAAGCTATTTTAACCCTTTTGTTTCTCAAAAAAATTTTTCATGCAGTGTAGAAAAAAAATGTATTCTCTTATAACAAGATTCTGTGCCCTTTGACAAATTCAACTATTAGAATCATTGGGCACTGGCAGGATAAACAAATAAAGTAAAAATATTATTCCCAGTTTTACTGTGGCATGGTAGGGCTTGAACTTCCCCTGTACTTATAATTAAAAAGGTTAACTGTGAATATACTACATGTACCAGAATATCCTGGCTTGTTATGGCATGTTTATTCAGTAATACATAGCTCCACAATGCCATTCAGAACTGTAAAGCCAATACTCTGATTACTGTAGTATTTATAGGATTGTTGTTTATGACTCTGTGTACAATATGAACATTTATTTCTGCCATACACTTTAATATTTTTAACCATTCAAGGACTGAAGTACAAAGCTCTACAAAAATATTTTTTATTTAGAGGATGCAAATGCTGTGTGCTGTGCACAATTTCTGTATTTTTATTTCATGATTCGAAAATGATGGCTTTTTGATAAATGTAGATTTTGAAAGTTTTACATTCCATGCAATCCAGTATTCAATGGGATATTTTTGTTGTTGCTTAAAATCAGCAATCAATACCGAAATTCAGAACACCACAACTTCCTTCCTCTCACAAACAGACGGTGAGATAAATTTATAAGTTAATATAAATCTTTAATAGTATCTTTTTTAAATTGAAGGTAGCTAATGTTATTACAATTAGGTCATAAAATTCTTTTTGGTTTCTGAATTCTTGGCTTTTGTACTCTAAGTCAATATGAAATATGCAAAATGAGAAACATTAATTGAAATAGGAGAGGCCAACAGTCACATGAAATATCCTTTCCCATCTGGTAACCTGGTGTTAAAGTTCATAATTAGACTATCATGACTAACAGAATATAGTAAATTAGCATGCAAATTGCTGCCTATTAAAAGTATTTCATTTACCTTATTTTCTCTGTATTCAGAGCTATCTTTAAGCAGCTTTGAACCACTCTATTTTAATTGAAAGTAGATGTGACAAGCACTTATGGGGTTAAAGGTAGACAATCTTTTATGCCAGAATGTAACTGAAGCTGAAGCCCTTGTCTGGAAAGTCTTTATATTTAAACATTGTATAGCTATGGCTATGCTTCTAGCCTGTAAATATTCACAGATCTGTAAAGTAATAATAGCATTACCACTGCAGGAGTCTTTGGGGAAGAGAAGCTGCCAGTAATAGATTATTTAAACCTGCCCAAGATGGCTTAGAAAAATCCTTGAAGACAGAAAGGGTCTGTCTTGTTTAAAGATGTCTTTCCAAGGATGCGATCTTACTTGCAAAGATCCTTATTACACTCTTGTACTGCTGAGCCGCCAAGTTGACACCATCAGTTACAGGTGGTACTGTAAACGCAGGCAAAACACCAAACCCCCAAAGTCAGTCACTGAAATCATCTTCAGCTCCCAAATTGTCATAGAAGGAGAATAGCATAGGATGTGTCTTATGCTGTCTGGCCAAACTGGGGCACAGATGGGATAATGGATTTTACAAACAGCATTTTGATGAGAGGAGGGGAGTAGAAATCGTATGTAAAATGCACAAAGGCTGTATAAACACACTGATGCCTGCAGCTGGAACAAACTAAAAAGATGTTTAATAATTTAGAACCAAGCAGGCAGGGCCTGTGCAGCTGTTCTGTGCAAGGGACCATGAAAGCCTTCCATCTGACAGCTGGCTCCATCTTCCCTCATCGCTGTGAGGAAGAAGAATGCAGATTTGGGATTAGCCAATCCCAGTTACCCTCTCCCATCTGCCACAAAGACCTACGCAGTGACTTCTCTCAGCAGAAAAGCATACACATAAAAACACACACACACACACACACACATACACACACATATGTATGCATCAGTATCACCCATCAGCCATTCTGCGAGTCTGTTGACACAAAGCCAGTACATGGCTGCTGTCATTTTTGCTGCAGGGCACATTTTGCATTTCACACATTTGCAGAAATACAAAATGTTGCTGGATGCAAACTATTCCGGCGTAATTGCCTGAATTAGTCAGTTGTTACCTTGTGTCCTCCACCTGATTATCATAGCTCAGCTGGGAGGGCTGGGAAGAAAGTGCAAGGAGGGATTTGGAGGGCAGGTGAAGCTATGTTTGCCCAGGAAAAAAAAAGGGGTCCTTAGTAGATTCCCAGCTGGGCAATAGCAGGCTTGTGCCAGGAAGATGGCTGTTAGCAGTCGATGCTTTTCACTGCTCTCCAGTATATACCATTAATATTCTGCAATATTAACAGAAATCAGTGAGCTGTTCTGTGTTGCAAAAATATTTTTCGATTTTAAATGGCTAAAGGAATATAAATAAATTATTTCAACAGACTGCTTCTTGTTACTGAAACTTTATTTTCATAATATTTTATATAACTTTTCCTGACACTTAACCCTTCTGAATCTGGGGATCGTGACCGTATTAACTAGTTTTCCCAAAGTTATGGAAAAAAAACGTAAATTAAATCCAGATTTTCATTTCTTTACAAGGAATGTGATATCTTTCAGCGTTTAAGTAATATTTCCTGCAAAAAACATTCCAGACCATCTGCAGAGGCATTTTCCAGACACATTTCATAGGTGGCAAGGCCCACTTAAGGAGAGCAAAACAGAGCTCAGCATAGCAATGTGAGAATGAACCAAAGTGAGGCTGTTTCCTGCAGGCTTGCTCTGCCTTGTTGACAGACACTTCACTGTTAATTAATGTTAATATTTACAAAAAAACCCGCAAAAAGTCGACTCAAAAGAAAGATAGCACATTGTTTGAAGCTGTAGAATTAGTAAGCAATCCCTGCAATTTAAGCAAACAACGTTTATGGGGGCTTGTGCAAAGGTTCAAATAAATTAGAGAAAAAAAAACGTGTGACTCGGTGGCCCAGTGGTAAAACACTTGCCTCATGCCTCTGTGCTTGCAAGGCTTGATTTCCTGTAGGAGCCTGCTTCAAATTGCAGTCAAATGCGTGATATATTTGTCAGAACTATCAGCTTACTGCTTGGTAGGAGGGCAGAAGCTAATGCTAATTTTCTTTTCTTATCCTAAAAGGTCTTGTTTTGATTATACAGTCAAAAAGGTAACTGGGCAAGACATGTGAGGTGATGCACCCGTCATTCCTCTGATGGGTTGTGGGAGGACTAATTTTGACCAGGTGCTTCCTTATGACCCCGAAGTTTGAGCCGATGTATAATGGTAAAACGTAACTTCAAAATAGGAAAAAATATAACAGCTCGTCTATGGCCAAATTAAACTGTCAGGTTTGTCTTAATAAACTATTGACACTGGCTCAGTCCTCAAGGATTGCACCACCAGAGTATTGTGCCTGTATCCATAATAATAATCTACAGTTAACATAGCAAAGGGGATTTTCAAGTTGGGCCTAAAACGGGCGCGATATTGGCAGTGTGCCCATGGTGTGTGTCCCAGACCACAGTCGGGAGGCCCGAACCATTTTCGGGTCAGGGCCTCATTTACATTTTACCGGCAGGTTGTGGGCACCAAACAGGTGCTATACTGCAGCTCGCGGGTTTGGGTCAGAAGCCAGCCAGCCAGGTGGTGGGGTATGGGCCAGATTGCCAGAGACAGGCCTGAATAGCTGAGGAGCAGCCTGGAAAATTTTCATAAGGTCAAGAGGAGCTTTGATGCCCCACACAAAAATCTCTAAAAAAGCAAAAAAAAACACCCTTTCTGTGCGGCCTCCATTGGTCCATTTAAGGACCACTGGTTAGACCGCTTGATGTCAGGAAAAACAGGGACTTACATGCTCCGTTCATTTCTCCATGAAAATTAAAATTGGGGTACGACAACCAATGTATGATCCCGATTTGCATATTAAAAGAGCCTCTCGCCTGATTTGGGTGGGCGTGCTATGCATTCATTTAAAGACCTGCCTGAAAATTGAATCAGGCGGGCAAATGTCTGTCCAAAATTCCCCTCAAATTTGCCTCCCATGTCGCTTATTTGGTTGAAAATGCCCCTGAGTGTTTTTATTATCCTGGATTCGACTAACCAAAGTGGGGAGAAGACGTGAGGGGTGAACTTCAGCGTAAAGACAATAAAGTTCAGAGTTTTAGGGGTTAAAGGGCCATTGAGGATTGTTAGAGTGACACATTGCCCACAACCATGTCTTCAAAGTTACTTTCTTTTTGTGCTATGTATTGCATTATATTGTACCAACAAAACGCACCTCACAATGCTAGGATATAGCTTTACATCTGCAAATTTCATATCACTCGGCCCCAGGACATCGCCACAGGAGTTCCTCAGGGCAGTGTCCTAGGCCCAACCATCTTCAGCTACTTCATCAATAACCTTCCCTCTATCATAAGGTCAGAAATGGGGATGTTTGCTGATGATTGCACAGTGGTTCAGTTCCATTCGCAATTCCTCAAATAATGAAGCAGTCTATGCCCACATGCAGCAAGACCTGGACAACATCCAGGCTGGGGCTGATAAGTAGAAAGGAACTTTCACGGCACACAAATGCCAGTGAATGGTCTTCTCCAACAAGAAAGAGCCTAACCAACTTCCCTTGATATTCAACGGCATTACTAGCGTCGAATCCCCCCACCATCAACATCCTGGGGGGTCACCAATAACCCGAAACTTAACTGAACCAGCCACATAAATACTGCGGCTACAAGAGCAGGTCAGAGGCTGGGTATTTTGCAGCAAGTGATGCACCTCCTAACTCCCCAAAGCCTTTTCACCATCTACAAGGCATAAGTCTCCACTTGCCAGGATGAGTCCAGCTCCAACAACACTCAAGAAGCTCAACACCATCCAGGATAAAGCAGCCTGCTTAATTGGCACTCCAGCCACCACCTTAAACATTCACTCCACCACCAGCGTACCGTGTCTGTAGTATGTATCATCTACAAGATGCACTGCAGTAACTCGCCAAGGTTTCTTGGACAGCACCTCCTAAACCCGTGATCTCTGCCACCTAGAAGGACAAGGACAGCAGGCGCAAGGGAATACCACCACCTCCAAGTTCCCCTCCAAGTCACACAGCATCCTGACTGGGAAATATATCGCCGTTCCTTCTTTATCACTGGGTAAAAATCCTGGAACTCCTTACCTAACAGCACTGTGGGAATACCTTCACCACACAGACTGCAACGGTTCAAGGTGACAGCTCACCACTACCTTCTCAAGAGCAATTAGGAATTGGCAATATGTCTACATCCATGAATGAATAAAAGATTATAAGATCCTAATATAAGTCATACCCCAGCGTGGGTACAGTAATGGTTCTGGCACTGAACAGCCTGGAGGTTGTGAGTTCAAATCCTTCCATGGCAAGTTGTAAAGCTAAATTTAATAAAGCAGATAACTGCAGGTCAATATCAGAAAACTATCTATGAAAGCTGTCATATAGCTGCTAGACTGGGCCTGTGCAGATAGTGAGTATACCAACACAGGAAAGTAACTCACTTACCCTCATTCTCACCAACTTACCTGTCACAAACACATATATTCATGATGGCACTGAAAGGAATGGTGATTGCATGAGGAGACTGTGTAATAGAAACATAGAAACATAGAAAATAGGTGCAGGAGTAGGCCATTCGGCCCTTGGAGCTTGCACCACCATTCAATAAGATCATGGCTGATCATTCACCTCAGTACCCCTTTCCTGCTTTCTCTCCAAACTCCTAATTCCTCTAGCCGTAAGGGCCATATCTAACTCCCTCTTGAATATATTCAGTGAACTGGCATCAACAACTCTCTGCGGTAGGGAATTCCACAGGTTAACAACTCTCTGAGTAAAGAAGTTTCTCCTCATCTCAGTCCTAAATGGCTTACCCCTTATTCTTAGACTATGTCCCCTGGTTCTGGATTTCCCCAACATCGGGAACATTCTTCCTGCATCTAACCTATCCAGTCCCATCAGAATTTTATATGTTTCTATGAGATCCCCTCTCATCCTTCTAAACTCCAGTGAATACAGGCCCAGTTGATCCAGTGTCTCCTCATATGTCAATCCTGCCATCCCGTGATTTGGTCTGGTGAACCTTCACTGCACTCCCTCAACAGCAAGAATGTCCTTCCTCAGATTAGGAGACCAAAACTGAACACAATATTCCAGGTGAGGCCTCACAAAGGCCCTGTACAACTGCAGTAAGACCTCCCTGCTCCTGTACTCAAATCTCCTAGCTATGAAGGCCAATATATCATTTGCCTTCTTTACCACCTGCTGTACCTGCATGCCAAATTTCAATGACTGATGTACCATGACACCCAGGTCTCATTGCACCTCCCCTTTTTCTAATCGACCGCCATTCAGATAATATTCTGCCTTTGTGTTTTTGTCACCAAAGTGGATAACCTCACATTTATCCACATTATACTGCATCTGCCATGCGTTTGCCCATTCACCTAACCTGTCCAAGTCCCCCTGCAGCCTCTTAGCTTCCTCCTCACAGCTCACACCGCCACCCAGCTTAGTGTCATCTGCAAACTTGGAGATATTACACTCAATTCCTTCATCTAAATCATTAATGTATATTGTAAAGAGCTGGGGTCCCAGTACTGAGCCCTGTGGCACCCCACTAGTCACTGCCTGCCATTCTGAAAAGGACCTGTTCATCCCGACTCTCTGCTTCCTGTCTGCCAACCAGTTCTCTATCCACATCAGTACATTACCCCCAATATCATGCACTTTAATTTTGTACATCAATCTCTTGTGTGGGACCTTGTCAAAAGCCTTTTGAAAGTCCAAATGCACCATATCCACTAGTTCTCCCTTGTCCACTCTACCAGTTACATCCTCAAAAAATTGTAGAAGATTTGGCAAGCATGATTTTCCTTTCATAAATCCATGCTGACTTGGACCGATCCTGTCACTGCTTTCCAAATGTGCTGCTATTACATCTTTAATAATTGATTCCAACTTTTTCCCCACTACTGATGTCAGGCTAACTAGTCTATAATTACCCGTTTTCTCTCTCCCTCCTTTCTTAAAAAGTGGTGTTACATTAGCTACCTTCCAGTCCATAGAAACTGATCCAGGGCCACTTCCTTAAGTACTCTGGGATGCAGACTATCAGGCCCCAGGGATTTATTGACCTTCAATCCCATCAATTTCCAAACACAATTTCCCGCCTAATAAGAATTTCCTTCAGTTCCTCCTTCTCACTAGACCCTCGGTCCCCTAGTATTTCCGGAATGTTATTTGTGTCTTCTTTCGTGAAGACAGAACCAAAGTATTTGTTTAACTGGTCTGCCATTTCTTTGTTCCCCATTATAAATTCACCTGAATCTGACTGCAAGGGACCTACGTTTGTCTTCACTAATCTTTTTCTCTTCACATATCTATAGAAGCTTTTGCAGTCATTTTTTATGTTCCCAGCAAGCTTCCTCTCATACTCTATTTTCCCCCTTTGTCCTCCTCTGCTGAATTATAAAATTCTCTCAGTGCTGCTTTTTCTGGCCAATTTATATGCCTCTTCCTTGGATTTAACACTATCATTAATTTCCCTTGTTAGCCACGGTTGAGCCAGTTTTATTTTTACTACAGACAGGGATGTACAATTGTTGAAGTTCATCCATGTGATCTTTAAATGTTTGCCATTGCCTATCCACCATCAACTCTTTATGTATCACTCGCCAGTCTATTCTAGCCAATTCATGTCTCATATCATCGTAGTTACCTTTCCTTAAGTTCAGGACCCTAGTTTCTGAATTAACTGTGTCACTCTCCATCTGAATAAAGAATTCTATCATATTATGGTCAATCTTCCCCAAGGGGCCTCGCACAACAAGATTGCTAATTAGTCCTTTCTCATTACACATCACCCAGTCTAGGATGGCCAGCCCTCTACTTGGCTCCTCGACATATTGGTCGAGAAAACCATCCCTAATACACTCCAGGAAATCCTCCTGCACTGCATTGCTACCAGTTTGGTTAGCCCAATCAATATGTAGATTAAAGTCGCCCAGATTAACTGCTGTACCTTTATTGCACGCATCCCTAATTTCTTGTTTGATGCTGTCCCCAACCTCACTACTACTGTTTGGTGGTCTGTACACAACTCCCACTAGCATTTTCTGCCCTTTGGTATTCCGTAGCTCCACCCATACCATTACTTCGGCACTAAGTGGAACAGAATAAGGACAGGTCTAGCAGCCCAAAACTGTGTATCAATGAGATGTTGTGGGACATCAGCAGCTGCATAATTCTACACCGCCATGTCCCCAAGGATCCCCAGCTGTGGCCTCCTACCGCTGGTCTTCTGATGCACCCGCCGGCCGGCCAGGCTGCCCATTGGCCGAGTGGGAAACGGAGCTAACATTTTTTATGAGGTCCTGCGATTAAGATTGCCAGGATTACTGCGTTCCTGGCTTTGCTGGGTTCTTTGGCCATTTCTAGCCTCACCCGCATTTTCTCCGACTCCCCATAAATATCAGGGCCTAAGAATGTGTAGGCACGTGGCAGACTGGTCAGGAAAGTAAAAACCCATGGGATCCCAGGGAAGGTGGCAAGATGGATCCAAAATTGGCTCAGTGGCACGAAGCAATGGATGTTTTTGTAACTGGAAGACTGTTTCCAGTGGGGTTCCGCAGGGCTCAATAAGAGGTCTCTTGCTTTTTGTGGTTTACATCAATGCTTACGACTACAATGTAGTAGGGGCATGATTAAGAAGTTTGCAGATGATACAAAAATTGGCCATGTTATTGATAGTGAGGAAGAAAGCTGTTGACTGCAGAAAGATATCAAAGGACGGGAGGTGCGTTGCTGAGTCTGGAGTCCGTGAGTCAGAGAGGCCTACAAAAGGCCGTGAGGTCGGGAGGTGCGTCGCTGAGTCGGGAGTCCGTGAGTCAGAGAGGCCTACAAAAGGCCGTGAGGTCAGGCGGTGCGTCGTTGAGTCGGGAGTCCGTGAGTCAGAGAGACCTACAAAAGGCCGCGAGGTCGGGTGGTGCGTCGCTGAGTCGGGATCAGCGTCGAGGTGGTTCATTGGAGAGGCGTGGCTTGTGCAGCTACAGGGAGAAGGCAAAAAAGAAGTAGAAAGAAATAGAAAGGTGACGTCACAGCCAAGGGGGTAAGTGATTGGCTGGTGACTGGTAAGTAGTTTTTCATTTTTCTCTTCGATATCAGTGAGTAATTTGTAGCACTGTTGTTGCCAATTTAAGTTAATCTAAGGGTTAAGTCATGGCAGGAGAGCTCGGACGCGTGTTATGCTCCTCCTGTACTATTTGGGAAATCAGGGACGCCTCCGGTGTCCCTGACGACGACGTGTGCGGGAAGTGTATCCGCCTCCAGCTCCTGACGGACCGCGTTGCAGAATTGGAGCTGAAGGTGGATTCACTCTGGAGCATCCACGACGCTGAGAATGACGTGAATAGCATGTTTAGTGAGTTGGTCTTACTGCAGGTAAAGGGTACACAGCGAGATAGGGAATGGAAGACCAACAGGAAGAGCTGTGCAAGGAAGGTAGTGCAGGGGTCCCCTGCGGTCATCCCCCTGCAAAACAGATACACCGCTTTGAGTACTGTTGAGGGGGATGACTCATCAAGGGGGAGCAGCAACAGCTAAGTTCTTGGCACCGTGGCTGACTCTGCTGCACAGGAGGGCAGGAAAAAGAGTGGGAGAGCGATAGTGATAGGGGATTCAATTGTAAGGGGAATAAATAGGCGTTTCTGCGGCCGCAACCGAGACTCCAGGATGGTATGTTGCCTCCCTGGTGCAAGGGTCAAGGATGTCTCGGAGCGGGTGCAGGACATTCTGAAAAGGGAGGGTGAACAGCCAGTTGTCTTGGTGCACATTGGTACCAACGATATCGGTAAAAAATAAGATGAGGTCCGATGAGACGGATTTAAGGAGTTAGGCGCTAAATTAAAAAGTAGGACGTCAAAAGTAGTAATCTCGGGATTGCTACCAGTGCCACGTGCTAGTCAGAGTAGGAATCGCAGGATAGCTCAACTGAATATGTGGCTTGAGGAGTGGTGCA
Source organism: Pristiophorus japonicus (assembly GCF_044704955.1). Classification (NCBI taxonomy): domain Eukaryota; kingdom Metazoa; phylum Chordata; class Chondrichthyes; family Pristiophoridae; genus Pristiophorus; species Pristiophorus japonicus. The sequence goes on from NC_091979.1 coordinate 280,119,748, forward strand.
GCAGGGAGGAATTCAAATTCCTGGGGCATTGGAACCGGTTCTGGGGGAGGTGGGACCAGTGCAAACCGGACAGTCTGCACCGAGGCAGGACCGGAACCAATGTCCGAGAAGGAGTGTTTGCTAGTGCTGTTGGGGAGGAGTTAAACTAATATGGCAGGGGGATGGGAACCAATGCAGGGAGACAGAGGGAAACAAAATGGAGACAGAAGCAAAAGACAGAAAGGAGATGATTAAAAGTGGAGGGCAGAGAAACCCAAGGAAAAAAACAAAAAGGGTCACTTTGCAGCAAAATTCTAAAGGGTTTAAGTGCGTTAAAAAGGCAAGCCTGAAGGCTCTATGCCTCAATGCGAGGAGTATTCGGAATAAGGTGGATGAATTAACTGTGCAGATAGCAGTTAACGGATACGATGTGGTTGGCATCACGGAGACATGGCTCCATGGTGACCAAGGCTGGGAACTCAACATCCAAGGGTATTCAACATTTAGGAAGGACAGACAGAAAGGAAAAGGAGGCGGGGTGGCGCTGCTGGTTAAAGAGGAAATTAATGCAATTGTAAGGAAAGACATTAGCTTGGCTGATGTGGAATCGGTATGGGTGGAGCTACGGAATACCAAGGAGCAGAAAACGCTAGTGGGAATTGTGTACAGACCTCCAAACAGTAGTAGTGATGTTGGGGAGGGTATCAAACAGGAAATTAGGGGTGCATGCAATAAAGGTGCAGAAATTATCATGGGTGACTTTAATATGCATATCGATTGGGCTAACCAAACTGGAAACAATACGGTGGAGGAGGATTTCTTGGAGTGCATAAGGGATGGTTTTCTAGACCAATATGTCAAGGAACCAACTATGGGGGAGGCCATCTTAGACTGGGTGTTGTGTAATTAGAGAGGATTAATTAGCAATTTCGTTGTGCGAGGCCCCTTGGGAAAGAGTGGCCATAATATGGTGGAATTCTACATTAGGATGGAGAATGAAACAGTTAATTCAGAGACCATGGTCCAGAACTTAAAGAAGGGTAACTTTGAAGGTATGAGGCATGAATTGGCTAGGATAGATTGGCGAATGATCCTTAAGTGGTTGACAGTGGATGGGCAATGGCAGACATTTAGAGACCGCATGGATGAACTACAACAATTGTACATCCCTGTCAGGCATAAAAATAAAAAAGGGAAGGTGGCTCAACCGTGGCTATCAAGGGAAATCAGGGATAGTATTAAAGACAAGGAAGTGGCACACAAATTGGCCAGAAATAGCAGCGAACCCGGGGACTGGGAGAAATTTAGAACTCAGCAGAGGAGGACAAAGGGTTTGATTAGGGCAGGGAAAATGGAGTACGAGAGGAAGCTTGCAGGGAACATTAAAATGGACTGCAAAAGCTTCTATAGATATGTAAAGAGAAAAAGGTTAGTAAAGACAAACGTAGGTCCCCTGCAGTCAGAATCAGGGGAAGTCATAACTGGGAACAAGGAAATGGCAACCAATTGAACAAGTACTTTGGTTCGGTATTCACTAAGGAGGACACAAACAACCTTCCGGATATAAAAGGGGTCAGAGGGTCTAGTAAGAAGGAGGAACTGAGGGAAATCCTTATTAGTTGGGAAATTGTGTTGGGAAAATTGATGGGATTGAAGGCCGATAAATCCCCAGGGCCTGATGGACTGCATCCCAGAGTACTTAAGGAGGTGGCCTTGGAAATAGCGGATGCATTGACAGTCATTTTCCAAAATTCCATAGACTCTGGATCAGTTCCTATGGAGTGGAGGGTAGCCAATGTAACCCCACTTTTTAAAAAAGGAGGGAGAGAGAAAACAGGGAATTATAGACCAGTCAGCCTGACATCGATAGTGGGTAAAATGATGGAATCAATCATTAAGGATGTCATAACAGCGCATTTGGAAAGAGGTGACATGATAGGTCCAAGTCAGCATGGATTTGTGAAAGGGAAATCATGCTTGACAAAACTTCTGGAATTTTTTGAGGATGTTTCCAGTAGAGTAGACAAGGGAGAACCAGTTGATGTGGTGTATTTGGACTTTCAGAAGGCTTTCGACAAGGTCCCACACAAGAGATTAATGTGCAAAGTTAAAGCACATGGGATTGGGGGTAGTGTGCTGACGTGGATTGAGAACTGGTTGTCAGACAGGAAGCAAAGAGTAGGAGTAAATGGGTACTTTTCAGAATGGCAGGCAGTGACTAGTGGGGTACCGCAAGGTTCTGTGCTGGGGCCCCAACTGTTTACATAGTACATTAATGATTTAGACGAGGGGATTAAATGTAGTATCTCCAAATTTGCAGATGACACTAAGTTGGGTGGCAGTGTGAGCTGCGAGGAGGATGCTATGAGGCTGCAGAGTGACTCGGATAGGTTAGGTGAGTGGGCAAATGCGTGGCAGATAAAGTATAATGTGGATAAATGTGAGGTTATCCACTTTGGTGGTAAAAACAGAGAGACAGACTATTAACTGAATGGTGACAGATTAGGAAAAGGGGAGGTGCAACGAGACCTGGGTGTCATGGTACATCAGTCATTGAAGGTTGGCATGCAGGTACAGCAGGCGGTTAAGAAAGCAAATGGCATGTTGGCCTTCATAGCGAGGGGATTTGAGTACAGGGGCAGGGAGGTGTTGCTACAATTGTACAGGGCCTTGGTGAGGCCACAGCTGGAGTATTGTGTACAATTTTGGTCTCCTAACTTGAGGAAGGACATTCTTGCTATTGAGGGAGTGCAGCGAAGGTTCACCAGACTGATTCTCAGGATGGCGGGACTGACCTATCAAGAAAGACTGGATCAACTGGGCTTGTATTCACTGGAGTTCAGAAGAATGAGAGGGGATCTCATAGAAACGTTTAAAATTCTGACGGGTTTAGACAGGTTAGATGCAGGAAGAATGTTCCCAATGTTGGGGAAGTCCAAAACCAGGGGTCACAGTCTAAGGATAAGGGGTAAGCCATTTAGGACCAAGATAAGGAGAAACTTCTTCACCCAGAGAGTGGTGAACCTGTGGAATTCTCTACCACAGAAAGTTGTTGAGGCTAATTCACTAAATATATTCAAAAAGGAGTTAGATGTAGTCCTTACTACTAGGGGGATCAAGGGGTATAGCGAGAAAGCAGGAATGGGGTACTGAAGTTGCATGTTCAGCCATGAACTCATTGAATGGCAGTGCAGGCTTGAAGGGCCGACTGGCCTACTCCTGTACCTATTTTCTATGTTTCTATGTTTCTATGACTGGTCAGGTGGGCAGAAAAGTAGCAAGTGGAATTCAATCCGGAGAAGTGTGAGGTTAAGAATTTGGGGAGGGATAATAAGGCAAGGGAACACACAATAAATTGTAGGACACTGAGAAGTGTAAAGGAACAGAGGGTCCTTGGAGTGCATGTCCACAGATCCCTGAAGGTAGCAGGACAGGTAGATAAGGTGGTTATAACGGCATATGGGATACTTTCCTTTATTATCTGAGGAATAGAATATAAGAGCAGGGAGGTTATGCTTAAATTCTATTAAACACTAGTTAAGCCACAGCTAGAATACTGTCTACAGTTCTGGTCACCACATTACAGGAAATATGTGATTGCACAAGATAGGGTACAGAAGAGATTTACCGAGGATGTTGCCAGGACTGGAGAATTTTAGCTATGAGAAATGATTGGAAAGGCTGGGGTTGTTTTCTTTGGAATAGAGAAGGCCGAGGGCAGACTTGATTGAGGTGTATAAAATTATGAGGGGCCTAGATAGAGTGGATAAAAAGGAGCTATTTCCCTTAACAGAGAGGTCAATAACCAGATTTAAAGTAATTGATCGAACAATTAGAGTGTAGTTGAGGAGAATTTTTCTCTCCCAGAGGGTGGTGGGGGTCTGGAACTCACTGCCTGAAAGGGTGGTAGAGGCAGAAATGCTCATCACATTTAAGAAGTACTTGGATATGCACTTGAAGTGCTGTACCCTACATGGCTTTGGACCAAGAGTTGAAAAGTGAAATTAGGCTGGATAGCCCATTTTTGGGCGGTGTGGACATGATGGGTTAAATGGCTTCATTCTGTGCCGTAAATTTCTATGATTCTATATGCCTTGACAAGATCTCAGGTATAGTGCTGAAGACCTGTTCACTGGGACACCAGTTGGACCCCCTAATCAAGCTATGATACTGCAGCTATGATACTAGTATCCACCCAACAAAGTAGAACATGGTCCGGTTATATGTTATCCACAAAAATGGACAAATGTAACTGTCCTAATCATTAAAGTGACGGAAAGAGCCATTAATAGTGTCATCAAGTGGCACCTACTTACCATTAACTTGCTCACTCATGCTCAGTTCAGGTTCTACCAGAGCCACTTGGCTCCAGGACATCCCAAAGCATTTCACACCCAATTAATTCCTTTTGAACTGCAGTCACTGTTGTTAAACACAGTAGACTTCTTGTAAACAAGGAAGATGTCGGCGAGCGGGAGCATGTAGATGAGAATTAGGAGGGGGCCAAGGATACTTAGGGGTCTCCAGAGGTAAAGGTGTAGGGACAGGGATCGAAGCCATTGCAGGAAATTCTCTGGCTACGACTGACAGGTAAGAGTGGAGTGAGACAAGGGCAGTTGCACTCAGCTGGACAAAGGAGGAGAGGCATTCAAGGAGGAAGGCATAGTTAATAATATAGTATAGCATCTGCAGGATACACGCAGCAACTTGCCAAGGATTTCTGCAACCTCCACCTCCTTAAAGGACAAGAGCAGCAAGTGCATGGGAACACCATCACCTCCAAGTTTCCCTCCAAGTCACAAACCATCCTGACTTGGTGTATTTCGCCTTTCCTTCATCGTCGCTGGATCAAAATCCTTGAACTCCCTACGTAACAGCATTGTGGGAACACCTTTACCGCACAGACTGCAGCAGTTCAAGAAGAAGGCCCAACATCACCTTTTCATGGCAACTAGGAATGGGCAATAAATGCTGACCTTGCTCGTGATGCCGACATCCTGAGAATGAATGAAAAATAAATCAATGCCTAATAACATCACTTGGCATAACACCCTTGTTCTTATCAACAACAACAACTTGTATTTATATAGCGCCTTTAACATCGTGAAACGTCCCAAGGCGCTTCACAGGAGTATTATGACATAAAAATTTGACACCGACCGCATAAGTAGAAATTAGCGCAGGTCTTGGTCAAAGAGGTATGTTTTAAGGAGCATCTTGAAGGAGGAAAGAGAGGTAGAGAGGCGGAGAGGTTCAGACAGGGAATTCCAGAGCTTGGGGCCGAGGCAACAGAAGGCACGGCCACCAATGGTTGGGTGATTATAATCAATGGTGCTCAAGAAGGCAGAATTAGAGGAGCACAGACATCTCGGAGGGTTGTGGTGCTGGAGGTGATTACAGAGATGGGGAGGGGCGAGGCCATGGAGGGATTTGAAAATAAGGATGAGAATTTGGAATCGAGATGTTGCAAAACCAGAAGCCAATGTAGGTCAGCGAGCACAGGGGTGATGGGTGAGCGGGACTTGGTGCGAATTAGGACACAGGCGGCCGAGTTTTGGATCACCTCTAGTTTATGTAGGGTAGAATATGGCCAGCCAGGAGTGCTTTGGAATAGTCAAGTCTAGAGATAACAAAGGCATGGATGAGAGCTGTGGCAAGGGTGGAGACAGGTGATTTTACGGAGGTGGAAATAGGCGGTCTTAGTTAAATCAAACCAAGTCTTGCAGCTATCATACATCACACAAAAAGCATCAAGCAAGAGAAAGAGAGGCAATTGTTTCATGTTGCTTTGCACTGGCCTCTGGGTTGATGGTCGAGTGGGATTTAGTGTGCGCCTGGATGCATGCGGCAGAGCTAAAGTTTCTGGAGGATGGAGGAAAGAAGAACAGCAAGGAGAGCACTGCAGACACTGAGGCGACTTTTAACTGCCTGAAGAAGAGGGGAGCACCTCGGCCTTTCCCTTTATTTCCTTCCCCATTTTTTTTTATATCTCCCCATATCCATCCTGCTATGTCATATACCGTCTTTGTTTCTGCATTTAAATACTCAAACATATCTTTCTATCTACCTATCTGAGTTTAAAAAGCTTTCGTTCCTTCATTGGCTGCTCTCTAATCTATAATGGCTGTTATTTCTATCCATACTTCTTGAGGGAGGTAACATTTCTGGATAAGGTGTGTAAAAGTGTTTTACTTGCAGGAAAGAGCATGGATAACAGCTAAAATGTTGGGCAAGTGCAGTATGTCCTCCACAGTATAGTTGAAAGCAGCACAGCTTGTAACTGTGTCATTTAAACATGCACACCCTGATCTAGACCATGATCACCAGTCTAGCAACAGAGGTATAATGGCAAATGAAGAATTAGTATCAAAAATCATCAACTTATCTACTGGAGTAGCCATTGACTTTTGACATTAACATAAATGTGAACCTAAATAACATTTTTAGATATATTAATATTTCAGTCATATATCTTTCTCGTGGAACTTTGAGTTCCCTTTATTTGGAACTCAATGACATAAATATGCTATGGCATGTGCTACAGTAGGTGTAATGGCAAACAATGTAAGATAATAAACAATTACCTCAAGTGTCAGACTGGACTCAGTTCTACTCAGCATTTACAATGTAAATTAATGGGTTGATCCTATAAATTGAACTTGAAAGAAAGAAAGGAAAGTGCCTTTCATGACCTCAGGACATTCCACAGTGCTTTACAGCCAATAAAGTGCTTTTGAACTTTAGTCACTGTTGTAATGTAAGAAATGCAGCAGCCAATATGCAGACACCTAGGTCCCAAACACAGCAATGGGATAATGGCCAGGTAGTCTGTTTTAGTGATGTTGGTTGAGGGACAAATATCAGTTCGAACATCGGAGAGAACTCCCCTGCTCTTCTACAAAATAACACCATGGGATCTTTTACATCCACCCGAGAGGGCAGGTGGGGCTTCAGTTTAACATCTCATCTGAAAGACATTCCTTCAGTATTATAGTGGAGTATTAACTTGGATTATGTGCTCAAGTCTCTGAAGTGGGGCTTGAACCCATGATCATCTGACTCAGAGGTGAAAGTGCTACCATTGAGCCACAGCTACCTCAAATATGCTTTATACAAATGTAAAATTAGAATTTGATGGCAGGTAAGGTTCACTAGGTTGATTCCTGAGGGGTTGTCTTAAGAAGAGTGGTTGAGCAGGGTGGGCCCATGCTCATTGGAATTTAGAGGTGATCTTATTGAAACGTATAAGATTCTGAGGGGGCTTGACAGGGTAGATGCAGAGTCGATGTTTCCCCTCATAGGGGAATCTAGAACTAGGGGGCATAGTCTCAGAATAAGTAATCGCACATTTAAAACGGAGATGAGGAGGAATTTCTTCTCTCAGAGGGTTGTGAATCTTTGGAATTCTCTGCCCCAGAGTGCTGTGGAGGCTGGGTCATTGAATATATTTAAGGTGGAGATGGATACATTTTTGAACGATAGGGGAATCAAGGGTTATGGGGAGCGGGCAGGGAAGTGGAGTTGAGGCCAAGATCGGATCAGTCATGATCTTATTGAATGGCAGAGCCGACTCAAGGGGCCAAATGGTCTACTCCTGCTCCTATTTCTATGTTCTTATAACTCATCTAAAAAAATAACTTGCATTTACATAGTGTCTTACACAACCTCAGGATGTTCTTGGTGCTTCATAGCCAATGGAGTATTTTTTAAGTGCAGTTACTGTTGCAATGTGACCAAATGCAGCAGCCAATTTGTGCACAGTAAGGTCCCACATCAGAAATGAGATAAATGACCAAATAATCATTTTTTTGGGTGGGTTGCTTGAGGGAAGAATGTTGGCCAGGACACCAGGTGTACTTCTTGCTGTTCTTCGAAAAGTGCCATGGGATCTTTTACATCCACCTGAGGGGGCAGACAGGGCTTCGGTTTAATACCTAATCCTAAAGACAGCACCTCAGACAATGCAGTACTCCCTCAGTACTGCACTGGAGTGTTAGCCTAGATTAGGTGATCAAATCTCTGGATTGGGGCTTGAGCCCATGAAGTATGTGACTTTGAAGTGAGAGTGTCACTGCTCAGCCAAGGCTGACCAACATAATGAATTAGGATTAGCAGAACCATTTGATCATATGCATACAGATGTTTTGAGTACAATGGAACCTATAATTTATTTCATAAAATTTAACTTGCATTGGTGCAATTCTCTGGGTGGTGCATGAAACTTCTGAAACTGACCTAAAGTGATAGGATGAAAGTTTTCTCTCTCTGACAGCTGTGAGGGTTCTAAGTGAAATGAGTTTAGCAGACCAAAACCCAATTACTGGCAGGGGTGATGCCCCAGCACAAAACAACCCACAATTCTACACTAATTGGCACTGAATTGGCAATTTCATTCAGATAGGCCATAGGTCTGGCTGGTGTGTGAAATAGAGTTGCCACATTGGTGCAGTAGGAGGTCTGGGTTCAGGGCATACTTTTGTGAGCTTTACCCTGCAGGTAACTCATGCTATACCTGATCTAGGAGTGTTCAATGCTTATACTGGGTAGCAAACTATTCCATTCCCTGACACCTTTCACCCTCACAAGCATAACGTTTACAAAACATCATAACACAAAAGAAATGGATAAAACAGTATGGTATATTATAAAGTGTTGTACCTGTATTACATACCATTAATGAAACTAAATAATTGATAATATTTTCTCAACGTTGATGATATTTTAACTGCAGACCATAGGAAACCATGATACTGGACAATACAAACAATACGCTATTGAATTTAGAGTGGCAGCACAAATCCTATGAAGAAATATAGAAACAAGATATCTTGACTTGCACTATACAGAATGTTTAGTGGGTAGTTCTGCAAGTCAAATACTCTGAAAGCATATTGCCACTCATTCTAGGTTTCAGCTTGTCAGAGAAAGCTGAATATAAATCCAAAAGTTGAGATTCCTTCACTGTATAGTCAACATGCTACAACAGATTCAGGTGTTTTTCTTGCAACACCTGTTGCTGCATTTAGGAAGTAACACTTGAGTTAATTCAGAGGTGATCCAAATTAGGTGCTTTAAGGTTTGAATTCAGAATATCTCTGCCCATGCCTCAGCCCATCGGCTGCTGAAACCCTCATCCATGCCTTTGTTACTTCCAGATTCGACTATTCCAACGCACTCCTGGCTGGCATCCCACATTTTGCACTCTAAAATTCAGCTCATCCAAAACTCTGCTGCATATATCTGAACTCGTACTATGTCTCGTTCACCATCACCCCTGTGGTCGCTGACCTACATTGGCTCCCGTTCCAGCAACAGCTCAAATTTAAAATTCGCATCCTTGTATTCAAATCCCTCCATAGCCTCACCCCTCCCTCTCTCTGTAACCTCTTCCAGTCCCACAGCTCTCTGAGATCTCTGCATTCCTCCATTCAGGCCTCTTGCACATTCCCAGTTTCCACTGCCCCATCATTGATGGCCGTGCTTTCAACTGCCTAGGCCCTAAGATTTGGAATTCCCTCCTTAAACCTTGATATGCCTCTCTCCGCCTTTAAGTCGCTCCTTAAAATCTACTTCTTTGGCCAAGCTTTTGTCACTTTCTTAATATCTCTTTATGTGGCTCAGTGTCAAATTTTGTTTGATTTCGCACCATTGAAGCACCTTACGATGTTTTACTATGTTAAAAAAGTACTATATAAATACAAGTTTTTGTTGTTGAATCAAATTCCTTGTTTGGAGATCTATCCTAATGCATTTGATTTTCCAATACTGTGATACTGTGGTGTCCTTCTAAAAAAAATTAAAATTGTTCGTAAAAGTCATTGCAGGAACCTGGACCAGTTAATAGTTCATTCAGCTGTTCTATTAAAAAAAGCTGTGAAACAAAGCAAACCACTTGAACTCTGTGTCATGACTTCAACATGTTAAGCAAAGTTCACAGAATGTAGAAACGACAGGCAGCATTTGGTTAATATGGATGGGGTTTAGCACGGTTGTTATCTGGTGCCTGACTCCAGTCATGACACAGCAGCCGCGACTGTGCATCTGTGCCTACATGAAAAATTTGTCATCTAGCGGCATGAGATGCACATTGAAATGTGCTAGAAATGGAATCAGTTACCTTAATTAGATGCACCGGGAAATCTGCAATTAGTCTCAAGCCCCTAATGACTAGGTGCTATATTCCTGCATGGCAGAAGTCGGACACTATATTCAGGGTACCTCCTACTGGCTACATGAAGCAGCATGTACTCTTGGAGTCTGTGATTGGCCTGTTCTTTCCATGTAGTATAGAAGCCTGATAGGGCAGAGAAAAGTCACCATATGGATTAATGTAATCAAAGTTGTATAGAACTTAAGAAAAGGAACAAAGAAAAGAATATTCAGGTCTTCATACAGGCCAATGTTCAAAACCTCTTCAGGAAATTTTCAGCTACTTCATTCTTTGAATTAAAGCCGTCATCCCTCTACTTTCTGTTAAACTCAGACCGCCCCTTAAATATATATTTTAGAGGAGTCTACCGCCTTGAAAAAACATCACGCACATCTGCACAGCCAAATTCGAAAACACTCAGCATAGCATGGCCATAGTTCCTGGAAAAGTTTTGATAACAACTATTTTTTTGGGGTAGTTTCAAAGATGCACCCTAGAAGAAGAAAGAAAGACTTGCATTCATATAGCGCCTTTCATGACCACCGGTTGCCTCAAAGCACTTTACAGCTAATGAAGTACTTTTGGAGTGTAGTCACTGTTGTAATGTAGGAAATGTGGCAGCCAACTTGCGCATAGCAAACTCCGACAATCAGCAATGTGATACTGACCAGATAATCTGTTTTTTCTTTTGTTATTTTGATTTAAGGATAAATATTGGCCAGGACACCGGGGAGAACTCCCCTGCTGTTCTTCAAAATAGTGCCATGGGATCTTTTACACCCATCTGAGAGAGCAAACGGGGCCTCGGTTTAACATTTCATCCGAAAAACAGCACCTCCGACAGTGCAGGTTCCTTCAGCACTGTACTGGAGCGTCAGCCTAGATTTTTTTGTGCTTACATCCCTGGAGTGGGACTTGGACCCACAACCTTCTGGCCCAGAGGCAAGCATGCTACCACTGAGCCACAGCTGAGTAGCTATGGTTCAAACACATCACGATTAGGAGAATCAACTTAGGTCCCTCCGCGTACACTAAACTAGAACCATGTGGTTTCCCTGTTACAAGAATTTTTTGCAAGGTGTCACAGCCCCTTTAATTATATTTTTGTTCTCATTTATATATTATTTTCTATTTTCCTCTGATTTATTTTGCTATTTTATTTTTGCATGGCGTGGCTTCTTTAAATACATGCCTCTATATAAATAGATCATTTAAAAAAATGGGTTATATTTGAATTTGTTTACCAAACTCACCATCGCCTGCTGCTGATGCCATTTATCTTCTGAAAAAGTACAAAGACGAAGATTTTGCAGTTGAATCTATTATTATGCCTCAGAAAAAACTTGTGCTGTTGGGGAGGGGGTGGGGTTGGGGCGTGGAGGGGGCGCATGGTGCAGAGGGCAGTGGGGGGAGGAATCTGCAACATAAAATAAATCTAAGAAAAGCAAGAAAATCTGTCTGCTGTCTGGAGGATTTAAGCAAGCAGAAAAAAAAAAGTAGAATGCACTGACTTTAAACAAAAAGGTAAATGGTACATTTTAGACTCAGACTCAGTCTAAAATGTACTATTTCAAATAATACCCTATTTCCCTGATGTTATAAAATAATATTGCTACTGCCATCACCTCCAATCAGGTTATATAATTTAAAATGAAGCCAAAACATTCCCATTGTTCATAATGCAGGAATCAGAACCATAAACAAATTAATTGGTGTATCGAGGTTTTGACTGGGCCTTTTGGCCAGCACTTGCATTAACACCAGCAATGGGGACCCTCTGGATTTTTAGTGCCTGAGGGTAGAAAGCAATTATAAAAACATGACTCTCCCAGATCAGCTTTCAACTTCACCATGTCTCTGTTTTATTGATGGAAGACTGAGGGAAGATTCAAATCAACCATCTTTAAATTCTTTCCAGCAGCAAAGTGCCAAACTCATTAGCTTTTCCTCTGTAAATTATGGCACCTCTATCTTTTATTCAATATTTGCCTGTTTTTGTCCTTATGACTGTATAATTGACTACTTAATGCATAATTTATCACATACAATTATAGATTTTTAAGTGTAACTAAGGGTGACATTTTAGCATTGAAAAATCTAAAATTCCAGAAGAAAATTATAGTTGTGTACACTTTTAACACACTTCCATTATAAAAATCTGCACGGTTGGTACTTTTCCATAGTGTTTGTTTATAATATAAAACTTGTGTAACTTGTTTGACTAAATTATATTTAACTATGCAATCAGAACAGTGCAAAATAGTACCTTACATGTACTTTCTGAATGTTAATTCTCCTTCAATTATAATTGTGTGTGCATATGGGAAAATACGCAAGGCACTAGGCAGCCTGAATTCCAAGTGTACAAGTGTCTACATTTTGGTACATCAGTGACAAAATCCTCATGTGTATGAGTATCCTAAGTGAGACAGGCATTGTTTCCTGACATGGCTGTCCTATTTTCACTACTGACCCAATGGGGTATACTGATTGTAGTCTCTTCAAATGAGAGTAGATCATGCATCCGGTTGTATGTGAGCTGACTTCGCAGTCGGTGCCCTCCTGCAGTGGTATGCCGCCGCATGCTGCTCCCTCTGATGGCCCCGGCCTGCTGATGGTCTTGCAGGCCGGGACCGTGCCGATTTCCGGGCCGGGCCGATGCACGCGGCTCCCTCTAAGGAAGTGATCGGGGTCCAGGAGAGGCGTGAGTCTGAGGCCCAGAAGAGGCAAAGGCCCAGGGGCAGCATGAGCCAGCCCACACTGCTATATGTGTGCGCGCTCGCTCCTTGCAAAGAGCTGGTCGCCAGTCATCTTGGGTAATCCTTGCCACTGGACCATGACCTAGCTCTGTCAAGCCCGTGTGGTGGCTGGTGTGCAACGGCCACCACATGTTAAAAAAATCCACACACAGGCATCTTCCACCCTCCAAGATGTAGTTCGGGACCTGGAATATTAGGTCCTTCATTGAAACACCTGTGAATTCATTCCTTTTTGGCGTGGAAGCAAGTCATCCTCGCTTTGAGGGACTGCCTATGATAATGTATGTAAGCATTATTATTATACAGTTTTCCATATTATGCTGTTGGCTTTTTATGTCAACTAAGAAGACCAATGGGTTACAAATTCCAGTGGCAGCATCTGCCCCAATAGGAATTTTGAGTAAATGTAGTACTGATTCCAATAGTCCACATGGAGAAGGGATATATTAATTTTGTAGAATCACACACTGTTACAGCACAGTCAGAGCCCATTTGGCCCATTGTGCCAGCTCTTTGAAGGAGCTATTAATTTGCCCCACTCCCCTCTCCCCACAAGTATTTTTCCAGTTCACTTTTGAAAGTTAGTTGAATTGCTTCCACTAACCTTTCGGGTTGTGCAGTCCAGACATAACAACTTGCTGCATAAAAAAAAAATTCTCTTAATCTCCCCATTGGTTCTTTCGCTAATTTTACATAAAATAACCAAACCAGCCAAGTTTACATAACAAATTTTACCAGGGGTTTAATCAATACAGGATGAGAATAAACCTAGGGTAATGCTTGTAGCAAAAACAGTGTCATAGAAGAGTATCTGAAGAGGTGTTTGAGTTGTTAGTGTGTCAGCAAAAATTCTATACTCCACTATTCCTTTACTTCTGAGCTCATCTTATTTACAAACAAACATTGAGCTTGGGAGATATACCATCGCATTGCAGCAACTACAATCCAGTTACAAAAATGAAAGATAAGAAAAGATGCTTCGTACCATGTAATTAAACTGGACATTTAAAAAGGATGCAGTTATTTGCAATGTACACATGTTCTGATTGGCTTTACATTATCACATGACCTGATTGCTGATTGGTCCCCTTAGATGATAAGACCCGCTCAGAAGTTTCTGAGTGACTTTGCAAAGTGTAATTCGAGCCGTTCTGACTTCAGAACTCAGAGAGCATAGAGCTCCCCAACCCAGAAAAAGCATCCCCCAGCCAAAGTTCCTGACCCCATCCCAGCTCAAGACATGAGATCCCCCAGTCCAAGTTCCTGACCCCATTCAAGCCCAAGTTCATGCCTCTCCAGCCCAAGTTCCTGACCTCAGCCCAAGTTCCTGACCTTACTTCCACCCCCGCCATAGATGGGGCATTGTGTATGGGTCACGGATTATTAGCAAATTTATCGAGTATGAAGTGAATAGTGACAGTGTCATGACTTTCGGATTTCATCCACTCCAATGATATCCCTTGTAACACACACACCGAGCTTTCAGGGGTGGGATTGGCAGAACGTGATCCATCTTCCCTGAGTTCCCTCTCTCCCCTCCGATCCCCTCTCCCGCTTCCCCTCTCTCTCCCCCAGCCTCTGTCTCTCTCCACCCCTCCGTGTCTCTCTCCTCCCCCCGTGTCTCTCTCTCTCTCCTCCCCCCATGTCTCTCTCTCTGTTCCCTCCCCGTGTCTCTCTCTCTGTCCCCTCCCTGTGTCTCTCTCACCCCCCGTGTCTCTCTCCCCCTCCCCCCGTGTCTCTCTTTCTCCACCCCGTGTCCCTCTCCCCCCCCGTGTCTCTTTCTCTGTCCCCTCCCCCTGTCTCTCTCCCTCTGCCCCCCCGTGTCCCTCTCTCCCTCCCCGTGACTCCCTCTCCCCCCGTGACTCTCTCTCGCCCACCCCCTTGTCTCTCTCTCTCCCCATGTCATAACATAAGAACATAAGAGCATAAGAATTAGGAACAGGAGTAGGCCATCTAGCCCCTCGAGCCTGCTCCGCCATTCAATAAGATCATGGCTGATCTGGTCATGGACTCAGCTCCACTTACCCGCCCTCTCCCCGTAACCCTTAATTCCCTTATTGGTTAAAAATCTATCTATCTTTGACTTGAAAACATTCAATGAGCCAGCCTCAACTGCTTCCTTGGGCAGAGAATTCCACAGATTCACAACCCTCTGGGAGAAGAAATTCTTTCTCAACTCGGTTTTAAATTGGTTCCTCCGTATTTTGAGGCTGTGCCCCCTAGTTCTAGACTCCCCTACCAATGGAAACAACCTCTCTGCCTCTATCTTGTCTATCCCTTTCATGATTTTAAATGTTTCTATAAGATCACCCCTCATCCTTCTGAACTCCAACGAGTAAAGACCCAGTCTACTCAATCTATCATCATAAGGTAACCCCCTCATTTCTGGAATCAGCCTAGTGAATCGTCTCTGTATCCCTTCCAAAGCTAGTATATCCTTCCTCAAGTAAGGTGACCAAAACTGCATGCAGTACTCCAGGTGCGGCCTTACCAATACCTTATACAATTGCAGCAAGACTTCCCTGCTTTTGTACTCCATCCCTCTCGCAATGAAGGCCAACATTCCATTCGCCTTCCTGATTACCTGCTGCACCTGCAAACTAACCTTTTGGGATTCATGCACAAGGACCCCCAGGTCCCTCTGCACCACAGCATGTTGTAATTTCTCCCCATTCAAATAATATTCCCTTTTACTGTTTTTTTCCCCAAGGTGGATGACCTCACACTTTCCGGCATTGTATTCCATCTGCCAAACCTTAGCCCATTCGCTTAACCTATTCAAATCTCCTTGCAGCCTCTCTGTGTCCTCTACACAACCCGCTTTCCCACTAATCTTAGTGTCATCTGCAAATTTTGTTGCACTATACTCTGTCCCCTCTTCCAGGTCATCTATGTATATTGTAAACAGTTGTGGTCCCAGCACTGATCCCTGTGGCACACCACTAACCACTGATTTCCAACCCGAAAAGGACCCATTTATCCCGACTCTCTGCTTTCTGTTCGCCAGCCAAATTTCTGTCCATGCTGATACATTTCCACTGACTCCGCATACCTTTATCTTCTGCAGTAACCTTTTGTGTGGCACCTTATCGAATGCCTTTTGGAAATCTAAATACACCACATCCATCGGTACACCTCTATCCACCATGCTCGTTATATCCTCAAAGAATTCCAGTAAGTTAGTAAAACATGATTTCCCTTTCATGAATCCATGCTGCATCTGCTTGATTGCACTATTCCTATCTAGATGTCCCGCTATTTCTTCCTTAATGATAGTTTCAAGCATTTTCCCCACTACAGATGTTAAACTAACCGGCCTATAGTTACCTGCCTTTTGCCTGCCCCCTTTTTTAAACAGAGGCGTTACATTAGCTGCTTTCCAATCCGCTGGTACCTCCCAAGAGTCCAGAGAATTTTGGTAGATTATAACGAATGCATCTGCTTTAACTTCCGCGTTTCTTTTAATATCCTGGGATACATTTCATCAGGACCAGGGGACTTGTCTACCTTCAGTCCCATTAGTCTGTCCAGCACTACCCCCCGAGTGATAGTGATTGTCTCAAGGTCCTCCCTTCCCACATTCCTGTGGCCTGCAAATTTTGGCATTGTTTTTGTGTCTTCCACTGTGAAGACGGAAGCAAAATAATTGTTTAAGGTCTCAGCCATTTCCACATTTCCCATTATTAAATCCCCCTTTTCATCTTCTAAGGGACCAACATTTACTTTAGTCACTCTTTTCCGTTTTATATATCTGTAAAAGCTTTTACTATCTGTTTTTATGTTTTGCGCAAGTTTACCTTCATAATCTATCTTCCCTTTCTTTATTGCTTTTTTAGTCATTCTTTGCTGTTGCTTAAAATTTTCCCAATCCTCTAGTTTCCCACTAACCTTGGCCACCTTATACGCATTGGTCTTTGATTTGATACTTTCCTTTATTTCCTTGGTTATCCACGGCTGGTTATCCCTTCTTTTGCCGCCCTTCTTTTTCACTGGAATATATTTTTGTTGCGCACTATGAAAGAGCTCCTTAAAAATCCTCCACCGTTCCTCAATTGTGCCACTGTTTAGTCCTTGTTTCCAGTCTACTTTAGCCAACTCTGCCCTCATCCCACTGTAGTCCCCTTTGTTTAAGCATAGTATGCTCGTTTCTGACACAACTTCCTCATCCTCAATCTGTATTACAAATTCAACCATATTGTGATCACTCATTCCGAGAGGATCTTTTACTAGGAGATCATTTATTTTTCCTGTCTCATTACACAGGACCAGATCTAAGATGGCTTGCTCCCTTGTCGGTTCTGTTACATACTGTTCTAAGAAACAATCCCGTATGCATTCTATGAACTCCTCCTCCAGGCTACCCCGTGCGATTTGATTTGACCAACCGATATGTAGGTTAAAATTCCCCATGACTACTGCCGTTCCTTTTTCACATGCCTCCATTATTCCCTTGATTATTGCCTGCCCCACCGTGAAGTTATTATTTGGGGCCTATAAACTATGCCGACCAGTGACTTTTTCCCCTTACTATCTCTAATCTCCACCCACAATGATTCAACATTTTGTTCATTGGAGTCAATATCATCCCTCACAACTGCCCTGATATCATCCTTTATTAACAGAGATACCCCACCTCCTTTCCCTTTTTGCCTATCTTTCTGAATCGTCAGATACCCCTGTATGTTTAATTCCCAGTCTTGGCCACCCTGCAACCACGTTTCTGTAATGGCCACCAAATCATACCCATTTGTAATGATTTGTGCCGTCAACTCATTTACTTTATTTCGAATGCTGCGTGCATTTAGGTAGAGTGTTTTCATCCTAGTTTTTAAACCATGATTTTTAGTTTTGACCCCTCCTGCAGCCCTTTTATATTCAGTGGCCCTTTTTGTTTCTTGCCTTTGGTTTCTCTGCCCTCCACTTTTACTTATCTCTTTTCTGTCTTTTGTTTTTGTCTCCTTTTTGTTTCCCTCTGTCTCCCTGTATTGGTTCCCATCCCCCTGCCATATTAGTTTAACTCCTCCCCAACAGCACTAGCAAACACTCCCCCTAGGACATTGGTTCCGGTCCTGCCCAAGTGCAGACCGTCCGGTTTGTACTGGTCCCACCTCCCCCAGAACCTGTTCCAATGCCCCAAGAATTTGAATCCCTCCCTGTTGCACCACTGCTCAAGCCACATATTCATCTGTGCTATCCTGTGATTCCTACTCTGACTAGCACGTGGCACTGGTAGCAATCCTGAGATTACTACTTTTGAGGTCCTACTTTTTAATTTAGCTCCTAGCTCCTTAAATTCGTCTCGTAGGACCTCATCCCTTTTTTTACCTATGTCGTTGGTACCAATGTGCACCACGACAACTGGTGTTGTCCCTCTCTCTCTCTCTCTCCTCCTCCCTCCCTCCCATGTCTCCCTCTCACCCCCCATGTCTCTCTATCTCTACCCCACCTCCGTCCCCAGCCCCCCGCCCGCCTGCCTACCTTCAATGTTTTCTCTCCTACAGGAGGCCGTGAAAATGTTTAAAAAAATGGAAAAGCTGGAAGCAAATCTGGAAGCGGCAGAAACTGTTTCAGCAGCAGACTCCACACGTGATCCAACGTGGTCGTTGCGGGCCCCACTTCTGGTTGTGGTTCCGGATCTGAGGAGTCGGGGGCAGAGTCCAGAGGAATGCAGGCGCAGAAAACAAACAGTGCAAATATTCACTCTGATTTAAAAACAATAGTACTGGACTAAATACAATTTGTTGTTTTTACCTATAACCAATATAGGGACCGCCATTGTGTTACGGTGCATGGGCTGTGCAAGTATATTTGCTCCAGTGCATTCCCCATACACAGAGGGGACCTACGCAGTTTTTCTGTGGTCCCCTCACCTACATACAGCTGGTGCACTCCCAGAACAATTTGTATCTCCTTAAAGCCGTACTTGCACTTCCTGTTGGCTGCAAATTGTCTGATTCTGCTTCCTCTGCTGTACATTGTGCTGAGATGAGCCTGGAATCTTCCATCTTCCAAGCGGAGGGAGGACAACTTCCTTTTCTAGGAGAACCCTGGAGGCCATGCTGAGGGAGATGATGGCAAGAGGAGGTGCCAATTTTGGATGTGAGCCTTAGAAGAGTGCAGCCAAGAATGCCTGCCACGTGATGGCCAAGTAGCTGATTACAGTTTCTGCAGTCATAGAAACATAGAAACATAGAAAATAGGTGCAGAGCAGGCCATTCGGCGATTCTAGCCTGCACCGCCATTCAATGAGTTCATGGCTGAACATGAAACTTCAGTACCCCCTTCCTGCTTTCACGCCATACCCCTTGATCCCCCGAGTAGTAAGGACTTCATCTAACTCCCTTTTGAATATATTTAGTGAATTGGCCTCAACTACTTTCTGTGGTAGAGAATTCCACAGGTTCACCACTCTCTGGGTGAAGAAGTTTCTCCTCATCTCGGTCCTAAATGGCTTACCCCTTATCCTTAGACTGTGACCCCTGGTTCTGGACTTCCCCAACATTGGGAACATTCTTCCTGCATCTAACCTGTCCAAACCCGTCAGAATTTTAAACGTTTCTATGAGGTCCCCTCTCACTCTTCTGAACTCCAGTGAATACAAGCCCAGTTGATCCAGTCTTTCTTGATAGGTCAGTCCCACCATCCCGAGAATCAGTCTGGTGAATCTTCGCTGCACTCCCTCAATAGCAAGAATGTCCTTCCTCAAGTTAGGAGACCAAAACTGTGCACAATACTCCAGGTGTGGCCTCACCAAGCCCTGTACAACTGTAGCAACACCTCCCTGCCCCTGTACTCAAATCCCCTCGCTATGAAGGCCCACATGCCATTTGCTTTCTTAACCGCCTGCTGTACCTGCATGCCAACCTTCAATGACTGATGTACTATGACACCCAGGTCTCGTTGCACCTTCCCTTTTCCTAATCTGTCACCATTCAGATAATAGTCTGTCTCTCTGTTTTTACCACCAAAGTGGATAACCTCACATTTATCCACATTATACTTCATCTGCCACACATTTGCCCACTCACCTAACCTATCCAAGTCACTCTGCAGCCTCATAGCATCCTCCTCGCATTTCACACTGCCACCCAACTTAGTGTCATCCGCAAATTTGGAGATACTACATTTATTCCCCTCGTCTAAATCATTAATGTACAATGTAAACAGCTGGGGCCCCAGCACAGAACCTTGCGGTACCCCACTAGTCACTGCCTGCCATTCTGAAAAGTACCCATTTACTCCTACTCTTTGCTTCCTGTCTGACAACCAGTTCTCAATCCATGTCAGCACACTACCCCCAATCCCATGTGCTTTAACTTTGCACATTAATCTCCTGTGTGGGACCTTGTCGAAAGCCTTCTGAAAGTCCAAATATACCACATCAACTAGTTCTCCTTTGTCCACTTTACTGGAAACATCCTCAAAAAATTCCAGAAGATTTGTCAAGCATGATCTCCCTTTCACAAATCCATGCTGACTTGGACCTATCATGTCACCATTTTCCAAATGCGCTGCTATGACATCCTTAATAACTGATTCCATCATTTTACCCACTACTGAGGTCAGGCTGACCGGTCTATAATTCCCTGCTTTCTCTCTCCCTCCTTTTTTAAAAAGTGGGGTTACATTGGCTACCCTCCACTCGACAGGAACTGATCCAGAGTCATTGGAATGTTGGAAAATGACTGTCAATGCATCCGCTATTTCCAAGGCCACCTCCTTAAGTACTCTGGGATGCAGTCCATCAGGCCCTGGGGAATTATCGGCCTTCAATCCCATCAATTTCCCCAACACAATTTCCCGACTAATAAAGATTTCCCTCAGTTCCTCCTCCTTACTAGACCCTCTGACCCCTTTTATATCCGGAAGGTTGTTTGTGTCCTCCTTAGTGAATACTGAACCAAAGTACTTGTTCAATTGGTCTGCCATTTCTTTGTTCCCCATTATGACTTCCCCTGATTCTGACTGCAGGGGACCTATGTTTGTCTTTACTAACCTTTTTCTCTTTACATACCTATAGAAACTTTTGCAATCCGCCTTAATGTTCCCTGCAAGCTTCTTCTCGTACTCCATTTTCCCTGCCCTAATCAAACCCTTTGTCCTCCTCTGCTGAGTTCTAAATTTCGCCCAGTCCCCAGGTTCGCTGCTATTTCTGGCCAATTTGTATGCCACTTCCTGGGCTTTAATACTATCCCTGATTTCCCTAGATAGCCACGGTTGAGCCACCTTCCCTTTTTTATTTTTATGCCAGACAGGAATCTACAATTGTTGTAATTCATCCATGCGGTCTCTAAATGTCTGCCATTGCCCATCCACAGTCAACCCCTTAAGTATCATTCGCCAATCTATCTTAGCCAATTCACGCCTCATACCTTCAAAGTTACCCTTCTTTAAGTTCTGGACCATGGTCTCTGAATTAACTGTTTCATTCTCCATCCTAATGCAGAATTCCAGCATATTATGGTCACTCTTCCCCAAGGGGCCTCGCACAATGAGATTGTTAATTAATCCTCTCTCATTACACAACACCCAGTCTAAGATGGCCTCCCCCCTAGTTGGTTCCTCAACATATTGGTCTAGAAAACCATCCCTTATGCACTCCAGGAAATCCTCCTCCACCGTATTGCTTCCAGTTTGGCTAGCCCAATCTATGTGCATATTAAAGTCACCCATTATAACTGCTGCACCTTTATTGCATGCACTCCTAATTTCCTGTTTGATGCCCTCCCCAACATCACTACTACTGTTTGGAGGTCTGTACACAACTCCCACTAACGTTTTATACCCTTTAGTGTTCTGCAGCTCTACCCATATAGATTCCACATCATCCAAGCTAATGTCTTTCCTAACTATTGCATTAAGAGGTCATCCATTCAAATGAGAAAGAAATTCAATACCTTGAAGAAGTTTGACTGCTGCACTTATCTCTTAATAGTGTACTGCACAGACTTGCTGCTCACCAACTATGTATTCACATCAGATTTCCTTATCTTTACACACCTTTGCTCTTTCTAACAGTCGCACCAGGTAGCCCAAATTCGTGGCTTAGTCTATCTTTCACCTTCCCTGTAAACCTCTCACAGATGGAAGATGGAACTGTAACACACTCTCCTAATATCTACTTGCATGCTGAGGCAGAAGGCCCATGCATTTACCACCACCCTGTACTACTCATCTGCCCATGAACATCTCCTCCAAGGAAGATGGAGAGTTAGGGGGCATAATTCTGAGATTCCCTCCCCAAACCAAAAATGTGGCAGTGTCGGACTCCTGCATAACGTGGGTGACCTGTGCATGCAAGGATCCATCAGAGGCATGTGTTCTGATGAAAGCAATGTGGGAATCAATTAATTCTTTAGAGAAGTTCTGAGGTTTTTTATTTGGCACTGAGCAGAACTCTCACCGACTCTCCACTGAGGAGAGTTCCATTACACCTAATGGCAGCATAAATGGAGGTATTCCTGGACTCTTCCAGATTCTCCCACTTGAAAGGAACTTGTCTGCTTTTCCCCCTGGGCTGGATTTAGTGTGGAACAGGAACAGGGCGGAAATCCACGGCCTTCTGGTGGGTAGTGCACCTGCTCTTCACTGAAAATATTGGGAAGAAGCCTGAATTGTAAAAACGTTTGGTATTTAAAGTTAAGAGATAAATACCACTTCACGTCAAATTTTCTCTGTAAATTTTAAAATGAAAGTCAATTACCAAGGCTTAAACTGGATGCTGCAAGGCAGTAACATAAGTAGGAGGAGGTTTAGTACAAGCACTAGTTGGCTCAACATCAACATGACAAGAATGAAGAGGAGAGTCATCGCAAATTCAAAGAAAGGAGGAGAAGTACTGACATTCACTTTAACTGGTGAACAAAAGCTTATTGACGATGAAACTAATGAGTGAGGATGTTGTAGATCTAGCCCATAACTTCATGCAGAATATCACATTCCAAATTTTGAAGATACAATGACATAGATGAATTTTTAAGGACTTTTGAATTGTTCGTAAACCATCATGAGTAGAACAAAAAAAATTTGGACAGCGAGATTGGTAACATGAGGTAGCGGTAAAAAGCCTACTGCATTTTTAGATGTTGGTCCATGTGATGAGAATGTAAAATAAGTGATTCTTACTGCTCAAAACCTGATGCCAGAAGTGTTTAGGCAGGAATTTTAAAAGTTTTAGAAACTCAGAACAGTACTTATAGAGAACTCGCAACAGAAATGCAGACTATTTGCATGCGCTTTGCTGCATTTTGCCCCATGGTTTTGTTGGGTGGTCTCCAATTTTTCTGTTTCTTTCCCCTTTACTTTAGTTCAGTGTTCTTTTGTTGCTGCTTTTGATGTCACACATGGCCAAGGGGTAAGGAAGAGGAGATTGTGAGGGATCAATAAATGCAGTTGCAATAACCCATGGAGGGTTTTGGCTACACCCATCGCTACCTGTGTTTATTGACCCTTTCACCTGTACCTGGACATGTAAGAGGAGACCTGTTTTTGCTGCCTCTGCTTCACAAGGCAGGCTGCTTAAGTTGTGTCATTTGCTGCACAATGGTCTGCACCCAACATCTGGCTTAGGGATGCATCCCCCATTGAAATAAAGGTTACCGCAGCATGAAGGTTCCATGCTACCAGATGCTTCAAAAACCCCTAGAGGCATCTGCCACATCAGGCAGTCTTCAATGCACAGATGTGCCCAGAAAATGACCACAACTATATTTTCAAAAGACAATACCTTTGTTGCTTTTCCTGTAGAAGGAGACATTAGGTAGACAGGGCACAGAGTGGGTGTCATTGTTTGATCAAATGTAAGATGATGGACATGGTACTCACGTGGGCATCAGGGCTCTTCAAAGCAATCTCGTGGCCTTTATGAACAGAAAGGGTTTGTACTGGATTATTGTGCAGCTGGTATCTGATCACACAAACATTAACATGCATGTCAATGGTCATTATCTAAAAAGCAGCCATGATGGCTTCATTAGCCCACAGTACCTGTATTATTTGAAGTGTATATCTCTTAGGAGAACAGGGCACTCCTTTGTTTTCATGGCTGATGACCCCACTGGGAAACCCTCTAAAGGCAGAGGAACACCTTGGCCTGGAAAAGTGGTTATGCACAGTGCTTTAACTGGTACCACCCAGAGGGTGTTGCAGTTCCCAATTTAGGATTATCCTATGGTTGATGGATTCCACAGGAAATGTGTAAAAAAATTGCCGCATATTCACACCTTGCTTCTAATATCAGCAAACTTCTTCCTTAACTTGTAGCCAGATGTGAGAGACTTGGGAGACTGCATTGACTCACTAGGTGACCTCCCTCCACTGGAACCTGTCCTTTCATTGGAGGGTGGCCTTCAGCCCAAATGGAGCCATCTTCTGTGGTGTATCTCCTGCAGTAGCCCCTCTATCCTGCAGCAGCAACATGGAGCAGCATTTCTCCCATGTCGCTGCTGTGAACAAATCACCCACTTTTCCACTACCACTGCTCTCCCTCTTATGGTGTGCTGGAGCCCTTTAACACCTGCTGCCTTGCAGGATTTCAAGCTCCCTGGATAAGTGTGCTATAGGCCAAGGTCTCTGGGTAAGGGTGCTTTCGGGAAAGCTCTCTGGGTAAATGTGCTATAGACCAAGCTCTCTGGGTAAGGGTGCTATAGACCGAGCTCTCTGGGTAAATGTGCTATAGACCAAGCTCTCTGTGTAAGGGTGCTATAGACCGAGCTCTCTGGGTAAATATGCTATAGACCGAGCACTCTGGGTAAATGTGCTATAGACCGAGCTCTCTGGGTAAATGTGCTATAGACTGAGCTCTCTGGGTAAATGTGCTATTGACCGAGCGCTCTGGGTAAATGTGCTATAGACCGAGCTCTCTGGGTAAGGGTGCTATAGACCGAGCTCTCTGGGTAAATGTGCTATAGACTGAGCTCTCTGGGTAAATGTGCTATAGGCAAAGCTCTCTGGGTAGATGTGCTATAGGCAAAGCTCTCTGGGTAAATGTGCTATAGACCGAGCTCTCTGGGTAAATGTGCTATAGACCGAGCTCTCTGGGTAAGGGTGCTATAGACCGAGATCTCTGGGTAAATGTGTTATAGACCGAGCTCTCTGGGTAAATGTGCTATAGACCGAGCTCTCTGGGTAAGTGTGCTATAGACCACAGTTTCTGGGTAAGTTTGCTATAGACCAAGCTCTCTGGGCAAGCTTTTCCTGTGCCAGTTGTCTGTTAAAATGAGGTGGAAAGATCCCCATTGCAAAATTTGGCATGACCCACTGACCTGAGCTGCTAGTACAGGTAAGTTTGTGCCTGTAAAAATTGAGTAAGTGCTCGATTTTTACCTGATCCATAAAATCAGGATGATAATATCCAAAAATAAACATTAAAGTGTGACACCCAGCAGTAGATTTAATGGTAAATTTCTATATGAAAGCACTGTGAATTAGTAGTTCTGTAACTATCGCACAGTTTTGCAGATGCTAAGTGATGGAAAGCTTGTGTGTATTGTAAAACTACACAGGATATTGAATGCTCTAAAACTTAATCTGCAACATGTATTTCTGAGCTTACAGATGTCACCAGGACTAACTTCCATCATTAGCATATCATTGTTATCTATGATGCAAAGATATTTTGTTTCATGATGTGATTTAATCAGTGTATTTTCTATTTTATGTGCCCAGCATATGCAGAATGACAGTGAATATAACTAGCCAAAGAATGGTGCAGGAACGGGTCCACTGACTTCCTCTCTGGCACGGCAGATCCTGCATGAATGTGATATTTAATATTCAATAAAGTTATTAATGCAAACTCCATATGCAAGTCTGAGAGCAGTTCAGGCTTCACTGCTCCTACCTGGTGTAGCAGACGCTGCAACAAATGTTTCTTACTGTGAAACAAAGAGTGCTTGCCAAATCACCTTGCTGGAATCCTTTCAAAACACTCTTATTCTCCTACGTTTTGATATACAACTCTGCCAAGAGTGACTCATATTCCAGGTTAGAAAGTTTACGGTGTCCAGAAACAAGTCATCATTTGTGGTGTTTCATTGCAAAAGCTTCGAGGTAATGATGTTGTTTGCAAAATGGAAGATTGTTTGCAAAATCTTCCATTTTGCAAACACGATCAACCCAGGTTTAATATACATTAAATGTATATTGATCTATATCTTAGCTATTGACATACATAGGATTATAAGCTATAACAAGCTCCGCCATCTCTGCCAAGGTTGAATTAAACCTGTTTTTTAAAAAAATGCACTGACAAGTGTCACACATAATTTTTCCGATGCATTTCTTGTTCTGAAAAGACTTGTGTACGGGAAATAGCTGAATCTAGTAGTGTTCTGACAACAAAAGTGTTTGTGTATAAAGTGCTTTTAAATGAAGTGATACATGATTCATGGAGTCCACTTTCAACTAATAGCAACTTCAACTTCGCAGTGATACATTTTGATCCATCCATTTGAGGCTTATTTTGTTGGCTACCTCTGTTGGAAACAGAAATTAAATACCGTGGGTAAAAATAGTATTTAACCAAATAGCCCACCATCAGCCTCGGTGCAAAGATTCTTAGAGTGACCTGTCTAAACAGCAGATAGTTTTAATAGCTAGTGTCAGCAAAAAAAATTCCATCATATATCTTTCACAGCATACTGCCCTGATTAAAATCTTAACTACAACATTTAAGATGTAGATGATACTAATAGATGGCTGGTGTTAACAAAACAAATTACAGGCTTCATAAAATCAGCCGACAATCAGATTGCTTGCTGGCAGATTGTCTTTAATGGCATCAAGTGCAGAGATTTAGAACAGCATCACAAGGAGTCTTGAGTATGCATTTATATATGCCCTTGGGGCACTGTCCAGTACACAACAAGGAGTTGTGGACTTTGTACAATTTAACCCTCTGTATTCCAGGAACATTTAACTGGAAATGACAAAATATTTATTTTTCCCAGTAAACTATAATTAGCAGCTATCTGGAGGAAATTCTTGAGCTTACTTTTTTCCCCACCAAAAATGATAATGGAACTACAGTTATGTTTCAGATGTTGAGCACTTTAGCAATCAAAAAAAAACCCCTGCTGTTTTGCTGTAAGCAGTAATTCTAATTTATTACTCTGTAACAATGACAGTCACTAGTATTCCACTATAAGTAGAAATAACCCATTTTCACTGGCGAACTGGATCATTCACCATCATTACATCCCAGATTCCTCATATAACAATCAGGCTTAGGGAGTACTTGATTGAAGGACATCTGCCAATTACTAGATCTGGGGATATTTCAAAACATTAAGCAAAATCTTGTGTCATCAAAACACAATGGGTATGATGTGGAGATCTTTAAAAGAGAAACTGCAATGCAGCAGAACTTGTGTGCATGCTTTGCGTACATTCTTTTTCCAGAAGCTGAACAATTTTCCATTTTCAGGCCTGTCATGTATCTCACACTACTGTATATAACTGTATCTTACCATGCTATACATGACTGTAACTAGATATGACCTGTAACCACAAGCATACTTTACCACCAGGGGTGCACTTGCAGGAGACACTGCATACCTGTTCCACACAGGTATATAAAGGCAGGTCTCAGGCAAGTGTGGCACTTGAGAGCTGTGAAATAAAGGTGCAGATCCAGAGTGACCTTGACTTCAGCATGTGCCTCGTGTAAGTCTGTACTTCAGGGTCAGGACTTTACGGTGGCGGCGAGTTACGGGATCACAGAATCCACAGAATGGTGACCAACGGCTCAGATGAGAAATACAATGCTGGAGACAATTGGGAGGACTTTATAGAAAGGCTCCAGCAAAGCTTTGTAACCAAAGACTGGTTGGGCGATGATAAGGCAGACAAGAGAAGAGCCCATCTCTTGACCAGCTGTGGCTCGAAAACATACGCCTTAATGAAGGACCTGCTGGCACCCGAGAAACCAGCAAGCAAGTCGTTTGAGGAGTTGAGCACACTGGTGAGAGACCACCTGAAGCCAGCGAGCAGCCAACACATGGCCAGACACAGGTTCTACAACTACAGACGCTGTGTGGGGCAGAGCATACCCGCCTTTGTGGTGGAACTTCGGAGGCTGGCTAGTTTATGTGAGTTCTCCGATGAACTAAGGAGAGAAGTACTGAGAGACTTTTTTATTGAAGGAATAGGCCACGCAGGCGTATTCCGAAAGCTTATAGAGACCAAGAACTTGACCCGAGAGGCAGCAGCACTGGTCGCACAGACATTCTTGGCAGGAGAAGAAGAAATGAGGTTGATCTATACTGCGGGTACGACAACTAACGAAACATCGGAACAAGGAGTTCACAGCGTGAAACAAGCTGCTACCCCCAAACACAGACAAAGGCAGGAGAGAAGGCCTTCAACAGCAGGCAGTGGCGCCAGAAGCCATCAAGGGTCACAGGAACGGCCGTTCACACCTCATCAACCCACAATGCGAGCAATCAACTACAGACTGAGAGAAGCTCAAGAGAGATCAGCCAGACGCAGTTCATCCTTCGGAAACAATGGAAGCGGTCTGTGCTGGAGATGTGAGGGAAGGCACTCAACAAGGGGGTGTCGATTTCAGCATGCTGTTTGCAGAAACTGCAACTATACAGGGCATCTGGCTCGCATGTGCAGAAAAACAGCAGCTCGGCTGGTATACGAATCAGAAGGGTCGGAAAGCGGATCAGAAGATGGTGGGGACAGTGCCCGGGACACCGAGGTACAGCGGGTCAACACGATCAATGTCCACTGTTCTTACAACAAGACGCCTCCAATAATGATGAGGGTCCTACTCAACGGGATACCCGTCAACATGGAACTGGACACGGGAGCTAGTCAATCTCTCATGAGCATCCAACAATTTGAACAACTGTGGCCGCACAAAAGCAACAGACCAAAACTCACAAGGATCGACACCAAACTAAGGACCTATACCAAAGGAATCGTCCCAGTCCTTGGCAGCGCCATGCTCTCGGTCACACACATAGGGTCGGTGAACCGACTTCCCCTGTGGATTGTCCCCGGAGATCTCCCAGCACTGTTGGGGAGAAGCTGGCTGGCAAAACTAAATTGGAAATGGGATGATGTTCACGCCATGTCGTCAGAGGAACGGACCTCCTGCTCAACAGTTCTAAGTCATTTTGAACATCTCTTTCAGCCAGGTGTGGGCACCTTCAAAGGGGCTAAAGTTAAAATCCACATCACACAGGATGCCAGACCGGTCCATCACAAGGCTAGAGCTGTACCTTATGTGATGAGGGAAAAGATTGAACACGAACTGGACCGGCTTCTGCGGGAAGGCATTATCTCACCCGTGGAATTTAGCGACTGGGCAAGTCCCATCGTCCCCGTTATGAAGCCTGATGGATCCGTACGAATCTGTGGGGATTACAAGTCAACCATAAACAGAGTCTCCCTACAGGACCAATACCTGCTGCCCAGAGCGGAGGACCTATTTGCCACATTGGCTGGAGGAAAACTTTTATCGAAACTAGATCTCACATCTGCGTATATGACGCAAGAACTGACCGAAGAGTCTATGCTACTCACCACCATCAACACACATCGAGGCCTTTTTGTGTACAATCGATGCCCATTCGGCATCAGGTCAGCAGCTGCTATATTCCAGTGCAACATGGAGAGTCTGCTCAAGTCTATCCCGGGGATGGTTGTGTCACGATGACATACTCATCACGGGCAGGGACACCGACTCCCATCTCCGCAATTTGGAGGAAGTACTCAGTCGATTGGATCGGGTAGGCCTAAGAGTTAAGAAATCTAAGTGTCTGTTTCTCGCGACCAAGGTTGAATTTTTGGGCAGAAGGATTGCCGCTGATGGAATCCGCCCAACAGAATCCAAAACGGAAGCAATTCGTCTGGCACCCAGGCCCCGGAATGTCACGGAACTGCGCGCCTCTCTCGGGCTACTCAATTACTTTGGGAACTTTATGCAGAACTTGAGCACGCTGCTGGAGCCTCTCCATGTGCTGCTCAGAAAGGGGTGCGATTGGTTTTGGGGGGACGCCCAAGAACGCGCCTTCAATAAGGCACGCAACCTTCTATGTTCCAACAGTGTTTTAGCCTTTTTTGACCCAGGTAAAAAGCTAATTCTTACATGTGATGCATCAGCGTACGGGGTCGGGTGCATTTTACAGCATGTCAATGATGCGGGTAAATTACAACCCATTGCTTATGCCTCCAGGTCACTTTCGCGGGCGGAGCGCGGGTACGGTATGGTTGAGAAGGAGGCGCTCGTGTGCGTGTACGGTGTCAAAAAGATGCACCAATACCTTTTCGGGGCCAAGTTCGCATTAGAAACCGACCACAAACCCCTCACGTCGCTGCTATCCCAGTGCAAGGCAATAAACGCCAACGCCTCGGCGCGCATTCAGCGGTGGGCACTCATGCTGCCGTCTTACAGCTACACAATAAGGCACAGACCAGGCACAGACAACTGTGCCGACACGCTTAGCAGGCTACCCCTGGCGACCACGGAAGGGTCCGACGAACAGGACTGTGAGATGGTCATGGCAATCAATGCCTTTGAATCCATAGGTTCGCCCATGACGGCTCGCCAAATCAGAGCCTGGACGACCAGCGACCCCACGTTATCCTTAGTCAAAAGATGTGTTTTAACTGGTGACTGGGCAGAGGCTCGTGAATCCTGCCCCGAGGAGATCAAACCTTTCCATAGGCGCATGCATGAATTATCACTACAGGCAGACTGCCTGATGTGGGGCAGCCGCGTAGTTATGCCCTTGCGAGGCAGAGAGGCGTTTGTCCGGGAGCACCACCGCGAGCACCCGGGGATCGTCCTTATGAAGGCCATAGCCAGGTCCCACGTCTGGTGGCCTGGCATTGACGCGGACTTGGAGCTCTGTGTCCGGCGGTGCACCATTTGTGCCCAACTCAGCAATGCCCCCAGGGAGGCCCCCCTAAGCCCATGGCCCTGGCCCACCAAACCGTGGTCGTGGGTGCATGTAGACTACGCGGGCCCATTCATGTGCAAAATGTTCCTCGTAGTCGTCGATGCATTTTCAAAGTGGATCGAGTGCACCATTTTAAACTCGAGCACCACTCCACCACTGTGGTGAGCCTTAGAACCATGTTTGCAACGCGCGGAATTCCTAACATATCGGTCAGTGATAATGGTCCGGTGTTTCACCAGCGCAGAATTTCAAGATTTTATAGTTGACCACAGTATAAATCACGTTAAGACGGCACCGTTCAAGCTAGCCTCCAATGGCCAGGCGGAGCGAGCAGTGCAAATTGTTAAACAAGGCATGCTAAAAATCCAAGGTCCCTCGCTGCAGAGCCGCCTGTCGCGACTGCTGCTGGCATACAGATCTCATCCGCATTCGTTGACTGAGGTTTCCCCCGCGCAACTATTGATGAAATGGACCTTAAAGACGATGCTCTCGTTAATCCTCCCAGACATGCATGAAATTGGAGAGGCAAAGCGCCGGAAGCTAACTGAGTACTATGACCGAAATTCGAGGGGGTGGTGGAATGAGATAGGGGACAATGTGTTTGTGCTAAACTATGGCAGGGGTCCTAAATGGCTTGCAGGGATAGTAACAGGCAAGGAAGGAAACAGGCTACTGGTGGTACAAATGGACAATGGCCAAACCTGCTGGAGGCATATAGACCAA
This sequence comes from Pristiophorus japonicus, assembly GCF_044704955.1. Lineage (NCBI taxonomy): Eukaryota > Metazoa > Chordata > Chondrichthyes > Pristiophoridae > Pristiophorus > Pristiophorus japonicus. Next base: position 280,151,274 of record NC_091979.1, read on the forward strand.
GTAAAAAGTCGATTCACCAACAGCACTGCAGAACCAGAGGCAGACTACAATGTGGAACTCACACCACACATGGTGGACAGACAGAGGGAACAACCTGAGGAAAGGGCAGTCTCAACAGACAGCCAAGGCGAGATACTAGCAATCATACTGAACAAAACAGACAGCCCAGGTGAGATACCAGCAATCACACTGAAAGAAAAACAGGCACCAAGGCAAACAACTGAACCACAACTAAGACACTCCACGCGAGAGCGTAGACCACCTGAGAGACTGAATCTATAAAGACAATAAGACCTTGGGGGAGGGTGATGTCATGTATCTCACACTACTGTATATAACTGTATCTTACCATGCTATACATGACTGTAACTAGATATGACCTGTAACCACAAGCTTACCTTACCACCAGGGGTACACTTGCAGGAGACACTGCATACCTGTTCCACGCAGGTATATAAAGGCAGGTCTCAGGCAAGTGTGGCCCTTGAGAGCTGTGTAATAAAGATGCAGGTCCAGAGTGACCTTGACTTCAGCATGTGCCTCGTGTAAGTCTGTACTGCAGGGTCAGGACTTTACAAGGCCACTTATGGATAATCTCAAGCTTCTCCACCTTTGTACATTAAGGGTAGGATGATGGGCTCAAATGGTGAATCCTTTGGAGTAACAGCCCAGCCTGCTGTGGTTACAGGTTGATGGTTTGAAAATAAAAAAATTAATATCGTAATGGAAAGTCATTGTTTTTCCTTGATGCGGAACAGGCCATCGGACCTCCAGGAATATAAGGTCCATTTTATCCATCAATTTTCTACCCTTTCTTCAGAGACTCTCCGACTTTGGATGAAATATGATTCCATAGGTGTCAGCAGCCAGTACTACTTCACCCAAGTGAATCAATACAGTGGATATTGGCAGGCTATTCATTGATAAATGCATCAAAACTGTGACTCATCATGACCTCAGCCAGTATCCCTCAACCGGTATCCCTCAGCCAATATCACGCAGCCAATATCCCTCAGCCAATATCGCTCAGCAGGTATCCCTCAGCCAATATACCTCAGCCCATGTCCCTCAGCCGGTATTCCTCAGCCAATATCCCTCAGCGGATAATACTCAGCCAATATCCGCCCCACCCAGTATTCCCACACCCAGTATCCCCCCACCCAGTATCCCCCCACCCATTATCCCCACACACAGTATCCCCACCCCTACTATCCCCACATCCAGTATCCCCACACGCATAACCCCCATGCCTGGTATTCCCAAACCCAATATCCACACACTCAGTATCCCCACACCCAGTGTCCTCAAACCCAGTATCACCCCGCCCAGTATCCCCCCCACCCAGTATCCCCACACACAGTATCCCCACACCAACTATCCCCTCATCCAGTATCCCCACACCCACTATCCCCAAAGCCAGTACCCCACACCCAGTATCACCACACCGAATATCCCCCACACCCCTTATTCCCTCGTCCTGTATCCGCACACCCAGTATCCCCACATCCAGTATCCCCACACGCATAACCCCCATGCCTGGTATTCCCAAACCCAATATCCACACACTCAGTATCCCCACACCCAGTGTCCTCAAACCCAGTATCACCCCGCCCAGTATCCCCCCCACCCAGTATCCCCACACACAGTATCCCCACACCAACTATCCCCTCATCCAGTATCCCCACACCCACTATCCCCAAAGCCAGTACCCCACACCCAGTATCACCACACCGAATATCCCCCACACCCCTTATTCCCTCGTCCTGTATCCGCACACCCAGTATCCCTACACCCAGTATCCCCACACCGAGTATCTCCCCACAGTATCCCCCCAACCAGTCTCCCACACTCACCATCCCCAAAGCCAGTATCCCCACACCCAGTATCACTACACCCAGTATCCCCCACACCCAGTACCTCCCACACCCCGTATCACCCCGCCCAGTATCCCCACACCCAGTATCCCTATACTCAGTATCCCCACACCCAGTATCCCCAATCCCAGTATCCCCACACCCAGTATCGCCACACCCAGTATCCCCACACCCAAACGGACATGATTTTTGCTGCGCGACAGCTGCAGGAAAAATGCAGGGACCAGCACATGGCCTTCTTCGAACTTACAAAAGCCTTTGACACCTTCAACCGCGAGGCTCCATGGAGCGCCCTCCTCCATTTGGGATGCTCCCAAAAGTTCGTCAGCTTCCTCCACCTGCTCAGGATGACATGCAGGCTTTGATCCTTACCAACGGATCCATTGCAGACCCAATCCACTTCCAGACCGGGGTCAAACAAGGCTGCGTCATCGCCCCAACCCTCTTCTCAATCTTCCTCGCTGCCATGCTCCACCTCACAGCCGACAAGCTCCCCGCTGGAGTGGAACTAAATTACAGAACCAGTGGGAAGCTGTTCAAACTTCGCCGTCTCCAGGTCAGGTCCAAGACCATCCCAACCTCTGTTGTCGAGCCACACTACGCGGACGACATCTGCGTCTACGCACATACAGAGGCTGAACTCCAGGACATAGTCGACGTATTTACTGAGGCGTACGAAAGCATGGGCCTTGTGCTAAACATCAGCAAGACAAAGGTCCTCCACTGGCCTGTCCTTACCACAGAGCTCTGTCCCCCACTCATCAAGGTCCACGGAGCGGCCCTGGACAACGTGGACTACTTCTCATATTTCGGGCCTCCTCCAGTGCGCCAGTGCAGCCTTCGGCCGCCTGAGGTAAAGAGTGTTTGAGAACCAGACCCTCAAAACTGCCACCAAGCTCATGGTCTACAGGGCTGTAGTAATACCCGCCCTCCTGTATAGCTCAGAAACATGGACCATGTACAGTAGACACCTCAAGTCGCTGGAGAAATACCACGAACGATGTCCCCGCAAGATCCTACAAATCCCCTGGGAGGACAGACACACCAACATTAGCGTCCTCGACCAGGCCAACATCACCAGCAGCGAAGCACTGACCACCCTTGATCAGCTTCGCTGGGCAGGCCACATAGTTCGCATGCCAGACACGAGACTCCCAAAGTAAGTGCTCTACTCAGAACTCCTTCACGGCAAACGAGCCAAAGGTGGGCAGCGAAAACGTTACAAGGACACCCTCAAAGCTTCCCTGATAAGGTGCAGCATCCCCACTGACACCTAGGAGACCCTGGCCAAAGACCGCCCAAAGTGGAGGAAGCGCATCCGGGAGGGCGCTGAGCACCTCTAGTCTCGTCGCCGAGAGCGTGCTGAAATCAAGTGCAGGCAACGGAAAGAGCGTGTGGCAAACCAGTCCCACCCACCCCTTCCTTCAACGACTATCTGCCCTACCTGTGACAGAGACTGTGGTTCTCATATTGGACTGTACAGCCACCTAAGAACTCATGTTAAGAGTGTTAGCTAGTCTTCCTCGATTCCGATGGACTGCCTATGACACCCAATATGCCCCCGTCCTGTATCACCACACCCAATATCGCCACACCCAATTTCCCCACTCCCAGTATCCCCACACCCAGTATTCCCACACACAATGGGGCAGAATTTCCGATGCCCCGGGCCCGTACGAAGTTTCTACAGACCCGGGAAGGCATCGGAAAAGGCGGTTTTCAGAAAACCGGCATTTCCGATCTGTCAAGCTGGAGCGGGAGCAAGGACATTTGTACGGACAAGATTGGACTATTTACCCATATCTTGCCCGGCAAATGTCCTCAAAAATCTTACTCCTGAAAAAGCAGACACAGAGCCTACTTTTACAGGCGCAAGTGTTTTAAAATACACAAAAAGAATTGTAAAATAAAATTAAAATCACTTAAGTTTATTATTAAAAACCCTCCCCACTACGGTAAGTTTATTTTTAAACAAAATTTAAAAAACTTTTTTAAAAATCTGGAAAATATTTCATTTTTATAAGACATAATGGACTAGAACCTCCACTTTTGAGCTTATCGCCCCAAAAATGGGCGTTATTTCCAGCATGGACGGCAAAAAAGGGTTTTCAGATCACTGGCTTCTCGCCCATTCTCAAAACACCTAGTTTACATTTTTGAATGTAAACTAGGTGTTACCGTGAGCGATATCAAATTGGCGGTGGTGTTGCATTTTTTTGACCTTCTGCCGTAAAGTGTAGCTACGGCATGGCAATGCTCGATTCCCGCGATTCAGGCGGTCAAGGGTAACCATGACATGCGCAGAAGAGGAGACAGAGAGAGAGGGAGCTCAGAGGGACTGGAGGCGTGGCTGGATGTGGTGTGGCTGCTTTGGAAGGAAGGAGGAAGACTTTAGAGCTTCACAGCAAGTAGGCAAACAAAAAGTAGCTGTTAATAGCCACATATTTGACCGAATTTGCCCTATACTGGAGGGAGAGGCGGAGGCATCACAGCACACTGTGGAGACTGATGCTGGAGAGAGCAGTGAGGTCGGAGATGAGCATATTAGAGGCCGCAAAAGAGCCAGGAGGTTCTCGGACGAGGCAAATGCCTCCCTCCTGCAGGAGGTTGAGTCACGCTGGGGTGATTTGACACAAGGAAGGCGTGGGAAGCCCACCCCAAAGGCCTACCAGAGGATATGGACCGAGATAGAAAAGGTGGTCTCGTCGGCGACCAACGAGGTGCATGAGGGCAACCAATGCCGCAAACGATGGAACGACCTTGTGGAATCCACAAGAGTAAGTATTACATTGATTTACATGTACTTACTGTTGTGTATCTGTAAAGCATGCACTCCCATGTTCCGACACCAGGGAGTGCATCCCCTGAAGTCCCAAGGGATACCAACATCCCTTGGGAGCACTGTATATAAGCTGGCCCCTAAGGCCTGTTCCTCACTCTGGAGTGTCTTAATAAAGACTGAGGTCACTGTTACTTTAACCTCCCTGTGTGCAATCTCATCTGTGTTAGGAACACAACAACTAGCGACGAGTATATGAATCCAACGCAAAGATGCAGCAAACTGTGGGCATCCTGGAGAAGTTCTCGGAGGGTGAGGACTGGGAAACCTATGTCGAACAGCTAGACCGGTACTTTGTTGCCAACAAGCTGGATGGAGAAGGAAGTGCTGCAAAAAGGAGAGCGGTCCTCTTCACAGTCTACGGGGCACCGACGTACAGCCTCATGAAGAATCTCCTGACTCCGGTGAAACCCACAGATAAGTCGTATGAGGAGCTGTGTACACTGGTTCAGGAGCATCTTAACCTGAGGGAGAGTGTGCTGATGGCGAGGTATCGGTTCTACACGTGCCAGCGATCTGAAGGTCAGGAAGTGGCGCGCTACGTCGCCGAGCTAAGGCGACATGCAGGACAATGTGAGTTTGATGGCTACCTGGAGCAAATGCTCAGAGAATTTTCTGTACTGGGCATTGGCCACGAGACCATCCTATGAAAACTTTTGACTGTAGAGACACCGACCCTCAGTAAGGCCATTGCGATAGCGCAGGCGTTTATGTCCACCAGTGATAACACCAAACAAATCTCTCAGCACACAAGTGCTAGCAATGTTCATAAATTAATTGGAACTGTGTTTGCAAGCAGAAATGTACAGGGCAGAAACCACGAGTCTGCAACTGCCAGCAGGCCTCAGGTGACCCAGATGACTCAGAGTCCGCAACAAAGGATGAATGCAAGGCAATTCACACCTTGTTGGCGTTGTGGAGGCTTCCATTCAGCCTATTCATGCCGCTTCAAAGGGTATGTTTGCAAGAGCTGTGGGACAATGGGGCACCTCCAATGAGCTTGCACTCGAGCTGCAAGCTCTGCAAAACCTGCTAACCACCACGTGGCAGATGAAGATCGGTCCATGGTGGATCAAAGCAATTTCGAGCTTCAGAGAGAGGAGGCAGATGCTGAAGTACACGGGGTGCACACATTTTCTATTGAATGTCCACCTATAATGCTAAATGTAAAATTGAATGGCTTACACGTAGCCATGGAACTGGACACTGGCGCGAGCCAATCCATCATGAGTAAAAAGATGTTGAGAGACTGTGGTGCAACAAGGCACTCAGACCAGCCCTGAGCCCCATCCACACGAAACTGAGAATGTACATCAAAGAGCTTATCACTGTCCTGGGCAGCGCCATGGTCAGGGTTACCTATGAGGGCACGGTGCATGAACTGCCACTCTGGATTGTCCCAGGCGATGGCCCCACACTGCTTGGAAGGAGCTGGTTGGGCAAAATCCGCTGGAACTGGAATGACATCCGAGCGCTATCACATGTCGATGAGGCCTCATGTACCCAGGTTCTTAACAAATTTCCTTCCCTTTTTGAGCCAGGCATTGGAAACTTTTCCATGGCGAATGTGTGGATCCACTTGGTCCCAGAGGCACGACCTATTCACCACAAGGCATGAGTGGTACCTCACATGATGAGGGAGAGAGTGGAAATTGAGCTGTATAGGCTGCAACGCGAGGGCATCATCTCCCCAGTGGAATTCAGCGAGTGTCCTAGCCGATTGTTCCAGTACTCAAAAGTGATGACACGGTCAGGATTTGCGGCGATTATAAAGTAACTATTAATCGTTTCTCGCTGCAGGATCAATACCCGTTACCGAAGGCAGACGACCTATTTGCGATGCTGGCAGGAGGCAAGACGTTCACCAAGCTCGACCTGACTTCGGCCTACATGACGCATGAGCTGGAGGAGTCTTCGAAGGGCCTCACCTGCATCAACACGCACAAGGGACTGTTCATCTACAATAGATGCCCATTTGCTATTTGGTCGGCTGCAGCTATCTTCCAGAGAAACATGGAGAGCCTACTCAAGTCGGTACCACGCACAGTGGTTTTTCAGGACGACATATTGGTCACGGGTCGGGACACCGTCGAGCATCTACAAAACCTGGAGGAGGTCCTCCAGTGACTGGATCGCATAGGGCTGCGGCTGAAGAGGTCGAAATGCGTCTTCATGGCAATAAAAGTGGAGTGTTTGGGGAGAAAGATTGCGGCGGACGGCATTCGGCCCACAGACGCTAAGACAGAGGCTATCAGGAATGCGCCCAGGCCACAGAACGTCAGGGAGCTGCGGTCGTTCCTGGGACTCCTCAACTATTTTGGTAACTTCCTACTGGGGTTAAGCACCCTCTTAGAGCCCCTACATGTGTTATTGCGTAAAGGTGAGAACTGGGTATGGGGAAAAAACCAAGTACTTGCTTTTGAGAAAGCCAGAAACATTTTCTGCTCCAACAAGCTGCTTGTATTGTATAACCCGTGTAAAAGACATGTGCTAGCATGTGATGCGTCGTCGTACGGAGTTGGGTGTGTATTACAACAAGCTAACATTGTGGGGAAGTTGCAACCTGTCACCTATGCCTCCTGGAGCTTGTCTAAGGCCGAGAGGGCCTACAGCATTATTGAGAAAGAGGCATTAGCGTGTGTGTTCGGAGTAAAGAAAATGCATCAGTACCTGTTTGGCCTTAAATTTGAGCTGGAAACTGATCACAAGCCTCTCATATTCCTGTTCGCTGAAAACAAGGGGATAAATACTAATGCCTCAGCCCGCATACAAAGGTGGGCACTTGCGCTATCAGCCTATAACTATGCTATCCGCCACAGGCCAGGCACCAAGAACTGTGCGGATGCTCTCAGTCGGCTACCATTGCCCACCACGGGGGTGGAAATGGCGCAGCCTCCAAACTTGTTGATGGTGGCGCAGCCCGCAGACTTGTTGATGGTCATGGAAGCGTTTGAAAATGATAAATCACCTGTCACGGCCCGCCAGATTAGGACTTGGACCAGCCAAGATCCTCTGCTGTCCCGAGTAAAAAACTGTGTACTGCATGGGAGCTGGGCCAGCATCCCCGTTGAAATGCAAGAGTTAATCAAGCCATTCCAGTGGTGAAAGGACGAGCTATCCATTCAGGCAGGCTGCCTGTTGTGGGGTAACCGCGTAGTGCTACCCAAAAAGGGCAGGGAGACGTTCATCTCGGATCTCCACAGCACACACCCGGGTATAGTAATGATGAAAGCGATAGTCAGATCCCACGTGTGGTGGCCCGGTATCGACTCTGACTTAGAGTCCTGTGTACGGCAATGCAGCGTATGTGTTTAGTTGAGCAACGTGCCCAGAGAGGCACCACTAAGTTTGTGGTCCTGGCCCTCCAGACCATGGTCGAGGATCCATGTCGATTATGCGGGCCCGTTTCTCGGTAAAATGTTCCTGGTGGTGGTGGATGCTTTTTCAAAATGGATTGAACGTGAAATAATGTCAGGAAGCACTGCCACCACCACCATTAAAAGCCTCAGGGCCATGTTTCCCACCCACGGCCTGCCTGACATACTGGTCAGTGACAACGGGCCTTGTTTCACCAGAGCCGAATTTAAAGAATTCATGACCCGCAATGAGATCAAACATGTCACCTCGGCCCCGTTTAAACCAGCCTCCAATGGGCAGGCAGAGCGGGCAGTACAAACCATCAAGCAGAGCCTTAAACGAGTCACAGAAGGCTCACTCCAAACCCGCCTGTCCCGAGTACTGCTCAGCTACCGCACGAGACCCCACTCGCTCACAGGGGTGCCCCCGGCTGAGCTACTCATGAAAAGGACACTTAAAACAAGACTCTCACTGGTTCACCCCAACCAGGTAGAGAGCAGGCGGCAGCAACAAAATGTTAACGATGGTCGTGTCACTGTGTCACGGGAAATTGATCTGAATGACCCTGTGTATGTGCTAAACTATGGACATGGTCCCAAGTGGATCGCAGGCACGGTGATTGCTAAAGAAGAGAGTAGGGTGTCTGTAGTCAAACTAGACAATGGACAAATTTGCAGAAAGCACCTGGACCAAACGAGGCTGCGGTTCACAGACTGCCCTGAACAACCCACAGCAGACACCACCTTTGTCAAGCCCACAACACACACCCAAAGGATCAACAACACCACGCCGGACCAGGAAATTGAACCCATCACGCCCAACAGCCCAGCAAGGCCAGGCTCACCCAGCAGCCCTGCAGGACCAACAACATGCCAGCCCAACGAGGGCACAGCTAACACACCAGAACAGACATTTGTACCGAGGCGGTCCACCAGGGAAAGAAAGGCTCCCGACAGCCTCACCTTGTAAATAGTTTTCACTTTGACTTTGGGGGGTGAGTGATGTTGTGTATCTGTAAAGCATGCACTCTCATGTTCTGCACCAGGGAGTGCATCCCCGGAAGTCCCAAGGGATCCCAGCATCCCTTGGGAGCACTGTATATAAGCCGGCCCCTAAGGCCTGTTCCTCACTCTGGAGTGTCTTAATAAAGACTGAGGTCACTGTTACTTTAACCTCGCTGTGTGCAGTCTCATCTGTGTTAGGAACACAACACATATGTATTCAGATCATTTGATTTGTAACAGTCATGAGTGACTACCAGCAGATGTGAGGCCTTGCACTTTTACCAGGAATGTTTCACTCAAAGCCTGCGGTGACGGTGTACGCCTTTTGGTAAAGAATGATAAGAATCATAATAATCATGATTAAATCTGTCGGTTTTGTGTTGTTTCAGTGTCTGTGACAGTACCTAGCAATGAGAGCATGAAATGATCTCATGCCATGTCGTCCTGTCACCTTTTACAGAAGAAGCTATCGATGATGAGGTCCATGAAGTGGTGTAGGGGGGCCACCAGTCCCCAGCGGCATCACTGACATGGAGGAGCGAGTACTAGCACTCATGGGGAAGCACCCCCGGACAGCCACGGACGCATCTGCAGATCCTGAAGTGATGAAACGTAAGTAAAACTTTCACCATTGTGTGATGTAAAGTCAATAGATGCCACACCAACTCATAGAAAATAGGTGCAGGAGTAGGCCATTCGGCCCTTCTAGCCTGCACCGCCATTCAATGAGTTCATGGCTGAACATTCAACTTCAGTACCCCATTCCTGCTTTCTCGCCATACCCCTTGATCCCCCGAGTAGTAAGGACCTCATCTAACTCCTTTTTGAATATATTTAGTGAATTGGCCTCAACAACTTTCTGTGGTAGAGAATTCCACAGGTTCACCACTCTCTGGGTGAAGAAGTTCCTCCGCATCTCGGTCCTAAATGGCTTACCCCTGATCCTTAGACTGTGACCTCTGGTTCTGGACTTCCCCAACATTGGGAACATTCTTCCTGCATCTAACCTGTCTAACCCCGTCAGAATTTTAAATGTTTCTATGAGGTCCCCTCTCATTCTTCTGAACTCCAGTGAATACAAGCCCACTTGATCCAGTCTTTCTTGATAGGTGAGTCCCGCCATCCCGGGAATCAGTCTGGTGAACCTTCGCTGCACTCCCTCAATAGCAAGAATGTCCTTCCTCAGGTTAGGAGACCAAAACTGTACACAATACTCCAGGTGTGGCCTCACCAATGCCCTGTACAACTGTAGCAACACCTCCCTGCCCCTGTACTCAAATCCCCTTGCTATGAAGGCCAACATGCCATTTGCTTTCTTAACCGCCTGCTGCACCTGCATGCCAACCTTCAATAACTGATGTACCACGACACCCAGGTCTCTTTGCACCTCCCCTTTTCCTAATCTGTCACCATTCAGATAATAGTCTGTCTCTCTGTTTTTACCACCAAAGTGGATAACCTCACATTTATCCACATTATACTTCATCTGCCATGCATTTGCCCACTCACCTAACCTATCCAAGTCGCTCTGCAGCCTCACAGCATCCTCCTCGCAGCTCACACTGCCACCCAACTTAGTGTCATCCGCAAATTTGGAGATACTACATTTAATCCCCTCATCTAAATCATTAATGTACAGTGTAAACAACTGGGGCCCCAGCACAGAACCTTGCGGTACCCCACTAGTCACTGCCTGCCATTCTGAAAAGTACCCATTTACTCCTACTCTTTGCTTCCTGTCTGACAACCAGTTCTCAATCCATGTCAGCACACTACCCCCAATCCCATGTGCTCTAACTTTGCACATCAATCTCTTGTGTGGGACCTTGTCGAACGCCTTCTGAAAGTCCAAATATACCACATCAACTGGTTCTCCCTTGTCCACTCTACTGGAAACATCCTCAAAAAATTCCAGAAGATTTGTCAAGCATGATTTCCCTTTCACAAATCCATGCTGACTTGGACATATCATGTCACCGCTTTCCAAATGCACTGCTATGACATCCTTAATAATTGATTCCATCATTTTACCCACTACCGATGTCAGGCTGACCGGTCTATAATTCCCTGTTTTCTCTCTCCCTCCTTTTTTAAAAAGTGGGGTTACATTGGCTACCCTCCACTCTATAGGAACTGATCCAGAGTCAATGGAATGTTGGAAAATGACTGTCAATGCATCCGCTATTTCCAAGGCCACCTCCTTAAGTACTCTGGGATGCAGTCCATCAGGCCCTGGGGATTTATCGGCCTTCAATCACATCAATTTCCCCAACACAATTTCCCGGCTAATAAGGATTTCCCTCAGTTCCTCCTCCTTACTAGACCCCCCGACCCCTTTTATAACTGGAAGGCTGTTTGTGTCCTCCTTTGTGAATACCGAACCAAAGTACTTGTTCAATTGGTCCGCCATTTCTTTGTTCCCCGTTATGACTTCCCCTGATTCTGACTGCAGGGGACCTACGTTTGTTTTTACTAACCTTTTTCTCTTTACATATCGATAGAAAGTTTTGCAATCCGTCTTAATGTTCCCTGCAAGCTTCTTCTCATACTCCATTTTCCCTGCCCTAATCAAACCCTTTGTCCTCCTCTGCTGAGTTCTAAATTTCTCCCAGTCCCCAGGTTCGCTGCTATTTCTGGCCAATTTGTATGCCACTTCCTTGACTTTAATACTATCCCTGATTTCCCTTGATAGCCACGGTTGAGCCACCTTCCCTTTTTTATTTTTATGCCAGACAGGAATGTACAATTGTTGTAGTTCATCCATGCGGTCTCTAAATGTCTGCCATTGCCCATCCACAGTCAACCCCTTAAGTATCATCCGCCAATCCATCCCAGCCAATTCACGCCTCATACCTTCAAAGTTAGCCTTCTTTAAGTTCTGGACCATGGTCTCTGAGTTAACTGTTTCATTCTCCATCCTAATGCAGAATTCCACCATATTATGGTCACTCTTCCCCAAGGGGCCTCGCACAACGAGATTGCTAATTAATCCTCTCTCATTACATAACACCCAGTCTAAGATGGCCTCCCCCCTAGTTGGTTCCTCGACATATTGTTCTAAAAAACCATCCCTTATGCACTCCAGGAAATCCTCCTCCACCGTATTGCTTCCAGTTTGGTTAGCCCAATCTATGTACATATTAAAGTCACCCATTATAACTGCTGCACCTTTATTGCATGCACCCCTAATTTCCTGTTTGATGCCCTCCCCAACATCACTACTACTGTTTGGAGGTCGGTACGCAACTCCCACTAACTTTTTTTGCCCTTTGGTGTTCTGTAGCTCTACCCATATAGATTCCACATCATCCAAGCTAATGTCCTTCCTAACTATTGCCTTAATCTCCTCCTTAACCAGCAATGCTACCCCACCTCCTTTTCCTTTTATTCTATCCTTCCTGAATGTTGAATACCCCTGGATGTTGAGTTCCCAGCCCTGATCATCCTGTAGCCACGTCTCCGTAATCCCAATCACATCATATTTGTTAACATCTATTTGCACAGTTAATTCATCCACCTTATTGCGGATACTCCTTGCATTAAGACACAAAGCCTTTAGGCTTGTTTTTTTAACACCCTCTGTCCTTTTAGAATTTTGCTGTACAATGGTCCTTTTTGTTCTTTGCCTTGGGTTTCTCTGCCCTCCACTTTTCCTCATCTCCTTTCTGTCTTTTGCTTTTGCCTCCTTTTTGTTTCCCTCTATCTCCCTGCATTGGTTCCCATCCCCCTGCCATATTAGTTTAACTCCTCCCCAACAGCACTAGCAAACACTCCCCCGAGGACATTGGTTCCAATTCTGCCCAGGTGCAGACCGTCCGGATTGTACTGGTCCCACCTCCCCCAGAACCAGTTCCAATGCCCCAGGAATTTGAATCCCTCCCTGCTGCACCATTGCTTAAGCCACGTATTCATCTGAGCTATCCTGTGATTCCTACTCTGACTAGCACGTGGCACTGGTAGCAATCCCGAGATTACTACTTTTGAGGTCCTACTTTTTAATTTAGCTCCTAGCTCCTTAAATTCATTTCGTAGGACCTCATCCCTTTTTTTACCTATGTCGTTGGTACCAACGTGCACCACGACAACTGGCTGTTCTCCCTCCCTTTTTAGAATGTCCTGCACCCGCTCCGAGACATCCTTGACCCTTGCACCAGGGAGGCAACATACCATCCTGGAGTCTCGGTTGCGGCCGCAGAAACGCCTATCTATTCCCCTTACAATTGAATCCCCTATCACTATCGCTCCCCCACTCTTTTTCCTGCCCTCCTGTGCAACAGAGCCAGCCACGGTGCCATGAACTTGGCTGCTGCTGCCCTCTCCTGATGAGTCATCCCCCTCAACAGTACTCAAAGCAGTGTATCTGTTTTGCAGTAGGATGACCACAGGGGACCCCTGCGCTACCTTCCTTGCACTACTCTTCCTGCTGGTCTTCCATTCCCTCGCTGGCTGTGGACCCTTCTCCTGCGGTAAGACCAACTCGCTCCACGTGCTACTCACGTCATTCTCAGCATCGTGGATGCTCCAGAGTGAATCCACCTTCAGCTCCAACTCCGCAACGCGGACCGTCAGGAGCCGGAGGTGGATACACTTCCCGCACATGTAGTCGTCAGGGACACTGGTGTTGTCCCCGAGTTCCCACATGGTACAGGAGGAGCATTTCACGTGACCGAGCTGTCCTGCCATGACTTAACCCTTAGATACACTTAAATTGGCGACAACAATGTTAAAAAGTTACTGACTAATAAAGAAAAAGAAAAACTACTCACCAATCAGCAGCCAATCACTTACCACGTTGGCTGTGACGTCACCTTTTGATTTCTTTCTACTTCTTTTTTGCCTTCTCTCCCAGCTGGAGCTGCACCGGTACGCCTCTCTCGACTCCCGCCTCCCGCCTCTCTATCCGAACAATTATATATGATAGATGAGTTCTAAAAGTGTCATAGAAATAATGCTGGCCTAATGAAAATCATTGCAGTTCATAATGTGTTGATGGTCATGAAATGTGATGTCTGCGATGATTTTGAGAGCAGTGGTGCTTTTGTCGTGCATATGCTTTGTGTAGCGCTGGACTCACCTTGTCACCCGAGCACCCACTTCTCCTCTAATAACCTCACTTGTGTCTTGCAGCTCAGCCAGCAGCGCGGCCCCAGTTCAGGCCACAGAGGGGGGTGTGGGGCAGGAGTCGATGGACGATCTTACTACATCTGGTGCTGTGGAGCTCCGATTGTCGCCCGTCAATCCGCTGGGTCTGTTCTCGATGGATGAGAGCGCGGACTTCGAAGAACCTGCATCACCACGCTCCTGAACCCATTCCACCCCAAGGTCATCTATTGGTCCTCCGGTCATTCCTGCCTCCACTCTGGAGGTGCCGGCCCCAAGCACCTCTCCACAGGGCACCCCATTTGTCCCCAGGGCGGCGCCGACCCTGCGGAGGCCTCGTGGATGCGGCAGGTCTGTTCCACGAGCATGACATGACAGCGAAGGGATGGTTCAATTGTCCAGGAGGACTGTCGACATTGGTGATCAGCTCATCGAAGCTTTTGGGGGCATATCCCGACATCTGGCCACATGTCTGACTACATTCCATGCATGGCGGAGTCCCTGGATTCAATAGCCAGGAACATTGCTGTTACAGCCCTCCCAGTGGTCCCAGAGCACGGCACTCCACCCCTAGGTTCCGCACCACCACTGCGAATGACAGATGAGAGCAAGGACCAAGATCCTGCTTCTGCATCAGAGAATGTTTCCCCCTCGGCAACCCCCCACTCCCGTACCCGTCCGACCAACGCATCTGCCTTCATCCCCCCCCCCAATGAGGCACCGCCTGAGGAGCTCCTCGGCCAGGTGCCGTGGAGCGAGGAGGGGAAGGGGTAGAGGTGGGGAGAAGAAAAAGAGGGGGGAAGGAAAGTGAGGTGCATGTCCACAGGTGATGGCTGTG
Source organism: Pristiophorus japonicus (assembly GCF_044704955.1). Classification (NCBI taxonomy): domain Eukaryota; kingdom Metazoa; phylum Chordata; class Chondrichthyes; family Pristiophoridae; genus Pristiophorus; species Pristiophorus japonicus. The sequence continues at coordinate 280,166,286 of NC_091979.1, forward strand.
TTATATCTCCATCTGGGTGTATACAATTTGTTGTAATGTATGGGGGCTGGGGACCACGCTCCTGCTTTGCCTTTGTATTCTGTGTTGCTGGACATGTTGAACATGTGATTTATGTCAATAGTGGAAAAAGTGGGATCTGGGTGGGGGTTGGGTGTTATTAGCTGTGTTACTTATGATTTCAAACCAATGTTGGTATTAAACTTTTGTTATTAAACATAACCTTGTTGCGCATTGTCTCAGATAGCTGCACCGTTACACACTGGTGATTCCTTACCATGAAAGGATTAAATACAACTTACCATCAATCAACTTAAACTTTAACTGCGACCAAGGTGATGGGCACCATTGTTGCCTGAGCTGCACACACACAGCAGTATGTCAGGGTTATCACTCACATCAGCACTCTTTCAGGCAAATTTTTCTGATATCAGCTCCTCACATAAGAGTGGAATTTAACAAATGCCAGCCACATCGCTGGCGTCAGTCCCGGTTAGTTCCACTTTTTGTGGGCGGTATGTGTGGGAGGTGGTGAAATTGATGGTGGGCGATCTCCATGGCCTCTAGTTTAGGTAAATATGCTCTTTACGACAAAAAACAGTCGCTGGGCGTTATTTTTGAATTTCGGTGTTAAGTCCGTGAGGAAATTAATGCTGGCTGATAATATGTGCGTTGAAATCGCCCAATCTGCTGATTCTGCCCCAAAAAAGTGGGCGGGCAGTAATATTTGTTCTTGGCGGCAAGCACAAGGGGAAAATAAAGCTCAGTGATAAGTCTCCTGAAAAAGCCCGTCAGTTTCCATTTTGTGCCAAAATGGGCAATATCTGGGCATTATATGTCATTTCAGCGGTTAAATGGGCATTAAGTTGGCATTAAGCAGGCAAAAAAAGTGGAAGTTCTAGCCCAATAACTTTAATTTCAATTAATTTAAAATATGTGTGGTTTGATTTTTATTTTTTATTATTTTGTGTGATTTCTTTTGTTCCCATTAATAGCACTGAGAACTCATAGATACGCGAGTCTCAGTGCTGTTAATGGGAACCTGTGAACTACCTACCTGATTGGCTGAGCAGTCACACAAGACTGCATCATCTACGCCGGGACCCTCTGGGCGGGAACGCGCTTCGCTGCGCGGGGGGAGAAGGCCTCCCCATCGGAAATCTGGGCGCCTCCTAGACTACCAGGTAAATTCGTAAAAAATATCCAGCGAGGAGGCAATTGCCTGCGGGAAGACTCCCAGAGGCATTTCTGGGCTCTTATCCCTCCACCCAATATCCCCCCAACCAGTATTCCCAAACCCAGTATCTGCCCACCCAATAACCTCACACTCAGTATCCCCACACCTAGCATACCCACACACAGTATCCCCATACTCCGTATCCCCACGTCCAGTATTCCCATGCCCAGTATCCCCCTGCCCAGTATCCCGACACCCAGTATACACTGCCCAGTATCTCCACACCCAGTATACACTGCCCAGTATCACCACACCCAGTATCCCCACACTCAGTATACACTGCCCAGTATCACCACACCCAGTATCACCACACCCAGTATACACTGCCCAGTATCACCACACCCAGTATCCCCACACCCAGTATACACTGCCCAGTATCACCACACCCAATATCACCACACCCAGTATCCCCACACCCAGTATCCCCACACCCTATATCCCCACACCCAGTATTCCTACACCAATTATCCCCACGTCCTCTATCACCAAACCCAGTATCCCCACACCCAATAACCCCACACTCAGTATCCCCACACCCAGTACACCCACATCCAGTATCCCCACACCCAGTATCCCCCTGCCCAGTATCCCCACACCCAGTATCCCCTGCCCAGTATCCCCACACCCAGTTTACACTGCCTAGTATCCACACACCAGTATCCTCACACCCAATATCCCAGCACCCAGTATCCTCATACTCAGTATCCCCACGCCCAGTATTCCCATGCCTAGTATCCCCACACCCAATATCCCAACAGTCAGTATTGCTACACTCAGTATCCCCACACCCAGTATCCCCACACACAGTATCCGCATACTCAGTATTCCCACGCCCAGTATCCCCACAGCCAGTATACACTGCCCAGTATCACCACACCCACTATACCCCGCCCAGTATCTCCACACCCAGTATCCCCACACCCAATATCCCAACAGCCAGTATCACTACACGAAGTATACCCACACTCAATATCCCCACATCCAGTATTCCCACACCCAGTATCCCCCCGCCCTGTATCCCGACACCCAGCATCGTCATCAATATATGTGCAGAAGAGGAGAGAGAGAGAGGGAGCAGAGAGGTGCTGAAAGCATGTGTGGGTGTGTTGTGTGGTTGTTTGGCTGTTGTGAGAAATTACAGGCCCCATCTGAACAAACATCTTATCATACTGTGGACGATTTGAATTTATTTTAGGTGTTTTAGTAGATAACTTTATTGTTTGTGAACAATAGGTATAATACTGGTTGTTACTGTAATCGGGCCTGTAATTTCTCAGTCTGTCTTGATGACTATGCTCATGCTGCAGACTAGAGATAGCAGAAGGTATATTGAAGAGCACTATGTGCTCAATCAAAGAGGTGGCGGAATGCTGAGGTGAACTTACAGCCCACGCACTTACAAGGAGAAGCTGTCTTACCTGAACTTGTCCGATAACACGTGCCTTAGGAGACTGTGCTTCCTAAGAGATTACCAGTGAGATATGCCAGCTCATTAGGGGAGATCTGCAGCCTACCAGCACCAACAGGACCGCACTGTTCGTTGAGGTCAATGTAACTGCGCCCATTTCCTTCTATGCATCGGGTTCCTTTCAGGCCTCAGCTGGCGACATTTGCGCTATATCTCAGCATGCCACACATTGCTGCATTCGACAGGTGACTGAAGTCCTTTACGCACGCAGGATGGATTTTATCAGCTTCCCTATGACCAGGGAGGTACAGACTGAATAGCAAACTTCCCCAAGGTGCAGGGAGCGACAGACTGTACACACATCGCCATGCGGGCACCTTTTCAGGATGCAGAGGTTTTTCGGAACTGAAAGGGATTCCACTCTCTGAATGTGCAACCCGTTGTCGACCACAAGCAAATTATAATGGCAGTAAATGCAAAATTTCCGGGCAGCATCCATGATGCTCACATCCTGCATGAGAGCACTGTATCTGACATCTTTACTAGTCAGCCACAAGGTCAATGCTGGATGCTTGGTGGCAAAGGATATGGCCTCACCACCTGACTGATGGACCCCCTGCGTAACACTCAGACAGAAGCCGAGAAGTGATACAACAAAGCCACATAGCCACACGCAATATCATCGAGAAGACCACTGGAGTGCTTAAGCAGCGCTTTAAATGCCTGGACCACTCAGGAGGTGAGTTACAATACCATCCTGAGCAGCCAGCTCAATTCATGGTGGTGTGCTGCATGCTGCACAACTTGGCTATCAAGGAGAGGAGAAGAATTGCCAGAAGGGACTGCAGGTCCACCTCAGGAGTGAGAGGAAGAGGAGGACGAGGAGGTGGACGATGACCTCCAGGCAGACAATCAGGCTGACGATGAAAGCATGCCCCCGCCCCGCTGTAAACCGCAGGAAAGGGCCTGTGGTAGCTACAGAGCTGCAAGACTCTTATGTCAGCAGCTCATAAATGAGCGCTTGGTTGAAATAATGTTGGTGATATTTACAAAGCTGCAAGACTGCTGTGTTTGCAGCTCATACATGATTGGTGTGCATTAGCTTGGTGACAGTTAAAGTTAAAGTTGATTCAAGTTACGTTTAATTATCCCCTTTCATGTTAAGGAATCACCAACGTTTAACATTACAGCTATCTGAGAAAATGTGCGACGATGTTATGTTAAATAATTTATTTTAATGAAACCATTTTTAGTAATTCATCATTATAACTCAAAAAAAACACCCCACCCCACCCCCACCCCACTACAAATTTATAACATATATAACATTTATAACATTTTTAATATTTCCAAAAACATGAATAACACAAATAACACAAATGCAAATACAACAACGTACCCACCTCCCCCTTCCCCCAAAACCTCCCAACATTCATTAACTAGCAACAACAACAACAACAATACTGTTAGAACTGCAACTCCTGTGGCCATGCACCTCATTTTCCTTTCTTCCCCGCATCTTCTCCCCACCTCTACCCCTTCCCCTTCCCCTCGCAACTCCAAGCCACCTTGCCGCAGTGCTCCTCAGGCGCTGCTTCATTGGGGGGAATGACGGCAGATCCGCTGGTTGGCCGGATGCTGGAGAGGACGTTCCCGAGGAGGAAACGTCCTCCGAATCAGAAGCAAGAGCTTCCTCCTGGCTCTCATATGTCGTTGGCAATTGGGTTGTGGCACCTTGGGGTTCAGTGCCGCATTCTGGAAACGCTGGTAGCCCGGTGGCACCAGTGTTTCTGGCTATCACCTCCAGGGCCACCGCCATCCGCGGCACGTACTCAGTCATGTTTGCGGATATGGTGGCCAGCTGCTGGGATATGCCCCACATTGTCTGGAGGATCTGCTGACCTATGTCAACACTCCTCCTGGACAAATGAACCATGTCCCCGCTGTGATCTGCCGATCGTGGAGCAATCCTGCTGCGTCGAACCCTCCGCGGGGTCGGCGCCAGCATGGAGGCACTTGGGATGCCCTGCGGCAAAGTGCTTGGGCCTGCTATCTCTACGGTGGAGGAGGACATGGCCACAGGAGCACTAAATGTAATAGGTGTGCTTGACCTTGAGGTTGTTGCTGCAGGCTCCTCCAACTCCTCACTGTCGTCAGTGGAGAGGCCAACCTGCAGCTCAACGGGCGAGATTTGGGGCTCCTCAACACCAGGAGCACGATCCACCGCAGACTCTGCCACTGCCAGATTATCACCTCACCTCGGTGCTGTCGGCAGTGACTGCGCTCTTGGCTGAGCTACAAAACATAAATGAGGTAATTAGAGGAGATGTGGGTGCTAGGGTCACAGGGTAATTCAAACGCTACACACAGCATATGTACGAGAACAGCACTACCTCTATCAAAATAATCACAGGCATCACATTTAATGAACATAATCAAATTCTGCATTACAATGATTTTCATGAGCCCATCATTAATTCCATAACATTTTTATCAATCATCTATCATATATTGTTCGGATATGAGTGGGTGTGGCATCTATTGACTTTACATCACGCAATGGTGTATACTTTACTCACGTGGCATCACATCAGGTTCTGCTGCTACATGCATGACCCACCGGGCGTGGATCCCCACTAGTGCCAGTGCCCACTCCTCAAGGTCGGTCAGCTCGCACATGACTGGTGGGCCGCCATCCGTGCGCCACTGCTCGGCCCTATTCTTCAAAAGCTTCTTCTGCAAAAGGTAAGAACAGCACAACATGGCATAAGATCATTGCATAAAATCATTACAAATACTGAAAGAACACTTAACCGACAGATGTTATAATTATTATTATTATCATTATTAAACTAAACACGTACACTGTAAACGTAGGATTTGAGTAAAACATTACCGGTCCAACTGCAATACATCAGATCTGAATTTAGTTACTCATTACACTTACAATTCAATTATATAAATATATAAGTAAATGTAAATAAATGTAATACTTACTCTGCCAGAGCCGACAAGGTCGTTCCAGCGCTTGCAGCACTGGTTGCTCTCATGCATCTCGTGTGTCACCGACGAGACCACCTCAGCGATCTCGGCTCAAATCTTCTGGTAAACCTTTGGCATAGGCTTCCCACGCTCACCCTGGGTCAATTGACCCCAACGTGACTCCACCTCCTGCAGGAGGGCAGCATTTGCCTCGTCCGAAAGTCTCCTCGCTCTTTTTTGACCTCCCATCTCCACTTCGTCTCCAACCTCACTGCCCTCACCAGCCTCCTCCACCTCGACATCGTGATCTCTCGCCATCTACATGCCTTCCATTTTTAAAACATATTTGAGACAGATATTTCTGTTTCACAAAGCTATATAGTGTTATTTTTAATGAGTACTCCTCATCACAATCCTTCCAAACACCCACAATCGCCAACAAACCACAAACACCTACACAACAAACCTACACAAGCTTTCGCTTCTTCTCTCCTCTCTCTCTCTCTCTATCCTCTTCTGCACATGTATTGATGAACCCTGACCTCCTAAAATGCGGGAAAAGACTGTTGCTATGGCATTGCCAATAACGCTGACATTTTATGACAGAAGAAAAAAAAAATACCATTAACGCCCATTTCACATCACTCCCACTAACGTCCATTTTATAAAGTGGAAACGAGGGGGTTTGAAAATGGGCGATAATCCGATGACCTCAAAGCCCACAATAAACGCCAGCGCTGGAAATAACGCCCATTTTTGGGTGATCTGCACAATAATGGAACGTCTAGCCCATAGTATCCCCCAACTCAGTATTCCCGCACTCATTAACCCCACACATAGTAATCCCAAACACAGTATTCCAAAGCCAAGTATCCACACACCCAGTATCCCCACACCTATAACCCCACACCTAGTATCCCCACACTCAGTATTCCTACACCTAGCATCACCACACCCAATATCCCTGCGACGTATCCCCACACCCAGTATCACCACACACAGTAATCCCCACGCAGTATCCCCCTGTCAAGTATCCCCCACAAAGTATCCCCACACCCAGTAACCTTACGCGCCCAGTATCGACACACCCATTATCCTCACGCCCAGTATTTCCATGCCCTGTATTCTCATGCAGAGTATCACCACACACAGTATCCCCATACCCAGTATCCCCACATGCAGTATAATCTAACCAGTATCCTCCTGCAACCAGTATTCCCACACCCAAAATTCGCACACCCAGTATCCCCACATTCATTAACCCCAAACCTAGTAACCCCACAACCAGTATCCCCTCACCAAATATCCCCCCCATACCCAGTAACCCCACACCAAATATCCCCCACACCCAGTATCCCCACACCCAGTAACCCCACACCCAGTAACCCCACACCCAGTATCCCCACACACAATATCCCTGCACACAGTAGCCCTATGCCCAGAATCCCCAGACCAAATATCCCCAAACACAGTAACCTCACACCCAGTATCCTCCTGCCCAGTATCCCGCCACACAGTATCCCCAAACCCAGTATCCCCTCACCCATTATCCCCACGCCCAGTATCCCCACACACAGTATCCTCTTCCCAGTAAAGCCCACAACCAGTATTCACACACCCAGTATTCCCACACCCAGTATCCCGTCCACCAAGTATCCCCATGCCCTGTATCCCCACACCCAGTATCCCCACACCCAGTGTCCCCTACCCAGTATCCCCACACTGAGTATCCTCCCAACTAATATCCCCACACCCAATATGCACAAACCCAGTGTCCCCAAACCCAGTATCCCCAGATCTAGTATCCCTACACCAGTATTCCCGCACCCAGTATCGCCACACCCAGTATTCCTATGCCCAGAATCCCCACACCAAATATCCCCAAACACAGCAACCTCACACCCATTATCTTGCACCCAGTACCCCCCCTCCCACTCAGTATTCCCACACCCAATATCCCCACACCCAGTATCCACACACACAGTATCCCCACACCCAGTATCCTCACACCGAGTAACCCCACAACGAGTATCCTCACAACTAGTAACCCCAGACCCAGTATTCCCACAACCAGTATCCACCCACCCAGTATCCTCAAATCATCACCACACCCACTATTCTCAGACCCAGTATCACCAAGCCCATTATCCTCACACCCAGTATCCCCCCGCCCAATATCCCCACACCCAGTATCCCCACACCCAGTATCCCCAAACCCAGTATCCTTACACCCAGTATCCCCACATGCAGCATCTACCCGCTCAGTATTCCCCCACACAGTATCCCCACACCCAGGTTCATGGCACCCAGTATCCCCACACCCAGGTTCACGGCAGCCAGTATCCCCCCACCCAGTGTCCCCACACTGAGTATCCTCACAACTAGTAACCCCAGACTCAGTATTCACACACCCAGTATCCACCCATCCTGTATTCCCACAGCCAGTATCCCCAAACCCAGCATCCTCAAACCATCACCACACCCAGAATACCCACAACTAGTATCCCCAAGTCCAGTATCCCCACACCCAGTTTCCCATCCACCCAGTATCCACACTCCCAGTAGCATCCAGTATCCCCACAACCTGTATCCCCACACTCAGTATCCGCACACACAGTATCCCCCTCACCCAGTTTCCCCACACCCAGTATCCCCACACCCAGTATTCCCACACCTAGTATCCCCAAATCCAGTATCCTCACACCTAGTATCCCCACACCCAGTATTCCCACACCTGGTATCCCCAAACCCAGTATTCCCATATACAGTGGGCTAGACTTTCCACTTTGTTCACTACGGCCCAAAAAATGGGCGATGTTGCAGCCTTCATGATCGCTGGAACATCGCCCATTTTTTGGATCGCGATTTTCGGCTCGGCGATAGCCCAGTGATGGCGAAGGGTATGCAATTTTTTTTTTGGTTTGGCCATGTTTCGGGAGGTCAGGGGTCATCCACACATGTGCAGAAGGGGGAGAGAGATCGAGAGAGGAGAGAGAGAGAGAGAGATAGAGAGAGAGAGGAGGAAGGCAGAGACAGAGAGGTGAGAGAAAAGAGAGAGAGAAAGAAAGACAGAAAAATATGTCTGACAGCGATGAAAGTGGGAGAGATTTGGAGACAAGGAGGAAGAGGACCAAACCCTTCTCCGAGGAGGCCAATGAGGCCCTCGTAGCTGAGGTGCACTCCCGCTGGGTCCAATTGACCGGGGGGGGGCGGGGGGGGGGGGGAGCGTGGTGGGAAACCAGCACCATGGGCGCACCGCAGGTTATTGGGCGAGATAGCCGAGGTCGTCTTGTCTGCGTCCCACGAGCCCAGGGGCTCCGACCAGTGCCGCAAATGCTGGAACGGCCTCATTGCTTTAGCAAGAGTAAGTATAACTTTATATTTTAATGATGCACATTCTAAGTATAATAATCATTATAATGGTACTTCTCCTGGAATGAATATAAGCTTGTTGTTCTAACTTATATAACATATATCATCCCTGCTAAGAATTGGACATGGCCATGAACCGGTGCCCGTTTTAAGTCTCTCTGGTTGCTGTCACTTACACCGGGACCCAGCATGGACTGGGGGAGTGCTGCCTTTGCTCACTGTCTGGCCTGGGACACTTTTGGACATCAGCTACTGTTATTGAATTGTGGACACAACTCCTATTAGCATATAATGTTTGAAACTGTTGTGTATAAATGACATAACCTAGTCAAGTAGCTTATGCCATGCTCTATTCATGATTGGAGGAAGATATCTCATAATCGGACTCAGCAGAGGTGCATCGGGGGAGGCCCTGCTGTAATACAGACCCTCACGACCAGGAGGAACGTGCTGCAGCACTAGTGGGGGCCCACAGTCGAGCGGTCACCACCCGTGGTGTTGCCGGACCATCGCATGCGCCACGTGAGTAATGTGTCAAGCAGCGTAAGAGCTGTGTGACATTATTTCACATTCATATCATATAAGAATGATGTCATGTTATGCATGCAGCCTCTGTGCGACTCTCTGCCACGCTCAGATCAACAACATAAGAACATAAGAGCAGTCCATCTGGCCATCTGTCCCCTTCTCTGTCCGCACCCCATAAACCCTCGCTCCCTTATCATTCGGTCTACCTGCGATTGATCCAGCCTCCACAGCTCTCTGGCACAGTGATTTCCAAATAGATGTACTGCCATAGATACCACCATATGATGCATTAATATGTAACGTTTCTCTGTCATATTTATGGGATTAGTGCTGCTCCTCCTACGTATGCCAGCGCGGCGCAACAATGCTTTCTGCTCTAATAATCTCAACTGTGTCTTGCAGCTTTACCAGCTCCAGAGGCACAAAGGGAGGACAGACGCTCACATGGACCTGACCCACTGCATGTGTCATTTACCATGGGTGGTGAAGAGGAGGAGACCACCGAGCCCGAGGAGGAGAAGGAATACCTGGAGACAGAGGAGGATGCCCCTTGCATCCCTCTGTCTGGGGAATCTGCGGACACGATGGGGATCCCGACTGATGAGGTACCGGAACCAAGCGGCATGCAGTTGGCGACGCCAATGCGCACATTGGTGCTGTCACAGACCCCACGGAGGCCGGGTCAGCAGCTTGAGCAAAAACCTACCCTGGACCACCGTGTGGAGTGCCCGGCACGACTGTGCGAGGAGTCTGTCGTGATCCAGCGCGAGCAGCTCCAGGTGTTTGTGGGGTTCACGCAGGAATTCTCCCGGGTGTCTGCTCGCCAAGCGGTGGCAGTGCAGCAGATGATTGTTGTGCAATGTCTTCTAATAACGTCAGTTAGAATAGAAAATTAGTGCAACTGTTGTTAAACAATGTCCAGGCCAGACCAAGTATGAACATCACTTATTTATATAAATATAAGAAAACGTCTAATTGTGAGTGTATCTATCTTTAAAAGGTCCTTAAATAATTCACAAACTTTCTAAGCCCCTGTTTAAGAAGCCTCCGGTCTTCCTCCGACGTTCAAAATGGCGTCCAGAGTGCCCAGTTCTATGAGGAAGACCAGGCAATAGCAACTATTCTCCAGCGATGTTCTCGGTGGACGCTCAGCCCGTGGATGTGCCGGTGATGTGCTGAAAGTTGGGCTGGGCGATGTGTGGGCGATCACCTCAGCGATCACCTCGGCGATGTGAGTCGAAAGTTGCGTCGGCGACAAGCTTGACGATGTGTCCCAACTTTCCATTTTTGGGTGATGTCAGCTCTTTTTGGCCGATATATGGGCATGAGCCCAGCAATGTGAAGTGCAAAGTCTAGCCCCATATCCCCATACCCAGTATCCCTGCGCCAAGTATCCCCACACCCAATATCCCCACACCCAGTATCCCCACACCCAATATCCCCACACCCAGTATCCCAACACCCAGTATCCCCACCCCCAGTATCGCCCCATCCAGTATCCCCACACCCAATATCCCCACAATCAGTATCCCTGCGCCAAGTATCCCCAAACCCAGTATCCCCACACCCAGTATCCCCACAACCAATATCCCCACATCCAGTATCCATCATCATCATGGGCAGTCCCTCTAACGAGGATGACTTGCTTCCACGAGAGTTCACAGATGTTTCAATGAAGGAGCCAATGTTCCAGTCCTGAACTCCAGTTGAGTTGGTGGAAGATACCTGTGCGTGGATTTTTTTAACGTGTGGTGACCGTTGCACATCAGCCACCATACGGGCTTGACAGAGCTCGTTCTTTATCCAGTGGCAAGGATTAACCAGGATGACTGGAGACCTGCTCTGCTGCACGGACCTAATGTGCACACATCGCTCTTCTGGGCCCCGGAACCTCATTCGCCGCACCTCCGCCCCAGTATTCACACATCCAGTATCCCCACAACCAGTATCCCCATGCCCAGTATCTGCACACACAGTATCCCCACACCCAGTATCCCCAAACCCAGTATTCCCACATCCAGTTTCCCCAAACCCAGCATCACCATACCCAGTATACCCACTCCTAGTAACCCCACACCCAGTATCTCCTTACTCTTTATCCCCACACCCAGTATTCCCACACCCAGTATCCCCAAATCCAGCATCACCACACCCAGTATACCCACTCCTAGTAACCCCACACCCAGTATCTCCTTACCCATTATCCCCACACCCAGTATTCCCACACCCAGTATCCCCAAACCCAGCATCACCACACCCAGTATACCCACTTCTAGTAACCCCACACCCAGTATCTCCTTACCCAGTATCCCCACACCCAGTATATCCACACCAAGTATCCCCCCACCCAGTAACCCCACAACCAGTATCATCATGCCCAGTATCCCCACGCCCAGTATCCACACACACAGTGGGCTCAAGTTTTGCAATTCTCGCCATTTCGTTTGCTCCAGTTCTAGTGTGTTAGAATAGTTTCATTTTAGAACAGTTTTTTTTCAAAAGGGGGCATGTCCAGCCACTTACGCCTGTCTTGCAGGTTTAGGCAATGAAAACTTACTCCAAACTAACTTAGAATGGAGTAAGTGTAGATTTTTGTACGCTCAGTAAATCCTTTCTACACTTTAGAAATTAGGCGTAGGGAACGAGAGATGGGGGGTGGGAGGGGGAGGGGTGGGAGGAGGGAAGTTTACAAACATTAAACACTTTACTTTTACAAATAAAGAGCCATCATCAATAATAAATGATAAATAAATCAATAAATCAATAACTTTAATGTTTTGAAAATGATTACACCATCCCACACCATAACTATTTTTTGACGTAGTAAATTTGCTAATTAACTGTTGACATGCTTAATCGCAACCGACTATCTCAGCCAGTTCCTCCGAACGTACGCCTTGGATTACAAGCTTACTGCTTCATGCATTGCTAAATTAGACGTGCTTCAGAACTGCCCCTCCGTTACCATATTGATTGCTTTTACAGAATCCGAGGTAAACTAACACAAATCCACACGCAACAGGTAGGTGGAGATAAAAGCTGCATAAAGTACTTTAAAACAACCAGTAACACAGGATCTTTACACCCTCAAGTGATTTTTGTATAGTTTATCAAATTATTTGAAGCTGTCTGCACAACAATACATTTTTAGCTTTGTCATTGTAAACCCCCAAATGGCTGAGCCACTGTGAGAAAGCTTATTTTGCATTAATTTCTGAAGAAGCAATTACAAACACACAACTCCATGGGGTGGTGGGGGGGGGGGGGGGGGCGGGGGGAGAACAGACACATGTTTAGGAACAAGCCAATCCCTTTTTAAATAATCTCAACCCCAGAAACCCACGTTTCCCCATACCCTGCAATCATTTTCTCTCCAGAAACTTACGTTAAACTCATCTATTCCAGACTTTATGTTCTTTATAGCACTCCCGGCTGAACGGCAGGCACTGTTCCCGCAGGTTGCGGCGGGGAGCCCATTCGGCCAGGGCTAGGTACGGCGTGCTTCGGGCCCCTCCCACACAGCCTGCACAGGTTCAGGGGCGAGGAGCTCCTGCACATGCATGCAGATTCTAGCGTGCATGTGCAGAGGTCCTGGCACTGTTTTCAGCACCGGGACCTAGTTCCGCTCCTTGTGCTGCACTGCACCGAGGGCCTTCATCGTTCCAGCTGCGGGAGAATAGCAACGTAACTTTTAGGCACGGTTTTTGTTCTAAAAAGTCGTCGCAGCTCACGGAGGTGCGCTGTTCTAAGCGTGGGGCAAACTTGGGCTCAGTATCCCCACACCCAGTATCCCAAACCCAGTATTCCCACATCCAGTTTCCCCAAACCCAGTATCACCACACCCAGTATGCACACTCCCAGTAACCCCATACCCAGTATTTCCACACCCAGTATCCCCACACACAGTATACCCACTTCCAGTAACACCACACCCAGTAGTCCCACACACAGTCTCATTGCACACCCAGTATCCCCACACCCAACATCCACACACCCAGTATCACCACACCCAGTATCCCCACAACCAGTATCACCACACCCAGTATCCCCACACACAGTATCCCCCCACCAAGTATCCTCACACCCAGTATCCCCACAATCAGTATCCCCACACCCAGTATCCCCCCACCCAGTATCCTCACACCCAATATCCCCACACCCAGTATCCCCCCACCCAGTATCCTCACACCCAATATCCCCACACCCAGTATCCCCACACCTAGTATCCCTGCACCAAGTATCCCACACCCAGTATCCCACACCCAGTATCCTCACACCCAGTATCCTACATGCAGTATCCCCCTGCCCAGTTTCCTCCCACACAATATCCCCTAACACAGTATCTTCACATCCAGTATCCCCACATGCAGCATCCCTTGCCCAGTATCCCCCCAAACAATATCCCCACACACTGCATCCCCTGGCCCAGTATTCCACACCCAGTAACCTCACACCAAATCGCCACACCCATTATCCCCATGCCCAGTATCCCCACAGACAATCCTCTGCCCAGTAGCCCCCGCAACCAGTATTCCCACACCTAGTATTCCCACAACTAGTATTCCCACACCCAGTATCCCCACACCCAGTATTCCCACACCCAGTATCCCCACATCCGGTATTCCCCCACCCAATATCCCCCCACCCAGTAACCCCAAAACAAGTAGCCCCCACTCACACCCAGTATGGCCACACCCAGCATGCATAAACCCAGTGTCCCCACACCCAGTATCCTCACAACCAGCAACCCCACACCCAGTATCCCCTTATCCAGTATCCGCATGCCCAGTATCCCCTTACCCAGTATCTATATGCCCAGTATCCCCACATCCGGTATCCCAACACCCAATATGCCCACAACCAGTATCCCCACACCCAGTATCCCCAAACCCAGGATCCCCAGACTCAGTTTCCCTAAACCCAGTATCCCCACATCCAGTATATCCACACCAAGTATCTCCACACCCAGTAACCCCACATCCAGTATCCACACAACCAGTATCCCCACAACCAGTATTCTCAAGCCCAGTATCCCCAAGCCCAGTATCCCCATGCCCAGTATCCACACACACAGTGGGCTCAAGTTTCGGCCTGAGTTGCTCCTATTTTTTTGGAGCAACTAGTTTAGAATGGAGCATCTTAGAATTTGCAATTCTCGGCATTTAGTATGCTCCAGTTCTAATGAATTAGAATAGTTTCATTTTAGAACAGTTTCTTTTCAAAAGGAGGTGTGTCCAGCCATTTACGCCTGTTTTGCAACGAAAACTTACTCCAAACTAACTTAGAATGGAGTAAGTGTAGATTTTTGTACGCTCAGTAAATCCTTGCCTACACTTTAGAAATTAGGCGCAGGGAACGAGAGATGGGGGCGGGGGGCGGGGGTGGGGGGTCGGAAGGGAAGTTTACAAGCATTAAAAACTTCACTTTTACAAGTAAAGAGCCATAATCAATAATAAATGATAAATAAATCAATAAATCAATAAATCAACCAATAAATCAATCACTATAATGTTTTGAAAATGTACATCATCCCACACCATAACTATTTTTTGATGTAGTGTAAGGGGGTGGTCTCTATGAGGGGGCCAGGTTCCCTTCTGACCAACGTGAGCGGTTCGAATCGCTCCCACTTCCTTGGGTTCTAGACTCTGGATTTATTTGGGGGATGTGACAAAATGCAAAGGACACTGGTTTGATGCAAAAGAACTTTTATTTTATTACAGTCAAGAAATTACAAACTTATAATTTCTCTAATAAGAAAGTACAATGTCAAAACTTATTTAAACTTATTAAAGAACAATACCTTACACACTCAGAGGGGGTTACAATAGCTTATAATGACTCTAACAGAGAACAATACATCACATATTCAAAGGGGGTTTGAGTAAAATTATACCTCCCACCTCCCAATACCTAATTCTAGCTAGGTTAGACTCCAGGGCAGGCAGGGAGTATGCTGACCAATCCTTTTGACAGTTAACGGTAGATCACGGTTTCGGGGTTCATTGGATGTGGTAGGGTCTGCTTGCCGTACCCCGAACATCATAGAGGACTTCCTGCTGTGCAATCTTCAGTTGGGTTGAGTCCGCTGATGCGGTAAGGTGCGTTTTGGATCTATGGGGTAAGTACCAGTTTTCTTTGGTTAGAAATAGGTTTCTACAGTCTTTTAGGTAAAGGTTTACCCATTGGTAGGTCAGGATTAGATTGTAGAGTGGAAACTTTTCGATTCTTCGGTTTTTTCCCATTGGAATTTTGTTCGAGTTTGGTCGATTGCGGTGGTTTTCTGTTGATACCACGTTGATTACTGCTGCGATGGTGATGTTCTTCCTTCCTTCAGGACTTCAGGACTTCGAGGCTGGAGAAGTTAGTTTACAACTGTCGCGTTGGTTTCTCTCCTTGTCGTGATGACACAAGCGTGGTCTCGGTTGTATAGCCAAGTATGTCACCTAAGATAGTAGCAACCTTGTAGCTACTTAGCAACCTAACCTCTGTTGAAAACAGGGGCCAGTTATATGATTTTAGTGGTTCTAATCTTGGCGCCAAATCAGTTCAAAATCAGTTCAAATCCTTTGTATAAATTTGGCGGGTTTGGCTCTTCTTTGTAATATTTTGGCGGGCTCGTTAAAAGTTGATATGTTTTGGGTGAGCTGATATTCGAAAACTGTTTCCTGATGAAAATATTAGTTTGGTAATTGTAATGTCCTTTTGTGCTTAGTTTTCACATGCAGGCTGGATTGGGCCTCTTTGTGATGTATATGCTGAAATGGTTTTCCAGACCCAAGTTGATGGGTAGCTATCTCTGGGTGATTTTATGATGTTAATGTCTCTTGTGGAGAAGGATTTTTGAATACTCATTCCTCCAGACAGGTTAACTTAGTTCTCACACCCAGGTAGCCTCACTTAATCAGACTGTCTGCTGCTAGTTCCTTAGGACCGCCCACAGCCTTGAATTTGTCTTTTAAAAATACAACATTCTATTAAAGTTCGTAGTTTCTTTTATAAACACTTTAGAGTTCCAAACTTTTCGGTAGATAGTTCCAAATTAAATTTTCTTTCGATTGAGCCCAAACACTGGGGGATTATTGTGAATTTTGCACTTCCTTCAGTCCCCCCTGTTGACACTCCACACTCTTGAGTGTCAATCAAGGTAAGCAAAATTCCTGCTCCCGAGAGTTAACCTTCCCTGCATTTATACTAGCTCTAAACATTAATGTGCATCCCCCGTTGAAATGCAATGCAATTTACAGGCGAATATAATAATTACAGTTCGGTTATAGCATAGAGGGGGTATGATGTCCCTCTTTTACTCGGTTTTCAGAGTACAATAACGGGATACAGTCAAACACAGTTTAAGTAAAGTAAAATAAAAGCACATAGTCAAAATACATTCTCAAGTAACATAAAGGTCCATAGTCAAATACATTTCAAGTTCTGTAAAATAAAGGTACATAGTCACATTTTTAAGTAATATTCTCACAATACTCGAGATTTTGCAGCTTACAGCAGGTAAAATCAACACAAATTAAACATGTTAGTATGGTGTCACCTCTCCCTGCGCAATTCCCAAGTTCGGCCACGGAGCATACAGCACCCTTTGGTGCCTAACCTGACGGCCAGTTTCACTCGATAAGTGAGACACCATAAGTAAAGTATAATCATGAGTTGGCAGAGAACTAAAGTGTGGGAAGCGATTCTGATCCAGACTGGGATTTCTATATTTCTGAAAAGGTCCCACCAAGGCGGAATGGTGATCTTGAGAATCTATTTCCCTATCTCAATTGTTTTCTGTTCTAGAGTGTAGAGGTGTTTTTGTGAGATAATTACAGCTTTTAGCAGAGCGGTAAGATGTTCGGGTAGAGGGGGAATTGCATAGCCAAAATGTACAACATAATCCTGCAGGTTTGTAATGTTTTCCTTCACAGTGAGGTGGACAGTGGAGGGTTCAGGAATGGGGACAATCTGTTCCTGGGCCACTTGAACTGATGCCTCAGGTTTGAAACAAAAACTGCTGTCACTCACTGGACACCAGAAGTGTCCATGTTGGTAGTGGGGTGCACTGGTGGTGACACAATATGTCCCAGCCCCTATGTATGCTACCTGTGGAGGGACATGGTCTTGTGTCATTACTTCCATGGTACAGTTAATAGGCTGTGCACCAGCAGCTTTAAACCCACACTGTGACTTTGAATGGACACTCAAGTACTGGGGACACAGTATTACATGTGCACCCTGGCTCCGACGCCCAGAGAGGTCAGTACCCGTTACAGCGTGCTCCCACTTTATGACATAGGGTGGGACCGCTGCAAACCGAATGTGTGCACCTCCCTGAATAACTCCAATGTTCTCCACCCAGTATACCGGTGCGGGTCAGGCTGTCCCACCCATGACCGGCATCTTTAGTACGATTCCCATAATAGTGTGGTTAGATTTCCCACAGTCTACTGGGACAGGGTAGGCTTCAGAGGCTAGGCGGAGCTGGCATGGGCTTAGTGAATTACTGTACGGGTGGAGGGCTGTGAGGTGCTTGTTCCTGATCCAAGAGGGGACTACACCTTGTCTTAAATCCTCCAGGTTGTTGCGGCCCTCGCCCAACAACCATGCCCATACAGTACGCACACCTCGTTCTGTGCAGCCTGGTCAGAAGCGTTTCTATCCTCCCGTATGAGTGCATTCACTGTCTGTGCATGTTTTTCCTGCTCAGCCACTATTTCTTTTAAATGGACAGTCATAGCCTGGTCCTCGTGTAGTTCTGATCCTACTACTGTGTTCTCCTGTTTCAGGATTTTTCTCAATTGGGTCTTTGAACTGTTTATCTGTGTTTGCAGTTCTATGTCATCTAGGCTATTTATTATAGAGGATCCTGTATTGTAGGCAATGAAAACGTCGTTTATGATTCCCTTTCTATGTCTCCCTGAGCCCATGGTGTCCCTAGCATTTAGGGTTATAGGTCTGCTTTGTCTACATTTCCAAAGTCTAACTCATAAAATTTCTTGAACATGTCTCTGAGTAGGGCCTGGTGTAGCAGCTCTGTTTCCTTCGGACACCATGCAGGTAGGTGTACCTCGGTAAGGTTTAATATTACTGAAGCTACTGCATAATGTACCCCCTGATATAACACCTTTTCGGTCAGTACCAATATTAATCCGTTCCCAGGTCCCTTGGTGCTGGTAGGACACCTTTCTATTACTGTGTGTATTGGCGGGGTTGTGGGCAGGGGTTTCTTAATGTGTACTCTTAGTTCGGTGGTGTTAATTGGGAGTGGGGAGTGTAGGATCGCGCACCCGTGTAGTCTACAATCCCACCTCATCCCTTTCCCTTCATCTTCCCATTGCCTGGTGAAAGCGATCGATATGCCTGCGTGACAAATACTCTCTGATCCCCACATGCAGACATAAATTCCTTGTTCAAATTCCCACCATTTGTCCCAACACACTTTTACTCCTCCCCGTGTCCCCGTGATGGTGCGGTATGTGTCATTACTGAGTCTTTCCCAGTCCGATTCCTGGTCCCATGCATCCTTGCTGAGTTTTCTGAGCCATCACCATCTTCCCAGGGGGATGTTTCCTTTGCAAGTCAAACATACACGCTTTCCCTCTGTAACACTGACTCGGGCAGCGATGATCCACATCCGGGGGCATGGAAGTGAGGCCTCCCCGTAGGTAAAACCTTCCTGGCTGGAGTAGCGGGTAGAATTAGATCCCAGCCACCCTGGCCATCTTCCCTCGTGGGCGTAAACGGCGAGTTCTTCCACGTCTCGGGGGCCACCCCCGGCGGTTACGATCGGTGCTCTTCCTCCTCAACACCCATAAATGAGGGATTCTTCCAAGTCTCCTCGTCGCTGCTGCACATCCTTATCAGGGCGAGCAGGAACAGGATCCTTTCCATACTGTTCTCTTTCCTGTAGGGGCACATAAAACAGATTGTCTAGCCCTGAGAAAGCTCTCTGGCTTGACAGATTTGACCGGGTTCCAATTTGGGCTCATAGTCTTTCATTGACTGGCTGTCTTATTCAGTTCTTTGTGGGCTGATGCCTGCTTTTAACTTTATCTCACAGTCGTTTTGCTTGTTATCTCACCGGTGCTTCCTTAATAGCCATACCGGTAGATTCTTCTTACTTCCGGTTATTACCTGACCTGTGCCTCTTTTAATAGCTGCACAGGTAGATTATTTTCCTGACCCCAGTTAACTAATACATATATATACTTATCATCACACATATAATCTTACACTACTCTAAATTATTAAACATACTTAAATTCATATTGTACTATATATATAGATCTGCCACCCATCTCCGGGTGGCCAGGTTAATTCCTGCCTTCTTTCTTTCTTCTTCTTCTGCTGGGTGTCCAGCGAGGTCGGTAATAGGTCGATCTGCAACGCTGGACCCTGACTGTCCTGACCGGACGTGGGTTTCAGTCCCACACTATCGAGGGAACGTTCTCTCCGGTGCTACAGCACACTGCTCCTTTGGGAGTGGCTGCCTGGTTCGTTTCTTGCCCTGGAGGTTCTGCCTGGTCGAGGGCCACGGGCTGGGGACTCTCACGGTGGCTGGTCCACTGCTATCTCTTCTGGGGGTCCCTTGTTTCCTGAGGCTACCGGCTGGGTGTCCCTGCTCGCGGGCTGGTCTCTGACTTTAGCATTTGGGTGGGTGTATGGTGGGTAAGGAATGTGATAGGGGACCCCCCCCTGTGAAGATCAGTGATCTTTTCACATCCCCGTGAGTGGCTAGGAGGTGCTGCTCACAGTTGGAGTATCCCTTCTCCATGTCCGTGAGTATCCTGGAGGAGTAGACCACTGGTCTCAGCCAGCCGTGCTGCTCTTGGAGCAGTACTGCACTCAGGCTGTCCCCACTGGCTGCTACCTCCAGGAAAAACTCTTTACCCCCATCTATGGCCCCTAGAGCTGGTGCGGTCTGCAGGTTTTTCTTGAGTTGGATAAATGCTGCCTCGCAACCTTGGTCCCATTCCCACTCCACTCCCTTGTGTAGGAGTCAGAGCAGAGGGGCTGCGGTGGTTGCTTAATCCTCAATGAAATCTCTGCAATACCCGTTTAGCCCTAGAAAAGATCTTACTCCTGTTACTGTGTTGGGGGCGGGTAACTTCTGCACTGCTTCCCTTCTAGCTTTGTCAATGGCTCTTTCCCCAGCGCGGATAGCCAGTCCCAGGAACTTTACTTGCTTCAGGCCGATCTGTGCCGTCTTGGGGTTTATTTTAAACCCTTCTTCTTTCAGGAGCTCCAGCAATTCAGCCAACAGTGGGCCATGCTCCTCCCCCTCATCGGTGAACAGGAGCAGGTCATCCACATATTGTACCAGCTGCTGGGGTCTGCTGAAGCTCTTTAAACAGATGGCCATACACTGATGAAAAGTACCGGGGCTGTTGTGGAAGCCCTGAGGGAGACAGTTCCAAGTGTATTGATGCCCTTTAAAGGTAAAAGCAAACTTGTACTGATCTTTCCTTCTTAAAGATATGGACAAGAACCCGTTGGAAATATCCAGCACCGTGAAGATGGTCGCGGAGGCTGGGATTCTTCCAATGAGGTCGGCGACAGCAGCAACAGTGGGTGCACAGGCGGGAATGTTACGGTTGAGTACTCGATAGTCCACCGTGGCTCTCCAGGAGTTGTCCAGTTTCTTAACCGGCCACAATGGAGAGTTCACATGGGCAGCTATTGGTCTCAATACCCCCTGTTTAACCAGCGAATCCAAGGCTGTTTCCATGTCTGTCACCGCCTTCCTGGGGAAGTTGTACTGTTTCTGTGGTCGGGTCATGGGGTCCCCATCTATGCTAACCTC
Organism: Pristiophorus japonicus; assembly: GCF_044704955.1. Taxonomy (NCBI): domain Eukaryota; kingdom Metazoa; phylum Chordata; class Chondrichthyes; family Pristiophoridae; genus Pristiophorus; species Pristiophorus japonicus. Next base: position 280,187,607 of record NC_091979.1, read on the forward strand.
GACCCCGTGTATCCTCCCACAGTCGTGTTTGTAGGTGGCAAAAGCTGCAAGGTTTTTCCTCACATACTCTTGATATTCTACAGGGGTGTTACTGACCAGTGATTCAAGGTCGTAACCCTCCTTTGATTTCATGGTGCACACCGTCCCTTTTCCCTGTTTTCCCGGGATAACCATCACCTCACTCTCCTGTCCCGTACAGATTGACCCCCAAAGATAGTGGTTTCTTAAATCCACCAGGATCCTGTGGCCTAGGATGAAGTCAGCCCCCAGGATCCCTCTCCCTTCCTGTTCCCACTTCATCAGGACACAAGTCCACTTATGTGGAGTGTACCTAAATGAATGGAGAGTGGAACGGAGAACGAGCCAGTCTGTTCAGTGCCTGTGAAACCCACCAAGCTGTAGGGGACCCCATTAGACAGAGGTGAGGCGGCGGGGTTAACTGCATAGACAAGGGTGCTTGAGGCACCGGTGTCCAGCAGGTAAATCCCTTTCACCTTTTCTTTCCACTTCCATCTGAACGGCCGGTCTCCCCCACGCATCATACTCGAGGGCACACAGGTGGACAGGCTGTGCCTGTCCTAGTCACGGTTTTGGTTGGGAGGGGGCAGATGGGATCTTGGTACCGGTGGCGGTGGCTACCTTTCCAGGGCCATCTAACAAGGCTCGGAGTACGGTTAGAAAAGTATCGAATGAGTGGGGAGGGGCTGGCTTATCTGTCTCGGTCTTTTGGGCAGGGCTGGAGAATTCTTTCCTGTGCTACTCTTCCATGGATTTCTACAATCCTTTCTCCAGTGCCCACTCTTTCTGCACCCGAAGCAGGTACGTTTTGTATCGGAGGGGTTGCCCCCCTCGTGGCGCCATTCCCTCTTGTCTTGGTTAGGTCGGATTTCGTGAACCCTTCCCTTTTGTGGGAGCTCTTCTGTCCCTCTGCCGTTTCTGTAAGCTCGGGTCAGCTGCCTAAGCACTCCCTGTTCTGTGGCTTGGGGATCTCTGGGATCGAACCAGGCCTCAGCCTTGGCTCTTATTCTGGGTAAACTGTTAGCTACTAGGCTTCGGAGCCAATGTGCTAACTCATCCGGGATTAAGTGATCTCTGTCTATGTCCCCACTACAGGTGCTTTTGCACGCAGGCCACAGTCGGTCTGCGAAAGCCTGTGGGGTTTCCCCTGTGAGCTGCACCGTTTTCTCTACTCTAGAGAAGGGACTCCCGTCATTGCAGCCCATAGCTTCTAAAATGTCCTTTTGGACGGCAGCAAGTGTTTTCTGTCATCTTTGGCTCTCAGTAGAGAGGCACTGGTACAGTTTGCTGTCTAGGGATAGGAGAAGCATCTTTGCCATTTCTGCATCATCGCACCCATTAATATCCCCTGCCTGTTCCACATCCACAAAGTGGACCGAGGGGTCTCCCTTTGAAGTTAGCTTTCCCAGGTGGCTTATCATAACCCTAAGCTGTTGGGGAGTGTGGGGGACCACAAACTGACTTTCCAGGGGCCCTGGACCCCCGGCAAGGGTGGGCGGGCCAAACTTCTGTTGCTGGACCGGGCACATTGGCCCTGGTTCTGGCTCTCCCTGTTCTGGCTCGCCTCCCTCTCTTCCCTGCGGCCAAGCTGAGCTGAAACACGGTGCTACAGGTGGTGGTGGTTCACTATCCCCCGCAACTGATTTGCCCCTCCTGCTGCTGAACTGGTGTAGTCACCAGTGCCACAGTGGTGGCCAGGTAGTTTCTTCCTTCTCTTCCAGGTTTACCTGGGGCGTACCCGGGCTTATTAGGCATACATGCCTTTTGCCTTGGATAGAGCAAGGTTTAAACTTTTAATTTGTTGTTGGCAGGGACCGTGGTCTCCCGATTCAAACCCATTAGTGCTAACTACTTTATACGCTGCTTCCACATGTTTTAATCTTTCCTGGAGCTCTTTTACTTGTAGGGTGAGGCGAGTGCTTTCCTCCCTCAGTGACTCTTCAGTACTTTTGGCCTCGGTAACCTGACATTGAAAATAGTCCTGACTGTTTTTAAACCTTTCCATTATTTGGGCCTTTTCCTGTTTTAGCTTACGGAGTTCTCCCGATAATCTTTCTTCTGACATAACCCTTTCCTGATAGTTCTCTGCACATTCCCATAACTCTGCCTGTAATGCTTCATTCATTCTGTCTAGAAGTTGGACCTGTTGCTGTAGGCAGACCAAACAAATTGCTTTCTCCACTGCTTCTTTGTGGTCTTTGCTTGCTGTCCACTGGGCTGCAGCGTCAGCTGGACGCTCAGCGCGCAATAGTCTAAGCACCCGTTCTTTAGTTACATTCACTTTCTTATACACATAGGAGGAAATCCTCTCTTCCATCTTGGTTCTTTGCCTCAAACCAGCACTCTCCACATCATACCCCTTGTACAAGAGTCCTGCCACGGCCGCCATTTTGTAAGGGGGTGGTCTCTATGAGGGGGTCAGGTTCTCTTCTGACCAACGTGAGCGGTTCGAATCGCTCCCACTCCGTTGGGTTCTAGACTCTGGATTTATTTGGGGGATGTGACAAAATGCAAAGGACACTGGTTTGATGCAAAAGAACTTTGATTTTATTACAGTCAAGAAATTACAAACTTATAATTACTTTAATAAGAAAATACAATGTCAAAACTTTTTCAAACTTATTAAAGAACAATACCTTACACATTCAGAGGGGGTTACAATAGCTTATAATGACTCCAACAGAGAACAATACATCACATAATCAAAGGGGGTTAGAGTAAAATTATACCTCCCACCTCCCAATATCTAATTCTAGCTAGGTTGGACTCCACAGCATGCAGCGAGTATGCTTACCAATCCTTTTGACAGTTAACGGTAGATCACGGTTTCTGGGTTCACTGGATGCGGTTTGGTCTGCTTGCCGTACCCCGAACGTCGGAGAGGATTTCTTGCTGCACAATCTTCAGTTGGGCTGAGTCCGCTGATGCGGTAAGGTGGATTTTGGATCTATGGCGTAAGTACCCGTTTTCTTTGGTTAGAAATAGGTTTCTACAGTCTTTTAGGTAATGTTTTACCTGTTGGTAGGTCAGGATTAGATTGTAGAGTGGAAACTTTTCGATTCTTTGTTTTTTTTCCCGCTGGAGTTTTGTTCGAGTTTGGTCGACCGCGGTAGTTTTCCGTTGATATCACATTGACTATCGTCGGTTGCTGCCGCGATGGTGATGTTCTTCCTTCCTTCAGGACTTCAGGACTTCAGGACCTTGAGGTGGAGAAGTTAGTTTACAACTGTCGCGTTGGTTTCTCGCCTTGTTGTGATGACACAAGCGTGGTCTCGGTTGTATAGCCAAGTATGTCATCTGAGGTAGTAACAACCTTGTAGCTACTTGGCAACCTAATCTCTGATGAAAACAGAGGTGAGTTACACGATTTCAGTGGTTCTAATCTTGGTACCAAACGAGTTCAAAATCCTTTGCATAAATTTGGCGGGCTTGGCTCTTTGTAATATTTTGGCGGGCTCGTTAAAAGTTGATATGTTTTGGGTGAGTTGATGTTCGAAAACTGTTTCCTGATGGAAACATTAGTTTGGTAATTGCAATGTCCTTTTGGGCGTAGTTTTCGCATGCCTCTTTCGGATGGGCCTCTTTGTGATGTATATGCTGAAGGGTAGCTATCTCTGGGTGATTTTGTGATGTTAATGTCTCTTGTGGAGAAGGATTCTCGAATACTCATTCCTCCAGACAGGTTAACTTAGTCCTCACACCCAGGTAGCTTCACTTAATCAGACTGTCTCCTGCGATTTCCTTAGGCCCGCCCACAGTCTTGAATTTGTCCTTTAAAAATACAAAATTCTATTAAAGTTCGTAGTTTCTTCCATAAGCACTTTAGAGTTCCAAACTTTTCGGTAGGTAGTCCCAAATTAAATTTCCTTTTGAATGAGCCCAAACACTGGGGGGTTCTTGTGAATTTTGCAGCTCCTTCGGTCGTAAATTTGCTAATTAACTGTTGACATGGCTAATCACAACCGACTATCTCAGCCAGTTCCTCCGAACATATGACTTGGATAACAAGCTTACTACTTCATGCATTGCTAAATCAGGCGTGCTTCAGAACTGCCCATCCTGTTTTCAGTGCCTGGATCTGTCTCCCGCTCCTAGTGCTGCGCTGCACCGAGGGCCTTCATCGTTCCAGCTGCGGGAGAATAGCAAGGTAACTTTTAGGCGCGGTTTTTGTTCTAAAAAGTTGGCGCAGCTCACGGAGGTGCGCTGTTCTAAGCGTGCGGGCAAACCTGGGCACAGTATCCCCACACCCAGTATCCCAAATCCAGTATTCCCACATCCAGCTTCCCCAAAGCCAGTATCCCCACACCCAGTATACCCACTCCCAGTAACATCACACCCAGTATCCCCACACCCAGTATCCCCACACACAGTATACCCACCTCCAGTAACACCACACCCAGTAGTCCCACACACACTATCATTACACCCAGTATCCTCACACCCAATATCCTCACACCCAGTATCCCCACAATCAGTATCCGCACACTCAATATCCCCACACCCAGTATCCTCATACCCAGTATCCCCACACCCAATATCCCCACAATCAGTATCCGCACACCCAATATCCCCACACCTAGTATCCTCGCAGCCAGTATCCCCATACCTAATATCCCCACAATCAGTATTCCCACACCCAGTATCCTCACACCCAGTATCCCCATACCCAATATCCCCACAATCAGTATTCCCACACCCAAATCCTCCCACCCAATATCCCCACACCCAGTATCCTCACAGCCAATATCCCCATACCCAGTATCCCCACACCCAATATCCCCACACCCAGTATCCTCCCACCCAATATCCCCACACCCAGTATCCCCACACCCAGTATCCCCAAACCCAGTATACTCACACCCAGTATCCCCATACATCCAGTATCCCCACACCCAGTATCCCCACACCCAGTATCCACACACCCAGTATCCTCACACCCAGTAGCCTTCACACCCAGTATGCCACACCCAGTATCCCCACACCCGGTATCCCCATACACCCAGTATCCCCACACCCAATATCTGATCCCCACCCAGTATCCCCACTCTCAGCAGCCCCCACTCACACCATGAATTGCCACACCCTGTATGCACAAACCCAGTATCCCCCCACATGTATCCCCATACTGAGTAACCCCACATCCAATATCCACACACCCAATATCCACACACCCAGTAACCCCACAATTATCCACACACCCAGTATCCCTAAATCCAGTATCCCCAAACCCAGTATCCCCAGACCCTGTTTCCCCAAACCCTGTATCACCACTCCCGGTATACCCACACCCAGTATTCCCACAACCAGTATCCCCAAGCCCAGTATACTCTCACTGAGTATCCCATATCCTCTATCCCCATGCCCAGTATCCCCACACCAAGTATCCACACACCCAGTATACCCCCACCCAGTATCCCCACACCCAGTATCCACACACCCAGTATACCCCCACCCAGTATCCCCACACCCAGTATCTCCACACCCAGTATACCCACCCCAAGTATCCCCACATCCAGTATCTCCCCACCCAGTATCCCAATGCCCATTAATCCCCACACCCAGTATCCCCACACCCTGTATCCCCACCCCAAGTATCCACACACCCAGTATACCCCCACCCAGTATCCCCACCCCAAGTATCCACACATCCAGTATAACCCCACCCAGTATCCCCACACCCAATATACCTCCACCCAGTAGCCCAACTCCCAATAGCCCTCACTCGCACCCAGTATTGCCACCCCCAGTATGCACAAACCTAGTATCCCCACAACCAGAATCCCCAAGCCCAGTATCCCGCCACCCAGTAACCCCATACGCAGTATCCACATACCCATTATCCACACACCTAATATTCCCACAACCAGTATTCACACACCCAGTATCCCCACACCCAGTATTCCCACACCTAGTATTCCCACATCCAATAAACCCCCACCCAGTATCCCCATGCCCAGTATCCGCACACATAGTATATCCAGACCAAGTTTCCCTAAACCCTTTATCAGCACACCTAGTATACCCACACCCAGTTTCCCACACCCACTATTCCCACACCCAGTATCCCCACATCCAGTATATCCACACCCAGTATCCCCAAAACCAGTCTCCCCACACCCAGTATATCCACCCCCAGTAACCCCACACCCAGTATTCCCAAACCCAGTATCCCCACATCCAGACTCCGCACACCCAATATCACCACACCCAGTATCCCCAAAACCGGTCTCCCCACACCCAGTATACCCAGACCCAGTATCCCCCCCTCCAAATAACCCAACACCGAGTATCACCACATCCAGTATTCCAACACCCAATAATCCCGGAACCAGTATCCTAATGCCAAGTATCCCTATGCCCAGTATTCTCACACCCAGTATCCTCACACCTAGTATCCCCACACCCAGTATCCCCACACATAGTATCCCCACTACCAATATCCTGACACCCAGTATCCCCACACCCAGTATCACTGCACCCAGTATCCCCATAACCAATATTCCCGGAACCAGTATCCTAACGCCCATTATCCCATGCCCAATATTCTCAGACCCAGTATTCCCACACTCAGTGTGCTCACGGCTAGTATCCCCAAGCTCAGTATGCCCATGCCCTGTATTCTCATACTCAATACCCCCAAACCCAGTAACACCACACCCAATATTCCCCCACCCAGTATGCGCACAGCCAGTATACCATCACCCAATACCCCACGCCCAATATCCACTCACCCAATATCCCCACACCCAGTACCCCCAAACATAATACACCCATGCCCAGTATTGCCATTACCATTATCCCCACACCCAGTAATCCCACACCAAGTAACACCCAACCAAACCCAGTATCCCCACCCAAACCCAGTATCCCCACACCCAGTATCCACACACCCAGTATCCCCACATCCAGTATCCCCACACCCAGTATCCCCACACCCAGTATTCCCACACACAGTATTCCCACACCCAATATCCCCACACCCAGTATCCCCACACCCAGTCCCCAACACCCAGTATTCCCAAAGCCAGTATCCCCACACACAGTATCCGCACACCCAGTATTCCCAAACCCAGTATCCCCACAACCAGTATCCCCACACCCCGTATCCCCAAGCCCCAGAACCCCCACGCCCAGTATCCCCACATACATTATCCCCAAACCCAGTATCCCCACACCCAGTATTCCCCCACCCAGTATCCTCCCACCCAGTATTCCCACTCCCTGTAACCCCCCTGCCCACTATCCCCACATCCAGTATCCCAACACCCAGTTTCCCCTCACCTAGTATCCCCACGCCCAGTTTCCCCACACCCACTATGTCCACGCCCAGTTTCCCCACACCCACTATGCCCACGCCCAGTATCCCTACATCCACTATCCTCACACCCAGTATCCCCGCACCCAGCATCCTGACACCCAGCATTCATACACCCAGTATCCTCACACCCAGTATCCCCACACACCGTATCCCCACACCTAGAATCCCCACACCCAGTATCCTGACAACCAGTATCCCCAAACCCAGTATCCCCACACAGAGTATTCCCACAACCAGTATCCCCCACCCAAACCCAGTATCCCCACACCCAGTATGCCCACACCCAATATCCCCACGCCCAGTATCCACTCACCCAATATCCCCACACCCAGTACCCCCAAACATAATACACCCATGTCCAGTATTGCCATTACCATTATCCCCACACCCAGTAATCCCACACCCAGTAACCCCCAACCAAACCCAGTATCCCCACCCAAACCCAGTATCCCCACACCCAGTATCCACACACCCAGTATCCCCACATCCAGTATCCCCACGCCCAGTTTCCCCACACACACTATGCCCACGCCCAGTATCCCTACATCCACTATCCTCACACCCAGTATCCCCGCACCCAGTATCCTGACACCCAGCATTCTTACACCTAGTATCCTCACACCCAGTATCCCCACACACCGTATTCCCACACCTAGAATCCCCACACCCAGTATCCTGACAACCAGTATCCCCAAACCCAGTATCCCCACACAGTGTATTCCCACAACCAGTATCCCCCACCCAAACCCAGTATCCCCACACCCAGTATGCCCACACCCAATATCACCATGCCCAGTATCCACACACCCAGTATCCTCACAACTATTATCACCACCGCCAATATCCCCACGCCCAGTATCCCCACAGATATTATCCCCACGCCCAGTATCCCCACACCAGTAAGCAGTATCAACCCCACCCAGTTTATCAGACCCAGAATCCCCATGCCCAATTTATCACACCAAGTATTCCCACACACTGTATCCCCATGTCCAATAATATAAAACCCAGTATCGCCACACCCAGTATCCCTACACCCAGTATCTCCCCGGCCATTATGCCCATACCCAATATTCCCATGCCCTGTATCTCCCCCGCTCAGCATCACCCACACCCAGTATTCCCACAGCCAGAATTCCCCACACCCAGTATCTCCCTATCCTGTATCCCCAAACCCAGTATCCCTCACATAGAAACATAGAAACATAGAAAATAGGTGCAGGAGTAGGCCATTCGGATCTTTGAGCCTGCACCACCATTCAATATAATCATGGCTGATCATTCACCTCAGTACCCCTTTCCCGCTTTCTCTCCATACCCCTTGATCCCTTTAGCTATAAGGGCCACATCTAACTCCCTCTTGAATATATCCAATGAACTGGCATCAACGACTGTCTGCGGCAGGGAATTCCACAGGTTAACAACTCTCTGAGTGAAGAAGTTTCTCCTCATCTCAGTCCTAAATGGCTTACCCCTTATCCTAAGACAGTGTCCCCTGGTTCTGGGCTTCCCCAACATCGGGAACATTCTTCCTGCATCTAACCTGTCCCGTCCCGTCAGAATCTTATATGGTTCTATGAGATCCCCTCTCAACCTTCTAAACTCCAGTGTATAAAGGCCCAGTTGATCCAGTCTCTCCTCATATGTCAGTCCAGCCATCCCTGGAATCAATCTGGTGAACCTTCGCTGCACTCCCTCAATAGCAAGAACGTCCTTCCTCAGATTAGGAGACCAAAACTGAACACAATATTCCAGGTGAGGCCTCACTAAGGCCCTGTACAACTGCAGTAAGACCTCCTTGCTCCCATACTCAAATCCCCTAGCTATGAAGGCCAACATGCCATTTGCCTTCTTCACCGCCTGCTGTACCTGCATGCCAACTTTCAATGACTGATGAACCATGACACCCAGGTCTCGTTGCACCTCCCCTTTTCCTAATTTGCCGCCATTCAGATAATATTCTGCCTTCGTGTTTTTACCACCAAAATGGATAACCTCACATTTATCCACATTATACTGCATCTGCCATGCATTTGTCCACTCACCTAACCTGTCCAAATCACCCTGCAGCCTCTTAGCATCCTCCTCACAGCTCACACCGCCACTCAGTTTAGTGTCATCTGCAACCTTGGAGATATTACCCTCAATTCCTTCATCCAAATCATTAATGTATATTGTGAAGAGCTGGGGTCCCAGCACTGAGCCCTGCAGTACTCCACTAGTTACTGCCTCCCATTCCGAAAAGGACCCATTTATCCCGACTCGCTACTTCCTGCCTGCCAACCAATTCTCTATCCACGCTAGTACATTACCCCCAATACCATGTGCCTTGATATTGTACACCAATCTCTTATGTGGTACCTTGTCAAAGGCCTTTTGAAAGTCCAAATACACCACATCCACTGGTTCTTCCTTGTCTACTCTACCAGTTACATCCTCAAAAAATTCCAGAAGATTGGTCAAGCATGATTTCCCTTTCACCGATCCTGTCACCGCTTTCCAAATGCGCTGCTATTTCATCCTTAATAATAGATTCCAACATTTTCCCCACTACGGATGTCTGGCTAACCGATCTATAATTACCCGTTTTCTCTCTCCCTCCTTTTTTATAAAGTGGTGTTACATTAGCTACCCTCCAGTCCATAGGAACTGATCCAGAGTCGATAGACTGTTGGAAAATGATTACCAATGCATCCATTATTTCTAGGGCCACCTCCTTAAGTACTCTAGGATTCACATAAACAGGTTACCTGGCGATTTATTGGCCTTCAATCCCATCAATTTCCCTAACACAATTTCCCGCCTAATAAGGATATCCTTCAGTTCCTCCTTCTCACTAGACCCTTGGTCCCCTAGTACATTCGAAAGGTCATTTGTGTCTTCCTTCGTGAAGACAGACCAGCCTCTATCCACCCATCCTGAATCCCCACATCCAGTATCCCCATACCCATGAACCCCATACCCAGTATCCACACACTCAGTATGCCCACACCCACTCTCCCCACACCCAGAATCCCCACACCCAATATCCCCACACCCAGTATCCACACGCCAAGTATCCTCGCACCGAGTATCCTCACACACAGTATTCCCACACCCACTCTCCCCACACCCAGAATCCCCACACCCAATATCCCCAACCCAAACCCAGTATCCCCACACCCAGTGTCCCCACACCCAGTATCCCCCACCCAAACCCAGTATCCCCCACACCCAGTATCCCCACACACAGTATCCCCACACCCATTACCCCACAGCCAGTATCCTCCCACCCAGTATCCCCACACCCCAGTAGCCCCACACCCAGTAGCCCCACACCCATTATTCCCACATCCAGTGGTGTGCGACCACAGAATGTTGACAAACTTTTGGGGGCATCCGAAATGGAGGAGGACGCTTCATAGACCCTCACGGTTGACAGTGTCAAAGGCCTTTGTAAGATCGAAAAAGGCCATGTATAAGGGCTGGCTCTGCACCCTGCATTTTTCCTGCAACTGTCGCGCTGCTAAAATCATGTCTGTTGTGCCCCGTAGGGGATGAAATCCGCATTGTGATTCCGGGAGGAGCTCCTCGGCCACAGGGAGAAGACGATTGAGGAGAACTCTCGCGACAACTTTCCCAGTGGCTGATAGCAGGGAGATACCCCTGTAGTTGCCGCAGTCGGATTGTCCCCTTTTTAAAAATGATCACAATCACTGTATCTCTGAGATCTCCCGGCCATGCTCTCCTCCCTCCAGATGAGAGAGATAAGGTCATGTATCCACGTCAACAGTGCCTCCCCGCCATACTTTAGCACCTCAGCAGGGATTCCATCCACACCCGTAGCCTTGTTATTCTTGTACTGTTTTATGGTTTTGCCTACCTCGTGCAACGTTGGAGTTTTACTGAGTTGGCAGTGGGTCGCATGCTGCGGGATGGAGTCGAGAACACTCGAGTCAAAGGCAGAGTCTCGACTGAGGAGATCTTCAAAGTGCTCCTTCCATTGGGCCCTGACAACCTTAGTGTCCTTGATGAGTGTTTCCTCGTTCTTGGCCAGGAGTGGGGTGGGGCCTTGGGAGTTTGGACCGTAGGTGGCCTTGACTGCAGCGAAGAATCCTCGCACATCATGGCTGTCGTCCAGTTGTTGTATCTCCTGTGCTTTCTCCATCCACCACCTGTTCTTTAGGTCCCGGGTTTTTCGTTGGACCTGAGCATTGAGCCATCTGTAATGTTGTTTTGCAGCTCCCGAGTTGGGTTGTTGCTTGAGGCTCAGAAATGCTTTGCGCTTGCGATCTATTAGTTCTTCGATCTCCTGATCATTTTCATCAAACCAGTCCTGATGTTTTCTGGTTGAGTGACCAAGTGTCTCTTCACAGGCACTGATTATAGAGGCCTGGAGGGCAGACCAAGTGCTGTGGGCATTCAGCATCTCAAGGCACGCCAGATTGGCTGTGAGGCGCTGACTGTATAGGGCTCACTTAGCTGGGTCTCTAAGTGCCCCAGCATTTACTTTTTTGCGGAACTGCTTCTGCTGTCCCCTCTGCTTTGGGGCTATGTTAATGTTGATGATGGATCGGACTAGGCGGTGGTCCATCCAGCAGTCGTCAGCTCCTGTCATGGCGTGGCTGATGCGCACATCCTTGCGATCCCTGGCTCGGACGATGACATAGTCAAGCAGGTGCCAGTGTTTTGAGCGAGGGTGTTGCCACGATGCCTTGTATTTATCCCTCTGGCGGAACAGGGTGTTGGCGATGAGGAGTTCATGTTCTAGACATTTTGTCAGGAGTAGGGTACCGCTGGAGTTGGCTTTCCCTACCCTCTCTCTGCCAATCACGCCTCCCCAGAGGGCTGTGTCTTTGCCGACCCTGGCATTAAAATCAACCAGGAGGATCAATTTGTCGCCCGTGGGGACGCAGGACAAGGATGTTTCGAGGTTGGAATAAAAACCGTCTTTAGCCTCATCCATTGCATCGAGTGTAGGGTGTACGCACTGATGACTGTGGCACATTGGTTCCGATATATGGTAATACGAAGAGTCATGAGGCGTTCATTAACCCCACAGGGGGAGTCTTTGAGGCGGTCGACCAGCTCATTCTTGATGGCAAAGCTGACTTCATGAAGGCGATGTTCTGCCTCTGGTTTCCCTTTCCAGAAGTCGGTGTAACCTCCACCATGTTCCTTCAACTGGCCTTTCCCTGCCCGCCGGATCTCGCTTAGGGCGGCGATGTCAACGTCAAAACGTCTGAGTTCCCGGGAAACTATGACGGTGCGGCGTTCTGGCCTGTTACTGTTGGGATTGTCCATGAGGGTCCTGACGTTCCAGGTCCCGAACTTCATACTGTCGTCGAGCTGCAGTATGTAGACGATGCCTGCGTCTGTGCACACTCAGAGGCTGAACTCCAGGATATAGTCAATGTATTCACTGAGGCATATGAAAGCATGGGCCTTACGCTTAACATCTGTAAGACAAAGGTCCTCCACCAGCCTGTTACCGCCGCATAGCACTGCCCTCCAATCATCAAGGTCCACGGCACAGCCCTGGACAATGTGGACCATTTCCATGTCTCGGGAGCCTCTTATCAACAAAGGCAGACATTGATGCGGAGATTCAGCATCGCCTCCAGTGCACCAGTGCAGTCTTCGACCGTCTGAGGAAAAGACTGTTTGAAGACCAGGCCCTCAAATCTACCACCAAGCTCATGGTCTACAGGGCTGTAGTAATACCCGCCCTCCTGTATGGATCTGAGGCATGGACGATGTATGGAAGGAATCTCAAGTCGCTGGAGATATATCACCAACGATGTCTCCGCAAGATCCTGAAATCCCCTGGGAGGACAGGCGCACCAACATCAGTGTCCTCGACCAGACTAACATCCCCAGTATTGAAGCACTGACCACACTCGATCAGCTTCGCTGGGCAGGCCACATAGTTTGCATGCCAGATACGAGACTCCCTAAGCAAATGCTTTATGCAGAGCTCCTTCATGGTAAACGAGCCAAAGGAGGACAGCGGAAACGTTATAAGGACACCCTCAAAGCCTCCCTGGTAAAGTGTGACATCACCACTGATACCTGAGAGACCCTGGCTGAAGACCGCCCGAGGTGGAGAAAGCACATCCGGGAGAGCAATGAGCTCTTCAAGTCTCAACGCAAAGAGCATGAAGAGACCAAGCGCAGGCAGCGGAAGGAGTGCGCGGCAAACCAGCCCCACCGACCCCTTCCCTCAAGGAATGTCTGTCCCACCTGTAACAGGGTCTGTGGCTCTCGTATTGGACTGTTCAGCCATCAAAGAACCCACTTTGGGAGTGGAAGCAAGTCTTCCTCGATTCTGAGGGACTGCCTATGATGATGCATCCCCACACCCACTATCCCTCACCCAATATCCGCACTCCCAGTATTCCTCCCGCCCAGTATCCCCACATCCAGTATTATCAAGCCCTGTTTCCCCACACCCAGTATACCCTCACACATTATTCCCATTCCAAGTATCCCCACACCCAGTATCCTCACACCCAGTATCCCACACCCAGTATCCCCCACCTAGTATTCCCACACCCAGTATCCCCACACCCATTATCCCCACACCCAGTATACCCTGCCCAGTATCCCCACACCCAATATACCCTGCCCAGTATCGCCCACTCCCAGCATTCCCACACCCATTATTCCCACACCCAGTTTATCACACCCAGTATCCACATACCCAGTAACCTTACAACAAGTATCCACACACCCAGTATCCCCACACCCAGTATCCCCACACCCAGTATTCCGACACACAGTATTCCCACACCCAGTATCCCCACACCCAGTATCCTCCCACCCAATATCTCCACACCCAGTATCCCCTCACACAGTATCCCCACACCCAGTATACCCCGCCCAGTATCCCCACATCCAGTATCCCCACACCCAGTATTCCCACACCCAGTATCCCACACCCAGTATCCCTACACCCACTATCCCTCACCCAATATCCGCACGCCCAGTATCCCTCCCGCCCAGTATCGCCACACCCAGTATCCACACACCCAGCATCGCCCACACCCAGTATTACCACATCCAATATCCCCCACACCCAGTATCCCTCTCGCCCAGTATTCCCACACCCAGCATCGCCCACACCCAGTATTCCCACACCCAGTATCCCCTGTTCTGTATCCCCAAACCCAGTATTCTCACGTCCTGTATCACCACACCCACTGTACCTCATCCAGTATCCCCACACCCAGTATTCCCAGCAGGAAAGGGGTACTGAGGTGATTGATCAGCCATGATCTTATTGAATGGTGGTGCAGGCTCGAAGGGCCGAATGGCCTACTCCTGCATTTATTTTCTATGTTTCTATGCTTCTACACCCAGTATCCACCCTCCCAGTATCTATCCTCTCAGTATCCCCACACCCAGTATCCCCACACCCAATATCCCCACACCCAGTATCCGCACACCCAGTACTCCCACACCCAGTACCCACCCGCCCAGTATACACCCTCCCAGTATTCCCATATCCAGTATCCCCACACCCAGTATTCCCATACACATGAACCTTGTAACAGACATCCCTAGTTAGCAAACGGTTGCAGGGACTCTTTCACTCTTCCCAGCTCAATGATGCTGAGGCCATACGCAGATCTGCTGAGATTAATTACCCAGAATTTCCAAGGTGCATTTAAAAAAAATTATTTTCAATATAAATTAAAACACATTTAAAAAATATATGTTTTTCTAAGGCTGTGAAGCATGTATTTTAAAACATTTCACCGCTCTGCTTGCAACCCTCATCTACTTCTGATAACGTTGGTCCCCAGTTATACATGCTTCACAAGACTGATTTAAAAAAGGAGTGCAGCTTACACAGTGTTAACCATTTTTAAAACTGGGCTCAATCTGAGATAATGGGGGCGATTTTCAACTTGCCAAGTCCATTCATTTGGAAATTTGAGGCAGTAGGCATGTGAAAACTGGGGGAAAAAAGACAAGATCGCACCCATTGGCTTTCCAAGGCCAGCTCTGCTCGATTCTCGAGTGGCTAAAATGGGTGACATTTAGCCTTATTAAAATATTTAAATCAGGGTCCTACACTGGTTGTCAGAGGCTGCTTCACCGTGCATGCTCCCCTTAGGCTCACAAAAATCTTCCGGCCTGTTGCTGGCTGCTCAGTGTGGCCCCCTGGATTGCCTACCTCTCCTTCCCAGGGCCTGGTGTCCGGCTCGGTTTCACGGAGGAGCCACCGGATTTGCCGCACCTCCCCTGCGCTCACTGAGAGCTGGCAGCTTGCCACAATATTTAGATAAGGCCCGACCATGTAAACGGGTCGAGTCTCCCACTTGGCCATCAGGTGGGCAGAACGATTGCTCCTTCTCAACACCCGTCCGATGTGTGCTCCAGTTGAACATCATCCCCAGTGTTGTTTACAATCTTGTGATACACTGAATATTTGCATTTGGCTGATGGTTTAAAGGGCTGCTGTGTCCAAGAGTCCAATCGCCTGTCCCTCCAGCACCATTGCTAGAAAGCATGTCTCTGGAGTGGTGCCTTGGTTAACATTACAGCAAAACAGCACTTCAAGCATTGAGTTAGCCAATTCCCTTCTTTCCGACAATAACAAAGATGATAGAGACCAGCCCATAAAACATGCTAGTTTTATAAGTGCATAAACTAAATGTAAAAGCACATGATGAAAACACATACTTCATAACAGTTAAATTCACCATCAAGATTGGAATCCAGCCATATGTTAAAGTTATTTTGTAAAGAAAATTGTTGTGCTCCGTGAATTCAATTCACTTGAGAACAAATGACAAAATGGTTGCCAAAGAGCCGCCACTATCCTTTTACTGTAATGGTATGCTGATTTTACATCTAATTAAAATTTACCATCACTACCAAAATTAAAAATAGCAGGTACATGTTGGAAGTATATCTTGTGTCAATGAGCCACACAAGAGTACTGGCACCAGGCAGGGAAAATGTGAATATCTGATTCCATTTAATGTGGCATTATCTTGTGTAGGTGAGACATGTTGACAATTGGGTTACCTACGCAACACATTTCTAGTTTGCTTCAAAACAATCTCACGTGATCATAAGTAGTAAGAAGAAGGTTAGGAATTTTATTCTCATTGGCTATGCTAATAATAATGTCCAAAGCAGATTTCACTGTTACGATAATTATCTCAAAATACTGAACAGACAAGTAAACTTCTAACATTTGAAAGAAAGAGAAAAAAAAGACTTGCATTTATATAGCAGTTTCATGATCACCAGATGTCCCAAAGCATTTACAGCCAATTAAGTACTTTTTGAAGTGTAGTCACTGTTGTAATGTAGGAAACGTAATGTAGGAATTTGACATTTATTAACTATGAAGAAAATAGATTCTGACACAACTTGTTTTGGAGATATCTGAACATGAGACAAGGATTTTATAAATGGATCATATATGTTTTTTTAAAACCCTGCAACATAAAACTACAGCATTCACTACATGTTCAAATAGTAAGTGAGGTTTTTGCTCCATCTTTAGATAATCTCTCACTGCGGTATTAGTCATTCTTGTAGATGCTATGAGTGCCTTATGTTCAGGAGTGTGCCCAAACTGCCTAATATCTAATTATATGGTAGTGGAATTTAGGAACTCCTTATGACTTAGCTCGAAATCGGAGGGGTGGTGGGTAATTTTGACTTTTATCGGCAGGTGATAAATGATCGATAGTGAATTAACCATCAGTTTTACAGTCCAAATGATTATCTTCTCCATTGAAGTTATAAAATCGGACGGTGTGTAAAACAGGCTGCCAATTCACTATCACCCGTGTTTCACTTGGCAATAAAAGTTCAAGTTACCCCATGTCTTTTGCACATGCTGTCAAATGCACTTCTCTGATTTTTTTCAAAAGTGGACTGATAACACTTAGTGAGAAAAGGCTAAATACAAAACAGTAGAAGAAATCCCACTTTGTTAGCTCAATCTCACTTCTCTCCTTGAAAATATGGGAAAAGGCTGTAAGCCATGTGCCTGTCCCTTTTGGAGGCTGACTTACTTCTTTTGACATTACCATTTTTTCTAACTATTCTAAATGTAATAAGTGCATATTTTCGCTTCCGCTTCCAATCCCAGGGCTGTATGTCACAGTCCCTTGCTTCAAAACCTTCTCCCTATTTGGCCCTTTGTGGCGGCCGAGATACTGACTTTCTCTTTATGTTGATACTGCTGCAGCTCTGCCAATAAACGTGGCTACCTTGCCATCCCTTGGGATGTGAGTTTTGAAGAGACTATCTCCTACTGTTCCCAAGGTGAATGAGGGCCACCCTCGCTAATGGACCTGGGATGAGCCAATTGACCCTCGTTGTATCAGTTTGAAGCAGACTGTGAGCAGCAACATTTCACAGACTGGCTCATCTGTTTTCAATACATATCTTTGATGCCTGCAGGCTTTGGCATTGCCCATGTTAAACTTGTGCAAATTCACTTTGTTTCAAAGTTCTGTGAAGAAAGAAGCACTCAAAAATCCTGAAAGTTTTGTAAAGCAATTATTTTAAAAGGGAGATACAGTTTCAAGACATTGGAGAGTTTTTTGTGCAGGCTCAGTGCCTGGAACAGCTGGGAACTGCCTAATATGAAGATTCAGCTCAAACTGCCGTTATTGTTGCTGGGGAGAGCGCCAGGTTTTTTTTCTGAAGTATGAACTTTACAGTGCATTTATTTTCCATGCATGCATGCCTTTCTCTTTTTTTACAAACTTGTAACAGTAAACAGCTTCACTGATAGTACCAGCAAACACACCTCTTTTAAAAAAATATCCGTGCAGGTCTGCCTGGCAGTTAGTGCTGAGCTCATACAAAGTTGATTGTGTGCCATTTTGAATGTTAAGGTAATTTGAATAATTAGCATGAACTCCCAGCATGCCTTTGGTCTCGTGCCAGCAGCTAGCCTAATGGGAAGTGTGGAAAATGTGGCTCGCAGCTCAAATTTAAAGTGATGTGCCCACTTAACATTAAGTGGTTGCATATGAGGCAAAATATTGTTTCCACCTTTTTAAAGCCTCAACATGGATTTTAAGTATTTATCAATCTTTGCCAGGAGAGAAATGCCAGGCAAAAATGATATGAAAGTAAACACAATGTGGAGGCATGAAACTGAATCTACATGCAAGTAATCGAGTGGCACAACACCTGTTTAATGTTTTGAGGTCAGTACAAGAGGGTTTGCACTGTTTGGTACTCCCAGGGCATCCTCCCCAGAACATAGCTGTTTACCTTGTCTGTCAGGAAGTGACAGCCAGGTTCGGTGGCCTGTAGAGTACATAAAGAAAAAAAAAGAAAGACTTACATTTATATAACGCCTTTCACGACCAACACACATCTCAAAGCACTTTACAGCCAATGAAGTACTTTTGGAGTGTAGTCATTGTAAAGTGGGAAACACAGCAGCAAATTTGCACACAGCAATGTGATGATGACCAGATAATCTGTTTTTGTTATGTTGATTGAGGGATAAATATTGGCCAGGACACTTCTTCAAAATAGTGTCATGGGATCATTTACATCCAGCTGAAAGAGCAGACAGGGCCTCAGTTTAATATCACATATGAAAAATGATACCTCCGACAGTGCAGCACTCCCTCAGTCAGCCTAGATTTATATGCTTAAATCCCTGGAGTGAGAGTTGAACCCACAACCTTCTGACTCAGAGGTGAGCATGCTACCCACTGAGCCACAGCTGACAATGCTTTCTATAATGCTCTGCACTTTAGAAAACCCTACCACCTAGGAAAAGCTCTGCGCTCTGTTCACCTGATGTCTTGATTCCACTGGGATAATTATTAACGTGCTGCTTCTTTCAAACAAGGCGACTATTGCTGGCTCGATGCATTCATGGATTGTTGACTGTGATTTGACATACGGCACCTGTGGTGACGTAAAAATTTAATGGAATAATGACCTTCATTCCGATGTAACAGCTTTCCCTGTGTTACAAGTCATCTGCAAGTTAGCCTCCAGGAGGTGACATAACTACATGGCAGTATTCTTTTTGAAGCAGAGGAACTGAAAACAAGTCTTTTTGACATATACAGAATGACGGTCTGGCCCAGTAAATGCCAGTCGGGGTAAAGACGGTTGAATATCTCACATGTGAAATATAGTTGCAGCTGCCTTGTTTGTCTCCATAAGGACTTTTATACCTTTTCTCCTCCAAATCTAGAAGCACCATTGAGATCCCTGAAGGAATTGCCATCCTATCCACTTTGCTTTGTGCAAGCAAAATAACAGGAGGAAGCAAGATGGCGTAAGGATCAGAATTGGCAATCAAAGTCTTGCAATGAAAAATAAATTAGATCTGAAGAGCAACAAATGTTAAAGCGCTGATGACATTGCAGATAAAGCACGATGGTAAGCAAAGAATGCAATGAGTTGTGTACCCAATTTTCATAACCAGTTCTGGGGCACAATAGAGTATCAAAACAGAGTAACAATGGTTCTTTAACACATTGCTGTTCAACTCAGTGCGAGAAAGCTACATGACAGACTCAACTGGAGCAGTGGTCTATTCTGGGGGTGAAATTGATTCTCTCACAAGATTCAATATTGTTCCCCTCAGTGATGCATTGTGCTAGTGTTTCAAAGCAGTGTACCATACACTGGTAATTCCCCACAAGCCAGATTCTCAGTCTCAGTTGTGCTGTTAGTTGGAGCTGCTAAGTGGAGGCTACAAGCTTCCCATAGGGAAGGAGGGAAAATCAATGGGGGAGTCACCTGGGGCCACTCCCGTTCACCTCCTAATGAGTGGTTTGAAAGTAGTATTGTCAGAGGCTTGGGAGCAGGTCACTTGGCCATTCATATGGTAGGGGAATGTTACGTGCTTGCTGTGCACCAGAAAGGAGGAAGAAATATTTAGTTATTTCATTATTAAAATGGATCTTTGATCTCCGCTTTCTGATCTGATCAGCTGAGGCACATGTGCACCAACAGAATGGAAATGCAGTGAGGATTCTAGGGGTAGAGTTTCGATTGGGCGCAATCGACAATCTGGGCACAAGCTGAGCCCAAAATTGCACCTGATTTGAGAAATGTTTTTTTTTCCTCAAGTTTCCACTCAAACTCATTTGCATATCGCCAAACGCCAAATCTGCTATGAACCCGCGGAATTGGGCAGCAGTTTAGAACTTAATTCAAAACATTATTTTTTTGCTTTAAAAAATATTCCGTGAAATATTTAAGAGTGGTAACTTGGTGCAGCTTGATTAATACAAAATTGATTTAACACAAAAAAATAAGCATTTTAGTTAGGGTGTCTAGTCCACCACCTGTGAGTAATCCGATTTGAAATAAACTGAAAATGGCTTTAAAACTATACAGAACCATTTTCTAGTTATATTGATTTACAGTAGTCATTTTTTTAGAAAATTAAAATTCAAAAGCTATTAAAATGTTCCTATTAGTATCCTTGCACCCAAACGAACCAGCTTCATTTTAAGAGCCTACTCGAAGTTCTGCAAACGAGTGCAATTAGCAGAAACTCGCCATGGCGGTAAATTCGATCCGGGGTGTGTGGCCAGTTTTGTGGCCGGGGCCAGCTTCTAGCGTGATGTTTTTTCCACTAGCGTAAAAGATCACGGAAACTGCATTTGCGCTTAAAATTCTGCGATCTTTTGTGCTGGTTTCAGCGAATTCGGGCTAAGTGTGCTGGAAAACAAGCACAATCGAGTGGAAGCTCCAGACCCTAATATTTAATCTAGAGTGACACTTAATACGAACCTGTGATTAACAGAACTTTTGAGTAGATATTTGGCTCTATGTGAATATTATATTCAAAGTCGGGACAATAAATCATGCAAAATGACTTTGTGTGAGGAAAAGAGATAGAATTAAACTGTGACAAATGTAGACTGTAATAATTTATTAAAATTCATTCACACTGGTGGCAAAACTGATTGAATATCAGACAAAGTTAGGTGGGCGTTTCTAAAAATGGTTGTCACTGTTCATTTGTAGTTTTCTGTGTTTCAAATGAAGCCTCAAACTTGTGGCATACTTTTAGGATGTAAGCGTACAAACTAGACATATTCCAATAAGAAATAAAAGGGGGAAACCAAAGTTCTTTGAACAAGTAGAAAAATTAAAATTAAAATGAGATTTTAAAAAGAGCCACATAACAAACTTGGAGCTTAAAGTCTGGAAATTCGATTGCATAATGCTTGGTTTTCATGCTCTAAATGGCCTCCCAAGCCTCCAATATGGAGGGCAGGAAGTACACACTGATTATGACCCAGAGGTGCGCTGCCTACCATATTGGTAAAGACCAAAAAGTCAGCCTGCAGTGCCCACGCATGAAACAGATGCAAATATGGACTAGAATTTGACCTTTACCAGTATGGTGGGGCACGCACTTCCAACTCGTAATCGGCGTGTGCTTCCTGCCTGCCATATTGGACACTTAGGAGGATGTTTAGCACCTGAAAAATGGGACCAATTTGTAGGCCAATGTGTCTTCTGTCCATTTCTATTTCAGAAAATATTTTTGTCTGAATGCTTAATGTTCTTGACATGGCTGAGAGAACTGTATGGGAAGAATTGCTGAGCCCAACAGTGTGAGGGAGCTGAATTAATATCGGTAGATACACTCATTAACTCAGGGTGCTTCAGAGGTCTTGTCATTGCAGCTATGCACGTTAATTTAATTCCTTCAGCCATCAGCCTCAATAAGTTCTCAGCCAATTTTCACATTGATATAATTTTATTAAATTCCATTGCAAAGTGATGGTGCTTCTTTTTTCCATATGAACTGCTTTCCAGGATGAGCTATGGATTAGACAGATAATGCCGTTTGTTTGAATCTACAGAAAAATCTTTGGGACATATTCTTTAAAATAAGAACCTTTTTAAACATTAATTTTCAATACAAAAAGATCAAAGAAGTAATAGGAGCTTGTTTGCTATTTATTACATTCAGAACTTCAAGCAACAATTTGAAATGTTGCAGATAATATGTTCTGTTGGTGCGGGTGAATGTGATGGCCACTTTTTCTGTGGTGGTTATCATTTAAAAATATAGATTAAATATCTATTTAGACTGTAATTTATTAATTCTTCATTCACCATTTAATGAATGCATTTTCTGCTTGGGTAGTTTGGCCAGTCAATTTGTCTACGTCTGAGGGTATATTCTGCCTGCAAGTCTGTTGTATATAGTGTTGTAATACTAAGGGTGTTCTGCTTAGTTTTTGTTTGAAAGTTATTGAACAGGGCAATTTTTTTGGAAAAAGCAGGGAATTCTCCTGGATATCAAAAATAGTGAAAAGCCGAGAAACAATAAAACGGGAAATCCTTGCAAATAAGAAATGCTGCTTATTTCCTGGGATAAATTTAGATAGTAATTCCCAAGGAAATCCTTGCAGAATAACAAAAATAGAGATTCCCAAGAATAATATAAGCAATGAGGAGTAACAAATACAGTTTATGTGAGAGGAATAATGAATACAATTCATTTCTTGGAGTCCACAGATGAAGTGTACACTACATTTTCATGGCCTCTGCCTATTGCAATATCAGTAAAATAGTCTCAAAAATAAAGGATGCTTTACAGTCATTATTCCATACAATTAAACATTGTAATTTTAATAAAGAACCTTTCACTTGTGAGAAGTGCTATTGGCAATTTAGGTTGTTGATCTACTTAAAAAGATGTCATGTACATTTGTGTGAGGGGGCCACAACACAATAACACTTGCCTTTCTGTGTGCAGTATCCAGCAGAGAGACCAAAGATTCAAATGGAGCCTGCAAGCAATGCAGTGTGGGTTGCCCTAAGGTGCTGGGCCTGCTATATTAGTGAAAACTCATTTATTGCTAATTCAAATGAACTTTTATTCACCCTAGGTTTTTAAATTGGTGAGCTGAATGAAGGAAAAATTCATCTAGTCACTAGGCCAGCACTGCATTGATGGTTAATTATGTCTCTGCTCTGAAAATGATCTGCATATATCTGTATTTGAATGACACAGGGTTATCACCTCAGGATGATCCCCTTCAGAGCAGTCGTTCAAATGCAACATTTTAATTTCTGAGTTGATTTAATCCTGGGAGTTAGAAGTCTTATGTAAACATAAAGTTGGAAATTCAGATTCAGTCTGGAGTAAAATCTGAGCATAGTTGACAGAGCACTCGTGCTGAACTGAATCTGATGGTACTATTAAAATGGTGACCTTGAGTCTTTCTGTATTCTCAGTCGCTAATGCAGACACATTTCACAGTGATGTGGAGACCAAAGAAGCAACATCAGCTACACCTGGTATCACACACTGGTGCATGACCGACTCTCATAGTATGGTTAATCTGAGCAAGAATAAATCCAATCTGCAATTGAAGCAGCCACTTTGTGACGATATGATGAATTGTAGACACAACGCTAAAGTGTCAATGTTATCAAATCTTCACAATGCGGCAGCTCTGGGGGCAATAGGGCAAGTCTAGAAGTGAAGTGAAGCCAGTTCTAGGTGATGTCAATATTGTGACTCCAATTTTTATAATTGCTACATCCAAAGGAAGAATTTACAATGATTTGCACTGGGCCAGAGCTTCAATATTCAGACCGTTCCAATCTGGATGCTTCTTTAAGAAAATGGCACTGGATACAGACAGAGGAACAATCTGTGCTCATTCTGTGGATTGTACACTGCCATCTTGAGGGTCATGAGGTAGAAATTAGTCTGGATCCAAATCAAGAGGCGCGCGGATCGATAGACATTAGTCCTCAGACCTCATCTACATATTGCCAGTGCTGTGCCTCCTCCCAAAGGCAGCTCGCCTTAAAGGAAAAAACAAATTTGGGCCACCTGTCTCGCCAGCAGTGGCCCTCAGGTAAGGTTCGGGCGCAGATTTGAAGAGGGCTATGGGGGGGTGGGGAGGGCTTAGTTCATGTGTAGTCATCAGCGGTGTGGCTTATTTTTAACTTCATCAGAGGAAGAGCTCCATGCTGTCTGTTGCTAGGCAGCAGGAATAGGATGGGGGGAGCCAGCTGGTCAGAAGAGGCCCAGGTAAATTTTAAAACTTTGCCTGGTCTTAAGCTCTTCCTGGGCCAGGAGCAGCAGGAGTGCATGGAAGCATTCGGCCTCCCCAGCCCCCATCGCGCTCCCGAGACGATAACGCTCCACCATCCTAATCATAGCCACGTGCCTTTAATGCTCCCCTCTCCCCATCGCTGACCTGAACGTGGAAATGCTCGCCCCCCCACCCCCACCGCCACCGCTCTCAGCCTTGAGCCTTCACCTCCCACTTCTTGCCGGGGGACCATTTCCACAGGTCATTGGCTGTGGCCTCCTGCACCCATCGGCCGGCCAGGCAGTCCATCTAGCAGTCAAGTGGGAGTCTGTAAATGATTTATGTAAATGAGGCCCTGTCGTTAAGATCGGCAGGGCCTCCAGTTCCCTGGCCTTGCCAGGTTCTTTACCTGCTGCCAGGCTCTCCCACATACCCTCGCCGCCTCCCCATTAATATCAGGGCCACCTGGGTGCAGATGCTGTCTAATAGAAACTAATTATTTAGCTTGTGATGGAACTCACTTTAATGGAAAATAAATGTGTCTTGTAAAGATTTGCAAATCAAATAATCCGAAATAATGTATCAACAAAAACACTCCTGTCAAAATAATCTCAACCTTTGGCAAGATGTATGGCATGTCATTCATTCTACCTATTGGCCAATCAAATCATGTCAAAGTCTATTCTAAAGATTTTTTTTAACCAAGGCAGAAACTTTTAAAGATTATGGTGTTAATTTATTTTTCTTAGAATTACTTTCCTCAAAATAAATAAATATGTTGAAAAGTGAACACTTCTACTGTCAAAATATTTTACCCAGAGGAGTTCTGGTAATAAACTGAAAAAATGCATGTCATAATTGGTAGCTGTGAGCAGAAATGCTCCTTTAGCACTTGCAATTGAACTTCAATGTTTTGGCCTGGAGGAGGAAGGGGGTGTTGTTACTGCATTATTCATCTCATAAGGAAATAGAGCTATGCAATACAAAAACGACTATATGCCCTTATTTCTGAAATCTAGCAGAAATGATTACATGACCTTATTTCTGAAGTCTAGTTGACTAAGTGATAGCCAAGAGGTGAATTGCAAAGCAGATAAATGGGTATTTAAATTACAGTTACTGATGCTACAATCTTTAAAGGGATTATTCATTTCATTTTGCATGTAAATGCTATGCAACAACAAATAAACATGACGAAAATAGATAATAGCTTTTATGTAACTGCTTAGAAAACATTTTGGGTGCTTTATCAAATAATTTAATTAACCAAATTCAAACTTTTGGATCTTGGAGGCAGTAAGGAGTGTACTTCGCATTGATGGATACTAAGAGCTTTATTCCTTGGTCACAAATGACACGGTTGTTCTGCACTCATGCTATTTGGGAGTCATATATTCCCTCTTCTGGTCTCAATGCTAAGCACCAGGGACACAACCTGTGTAGACCTAAAAAAACAATTTCTGAATTTCTTTGTCTCAACCTATTTTAAATATTTATCATTGAGAATACTTTCAAATTCCTTACCCATCTTAATCACTCCACCTCAGCTTTGGCTCATGCCCCCTTTACTTCCAATTCCAAACATGCTGGTAGGAAAACAGAAGGTTGAAGGTCAGGACCAGTAAAGGATGCTGGGAAATAAATTTAGTCAGCTTCATTTCGAGAGGTCAAGGAGCAACGTCATTTAGTTACTTAAATCTTAACAGCAAACAACTTAATAAAGTCATCTTTGAAGTTTGAAAATGCAGGTGTTTTATTTTATTCTGGTCTGTCATAGTCAAAATTCCACTGCAGTTTGGATTTCCATTAAATGGTTTAAACATTTAATATTCACCATTAATATTTCAAAGTATATTTAGGATATTTTATGGGAAACAATTTAACCCGAGACAATGCATTGTTTCCATTTTGCGTTATAAAATATTTACAGCATGAATAAACAAATTGTGTATTACAGGCACTTAAGGTTGTTGATTCCGTTTCTGATGTTTTCTAGAGTTTAAGCTCCCTCTGGTGGCTCCTGGGCTTAGTTTTCCTCCTGGGAGCAGACAATTGCTATTCAC
Organism: Pristiophorus japonicus; assembly: GCF_044704955.1. Taxonomy (NCBI): domain Eukaryota; kingdom Metazoa; phylum Chordata; class Chondrichthyes; family Pristiophoridae; genus Pristiophorus; species Pristiophorus japonicus. Next base: position 280,214,024 of record NC_091979.1, read on the forward strand.
AAAGTTCAAAGAAATATAACTTCATTTGAAAATTCCCAATAAATCCAGTACTGTGACAAAAGAATATACAAGAACTCATTAGAATTGAGCAAATTCCATTGATGAGCAAGGCTTCTTTTCTGGAAATTATTAATTCTTTTTTAAAAACTCAAGCTATGAAAACATTAGAGTGTGGAATTATGATTCCTTGCCTTGTCTTGTGTTAGTTCATGAATATCTGGAACATACGGTGGCAGTCAGAATCCAGCGAGCCATACCACATGAGAATATAAAGTCTACTTACACAGGGTTCCCAGTATTTTTCATGTTCTTATGGAAAATATCCTTTTGAAATCCCAGAGCAGCAAATTTTAATCTCATTTGTGCATGTGAATGATGCAAAGACAGGGCTGAACAGCAAGGGGAACACTTTTTTTGCATAATTTCATTTGTCAGGAGAATCTTGCAGCTGACATCGTAAGAGTGATCTAATTGATTTTAATCATACACCTGAGATTGAAAACTGGCTTTATCATGAAAAATAATTTTAACATGTCCAAAAGAGTATCGCATCTATCTAAATATTTCTGTTTTTTTTTGTTGATCTTTGAGACCTCCAAAAATGGAACTGTGCACAAAACCAAAAAACTAGCTAAACAACTCATTGGCAGTAGAGCACTTTAATTTATTTCCTGAGTGTGGAGTAACAAGGCAACATTCTGCTGTGGTGTACAGTTGCATTTTGGGTTGGTTGTGACCTCGCCACAACAAACAAAAATATGGCCATTGGCTTGTAGAATTTCCGTAAGTAACAAAGCTGTGATAACACTTTGCATCGGACCAGTAACACATCATTAGTGGAAGTTGGCTAAATTTGGTTCAGTTGGAAAGTTTTTGCAAAATATGAAAACCCAATGTGCACAGGGTTGCAACATTTTTAGTTTTGAATTCTCTGAAAGACCCATAAGATGCATTTGTTTTATATCCTGTACCATCGATAAGAATGATTCCAATAGATTAGGACAAGTCGTTCAAATTGTGGTATAGTCCAATATTCTTCGAAAACGTCTTCAACATCAAAATCTTTTCAGAAGTCTTCACTTTGGCATAGAATTGCTATGTTTCCGAAGAGTTGTTTAGTTACGTTTTTGGTTCCATGCACAGTTTGATTTTTGCAGGTCTCAAAACCAACACAAAAGAGAAATATTTAGAAGGATGTGATATGCTTATAGGCATGTTCAAATTATTTCTGAAGTTTAAAGTTCAGTGGTTAAGGAATGTTGCTCTTCATCTTTGATTATATGGGCTTTGATTCAAGTCCAAGGATGAGTGACGAAGGCTGGCTTTTACTAATGACCACTGAGGATTAAAAGCATTTGTTGCTTTGTGAGTATGCAATGCAAATTGCTCCCGGTTCAGCAATCTGAGATCTCAAGGACTTTTGAATTCAACTTAAGAGAAGAATGAATGCTACCAGGTGCAAGAATGGGTGCTGTTCTGACATAGAGTTCAAGCTTTAACACTGGGTTGGTCAATGGAGAACACTTCCTGAAACCATTGACTTCAATTTCAATGAAATAAAACAATTGTGACATTTAGATCCTCAACAATCTGCAATAAAAGCAAATGAAAAACCCAGGAATAATGAATTGAAATCCATGAATATTACAGCGAAGTGGGTTACGATGATTTGGACTATAACACAACTGCTGGTTTGGGATGACATCAGAAACTAATAGATCAAAGCTTGAGCAGTTTATGCTCCTGTACATATTATAAAAGAATATATTAATTGAAAGAAAGAAAAAAGAAAGAAAGACTTGGATTTACATAACGCCTTTAAGACTACCGGATGTCTCAAAGCACTTCACAGCCAATCAAGTACATTTGGAATGCAGTCACTGTTGTATTGTGTGAAACGCGACAGCCAATTTGCGCACAGCAAGCTCCCTCAAACAGCAATGTGATGATGACCAGATAATCTGTTGTTGTTATGTTGATTGAGGGATAAATATTGGCTAGGACACCAAGGATTACTCCCGTGCTCTTCTTCGAAATAGTGCATGGGATCTATTACGTCCACCTGAGAAAGCCTAATTCAAACTGAATGCAGGTGTATTCTTAGTTGTGACATTATTTTTTAGCACTGAAATACTATAAAGAATTAATATGAATAACAGACCAGTGCATGGTACATTATATATACACACAGATATTTGCACTGCAGGCTTCAATTTCATGGGACACTGGCATCAGTACTGGGCCAGGAAGGAACTGTACCATTGAGACAGGCTCCACCTGAACTGGGCTGTGACCAGGGTCCCAGCAAAAAGGATAAATAGGGCGGTCACGAGGACTTTAAAGTAAAAATGGGGGTGAGGGGAGAGCTCAGGTGGAAAAGGTAGTATAAATAATAGTTCTAAAACAATCAAAAGGGAAGAGAGTAGAGTAATAGTAAGAAATTGTGCTTTAGGATTACATAGGATATACGACACATAGACAGGCTATTCAGCCCAACCAGACCATGCCAGCGTTTATGCTCCACTCGAGCCTCCTCCCGTCTTTCCTCATCTAAGTCTATCTGCATAACCCTCTATTCCCTTCTTCCTCATATACTTGTCTAGCCACCCCTTAAATGCACTTCACTTCAACCACTCCCTGTGGTAGCAACTTCCACATTCTCACCACTCTTTTGGAAAATAATTTTCTTCTGAATTCCCTAGGCACTACAGGTAAAGGAAAACTAAAAGATGTAAAATAATTAAACCAAGAGAGAGAAATAAGAAATGTGTGAGTAAAACATTAGAGCAGAAGGACAGATTAGGGTGTGTGGCCCAAATAAGCATTCTTTATACAAAAATACGGAGTATAAAGAACAAATTGTTTGAATTGCAGGTGCAAATTCAACTTGGAGGATATGTCATGGTAGCCATTATTGAGGTATGGCTGCAAGACAGTCAGGACTAGTGTTATGTATTTAACCCTTTGTAACATGCATTGCACCTGAACACCAGAGGGTCTACCTGTTGGAGTACCAAGGGATCCCAGCATCCCTTGGGAGCACAGTATATAAGCAGGCCACCCACAAGGTACCTGAACTCTGGAACCTTAATAAAGGAGCTAAGGTCACACTTGCTCATTACACACAGTACTCAGCCTCACCATTTATTATGAGTGTAACAATTGGCAACGAGGTAACGAACAACTGCGCGAAAATGCAAAGAACAGTCGGCATCCTGGAAAAGTTCTCAGAAGGGGACGATTGGGAGGCCTTCCTGGAGAGACTCGACCAATACTTTGTGGCCAATGAGCTGGAAGGAGACGAGAACGCCACCAAACGAAGGCCGATCTTCCTAACTGTCTGTAGGGCAACAACCTATGACCTCATGAAGAATCTCTTGGCCCCGGCAAAACCAACAAAGAAATCCTACGAAGAATTGTGTACGCTGGTCCGGGAGCACCTAAATCCTAAAGAAAGCGTTTTGATGGCGAGATATCGGTTGTACACGTGTCAACGATCGAAGGGCCAGGAAGTGCTGAGCTACTTTGCCGAACTAAGGCGCCACGCAGGACATTGTGAGTTTGAGAGCTTCCTAGAACAAATGTTCAGAGACTTTTTTGTACTGGGCATCGGACATGAGACAATCCTTCGCAAACTGTTGACTGTAGAAACTCCGAATCTGAGTAAAGCCCATAACGATAGCCCCAGCATTTATGTCCACCAGCGACAACACAAAGCAGATTTCGCAGAACAAAGAAGTTTCAGCCAGCACTGTGCATAAAGTAACGTCGGTTTTGAGCAGAAATGTACATGGCAGAACGTAGACGCCGGCTGCTGTGGCCCGACCTCAATTGACCCAGAATCCACCATCATCTGTTAATGCGAAGCAGTTAACACCCTGTTGACGCTGCAGAGGTGATCATTGGCCCCATCAATGCTGCCTTAAGCACTGTGCGTGCAATGGTTGCAGAACAATGGGACACCTCCAACGAATGTGCAGGTGAGCTGCAAACCCTGCAAACCCTACAAACCATCACATTGCAGAGGAAGATCGATCCACAGTGGATCAGGCTGAGTTGGAAACTCGTATGGAGGAGGCAGAAGTGTACGGGGTACACACGTTCATGACGAAATGCCCACTAATAATGTTGAAAGTTGAACTGAAGGGCATTCCAGTATCTATGGAGCTGGACACGGGGGCAAGTCAGTCCATAATAAGTAAAAAGGCCTTCGACAGGCTGTGGGGAAGAAGGCACACAGGCCCAAGCTCAGCCCCATTCACACCAAACTAAGGACTTACACCAAGGAACTAATCCCTGTAATTGGCAGTGCAGAAGTCAAAGTCTCCTATGCTGGAGCAGTGCACTAACTCCCGCTGTGGATTGTGCCAGGGGATGGCCCCATGTTGTTTGGCAGAAGCTGGCTGGGGAAAATCCGCTGGAACTGGGACGACATTCGAGCGCTTTCGTTCGTCGACGACACCGCATGTACCCAGGTTCTAAGCAAGTTCCCCATCGTTATTTGAGCCAGGCATTGGAAGCTTCTCGAGGGCGAAAGTGCAGATCCATTTGGTTCCCAGTACGCGACCCATCCACCACAAGGCTTGGGCGGTACCATACATGATGCGTGAAAAAGTGGAAATTGAGCTGGACAGGCTGCAACGAGAAGGCATCATTGCGCCGCTGGAATTCAACGACTGGGCCAGTCTGATTGTCCCGGTACTCAAAGAGGACGGTACGGTTAGAATTTACGGGGACTATAAAGTAACGATTCACCGTTTTTCGCTGCAGGACCAGTACCCGCTACCCAAGGTAGACGACCTATTTTCAACCATGGCTGGAGGGAAAACGTTCACCAAGCTGGAACTGACCTCGGCCTACATGACACAGGAGCTGGAGGAGTCTTCAAAAGGCCTCACCTGCATCAACACGCACAAAGGTCTGTTTATCTACAACTGGTGCCCGTTAGGGATTCGGTCGGCCGCGGCGATCTTCCAGCGGAACATGGAGAGCCTGTTAAAGTTGGTTTCTTGCAGGATAACATACTGGTTACAGGTCGGGACACCATGGAGCACTTGAAGAATCTGGAGGTGGTTCTTAGTCGGTTGGATCGCTTGGGGCTCAGCTTGAAATGCTCGAAGTGTGTTTTCCTGGCACAGGACATCGAATTCTTAGGAAGGAGAATCACAGCAGACGGCGTCAGACCTACCGACGCCAAGACGGAGGCCATCAAGAACACGCTGCGACCACAAAACGTGACGGAGCTGCGGTCGTTCCTGGGACTCCTTAACTATTTCGGTAATTTCCTACCTGGGTTAAGCACTCTGCTAGAACCCCTACATGCGTTACTGCGCAAGGGAGACGACTGGGTATGGGGGAATTCACAAGAGGCTGCCTTTAAGAAATCCAGAAATTTATTGTGTTCTAACAAACTGCTTGTCCTGTATAGCCCATGTAAACGAGTAGTGTTAGCTTGCGATGCATCATCAAATGGGGTCGGGTGTGTGTTACAACATGTTAATGATTTGGGGATTTTGTAACCGGTTGCTTATGCATCCAAGAGTTTGTCCAAGGCCGAAAGGGCCTACAGCATGGTTGAAAAAGAGGCTTTGGCGTGCATTTACGGGGTAAAAAAAATGCACCAGTACTTATTTGGCCTCAAGTTCGAGCTTGAAACTGACCACAAGTCACTCATATCGCTGTTCTCTGAGAGCAAAGGGATTAATACCAATGCCTCTGCCCGCATCCAAAGATGGGGCTCACGCTGTCAGCATACAACTAGGTAATCCGCCATAGACAGGGCACAGAGAACTGCGCAGATGCTCTCAGTCGGCTACCATTGCCCACCACCGGGGTGGAAATGGCACAGCCAGCGGACTTGCTCATGGTCATGGAAGCATTGAGAACGAGAAGTTCCCCGTTACGGCCCGCCAGATCAGGATCTGGACCAGCCAGGATCCTTTATTGTCCTTGGTAAAAAACTGTGTCTTTCATGGGAGCTGGTCTAGTGTCCCAGTGGAGATGCAGGAAGCAATTAAGCCATTCTACAGATATAAAGACGAGTTGTCCCTGCAGGCGGACTGTCTTTTGTGGGGCAATCGCGTGGTCTTGCCCAAGAAAGACAGAGACACATTTATTTGTGAACTGCACAACACCCACCCAGGCATCGTAATGATGAAAGCCATAGCCAGATCTCATATGTGGTGGCCTGGCATCGACTCAGATTTAGATTCATGCGTGCATCAGTGCAACATTTGCTCTCAGTTGAGCAATGCACCCAGAGAGGCACCGCTAAATTTGTGGTCGTGGCCATCCAAACCGTGATCGAGGATCCATGTAGACTATGCGGGCCCATTCCTATGCAAAATGTTTTTGGTTGTCGTAGACGCTGGATTGATTTATTGTGCAATAATGTCTGTAAGCACATCCATGGCCACCATTGAAAGCCTACGAGTCATGTTAGCCATGCACGGCTTGCCTGATGTCCCAGTCAGCGACAATGGGCCGTGCTTCACCAGTGCTGAATTCAAGGAATTCATGACTCGCATCAGGATCAAACATGTCACATCTGCCCTGTTCAAGCCGGCATCCAACAGATAGGCAGAACGGACAGTTCAGACCATCAAGCAAAGCTTGAAACGTGTGTCGGAAGGCTCCCTGCAGACCCGGTTATCCCGAGTGCTGCTCAGCCACCGCACCAGACCCCACTCACTCACCGGGATTCCCCCAGCTGAGCTGCTCGTGAAAAGGATGCTTAAAACAAGGCTCTCTCTTGTACACCCTGATCTCCATGATCACATGGAGGACAAGCGGCATCAACAAAGTATGTACCATGACCGCGCAAATTTGTCACGCGATATTGAGATCAATGATCCTGTGTTTGTGCTCAATTATGAACATGGTCCCAAATGGTCTGCTGGCACAGTCACAGCCAAGAGGGGAGCAGGGTGTTTCAGCTCAAACTGACCAATGGACAAACGCACAGAAAACAATTTGGACCAAATCAAATTGCAGTTCACCAACAGCTACGAATAATCTGAAGAGGACACCACCAACTTTGACATTTCAACACGCACACAAGTGACAACTGACATCATAGTTGACCACAAAACCGAACTCATCATCCTCAGCAGCCCAGCAAGGCCAGCTGCCCAACAGGAGGTGCAACGAGACCTGGGTGTCATGGTACATCAGTCATTGAAGGTTGGTATGCAGGTACAGCAGGCGGTTAAGAAAGCAAATGGCATGTTGGCCTTCATAGCGAGAGGATTTGAGTACAGGGGCAGGGAGGTGTTGCTACAGTTGTACAGGGCCTTGGTGAGGCCACACCTGGAGTATTGTGTACAGTTTTAGTCTCCTAACTTGAGGAAGGACATTCTTGCTATTGAGGGAGTGCAGCGAAGGTTCACCAGACTGATTCCCGGGATGGTGGGACTGACCTATCAAGAAAGACTGGATCAACTGGGCTTGTATTCACTGGAGTTCAGAAGAATGAGAGGGGACCTCATAGAAACGTTTAAAATTCTGACGGGTTTAGACAGGTTAAATGCTGGAAGAATGTTCCCGATGTTGGGGAAGTCCAGAACCAGGGGTCACAGTCTGAGGATAAGGGGTAAGCCATTTAGGACCGAGATGAGGAGAAACTTCTTCACCCAGAGAGTGGTGAACCTGTGGAATTCTCTACCACAGAAAGTGGTTGAGACTAATTCACTAAATATATTCAAAAAGGAGTTAGATGTAGTCCTTACTACTAGGGGGATCAAGAGGTATGGCGAGAAAGCAGGAAGGGGGTACTGAAGTTGCATGTTCAGCCATGAACTCATTGAATGGCGGTGCAGGCTAGAAGGGCCGAATGGCCTACTCTTGCACCTAGTTTCTATGTTTCTATGTTTAGCCCAGTGAAGAACTGACCAACTCACCCACACCAACATTTGTACCGACAAGGGAGCGCAAAGCGCCAGATTGTCTCACCTTATAAATAAGAGTACTGTTGACTTCATGGGAGAGTGATGTTATGTATTTAACCCTTTGTAACGTGCATTACACTTGACCACCAGAGGGACCACCTGTTGGAGTCCCAAGGGATTCCTTGGGAGCACAGTATATAAGCAGGCCACCCACAAGGTACCTGAACTCTGGAACCTTAATAAAGGAGCTAAGGTCACACTTGCTCATTACACACAATACACAGCCTCACCATGTATTATGAGTCTAACAACTAGGAACTAAATATACCAGGTTGTAAGGTCTACAGGAAAGCTAGGGAAAATGGTAGAAGGGGAGGAGTCGCCTTCGTGATTGAGGATAAAATCACTTAAATGGTAAGAGAGGATATAACAAGACATAAGCAGGCAATGGAGACTTTATGGGTAGAATTAAGACAGAGAAAAGGATTCAAAATTGTAATGGGAGTTGTCTATTGGCCCCCTGGTAGCAGCTATGAAGTGGCAGAATGTATAAATGCAGAGATTAGACAAACATGTAGTAAAGGCAGAGCGGTTTTAATAGGGGATTTTAACTTTTATATAGATTGGGATAAGCAGACTAGCTTATGTCAGAATGGTAGTGAATTTCTTGAGTGTGTTCAGGTTAGTTTCCAACAACAATATGTCCTAGAACCTACAAGGGGGCAGGCCATATTAGATTTAGTAATAAGTAATGAGCCAGATTTAATTAACAGCTTAACGGCCAGTGAATATTTATCTAAAGCGACCGCAATATGATCGAGTTCAATATAGTGTTTGAAAGGGAGAAATGTGAAACAGCTACTAAGATTCTGGATTTCGGTCAGGCTGACTTCAATACGATGAGACAGAGACTGACCACAGTAAACTGGGAAAATCTGTTAATGGGTAAAATAACAAGTGGGAGGTGGGAGGTGTTCAGAAAATAATTTACTGTGATGCAGAACCAGTTTATACACCAATGGGGCAAGAGTTGTATTTGCCAAAAAGATCTGACATGGATGACAAAAGAGGTAAGGGACAGCATAAATGCAATAAGTAGCACAGATCCTGGCCACTGGGAGAGATACAAAGAACAGCAAAAGGTGACAAAACAGATAGTAAGAGCCACATAAAGGGAGTATGAAAAGAAACTTGCAAGAGGTATCAAAATCAATGTAATTTTATTTTACAATTATATTATGAAAAAGAGGGCAGGCAGGAGCAATGTGGGCCCCTTGAAAACTGATAACGGTGATATTGTAAATGAAAATAAGAAAATGCCGCACAAGTTGAATAATTACTTTGCATCAGTATTTACAGTAAAGGAAGAGGAAGCATGTCGGACATCCCAAGGAAACTAATATTGAATCAGGGATGAGGACCAAAATTAACTTAAGTAAAATATCAGTAAGGAAGAAAATGGCACTGAAGAGTTTTAAAGGAAGTAGGTGAGAACACTGCAGGTGCACTAACTATAATCTTCCAAAGTTCTCTCAATTTGGGAACCATTCCTTTAGATTGGAAAATTGTGCATGTCACTCCACTATTTAAGAAAGGAGAGAGAGGGAAACCAGGGAATTATAGACCAGTTAGCCTAACATCTGTTAGGGACTATAATTAAGGATAGCGTGACTGAACACCTTGAAAATGTTCAGCTGATCAGAGAGAGCCAGCATGCATTTGTAAAGGATTGGTCATGCCTGATGAAACTGATTTTTTTGAAGAGGTGACTAAAGTAGTGGACAGGGGAATGCCTATTGATGTTATTTATATGGACTTCCAGAAGGCATTTGATAACAGACTGTATCTAAAGTTGAAGCTCATAGAATTGAAGGCAAATTATTGACCTGATTCAGAAATTGGCTAAGTGGCAGGAAACAGAGAGTAGGGATAATTGGCTGGATGTGACTAGTGATGACCTGCAAAGATTTGTTTTGGGGCCTCAACTATTCACCATATTTATTAACAACTTGGATGATGGGATAGAAAGCCACACATCCAAGTTTGCAGATGGCACAAAGATAGGCGGCAATGTAAGCAGTGTAGATGGAAGCATAAAATTACACAAAGATATTAATAGATTAAACGAATGGGCAAAACTGTGGCAAATGGATTTTAATGTAGGTAAATGTGAGGTCATCCACTTTGGACCTCAAAAGGATAGAACAGAACACTTTCTAAATGGTGAAAAGCTAGAAACAGTAGAGGTCAAAGAGACGTGGAGGTCCATGCACATAAATCATTAGAATTTTCATGGACAAATACAGAAAATAATCAATACGGCTACTGGAATGCTTGCCTTTATAGCTAGAGAACTGGAATACAAGAGGGTAGAAGTTATGCCACAGCTATACAAAGTGCTGGTTAGACCATACCTGGAGTACTGTGAGCAGTTCTGGGCACCACATCGTAGGAAGGATATATTGACCTTGGAAGCAGTGCAGGATAGGTTTACCAGAATGAAACCCAGACTCCAAAGGTTAAATTATGAGGAATAATTACACAAACTAAGGTATTCCCTGGAATTTAGACAGTTAAGGAGTGATTTGATCAAAGTTTTCAAGATATTAAGGGGAATGAATAGGGTCGATAGAGAGAAAGTATTTCCATCGGTTGGGGAGTATAGAACTAGGGGGTATAGCCTAAACATTAGATCCAGACCTTTCAGGAATGAAGTTAGGAAACATTTCTACACGCAAAGGGTGGTAGATGTTTGGAACTCTCTTCTGCAAATGGCAGTTGATGCTAGGTTTAAATCTAAGATTAATAGGTTTTTGTTAACCAAAGGTATTAAGGAATATGGGACAACGGCAGTATACGGAGTTAGGTCACAGATCAGCTATGAGATTTACTAGAATGGTTTCAGGAATGAGGGAATACAGTTATGTGAATAGACTAGAGGAGCTGGGGTTGTTCTCTCTAGAATAGAGAAGACTAAGAGGAGATTTGATGGAGGTATTTAAGAACATAACATAAGAACATAAGAATTAGGAACAGGAGTAGGCCATCTAGCCCCTCGAGCCTGCTCCGCCATTCAATAAGATCATGGCCGATCTGGTCGTGGACTCAGCTCCACTTACCCGCCCTCTCCCCGTAACCCTTAATTTCCTTATTGCTTAAAAATCTATCTATCTTTGACTTGAAAACATTCAATGAGCCAGCCTCAACTGCTTCCTTGGGCAGAGAATTCCACAGATTCACAACCCTCTGGGAGAAGAAATTCTTTCTCAACTCGGTTTTAAATTGGCCCCTCCGTATTTTGAGGCTGTGCCCCCTAGTTCTAGTCTCCCCCACCAATGGAAACAACCTCTCTGCCTCTATCTTGTCTATCCCTTTCATGATTTTAAATGTTTCTATAAGATCACCCCTCATCCTTCTGAACTCCAAGGAGTAAAGACCCAGTCTACTCAATCTATCATCATAAGGTAACCCCCTCATTTCTCGAATCAGCCTAGTGAATCGTCTCTGTACCCCTTCCAAAGCTAGTATATCCTTCCTTAAGTAAGGTGACCAAAACTGCATGCAGTACTCCAGGTGCGGCCTTACCAATACCTTATACAGTTGCAGCAACACCTCCCTGCTTTTGTACTCCATCCCTTTTGCAATGAAGGCCAACGTTCCATTTGCCTTCCTGATTACCTGCTGCACCTGCAAACTAACCTTTTGGGATTCATGCACAAGGACCCCCAAGTCCCTCTGCACCGCAGCATGTTGTAATTTCTCCCCGTTCAAATAATATTCCCTTTCACTGTTTTTTTTCCCAAGGTGGATGACCTCACACTTTCTGACATTGTATTCCATCTGCCAAACCTTAGCCCATTCGCTTAACCTATCCAAATCTCCTTGCAGCCTTTCTGAGTCCTCTACACAACGCGCTTTCCCACTAATCTTTGTGTCATCTGCAAATTTTGTTGCACTACACTCTGTCCCCTCTTCTTGGTCATCTATGTATATTGTAAACAGTTGTGGTCCCAGTACTGATCCCTGTGGCACACCACTAACCACTGATTTCCAACCCGAAAAGGACCCATTTATCCCGACTCTCTGCTTTCTGTTCGCCAGCCAATTCTCTATCCATGCTAATACATTTCCTCTGACTCCGCGTACCTTTATCTTCTGCGGTAACCTTTTGTGTGGCACCTTATCGAATGCCTTTTGGAAATCTAAATACACCACATCCATCGGTACACCTCTATCCACCATGCTCGTTATATCCTCAAAGAATTCCAGTAAGTTAGTTAAACATGATTTCCCTTTCATGAATCCATGCTGCATCTGCTTGATTGCACTATTCCTATCCAGCTGTTCTGCTATTTCTTCCTTAATGATAGTTTCAAGCATTTTCCCCATGACAGATGTTAAACTAACCGGCCTGTGGTTACCTGCCTTTTGCCTGCCCCCTTTTTTAAACAGAGGCGTTACATTAGCTGCTCTCCAATCCGCTGGTACCTCCCCAGAGTCCAGAGAATTTTGGTAGATTATAACAAATGCATCTGCTATAACTTCCGCCATCTCTTTTAATACCCTGGGATGCATTTCATCAGGACCAGGGGACTTGTCTACCTTCAGTCCCATTAGTCTGTCCAGCACTACCTCCCTAGTGATAGCGATCATCTCCCTTCCCACATTCCTATGACCAGCAATTTTTGGCATGGTTTTTGTGTCTTCCACTGTGAAGACGGAAGCAAAATAATTGTTTAAGGTCTCAGCCATCTCCACATTTCCTATTATTAAATCCCCCTTTTCATCTTCTAAGGGACAAACATTTACTTTAATCACTCTTTTCCGTTTTATATATCTGTAAAAGCTTTTACTATCTGTTTTTATGTTTTGCGCAAGTTTACCTTCGTAATCTATCTTTCCTTTCTTTATTGGTTTTTTAATCATTCTTTGCTGTTGCTTAAAATTTTCCCAATCCTCTAGTTTCCCACTAACCTTGGCCACCTTATACGCATTGGTCTTTGATTTGATACTTTCCTTTATTTCCTTGGTTATCTACGGCTGGTTATCTCTTCTCTTGCCGCCCTTCTTTTTCACTGGAATATATTTTTGTTGCGCATTATGAAAGAGCTCCTTAAAAGTCCTCCACTGTTCCTCAATTGTGCCACCATTTAGTCCTTGTTTCCAGTCTACTTTAGCCAACTCTGCCCTCATCCCACTGTAGTCCCCTTTGTTTAAGCATAGTACGCTCATTTCTGACACAACTTCCTCATCCTCAATCTGTATTACAAATTCAACCATATTGTGATCACTCATTCCGAGAGGATCTTTTACTAGGAGATCGTTTATTTTTCCTGTCTCGTTGCACAAGACCAGATCCAAAATGGCTTGCTCCCTTGTAGGCTCTGTTACATACTGTTCTAAGAAACAATCCCGTATGCATTCTATGAATTCCTCCTCCAGGCTACCCCCTGCGATTTGATTTGACCAATCGATATGTAGGTTAAAATCCCCCATAACTACTGCCGTTCCTTTTTCACATGCCTCCATTATTCCCTTGATTATTGCCCGCCCCACCATGAAGTTATTATTTGGGGGCCTATAAACTACGCCGACCAGTGACTTTTTCCCCTTACTATCTCTGATCCCCACCCACAATGATTCAACATTTTGTTCATTGGAGCCAATATCATCCCTCACAACTGCCCTGATATCATCCCTTATTAACAGAGCTACCCCACCTCCTTTCCCTTCTTGCCTATCTTTCTGAATCGTCAGATACCCCTGTATGTTTAATTCCCAGTCTTGGCCACCTTGCAACCATGTTTCTGTAATGGCCACCAAATCATACCCATTTGTAATGATTTGTGCCATCAACTCATTTACTTTATTTCGAATGCTGCGTGCATTTAGGTAGAGTGTTTTCATCCTAGTTTTTAAACCATGATTTTTAGTTTTGACCCCTCCTGCAGCCCTTTTATATTCAGTGGCCCTTTTTGTTTCTTGCCTTTGGTTTCTCTGCCCTCCACTTTTACTCATCTCTTTTCTGTCTTTTGTTTTTGTCTCCTTTTTGTTTCCCTCTGTCTCCCTGTATTGGTTCCCATCCCCTTGCCATATTAGTTTAATTCCTCACCAACAGCACTAGCAAACACTCCCCCTAGGACATTGGTTCCATTCCTGCCCAAGTGCAGACCGTCCGGTTTGTACTGGTCCCACCTCCCCCAGAACCTGTTCCAATGCCCCACGAATTTGAATCCCTCCCTGCTGCACCACTGCTCAAGCCACGTATTCATCTGTGCTATCCTGCGATTCCTACTCTGACTAGCACGTGGCACTGGTAGCAATCTCGAGATTACTACTTTTGAGGTCCTACTTTTTAATTTAACTCCTAGCTCCTTAAATTCGTCTCGTAGGACCTTATCCCTTTTTTTACCTATGTCGTTGGTACCAATGTGCACCACAACAACTGGCTGTTCTCCCTCCCTTTTCAGAATGTCCTGCACTCGCTTGGAGACATCCTTGACCCTTGCACCAGGGAGGCAACATACCATCCTGGAGTCTCGATTGCGGCCGCAGAAACGCCTATCTATTCCCCTTATGATTGAATCCCCTATCACTATCGCTCTCCCACTCTTTTTTAAGCCCTCCTGTACAACAGAGCCAACCACGGTGCCATGAACTTGGCTGCTGTTCCTCTCCCGTAATGAGTCATCTCCCTCAACAGCACTCAAAACAGTGTATCTGTTTTGCAGGGGGATGACCAGATGGGACCCCTGCACTACCTTCTTTGTACTACTCTTCCTTTAAAATCATGAAGAGTTTAGATAGAGTAAATAAAGAGAAACTGTTTCCAATGGCTGAAGGATTGATAACCAGAGAGCACAGATTTAAGGTGATTGGCAAAAGAACCAGAGGTGACATGAGGGAAAAGTTTTTTATGCAATGAGTGGTTAGTAGCCTGCAAAAGGGAATTGGATAAATACTTGAAGGAGGAAAAATTGCAGGGATATGGGGAAAGAGCAGGGGAGTGGGACTAACTGGATTTCTCTTTGAAAAAGCCGGAGCAGACTCGATGGGCCAAACGGCCTCCCTCTGTGCTGCACGATTCAATAATTCTATGATTCTATGATCTCATTGAATGGCGGAACAGGCTTGAGGGGCTAAATGGCCTACTCCTGTTCATACGTTTCTAAAATGCAAAGACAAATGAGTACCCCACTGAAATATAATGTAACATCTGACCTAACCATCATACAAAGCCTAACCAAGTTAAACGAAATAGTAACCATAACGTGGTCCTAAGTTCTAAGAAAAAGTAATCAAAACAAATAGAGTGCTCAGCAGAAG
Source organism: Pristiophorus japonicus (assembly GCF_044704955.1). Lineage (NCBI taxonomy): Eukaryota > Metazoa > Chordata > Chondrichthyes > Pristiophoridae > Pristiophorus > Pristiophorus japonicus. The sequence continues at coordinate 280,229,236 of NC_091979.1, forward strand.
TGATAAGCTGTGCTGTCTGATAGAGGGGAGGATATTCCGTACTCACTATAAAACCAAAACAGATGTTTATATACGGAGCACCTGCTCATCACGACATGAGCAGTGAGAGTGGAAGAAAAAAAGGTGAGGCATGCAGCACATTAGCACACAATGAGATAGAGCCGTGCTTGTGACTAATTAGATAGCTTGGAATTATTTTAAGTTGTAATGAAAACCAGAGGTTGTGACCTTTAAAAACATGTAGACCCCATCTTAAAAATGAGAAAATGTTTCATCAGAGAAAACCGCCAACACTCTAAATAGAAGGACAGGAGCTTTCGCTCTGTTATGTTTAACATATTTAACTAGTCATCTTCCTGTGCTGTTGGTGCAACCTGGTGGAAATTGGGTGGGCAGTTAAAATTGCTTTCTGTAATAAAGATTTTTTTTTATTTGGACAGGGCTTTAATCTGACTAACAGTCCCCACCAGGAGGTCTGGCTTAATCCCGCTGAATGCCAACCCAATATTCAGAGACCGGAACTCTGGCCTGCGCTCGTCAGACTGGGAGCTGGAATTCATAACCTTCCGACTCAATTGGAGGAATGCTACCACTGAGCCTAGACTCACACTCCTCAGTATGGCTAGCTAAATGCTACTGATGCATCCTGGGAAATGAGGTACTGCACTTGTACAGAGTGAAAAACCAAATTCAGCACATAGCATTACAGCTCTCGGCAAAAGTATTAACTCCAAGCCCAGGCTTTCGGGAGCAGCTGAGACAGCCACATAACAACCTTAAAGAAGGCATTCAAAGACACAAAAGGCAATCCAAAGGAAAACTCTAATTACATTGTTGGGAAAGGTGTATTTCTTTTTCATTTTTAAAACATTCTTCAAACCTTTTTTTGTTACTGAGGAAAAATAGTGGAGGAATTAAAAAAACATCTTGAGAGAATTATGGGAACTGGGTGGGAGGGGGCGTGACAGATTGTACAATCAGAGTGACAAGTTTACTTAGGCAAAATATATTTTAAATGTGGACATAAGAATTTGCAATGGAAAAAAGTTGATACAAAGTGTGACCGCAGAAAGGGAAGTGGTGCAGACAGGATATAAGATTTTTAGTAAATTATATAGTGAATTCATATATCCAAGAATTTAAGCAGTTACAAAATCTAACCTGTAATATCGTTTTCATTATACGTAGATAAATTAATAGCCAATTTATTCTTGTAATATTATATTGCTAATAAACTGTAATAAAGATAATAGCAGCCTTATATTGCCAATGTAAACCCCCATGAGTTTTCAGCACAGCTTGCAAAGTGCCAGCAGGACTTACCTCTTCTGAGTTGGCCTCAAGATGGTGTCAAATCAATTTATCTTGAATGTAAACAGTAACAGTGTTGCACAGTCCTGCTGTTTATCCACATTCCCTTTTTTCCCCTCAGTGTGATGATACATAACATGCTTAATATGCCATTATTCTTACTGAAGAGTTTAAAACACTTAATTTACTCTGTGGACCATAAAAGCACTAATGTCCAATTTCAGCAATAGTTTTATGTCATTTCTTACATTACAACAGTGACTACATTTCAAAAAGTACTTCATTGGCCGTGAAGGGCTTTGGGACGTCCTGAGGTTGTGAAAGGTGCTACATAGCTGCAAGCTCTTTCTCTCTATCTATCTCTCTATCTCTCTATCTCTCTATCTATCTATCTATCTATCATATAGATTTACTAATAAAATGTGTGTGTGCCGAATTCTTGATTGTATTGTGCATGAATAAGTATGGAAGAGTGTGACTACAATGCATGAGTCCCACATGGTAAAATGATAGGGATAGATAGGTATAATACAACATAGATTATTTAAAACTGATTCACTTTGGGTGGACAGCATATATTGCAGCCACCGTTAAAAAAAGAATCTACGAGCTGTGGTGTTCTCAACAGTATAAAGATGTGCATCATGCTTTTTATACAAGCTAGGAGCAACAGGTAAAATAGATAGCAATATTAAACAGTATACTTCAAACATTTCTATGTTCCTGAATAGAATTAAAATGAATTCAGGGGAATGAGAGTCCGAAGTGCACCGTATATAAAAAGTTATTGCTGTCCTACTGAGCAGTCTGGTTTTAATAATGTATTTAGCTGCTGTCTGGTGTTTCCTGCCTGTGAGAACAGACTCCCTTGTACAAGTGACTCTTGTGAATTTCTTACCATTAATCATTCTGATTACAAATGAAATACAAAATATTTTTTTTGTCAGTCTGATATGCAGGTACTTACATTTAGCCATGGATCGGTATGATTTAAGAGTCTTAAGTAATGCTTTCTCTTGCTCTAACTTCTTTATAGCGGCTAGAACTTTGAAATTTTTTGACTACATTAAACAGATGTGCTGACTAATCATGTATTGAATGTATAGATTTTGAAGAAATCTATGGGCTGGAGATTCTAGGGGCCCTGCTCTGCCACTGTAGGGAGAGTGGAGTAGAACCTCCACCTGCTCTTGCCCAAGGATGGAGACCCCATCCTAGATCCCAGGGATGTATATATGTCCATATCCATGGTATGCTCCAGGTGCCTGCAAGGGCACATCAGTGGAAGTTGACGAAGCCCAAGCTAATCCAACCGTATAAGGTGGAGCAGGGTCTCCCCTCTCCCCACCCGCCACACCACCCCACCCCGCCCAAGACCGAAACAGGACAAAGAATAACATTTATTTGCAATCTTTGGCTCCCACTAGAGCCACTCTGACTAGAGAAGGTGATTGATTCACTTTGGGATTCATTACTAATGTTCTAGTAATGGTTTTGGCCTTCAGAACATCTCAACTGGAATGATTTCTACTGAGGCTTTTCAAGGGTGTAACAGGAGGAATTTCTCAGGGATGTCTGGGGAATCCTCCATCACAGTCCTTGATGTAGGGGGTTGGGCAGAAGACAACACCCAACGGCAATTACCATTCCCCAACAGAGTTAAAAGTCTGATCTAAATAAGGTGGAATTCCGGCAGAGCCAGGTTTCGGCCCATATTCCCGACTCCCGCACCGGTAGAAATGGGATGTATGCCCTCTCCATCTCCAGGAATTTTAGTCCCTAGGTCTATATAGAATATAGGCACAAGCTGAATTCTTACAGCTGCTGCTGTGGTTTAGTAGGGTTATTGCTATATGAGAATTGAAGGGTTAATATTTGGAAAGGCCAACAAAATTGTCCCTCGTAATTCCTACAATAGAGAATACTTGAGGATATCTGAGCACCTTTGATATTTTGAACTGAATTAATGCAAGTTTTTGGAATATAAAAATGATGCAATGAAGATAGACTGTAAAAGAAACTCCAAAGAATTCAGTCATAGAAAAATAGTTGTCATAAGTGGGAGGTAAAACATTTTGCATGATAAAAGAAAAAAAGGCTGCAGGTAGAAATACAGGCCATTAGATTTATGGAATACAGCTGAATTGAGTTGATTTGATGGAACATTAAAATGACAGGAACAATCCAATAAGTGCTGTTCACAGAAGGAGCACAGGATATAGTAGAAACATTATGGGGGTGAAATTGCTGCGATGAGTGTGTTAAATGAGGGTTAAAATGTTCTCCTTTTTAGTGCACTCACAGCAAAGCACAATTTTGCTCTGTGTGGCTTCTGCAAGATGGGATGCATTACAACTAGCACTTGACTGAAAAGCCAATAGGAACAAAGCTGCAATAATATTGCTGAGCCACTTGTTAAGTTGCTAACCATGCACTTAATGAGCTGAAATCTGCCAAAGGTTGCTTATGTTGCTAGTGCTCTTTGCTGTAATTGGTGTCGCTGAAAGTGAGGGAACTTGATACACCCAGAAGTCCTTCCATTTGCTTATCTCCTTAAAGACAACCTTCTGCTATTTGTGAATAACAACTACCATTGCTGTTAAAATCATTCTTTTTGGGAGCGCTCCTTGTTGGTTTATTATTTGCTCATATATATAAATATATATGTTCATTCAAAATGTTCATTGATTTATACTGTAAATAATTTAAAAAAATGAAGCATTCAAATTTTATTGTAACAAGTAGAGTGAAAAAATCTTGTCGGGAAAATTGAATTGTGGGCTCTCCTACCCCGAGAGAATGGAGGGGAAAGTTGGGTATATGTGGGAAAACCCAGAAGGTACTGTGGAAAGGAATAGAGACAGGCAGAAGGTTTATTATTAAATGCGTTCTATTCTCTCTCTCTCTCTCCCTATCTCTCTCTATATCTATATCTATATAGATAAAACTGTGTTTGAAGATTGAGAAATGTTGAAGACCCTCTTATCCAGTGCTTCTTTAGGTTTTTACAATTGACTTCCAAACAAAATAACTTGTCCCCAATTTTGGTCCCTGATTTTCGGAGGGAATGAGGCAGTAGCCAGCCAGAAGAGCACTGACCCCTGACCTCCCGCCCGAGGCCCGCTTGCTGACATAAAGACGCGAGGAGTAAGACCCTGCTGACAGTGAACATGTTGCAGCAGTGGGAGAGTGCCAGCACCAGCTTGCAATCGAAGCTCTTCATCAACAAATAATTGACCAGCGCTTCTTCTGAACTAGTCCTGCCACCCCTCCCCCCTACCACAGTAACAGTCCTAAATGACATTTCTCCTCCAAGAAAATATTTTTGACCAAAGAGTAAGACTGATACTTGACACCCAATATTGCAGAGTCAGCAACTATGACAGAAATACTCTGTAAATAAATTAATAATTGAACATTTCTAACATTTTAATGGCTAATACTAAAGCCATGAAACAAAATTCTCACCCTGGTGTTAGTCCATATAGCCTTTCGTTAAATGATTTATCGTACCCTAGTACTCCTACAAGATGCTCCCCTATGCCCTCAGCATGGGAGGTAGAAGGCGATTTGGAGGGCACGTAGTTGCCGTCCTCTAGGAGCTTCTTCAGACAGGGCCAGGGTGAAAACTGCAGCATCACGGCTGCTGTTGAGACATAGAAACATAGAAACATAGAAAATAGGTGCAGGAGTAGGCCATTCAGCCCTTCGAGCCTGCACCAATAAGATCATTACTGATCGTTCACCTCAGTACCCCTTTCCCACTTTCTCTCCATACCCCTTGATCCCTTTAGGCATAAGGGCTATATCTAACTCTTTCTTGAATATATCCAATGAACTGGCATCGACAACTCTCTGCAGTAGGGAATTCCACAGGTTAACCACTCTCTGAGTGAAGACGTTTCTCCTTATCTCAGTCCTAAATGGCTTACCCCTTATCCTTAGACTATGTCCCTGGTTCTGGACTTCCCCAACATCGGGAACATTCTTCCTGCTTCTAACCTGTCCAGTCCCGTCAGAATTTTATATGTTTCTATGAGATCCCCTCTCATCCTTCTAAACTCCAGTGAATACAGGCCCAGTCGATCCAGTCTCTCCTCATATGTCAGTCCTGCCATCCCGGGAATCAATCTGGTGAATCTTCGTTGCACTCCCTCAATAGCAAGTACGTCCTTCCTCAGATTAGGAGACCAAAACTGAACATAATATTCCAGGTGAGGCCTCAACAAGGCCCTGTACTACTGCAGTAAGACCTCCCTGCTCCTATACTCAAATCCCCTAGCTATGAAGGCCAACATACCATTTGCCTTCTTCACCACCTGCTGTACCTGCATGCCAACTTTCAATGACTAATGTACCATGACACCCAGGTCTCGTTGCAGCTCCCCTTTTCCTAATCTGCCGTTATTCAGATATTATTCTGCCTTCGTGTTTTTTCCACCAAAGTAGATAACCTCACATTTATCCACATTATACTGCATCTGCCATGCATTTGCCCACTCACCTAACCTGTCCAGGTCACCCTGCTGCCTCTTAGCATCCTCCTCACAGCTCACATCGCCACCCAGCTTAGTGTCATCTGCAAACTTGGGAGATATTACACTCAATTCCTTCATCTAAATCATTGATGTATATTGTAAATTGCTGGGTTCCCAGCACTGAGCCCTGCGGCACCTCACTAGTCACTGCCTGCCATTCTGAAAAAGACCCATTTATCCCGACTCTCTGCTTCCTGTCTGCCAACCAGTTCTCTATCCACATTAGTACATTACCCCCAATACCATGTGCTTTGATTTAGCACACCAATCTCTTGTGTGGGACCTTGTTAAAACCCTTTTGAAAGTCCAAATACACCACATCCACTGGTTCTCCCTTGTCCACTCTATCAGTTACATCCTCAAAAAATTCTAGAAGATTTGTCAAGCATGATTTCCCTTTCATAAATCCATGCTGACTTGGACCGATCCTGTCACTGCTTTTCAAATGCGCTGCTATTACATCTTTAATAATTGATCCAACATTTTCCCCACTACTGATGTCAGGCTAATCAGTCTATAATTACCCATTTTCTCTCTCCTTCCTTTGTTAAAAAGTGGTGTTACATTAGCTACCCTCCAATCCATAGGAACTGATCCAGAGTCGATAGACTGTTGAAAAATGATCACCAATGCATCCACTATTTCTAGGGCCACCTCCTTAAGTACTCTGGGATACAGACTATAAGGCCCCAGGGATTTATCGGCCTTCAATCCCATCAATTTCCCTAACACAATTTCCCGTCTAATAAGGATTTCCTTCAGTTCCTCCTTCTTGCTAGACCCTCGGTTCCCTTAGTATTTCCGGAAGGTTATTTGTGTCTTCCTTCGTGAAGACAGAACCAAAGTATTTGTTCAACTGGTCTGCCATTTCTTTGTTCCCCATTATAAATTCCCCTGAATCTGACTGCAAGGGATCTATGTTTGTCTTCACTAATCTTTTTCTCTTCACATATCTATAGAAGCTTTTGCAGTCAGTTTTTATGTTCCCAGCAAGCTTCCTCTCATACTCTATTTTCCCCCTCCTAATTAAACCCTTTGTCCTCCTCTGCTGTATTACAAAATTCTCCCAGTCCTCGGGTTTGCTGCTTTTTCTGTCCAATTTATATGCCTGTTCCTTGGATTTAACACTTTCCTTAATTTCTCTTGTTAGCCACGGTTGAACCACCTTCCCCTTTTTATCTTTACTCCAGACAGGGATGTACAGTTTTGCCCAGTGGCTTTCTGGCACCAACACAGGCATTGCTGAGGGGGTGATGAGGAAACATGCTGTCATTCTGAGTGAGGGCAATATTTGCCACTCCTATTGTGCCACAAATTGTGCTCAACACTCTCACTGATCTGTGGGTAACCTGAAATTGCCTCAGATTAAAGGAGATCTTTGACAACTGAAGTGTCACAGACTCATGCAAGAAGAGCCCAGCAGCATGGTCCCTTGAGGTGGCCATATGCTCCAAGGTTGACTGCAGTATAGATGCCAGGCAGTAGAAGCCCACACAAGATGGTAGCAGTCTCCTCCACACTCTCTGGCATTCACTCGCAGGGAGTGAATGCATTCAGCAATTGCTGGTTTACAGAAAGCATTTTTCCTTTACAGCTTGGGACCCTAAAGATTGCATCTCTCTCTGCTTCAGCAGAAGGAGGACACAAGCTAGCCCTCCTAGGTTGTACTTTCCACCTGTGCCTGCTCTGCTCACTCGTGCTCAATGAATTACCCAGTGCAGGCCCCTCTAAATATCTTTACCATGCAGGATGCTGCGGCTTAGAAAGGCAAGAGTGAGTAACAGTGCATTTTTCTTCGGGCTATCTGCCTGCAGGGTTTGAGCCAGCTGAAGGACCTCGATAAAGGGCCGTATAATGGTTCACAGCTAATGGCAAAGCTACGCATTAGCAGATGCAATGCAACACCAGGTTGCCATGCTGTCTTTTATATGATTTCTTTGGATAAGGAAAATAGCCAAATACCCTGCGACCCTCTAATGCTGGTGTCCCTGATGGTGAGCATCATCTTTCTGCCTATTATGTCCATGGCAGCTTTCTGCATTGGAGTGAGAGCATGGATGTTGGTTGCACCTCCCCCAGTTCTGGTCCTCTCCTTGTTGTTAATCGCCAGCTTGTCCTGCAAAGAGTGGGAGTGAGTTAGTGTGTGTCCCTTGAGAGGATTGTACTGATGTGTGAGGCAATTTCAGTTAGTATGCTGAAAGAGAGAAGTCGGAAGTCTTGAGCAAGAGGGAGAAGTGGTTTGTGCAAGGAAATGCCTCCAGTCTGAATTGTGAAAGCAGTTAGCAAAAGAGTGACATGATTCCAGTTGTAACCAGGTAAAAGTAGAATGTAATAAAGCATAACATGCTGGAAATACTCAGCAAATCAGGCAGCATCTGTGGAGAGAGAAACCGAGTTGATGTTTCAGGTCTGCGGCCTTTTGTCAGAACAACCTATGAATGGGGTATATTAACTTATACCACCTTTCAAAATGCTGTACACCCTCGACCTGATGTTATAATGTCTGATTAACCAACCACTACTTTTCAGCCAGCAGTGGCTTGTTCTTTTCATTAAACACTAACCTCTGTTTATTAAAGCAAGGTTTTCAACAGAAACTTATCTTAAGCCCATTGTTACAAATGACAATTGTCAGTTATGTTGGCTGCAAGTATTGGATAGGATATTCACTGCCAGTAGCAGGAAGTTCACCACGTGTAATAAGTGGTGCACGGTCCCTGAGACCAAGATATTTACCGGGAGGCGGGGAGGGTACGGTTAAGGTCGAAAACATCAGAAGATCCTGGCAAGGCCAACTTTAACACCAATCGTGGCTGGGAGGGAGGAATGTCAGTGATTGGGGCTGAGAGGGGGAAAGGTCACTGATTGGGGCTGGGAGGGGGAAATGTCAGTGATTGGGGCTGGGAGCGGGAAAGGTCAGTGATTGGGGATGGGAGGGGGGAAAGGTCAGTGATTGGGGATGGGAGGGGGAAAGGTCAGTGATTGGGGATGGGAGGGGGGAAAGGTCAGTGATTGGGGATGGGAGGGGGAAAGGTCAGTGATTGGGGATGGGAGGGGGGAAAGGTCAGTGATTGGGGATGGGAGGGGGAAAGGTCAGTGATTGGGGATGGGAGGGGGGAAAGGTCAGTGATTGGGGATGGGAGGGGGGAAAGGTCAGTGATTGGGGCTGGGAGGGGGAAAGGTCAGTGATTGGGGATGGAAGGGGGGAAAGGTCAGTGATTGGGGATGGAAGGGGGGAAAGGTCAGTGATTAGGGATGGAAGGGGGGAAAGGTCAGTGATTGGGGATGGGAGGGGGGAAAGGTCAGTGATTGGGGATGGGAGGGGGGAAAGGTCAGTGATTGGGGATGGGAGGGGGGAAAGGTCAGTGATTGGGGATGGGAGGGGGGAAAGGTCAGTGATTGGGGATGGGAGGGGGGAAAGGTCAGTGATTGGGGCTGGGAGGGGGAAAGGTCAGTGATTGGGGATGGAAGGGGGGAAAGGTCAGTGATTGGGGATGGAAGGGGGGAAAGGTCAGTGATTGGGGCTGGGAGGGGGAAAGGTCAGTGATTGGGGATGGGAGGGGGGAAAGGTCAGTGATTGGGGCTGGGAGGGGGAAAGGTCAGTGATTGGGTGCTGGGGGGGAAAGGTCAGTGATTGGGGATGGGAGGGGGAAAGGTCAGTGATTGGGGATGGGGGGAAATGGTCAGTGATTGGGGATGGGAGGGGGAAAGGTCAGTGATTGGGGATGGGGGGAAATGGTCAGTGATTGGGGATGGGAGGGGGAAAGGTCAGTGATTGGGTGCTGGGGGCTAAAGGTCAGTGATTGGGGATGGGAGAGGGAAAGGTCAGTGATTGGGTGCTGGGGGGGAAAGGTCAGTGATTGGGGATGGGAGGGGAAAGGTCAGTGATTGGGTGCTGGGGGGGAAAGGTCAGTGATTGGGGATGGGAGGGGGAAAGGTCAGTGATTGGGGATGGGAGGGGGAAAGGTCAGTGATTGGGGATGGGAGGGGGAAAGGTCAGTGATTGGGGATGGGAGGGGAAAGGTCAGTGATTGGGGATGGGAGGGGGAAAGGTCAGTGATTGGGTGCTGGGGGGGAAAGGTCAGTGATTGGGGATGGAAGGGGGAAAGGTCAGTGATTGGGGATGGGAGGGGGAAAGGTCAGTGATTGGGGATGGGAGGGGAAAGGTCAGTGATTGGGGATGGGAGGGGAAAGGTCAGTGATTGGGGATGGGAGGGGGAAAGGTCAGTGATTGGGTGCTGGGGGGGAAAGGTCAGTGATTGGGGATGGGAGGGGGAAAGGTCAGTGATTGGGGATGGGAGGGGAAAGGTCAGTGATTGGGGATGGGAGGGGAAAGGTCAGTGATTGGGGATGGGAGGGGAAAGGTCAGTGATTGGGTGCTGGGGGGGAAAGGTCAGTGATTGGGGATGGGAGGGGGAAAGGTCAGTGATTGGGGATGGGAGGGGAAAGGTCAGTGATTGGGGATGGGAGGGGAAAGGTCAGTGATTGGGGATGGGAGGGGGAAAGGTCAGTGATTGGGTGCTGGGGGGGGAAAGGTCAGTGATTTGGGATGGGAGGGGGAAAGGTCAGTGATTGGGGATGGGAGGGGAAAAGGTCAGTGATTGGGGATGGGAGGGGAAAGGTCAGTGATTGGGGAGGGGAGGGGAAAGGTCAGTGATTTGGGATGGGAGGGGGAAAGGTCAGTGATTGGGGATGGGAGGGGAAAGGTCAGTGATTGGGTGCTGGGGGGGGAAAGGTCAGTGATTGGGGATGGGAAGGGAAAGGTCAGTGATTGGGGATGGGAGGGGAAAGGTCAGTGATTGGGTGCTGGGGGGGAAAGGTTAGTGATTGGGGATGGGAGGGGGAAAGGTCAGTGATTGGGGATGGGAGGGGGAAAGGTCGGTGATTGGGGATGGGAGGTGAAAGGTCAGTGATTGGGGATGGGAGGGTGAAAGGTCAATGATTGGGGCGGGGGGGCGAAAGGTCAGTGACTAGGGCTGGGAGGGGGAAAGGTCAGTGATTAGGGCTGGGGGGCGAGAAAGGTCAGTGATTGGAGCTGGGAGGGGGGCAAGTCAGTGATTGGGGACGGGTGGGAAGGTCAGTGATTGGGGCTGGGAGGGGGAAAGGTCAGTGATTGGGGATGGGAGGGGGGAAAGGTCAGTGATTGGGGCTGGGAGGGGGAAAGGTCAGTGATTGGGTGCTGGGGGGAAAGGTCAGTGATTGGGGTTGGGAGGGGGAAAGGTCAGTGATTGGGGATGGGAGGTGGAAAGGTCAGTGATTGGGGATGGGAGGTGGAAAGGTCAGTGATTGGGGATGGGAGGGGGAAAGGTCAGTGATTGGGGATGGGAGGGGAAAGGTCAGTGATTGGGTGCTGGGGGGAAAGGTCAGTGATTGGGGATGGGAGGTGGAAAGGTCAGTGATTGGGGATGGGAGGTGGAAAGGTCAGTGATTGGGGCTGGGAGGGGAAAGGTCAGTGATTGGGGATGGGAGGGGGAAAGGTCAGTGATTGGGGATGGGAGGGGGAAAGGTCAGTGATTGGGTGCTGGGGGGGAAAGGTCAGTGATTGGGGATGGGAGGGGGAAAGGTCAGTGATTGGGGATGGGAGAGGAAAGGTCAGTGATTGGGGCTGGGAGGGGGAAAGGTCAGTGATTGCGGATGGGAGGGGAAAGGTCAGTGATTGGGGATGGGAGGGGAAAGGTCAGTGATTGGGATCGGAGGGGAAAAGGTCAGTGATTGGGGCTGGGGGGGCGAAAGGTCAGTGATTAGGGCTGGGAGGGGGAAAGGTCAGTGATTGGGGCTGGGAGGGGGACAAGTCAGTGATTGGGGATGTGTGGGAAAGGTCAGTGATTGGGGCTGGGAGGGGGAAAGGTCAGTGATTGGGTGCTGGGGGGGGAAAGGTCAGTGATTGGGGCTGGGAGGGGGGAAAGGTCAGTGATTGGGGATGGGGGGAAAGGTCAGTGATTGGGGATGGGAGGGGGAAAGGTCAGTGATTAGGGCTGGAGGGAAAGGTCAGTGATTGGGGATGGGAGGAAAGGTCAGTGATTGGGGATGGGTGGGGGGAAGGTCAGTGATTGGGGCTGGGGAGGTGTCATGTATGTACATTCTGTTTGTAGGCACCAGATGGTGTCATTGTTGAAGGCCACTGAGCAGCACGCACATGGTGCTGCTCTGGTATAACAGGCCAGCCATTTTGTGAGTCAGGCTCTTTGGGCCAAAATAAATCAGAAGCAAGGTTGTACCTTGCTTTGTTAAAAAGTACTCAGTTTGAACCTTTATTGCATACATAACATTTGGCGACGAAAATACAAGAAACTTTGTTTGCAAAATGAACATGATTGGATTTTTAGAGCGATTCGTAGAGGGAGAAGATTGGGCAGACTTTGTGAGCCATTTGAACCAGTACTTCATGGCAAACAAAATGAAGGAAGGGGTCGATGATGCAGATTGGCGCCGGGCCGTGGTCCTCACTGTGTGCGGTTCAAAGATCTACGGCCTGATAAAAAATCTACTCGTGCCTAGTGATCCAACAGAGAGAATGTACACGGAGTTGTGTACATTGGTACGGGAGCACCACACGCCAGACAACGGCATCATCATCTCGAGATACAGGTTTTATACACACGTTCGATCAGAGGGCCAGAGCGCGGTGAAATTCGTTGCCGACCTGAGACATCTAACGGGACCGTGTTGGCAGACATGCTGCGGGACTTCTTTGTAATCGGTATGGCGGTGGAAGAGTTGGATTTAAAAAGGGCCATCCAGATTGCTCAATCATGTATGATGACGGACAGGAGTCTAACATAAATAGCGGTGAAGAACTGAACCTCGGCAAGTACTGTAAATGCGATTGATTCGGCGTTCGGCAGAGCGGCGCATGGCAGGACCTATCCGGCTGTGTTCGCGAATGATTCAGTGTTCGGCAGAGCAGCACATGGCAGGGCCTATCCGGCTGTGTTCGCGAATGATTCAGTGTTCGGCAGAGCGGCGCATGGCAGGACCTATCCGGCTGTGTTCGCGAATGATTCAGTGTTCGGCAGAGCGGCACATGGCAGGGCCTATCCGGCTGTGTTCGCGAAATCTGTGGATGCCCAAAGTCCGCCAGCGGGAATGTATCAGACTTCTCCGTGTTGGCGTTGTGGGGAAATCATCGGCACCAGCAGTGCCGATTTAAGCAATATATTTGCAAAGGCTGTCTGAGAGTGAGGCATCTCCAGCGCAAGTGTCCGCAGATGAGCAAGCGAGCTGCGACACACCACGCGGAGGATGACAGTCAGACTAGTGCGGATCCAGATACGCAATCCAAGATGCCAGAGGAGGAAGTGTATGGATTGTACTCCTTCATAACCAAGAATAAATCAATTTTGATTAGCGTGTTTAACGGGATACCGGTATCGATGGAACTGGACACAGGGGCGAGTCAATCGATCATGAATGAGAGGACATTTAATAAGCCGTGGGATACTAAGACTGTGAGGCCCAGGCTGAGCCCTGTTAACACCAAGCTGTGCACGAAAACCAAAGAACTGATAAAGATAATTGACAGTGCACAAATTAATCTGTCGTATAATGATGTGGTTCACGAGTCACCACTGTGGATTCTTTCAGGCAATGGCCCAATGCTGCTCGGCAGGAGCTGGTTGGAAAAAAATCACATGCAACTGGAACAACATAAAGGCGTTGTCGTTGGAGGGAGATACATGTGCCCAAGTATTGAGCAAGTTCCCCTCGCTGTTCGAACCGGGTATTGGCAATTTCACGGGAGCCAAGGTGCAGATCCACATGGACTCAGATGCAAGACCCATCCATCATAAAGCTCGGGTAGTGCCGTATATGATGAGGGAGAAGTCAAAATTGAATTGGACAGACTCCAGCGTGAAGGGATCATATCAGCAGTCAAATTTAATGAATGGGCCAGCCCCATTGTTCCTGTGCTGAAAAGTGATGGCACAGTCAGAATCAGTGGAGACTACAAGGCTACGATCAACAGGGTTTCGAAACAAGATCAGTACCCGTTACCGAAGGCTGATGATTTGTTTGCGATGCTAGCTGGGGAGATGTCATTCACAAAACTGGACTTGACGTCGGCCTATATGACGCAGGAGTTGGTCGAGACACGCACAAAGGACTGTTTATTTACCACAGGTGCCCATTTGGAATTCGCTTGGCTGCAGCAATATTCCAGAGGAATATGAAAGTCTACTGAAGTCCGTTCCTAGAACTGTCGTGTTCCAAGATGACATCCTGATCACCAGTCGTGACTCCAAGGAACATCTGAACAACCTGGAAAGGTTCTACTGCATTTGGACAGAGTGGGACTCAGGCTTAAACGCTCGAAGTGCATCTTCATGGCATCGGAGGTCGAATTCCTCAGGACGAAAATTGCCGCTGATGACATCAAACCTACTGACGTGAAAACCAAAGCCATCAAGAATGCACCCAAGCCACAGAACGTGACAGAGCTGCGTTCATCCCTGGGTCTACTCAACTACTTTGGTAACTTCCTACCTAAATTGAGCACCTTACTTAAACCACTGCACATGCTATTGAGAAAAGGCAACAACTGGGTGTGGGGCGCATTGCAAGACAGAGTTTTCGAGAAAGCCACCAATCTGCTTTGCTCGAACAAGCTGCTAGTACATTATGACCCATATAAACGTTTAGTTTTGGCCTGTGACGCATCGTTATATGGAATTGGTTGCGTACTCCAACAGGCCAATGAATCGGGGAAACTTCAACCTGTCGCGTATGCATCCAAAAGTTTGTCTAAAGCAGAAAGAGCTACCGTATGGTAGAAAAAGAAGCTTTAGCGTCTGTGTACGGTGTTAAAAAGATGCATCAATACCTATTCGGTCTGAGTTTCGAATTAGAGACCGATCACAAGCCGCTCATTTCGTTGTTTTCCGAGAGCAATGGTATCAATACCAATGCTTCATCCCGCATCCAAAGGTGGGTGCTGACATTATCTGCCTATGATTATGTCATTCGCCACAGACCTGGCACAAAGAATTGTGCCGATGCTTTGATCCGGTTGCTGTTGCTCACACCGGAGGTGGAAACGTCACAACCGGCAGATTTAATGTTAATCATGGATGCTTTTGAGAGTGAAGGTACCCCTGTCATGGCTCAACAAGTTAAGACCTGGACCAGCCAGGACCCGATATTATCGGTGGTAAAGGGTTGCATCCTCAAAGGGGATTGGTCTGCCATACCTAAGCAAATGTGCGAGGAGGCCAAACCATACATTCATCTATTCAACGAACTGTCTATTCAAGCAGATTGCATATTGTGGGGCAATCGAGTTGTAATGCCTAAGAAAGGGAGAGAGAAGGAGAGAAGTTTGTGTGTGAGTTACACAGCACAAATCCTGGTATAGTTATGATGAAGGCCATCGCCAGGTCCCACTTTTCCTGTCCAGGAATTGATTCTGAGCTGGAAGCATGCGTGCATCAGTGCAACACCTGCATGCAGCTCAGCAAAGTACCAGCGGAATCGCCGCTGAGTCTGTGGTCATGGCCATCCAAACCTTGGTCCAGGATCCATGTAGATTTTGCAGGTCCCTTCCTGGGCAAGATGTTTTTAGTGGTGGTGGATGCAGATTCGAAGTGGAAAGAATGCATAATCATATCATCCAGTAGGTCCACGGCAACCATAGAGAATCTCAATGTCATGTTCGCGACACATGATCTGCCTGATATAGTGGTGAGCGACAATGGGTCGTGCTCACGAATTTGTAAAACTTAACAGCATAAAACATGCAAGGTCAGTACCATTCAAGCCTGCATCCAACGGGCAAGCAGAACGTGCAGTACAAATTATCAAGCAAAGCATCAGGAGAGTAACTAAAGTGTCACTGCAGACCCGCTTGTCTTGCACACTGCTGAGTTACAGGCCAAGATCCCACACACTCACAGGGGTCTCGCCTGCTGAACTCACGATGAAAAGAGGTCTTAAGACCAAGTTATCTCTTGTACACCTGTATTTAAGTAATCAGAAGACAGAGTTAACAAGTGTACCACGATCGCGCAACTGTGTCACGTGAAATTTCTATTAACGATCCTGTATATGTGTTGAATTATGGTCAGGGTCCCAAATGGATCGCTGGTACGGTCATGGCCAAGGAGGGCAACAGAGTATTTGTTATTAAGCTCAAGAACGAGCAAACTTGCAGGAAACACATGGATCAAACAAAGCTGAGGCACAGAGATGAGCCAGAACAGTCGGACAAAGAAACCATCGACGACCAACCAACCTACCAGCAGCCTTCACTGGACTCAAGGGTCATCAGTGAATCCTGAATTTCCATCCCGGACTTGTTCAATAAAAATGGACTTGCAATTCCTGACATGGCCACTGCCACCCCCAACAAGTCAGCCATCCAGCCACAACAGACTGCACACATTCACCCAAGGCCGGAATTGAACTGAGACGGTCAACCTGGGATCGTAAAGCACCCGGCGGTCTCAACCTGTGAAAGACTGTG
This sequence comes from Pristiophorus japonicus, assembly GCF_044704955.1. NCBI lineage: Eukaryota > Metazoa > Chordata > Chondrichthyes > Pristiophoridae > Pristiophorus > Pristiophorus japonicus. Next base: position 280,245,544 of record NC_091979.1, read on the forward strand.
ATAAGATCTCAGAGGAGAGTATTGTCATGTATGTACATGCTGTTTGTAGCCACCAGATGGTGTCATTGTTGGAGGCCACTGAGCAGCACGCACATGGTGCTGCTCTGGTATAAAAGACCAGCCATTTTGTGAGTCAGGCACTTTGGGTCAAAATAAAGCAGAGCCAAGGTTGTACCTTGCTTAGTTAAACAGTACTCAGTTTGAACCTTTATTGCATACATAACAGGAGGAGGATGGTCAGTGATTGGGGCTGGGAGGGGAGGATGGTCAGTGATTGGGGCTGGGAGGGAGGAAGGTCAGTGATTGGGGCTGGGAGGTGAGGATGGTCAGTGATTGGGGCTGGGAGGTGAGGATGGTCAGTGATTGGGGCTGGGAGGGGGGAAGGTCAGTGATTGGGGCTGGGAGGTGAGGATGGTCAGTGATTGGGGCTGGGAGGTGAGGATGGTCAGTGATTGGGGCTGGGAGGTGAGGATGGTCAGTGATTGGGGCTGGGAGGGGGGAAGGTCAGTGATTGGGGCTGGGAGGTGAGGATGGTCAGTGATTGGGGCTGGGAGGGGGGAAGGTCAGTGATTGGGGCTGGGAGGGGGGAAGGTCAGTGATTGGGGCTGGGAGGGAGGATGGTCAGCGACTGGGCTGGAGGGTGGGAGGTGAAGGCCGTGATCGGGATGTGGGAGTGAGGCCGTCAATCAGGAGCGGGGAGGAGAGGTCGGTGATTGAGAGGGGGGAGGCAGAAAGCTTCCTTCAGGGACCGAGGGACGCACTCCTGCTCCTCCTGGCCCACAAGGTGTGTTGAGAAAGGCACTTAACTAGTGGAACCAGCTGGTCCCATCTCCCTTTCACTGCCAAGCATTCTTACCAACTTGCCGCAGTAAACATATCCAACAGCAATGACCTAAGGACTCACTATCCATATTTGTGCGCTTCATGATGGCACAGTTCAGAAGGTTGTCCTCATTTTCCACCCTCCCACTATAGACTCAAATCAAACCTCAGTAATTCTGAGAAGGCTCACCATGAAATGACACATTGCACTGGCGTCTGTAGATTGACAACCATCGTTTACATTTTGTTGCTGCCGCCTGCTCTCTACCTGATCATGCAGGTTGGGGTGAACCAGCGAGAGTCTGGTTTTATGTGTATTTTTCATGAGTAGCTCAGCCGGGGGCACTCCTGTGTGCGAGTGGGATCTCGTGTGGTAGCTGAGCAGTACTCGAGACAGGCAGGTTTGGAGTGAACCTTCTGTGACTCGTTTAAGGCTCTGTTTGATTGTTTGTACTGCCTGCTCTGCCTGCCCATTGGAGGCTGGTTTAAACGGGGCCGAGGTGACATGTTTGATCCAATTGTGGGTCATGAATTCTTTAAATTCAGCACTGGTGAAACATGGCCCGTTGTCACTGACCAGTATGTCCGGCAGGCCGTGGGTGCAAACATGGCCCTCAGGCTTTCAATGGTGGCGGTGGCGGTGCTTCCCGACATTATTTCACATTCAATCTATTTTGAAAAAGCATCCACCACCGCCAGGAACATTTTACCGAGAAACGGGCACGCATAGTCGACATGGATTCTTGACCATGGTATGGAGGGCCAGGACCACAAACTTAGTGGTGCCTCTCTGGGCGCGTTGCTCAACTGGGCACACATGCTGCATTGCCATACACAGGACTCTAAGTCAGAGTTGATACCGGGCCACCACACGTGGGATCTGACTATCGCTTTCATCATTACTATACCTGGGTGTGTGCTATGGAGATCCGAGATGAACGTCTCCCTGCCCTTTTTGGGTAGCACTACGCGGTTACCCCACAACAGGCAGTCTGCCTGAATGGACAGCTCGTCCTTTCGCCGCTGGAATGGCTTGATTAGCTCTTGCATTTCAAAGGGGATGCTGGCTCAGCTCCCATGCAGTACACAGTTTTTTACTCGGGAATAGAAGAGGATCTTGGCTGGTCCAAGTCCTAATCTGGCGGGACGTGACAGGTGATTTATCATTTTCAAATGCTTCCATGACCATCACCAAGTCTGTGGGCTGCGCCACCATCAACAAGTTTGCAGGCTGCGCCATTTCCACCCCCGTGGTGGGCAATAGTAGCCGACAGAGAGCATCCACACAGTTCTCGGTGCCTGGCCTGTGGCGGATGGTATAGTTATACGCTGATAGTGCGAGTGCCCACCTTTGTATGCGGGCTGAGGCATTAGTATTTATCCCCTTGTTTTCAGCGAACAGGGATATGAGGGGCTTGTGATCGGTTTCCAGCTCAAATTTGAGGCCAAACAGTTACCGATGCATTTTCTTTACCCCGAACATACACGCTAATGCCTCTTTCTCAATCATGCTGTGGGCCCTCTCGGCCTTAGACAAGCCCCTGGAGGCATAGGCGACAGGTTGCAACTTCCCTGCAACGTTAGCTTGTTGTAATACACACCCGACTCCGTACGATGATGCGTCACATGCTAGCACAAGTCTTTTACACGGGTTATACAATACAAGCAGCTTGTTGGAGCATAAAATGTTTCTGGCTTTCTCAAAAGCAATCAAGCAATCACTTGTTTTTTTTTCCCCATACCCAGTTCTCAACTTTACGCAATAACACATGTAGGGGCTCTAAGAGGGTGCTTAACCCCGGTAGGAAGTTACCAAAATAGTTGAGGAGTCCCAGGAACGACCGCAGCTTCGTGACATTCTGTGGCCTGGGCGCGTTCCTGATAGCCTCTGTCTTGGCGTCTGTGAACCGAATGCCATCCGCCGTGATCTTTCTCCCCTAAAACTCCACTTCTGTTGCCAGAAAGACGCATTTCGACCTCTTCAGCCGCAGCACTACGCGATCCAGTCGCTGGAAGACCTCCTCCAGGTTTTGTAGGTGCTCGACGGTGTCCCGACCCGTGACCAATATGTCGTCCTGAAAAACCACCGTGCGTGATACCTATGTGAGTAGGCTCTCCATGTTTCTCTGGAAGTTCGCTGCAGCCGACCGAATTCCAAACGGGCATCTGTTGTAGATGAACAGTCCCTTGTACATGTTGATGCAGGTGAGGCCCTTCGAAGACTCCTCCAGCTCCTGCGTCATATCGGCCGAAGTCAGGTCGTGCTTGGTGAACGTCTTGCCTCCTGCTAGCTTCGCAAATAGGTCATCTGCATTAGGTAGCGGGTATTGGTCCTGTCACGAGAAACGATTAATAGTTACTTTATAATTGCCGCAAATTCTGACCGTGCCATCACTTTTGAGTACTGGAACAATCGGGCTGGCCCACTCACTGAATTCCACTGGAGAGATGATTCCCTCATGTTGCAGCCTGTCCAGCTCGATTTCCACTCTCTCCCTCATCATGTGAGGTACGGCTCACGGCTTGTGGTGAATGGGTCGTGCCTCTGGGACCAAGTGGATCTGCACCTTCATCCCAGAAAAGTTTCCAATGCCTGGCTCAAAAAGGGAAGGAAATTTTTTCAGAACCTGGGTACATGAGGCCTCATCGACATGTGATAGCACTCGGATGTCATCCCAGTTCCAGCGGATTTTGCCCAGCTAGCTCCTTCCAAACAGTGTGGGGCCATCGCCCGGGACAATCCAGAGTGGCAGTTCGTGCACCGTGCCCTCGTAGGTGACCTTGACCATGGCGCTGCCCAGGACAGTGATGAGCTCTTTGGTGTACGTTCTCAGTTTCGTGTGGATGGGGCTCAGGGTTGGTCTGAATGCATTGTTGCACCACAGCCTCTCAAACATCTTTTTACTCATGATGGATTGGCTAGCGCCAGTGTGCAGTTCCATGGCTACGGGTAAGCCATTCAATTTTACATTTAGCATTATAGGTGGACATTTCGTCTAAAATATGTGCACCCCGTGTACTTCAGCATCTGCCTCCTCTCTCTGAGGCTCGAAATTGTCTTTGATCCACCATGGACCGATCTTCCTCTGCCACGTGGTGGTTGGCAGGTTTTGCAGAGCTTGCAGCTCATCTGCAAGCTCGTTGGAGGTGCCCATTGCTCCACAGCTCTTGCAAACATACGCTTTGAAGAGACATGAATAGGCTGAATGGAAGCCTCCACAATGCCAACAAGGTGTGAATTGCCTTGCATTCATCCTCTGTTGCGGACTCTGTGTCATCTGGGTCACCTGAAGCCTGCTGGCAGTTGCAGACTCGTGGTTTCTGCCCTGTAAATTTCTGCTCGCAAACATAGTTCCAGTTAATTTATGAACATTGCTAGCACTTGTGTGCTGAGAGATTTGTTTGGTGTTATCACTGGTGGACATAAACTGGTGCACTTTTTTGTACATTGCAATGGCCTTACTGAGGGTCGGTGTCTCTGCAGTCAAAAGTTTTCATTGGATGGTCTCGTGGCCAATGCCCAGTACAAATAAATCTCTGAGCATTTGCTCCAGGTAGCCATCAAACTCACATTGTCCTGCAAGTCGCCTTAGCTCGGCGACATAACTCGCCACTTCCTGACCTTCAGATCGTTGGCACGTGTAGTACCAATACCTCGCCATCAGCACGCTTTCCCTTGGGTTAAGATACTCCCGAATCAGTGTACACAGCTCCTCATATGACTTATCTGTGGGTTTCACTGGAGCCAGAAGATTCTTCATGAGGCTATAGGTCGGTGCCCCGCAGACCGTGAGGAGGACCGCTCTCCTTTTTGCAGCGCTTCCTTCTCCGTCCAGCTCATTGGTTACAAAGTACTGGTCTAGCCATTCGGCATAGGCTTCCCAGTCCTCACCCTCCGAGAACTTCTCCAGGATGCCCACAGTTTGCTGCATCTTTGCGTTGGATTCATATACTCGTCAGCAGTTATTGTGTTCCTAACACAGATGAGGCTGCACACAGGGAGGTTAAAGTAACAGTGACCTCAGTCTTTAATAAGACACTTCGGAGTGAGGAACAGGCCTTAGGGGCCGGCTTATATACAGTGCTCCCAAGGGATGCTGGGATCTCTTGGGACTTCAGGGGATGTACTCCCTGGTGGCGGAACATGGGAGTGCATGCTTTACAGATACACAACAGGATGTTACCACTTTTGAATACTTTCAAATGAGACATTAAACTGAGGCCCTGTCTACTTTTTTTTACCTTTTCTCAGGTGGACATAAAAGATCTTATGGCACTATTTCGAAGAAAAGCAGGGGAGTTATCACCGGTGGCCAGGCCAATATTTAACCCTCAATCAACATCATTAAAACAAATTATCCAATAATTATCACATTGCTGTTTGTGGGAGCTTGCTGTGCACAAATTGGCTGCCATGTTTCCTACATTACAACAGTGACTACACTTCAAAAGTACTTAATTGGCGGTAAAGCGCTTTGGGATGTCCTGAGGTCATGAAAGGCACTATATTAATACAAGTATTTCTTTCTTTAATATCTCATTATGGTTCTATTTACATATGCAAACCTTCAAACTGGCGAGTGGCACTAGTGCCAAAAGAAAATGTCAGTGGAAACCAACAAAGTATGCTAAATGGACAGAGAATCTGTTGTATGACAGTTCCCAAAGTTTCCAGTCGGTTCTGACAATTTACATCTAAGAAGGAAAGAACTTATATTTATATAGCACCTTTCATGACCAATTACAACCAATGAAGTGCAGTCACTGTTGTAATGTAGGAATTTTCTTTGGCTTATCAGTCTTGATTAACTTGACAAAATTATTTTTTTATTAGCTTATTTGCAAATGTAATTAATAGGAAATTACCTAAAGTTTAAAAATAAAAAGTTGAGTCTAAAATATTAGTTGCTTCTGTTTTAGTACTTTACAATGTTGTAGCAATGTTGCTCTTTATGCTTTTCTTTTGATTATTTTGTTATGGCAGTGTAAATTAAACTATTTGTACCTGTCATAGCATGTTGCATACAATCTGCGCAAACGTAAATTACCTGGCAAGGCAGATTTTGTGCCATCTGTACTATTTTATATGATGTTTTATAGGCACAAAGTGGTAATTGACTAGGTTGTTAATAAAACCACATTTTTGATGGCGTGAAACATATAAAATACACTGCATCCAGGATTCCACCATGGTACAAGGTCAAAAATAGAGATTCATGCCAAGGAAAACTGTTCCCCTGTTTTTTTATAAGAAGAATTTGTATGTGTGCGTGGTATCAGCCAGATGAGTGAATGAAGTCCTTCAGTTTGGCGCAGGAAGTTGCTCCACATAAAATGGGTAGCAATCAGATCATCCTTAATCTCAGGTACAAATGCTAATTCATCTGCTTCTGCAGCAGACAGCTGGATTTGTTTATCCTCCATGGCTGGGGCATAAGTGCATTCCTCATTGAATTTAAAATGATGCCCTATCTCCGTCAACTATTGCGGTGCACAGCAGACCACAGTCATTGTGCAAACTCTGGTGTTCTTGTACTGCAAAGTCCTCCTAAATAGTCTAAGCAGCAGAATTTCTGCTCGAAGATACTGCAGTTTACTCAATGACACAACGGGTCCTCTTCTGTCCTTGCTTGCACCTATGTTCTGCTGGCAGCCACAAACAATAGTTTTAAGCCATGTTTTCCAATCCCCAACAGCTAGTTCTGCAGTCAGTCATCAGATTCAAAAAGGTGCAACTAAGGATGACTTGCTGAAGATGAAATGTTAATGTTTTAATCCCAAGCATTTTGCATTCACATACACTGCACATTGCAGACCAGCAACTCATTAATTGAATAGGAATGTTTGCAGTTGATGTAGATGGCAAGGTTTGCTGTAGGCTCTATTATCTTCATGTCAGTGCTGTCAATGACCAAGAAGACCAGCGGAAGCCAGCAATGGCATTGAACTGTTGCTATCTCCTCACTATTTCTATGTACTTGGGTGGAAATGGATGGACTTGCAAACTCTCTGAAACAATGAATCTGCCATTTCTTGATAAGAAAGAAGGAAAGAAAGAAGGAAAGAAGTAAAGAAGGAAAGAAGGAAAGAAAGATTTGCATTTATAAGCATAGATGGAGTAGGTTTAATAATCATTTGACATATTTCAGTATTTGCCTTCGTGAAAAGACTCAACCTCCTTGCAAACTACTGTACTACTGTTTGCTAGCACCAGATCTGTCACTCTGGCTGTGTAGAATCTTTCCCTCAGATATGATCCTCTTTGGGATTCTACGAGGCAAAGCCTCCCATACACTCTGCTCCACATAGGAAAGGATGATGAATGCCATCACAGGAAGAAGCAACACATCATTGTTCTCTTGCTGCGTTTGGCAGTGGCTCGTGCCATTAGCAGCAGATCTGACCTGAATTTGAAGGTGATGTACATAAGTCCTTTAAGTGATTATAAGCTGCAAAATTGTGCGTTTGAATTTAATCCATTTCTCAACTAATTAGCTTGATCAGTGTTTTCACAGAAGGTTCACAAATCCATTTCTAAGATTGAAAACCTGTGTCAGAAATTGATAAACCTCATCTGCAATTCATAATTTATTCAATGTGTGTAAAACTGCTGTTTTAGGAAAAATCAGACCATTGGAATCATTATTTATATCCAAAAATAACCAATCTCTTTATTGCCTCCCATATTTCTAAATATGTTTCTCCTGACATCAGACATATTAATGCTCTGGTAGCAATTTCTGCACAAGGCTGGATCCTGCCCATTAAAACAATGACATCAGAAAGTCCATCTTAGTAGCTACAAAATCTACTTTGTTTCCAGCAGGTTTACTTTTAATACTTTTTGACGATGGTTTTTCCAGGTAGCTGAATCTTTCATGCCTTTCCATACTACTTAAATACCTGACATTGTGGGGTAGAAATTTGTCATGGGTGGTAACGCAAAATGGATGGTATTGCATGGGCAGCCTGTTATACTTCCCGCCCGATATTCAATTCCATTGACGTTGGCGGAACTGAGTATTCTGCGCTGCAGATAATGCCACATGGCCCATTGTGCACTCCCACCCAAGGTGAATTGCTATCCTAATGAGTGCTGTTCAACGGTAGTGGTACAATGTGCTGTATAGCACAAAAAAACATATAATCATAATTGCACAAAATCCAAATAGCAATACTGAAGAGGTGATGCCAACAGGGAATTTAAAATAGGGTCAAGCATACAATCTGGCAAATCTTTACTGTAACGAAAGTCCTGTAAGATATAAGTTTTATTTGCAGCGCTGCACAATTTTTCTACCATATGTGTGATGGTTGTTGCAGGAGTGTTTTACAACCACTGGTTTCTGCTAATCTTGAGCCATTGCAGGAAGAATTTTTGACCATTAATATGTCACCTCTGGCACTTGCCACGTCATAAGTTTCCTTTTCACCACAAAGGGGAACACACCAAGCAAGGGTATAATTAAAATATTGCATTCCTTCCAAAACTACCATTTTTAATTGATTCCAAATTTTATATCATTTTATTATTTGGTTGCAGACTTATTAAAGCACCATTGGTGTGAAATTCTTCCAAGGTTATGTACAGTAAGCAACATATTTATTTCAAGAAGTGTAAATGTTAGATACATGGCCCAAACATTTAACAGTTGTACAATTTGTGATGGTTTTACTCTGATAGAAATCATTGGGGTAATTGTATCTTTAAACAGCAGGTGGGAACGGGGCAGGTTATAAACGAGGCATCCGACTCGAACCCGCTCCATTCCTGCCGGATGGGTTAGGTTAAAATCGGGGGTTATTTTCCATTGTTATTTTATTTTTCACCTCACGGTAAACACGACTTATACTCCATGATGCACATTTATTTCCTGTTATAAATCAAGCAACTGTCTGACATTGGTTGTAATAGGGTCTGCTGGGTACTATGTGAACACAACATTGGACTTGAATGACCTGAACACCAAGTTTTCATATTGGCATGACTTAAGCTGTGTGTCCTGTGCAGGTTCTTCTCCTAGGCTGAAGGCAAATGTCTGTCACATAGCTGATAAAGAAATTCTGAGCCTTGGGATGACAGCTGCTCGAAGGCATTATCTGGAGGACTGGTACGTCATCACACAATTATAGTTTGGTGTTGTAGTGTATTTGCTTCATGGGTTCTTTGCTTAAGAATTCATAGCAACACATTGCTGTTAGTAACTAGTTGGTTTATTAGCAAAATGTTTAACAATCACACTACACATTACCAGTTCATCCACCAGGCTCACAACCACCTACCTTATTGTGGATTCCCCCGAACCCAACTGGCTGGGGTTTTATTGAGTCTTGTGAACATCATGTGACTAGCTAAACCACTCCCAACTCAACAGCTCAACAACTCTTTTGGGGAGTACAAAATAAACATTAGATCGAGTGCCCCCCAATCTGGGGGACACTCCAGACACTTATAACTGCCCTCTTTTTTGTTGTTGTTTTTTTGGGGGAGTTTTTTGTGTTTTTTTTTTCTTTTGCGATTTTTTTTGGGGCATTAAAATCATATAATTTACAAGTGCCCTCTATAAAAGGGGAGGGGGACACTAAAACCTGGCAATTAAAACAAATTAAACTTTAAAACGTAAAATCAAATTAAAATTTGGTTGCCGGGGGTGATGATGCACTCCAGTTCCTCCGGGGCCCACCTCTCGCGGAAGGCCGCGAGCGTACCGGTGGACACCGCGTGCTCCATCTCCAAAGACACCCTGGCCCGGATGTAGGCGCGGAAGAGAGGCAGGCAGTCAGGCTGAATGACCCCCTCGACCGCCCGTTGCCTGGACCGGCTGATGGCACCCTTGGCCGTGCCCAGGAGCAGTCCTACAAGGAGGCCCTCGGACCTACCCGCTCCCCTCCGCACAGGGTGCCCAAAGATCAGGAATGTGGGACTGAAGTGCAACCAGAAATTGAGGAGCAGCTCCTTTAAATAATGAAACAGGGGCTGCAACCTCGCACATTCAATAAAACATGGAACACGGACTCTTCCAGACCGCAGAAATTGCAGGTGGCCTGGGAGCCCGTGAACCGGCTTAAAAATTTGTTGCACAGGACTGCTCCATGCACCACCCTCCAGGCCAAGTCCCCGATAAATAGTGGGAGGACTCCCGCGTAGAGTACACTCCATTGGGGAACCCCGCCTCCTCCAGACGGCAAGATGGTACGCCATGGCATGTCTGGACGGCAGACGAGGATGGCAAGATTGAGAGTGTGCAGGAGCAGCCCGTACAGGAAACCCCTCCACGCAGAACTGAAAGGCACGGAGGGGATTTCCCCGAGGTGGCTCAAGTTGTGAGGTGCCGGCTCCCGAGGGAGGTTCCGGGGTTTGGCGCCGATAAGGAATTCCGTCCGGACGGGGGTCAGTTCGGACTGGATCTCCCCACGTGCTTGAGCCTCCTCGATACACCTAACGGAGTCAGGGCCCAGAGCTGTTTTTAGTGACTCGATGGCATTGGCCACACGGCGGATGTCGGCCGAATTTAGGTGCGTGCCAGCATGTCTGGCGCCATCCAGCCTGCTCCTCCGCCATCGAGCAGGCCCCTGACCCTGGTCACCTCGCCAGCCACAGCCCTCGCGTCCGACTGCCACCTAAAACCTCGGTCGTGGAGGTACGGATTCCCGAGCAGCGGCTCCTGCAGGACAGCCACCACTCCAGCTGGTGGAGCGCTGCGCTTGGTGGAGACTTTGTTCCAGGCCCTGCTGAGTTCCTTGTAAAAGACAGGCAGCCCCTGGACGGCGGTCCTGACGCCCCCCAAGCTCACAAACAGGAGCTGCGTGTCGTAGTTGCTGTTGGCTGAAGAAATACGTTGCCAGTGCACGCCACCTAGGAGGGGGCTCGACGTAAAGGTATCTCTGCAGGGTCTGAAGATGGAAAGTCACTAGCTGGGTGCTGACGCACACCAACGACTGACCGCCCTCCCTAAGCGGGAGACTCAAGACCGCGGCAGAGACCCAGTGCTTCCTGTTGTTCCAGAAGAAGTCCACCAACTTCTTCTGTATCTTGGCGACAAACGCAGGGGGAGGGTTCAAAGTGACCAGCCGGTACCACAGCATAGCGGCCACCAGCTGGTTTATGACTAACGCTCGACCCCTGTAGGACAGCACTCGGAGCAGTCCTGTCCAGCGCCCTAGGCGAGCGGCGACCTTAGCCTCCAGCTCTTGCCAGTTCGCCGGCCAGGCTTCCTCGTCGGGGTTAAGGTCGACTCCCAGATAGAGGAGATGGGTCAACAGCTCAACAAACCTGTGAGCATAATCACAGGTGCATACATTACATGTATCTACCTTGATGGGTTGCAGAGAGGCAAGCAGTTTCTGCTGGAGGTCTGTACATTCAACTGGTGGAACCATCATTCACTACAAACCCATGCTGTGGCAGACTTAGTAATCTGATACTTGAGAAAAGCAGGTACATAGTACTCCAGGATGCTGTTTATGATTGACCAGCATGCCTGGGTTTAATGATGGGACTTGAGGGGATAAACATGCCATTAAGGGTTGGGAATCTTCACACTTGTCTCCAGATAATCTACCAAGCCAATTCCCTAGCAAAAAGGATGGTCCTATCTGGAGAATTAGTGGGAAACTTACCAGTGCTTTTTATTGATAAAAACATAAGAACATAAGAAATAGGAGCAGGAGTAGGCCATTTGGCCTCTCAAGCCTGTGCCGCCATTCAATAAGATCATGGCTGATCTGATCTTAGCCTTAACTCCATTTCTCTGCCTGCTCCCCCTAACCTTTGATTCCCTTATCATTCAAAAATCTGTTTATCTCTATAAGCTGTATACTTGTATCCCATTAAATCTCCAGAGTGAAGCTTTGAGCAGAAAAGGCCCCAAGTTTTTTGGGTGTCCCATCAGTCTTCAGTTGCAACTCTGTGGAATCGTTGCAGGACATTAAAGATCCGGATGCACCAGTTTTCTACCACTTCTATGACTTTCCTGGTTGCCTTTTAAGGAACAGGATCACTGTCTGTCCTTTACAAGGCAAACAATGAGAAGGGACTAGGAGCTACACTGAGAGTTCTCACAAGCCTGGCTTATTTGGAGCTCAGGGTACTTCTGGAGTCTGGGATGCTGAGTGAGGTGAAGTGTACTGGTGCCCACAAGGGTAGATAGGGGCCCCACCAGTGGAGTTCAGGTCAGGCATGTGGCCAGGACTCCAAAGAAGCCTGCAGTTATTGTTTTTAGAAAAAATCAGGATCAACCTCCTTGCTCAGGGGCCCAAGGGGAATGTGGGGAAGGGGCTTGGGCAACCCCTCTGTAGTGGGTGGAGACCAGAGTTTCTCACCGCCTGGTGCAAACGGGTGACAAAGATGTGCCTATGTTAAGTAGGCGCCTTCGCAATGACCCCGCAAGCTCCAGTGGGATCAGTGTTGGAGGGCAATGGCAAACATGACCCTGGCTCAAATGATGGGATCACAACCTGTATATTAGTGGCCCCAAAGCCTCTTAAGAGATGAGTTAAAGGAAAATATTTGGTCATGAAAGGAAGTAACGTAGCCATATTACAAAATAAATTATTTTTGAAATATGTACTAAATAATGATACTCTAAGGCCAAAAGACAATCTCTTGAAGACTTTAATAGGCAAAAAGATTGGTGATAACGCAAAGATGTAGGACTTATTTGTAGAAACCCAGAGACCCAAAGGCAATCTACTAGTTAAAACATTTTGGGGTGGAAATATGGTCGTGCCTTTGTTGCAGCGTGTAAGAATAAAAGTGTATGTTAATGATAGAATTATGATGTTTGATGGACTCAAGACAATTGATATGGGATGTATGTAATAGAGATGAATTTGGTTTGCATGTATAAACTCAAGAATACAAAATGACTCTTAACAGAGAAAAGATATCAAGTTCAAGTCTCATCTGGGTGGGCAGAGCTTAAGGAAAAACGATGCAAAACTTAACAAAAGATAGCATGACTTTCAGGCTAAGCAGATCCATCGAAACTCACCAGAATATCAGAACCACTAAAAGGTGTTAATACAAAAACAATGAACCTGATCAAGAAACTGCACCAGTTTCTGCAGACAGTCACATGTGTAAGGAAAGCCAATTAAACAACTGCCATGAAATGAAGTCCCGATCCTGGGTCTTTACCGACTTATGCTAAGAGACAATGATATCAAATAGATTTAAAAAAGGAGCCCAAAGCCTGCTCGCTCTCTCTTGATGACCACGTGGCAAAGCAGGAAGCCTCCCTCTACAGACCAGACCAAGAAGCAAGGAAGAAGACCATGCGATTTGCTTGACTCAGAGGGTAGTATATGTCTGTTTAAATCTGTAACTCTTTACCTTACTTGTTGTAATTAAGTAGGGTCCATAGGATACAAGTCGACTGTTGTTTTCTCCGATAGGCTACGTGCATGTGTGTGTTTAATAAACATAGAAACATAGAAACATAGAAAATAGGTGCAGGAGTAGGCTATTCGGCCCTTCGAGCCTGCACCGCCATTCAATAAGATCATGGCAATATTCCAAATTGTTTTAAAAGAATTGGTCTTGCTGTCAATTTAATGCCAGAGAGACAAAATCTTACCAATGTTAACCTAGGCGGAGCAGTAAATTTTGTGCTGGGAAATGGTTTGCAAAATTTACCAGATGGGCCCTGAGTGTGGAGCGGAGTGCTAATGGAGGCAATCCCCACCTCTTTTAGGGCGCGAGGCTGGCTGAGCAACTGAAAATCCTACGGTAAACAGCCGGCCTCAGAGCACCCTAAGAGAGGCTTCCGTGAAAAATAAAATCCAAAAAAACCACTAAAAGCATTCCCAATACATTACTCACGCCACCACAACATAAATCACAAAAATAAAAAAATAATAATCAATCCCACTTACCTCAGGTCGACATTACTTACCTCACTGCGGCCGCTACAGCTTGGAACGTCAGCTTCCACAGGCGTTCCCACCAGGGCGTGCTGCGGGACGGTATGGGTCGGACACCAACCAAGTATTGAGCCGGTGTCGCAGCCAGGGGCGTTGCACACCGGTTCGCCTATTCCGGGCGGTAATGCTCCGCGCCACCTCGAAACCGGCACTGAATATCCCGGCGGGGTGCTGTAAGCTGGCTCACCTGCCCGCAAGTGCTTACCGCTGCCATTGCTGTCTCTCCGGGGCGCTAACAGCGGCGACAGAAGATCGAAAATCCAGCCCCTGGAATCAGAATTTTAAATTAATCCAGGATATATATATTTTGCAAACTCCTTACAGTTTTCTTTTAAAACTAATTTTCTATTTTCTTCCTTGGTGATGAGATGATAAAGAACAAGAAAATGCCATCTGCCCACTTAAATCATCATCAATTTAGGTCTATATTCAAAATGTTAAACTTTTAGTACCATAGCCTCAAGTCTACTTTCTTCTCCAAAAGGCTGAATTAAGGGTCTGTTCATTTCCTATCAGTGAGCTCAAAGATTGATTTCTAAGGCAGGAATCATTTTCCGAAATGGAGTTGATCGTATAAGTTAACAGCTCTGAGTGTGGAAAAGTTAGTTCCAAATGTACATTGAGCTCATGCTTCTCGCATTAATCAAAGGCTAGAAATTGCTTTTGCCGATATTATTGGACTTAACACTTAGAAGGGTTAATGCCTCCATTAAAACAGGGGACAGAAGGATATCATCTGAATGCACTAAGTAATGGTCCACTCATATCACCAACAGAAATTTCTAGCTGAAATATCTCTTAGTTCTCTTTCCTGGGTTCTACTGAAAGTATTTCTTCAACTTCAACTAATCAATTCTTTCCTTAATGTTAACGATTTAGATCAAGCTGCTCCTCCACAATATTATTTTTTTTTTTAAAAGACAAAAAGACTGAAATTCCTTGTTCTTTCTTCTTGGCTCAATGATTGAACATCCAGAATTCTCCTCATTGTCTGTCTGAAGCCTTATCCACTATGGTGTCTTTCTGAAATGCAATGGCCCAAATTTCAATTGTGATCTCACTTACAGGGGTCAAGTTTCAGGCCGCACCTAGAACGGCGCAGCCCCGACATGGACGCCCGTTTTTCGCGCCTAAAAGTGCGACAAAAATGTACCTTGCAATTCTTGGGCTCCCTGCAGGTCCCTGGGAGCTTGGCGCAGCGTACAGACAGCAGTGGGGGGCGGAGCCACAGAGTTGCGCCGATTCTGCAAGTGGAGGGAGGCGGGGCTAAGTCAAATGAGGGAACGTTGTGCCGGCAGCCCTGTGCATGCGCATTGGAGCGCGCATGCGCAGTAGCCCAGAAACATTGGCACTCGGCCATTTTTAAAGGCACTTAAGGAAAAGTGCTGATTTGTCTTGTGGACCTCTGGAAAGGTTTGGGATTTAATTTTGGTGATTTTTTTGATGTCTGAAGGAGTGCTTTTAGCAACACTGTTGAATAAATCACCTGCTGAAATCAGTGAGTGCGCTTTTCACTGCTAAACTTCCAGAACAGGTGCTGCATAGGTACATGCAAATTAAGGATTGTGTGTTTTGAAAAATAAGAGTGCCAATTCAATACAGCAATGGAACAACGTCCACCAAGAACAAAGAATTTCCTGCATGAGGAAGTAGAGATATTAGTCAACGTCATTGAGCAGAGATGGCAGGAGCTAGATACCAGCAACAGAGGTCGCATAAAAGTGCCACCAAAAGAAATGAAGAAACGCTGGAACCAAGTTGCAGAAGATTACTGCGCAGTGGTGCATACCAGGAGATCTGGAAGTCAGTGTAAAATGAAATGGCACGACCTTGGTCAAGTAGTTAGTAATATTTTCATTTTTTAATGTAATCGTAATTGTAATGTGACTATCTCTAAGTCCTTGCAGAAAGACGCACTCTGTAAAAAGTTATATTTTACTCTTTGCAGAAGAAATTGGCCCACAACAAAAGGGAAGCAACTCGAACAGGAGGAGGCGCGCCCAATCTGCATCCACTGACACCCTTGGAACAAAGGATAGCTGCTATGATGAGTCGTACATGGAGAAAAGCAATCAGTACAGCACAAGCTGGGCCTGCACGCGAGGAAGAGGGTAAGCCCTTCAAATCAACCTGCTGCCTGGCCTGCTATGTGTGAGAGTACTCATACCATCCATCCTGCCCCCTCTCTTGCTATTAAACATTTGACTGTTCTGATGTATTTTGCAGAACATGATGATGATAATGATGATGATGATGATGCTGCCAACCCTGAGGATCCTGAAGATACAGAACAAGAACCAGTACAACCAGATGTGGACGATCCAGACTGGATGATGGCGGCGATGACTGAAATGTCTACAGGGGAGAGCTTCCAAATTAATGTTTATGAGCCCCCATTAAGGGGCATCAGAGTTTCAATCCCTTGCATAGATTCTGGTTCCACCTTCCATGGTTTTGATTCTGATGTTGAGGGTCCCAGTGGTGCTGCTGGTGTAATGCAACAGTTTACACCCATTCACCCACCATCCCAGCCCACGGCTCGCACTCGAGTGCTGTCATCTGGAACACCGAGCGCCCCACCGTCCCAGCCTGTGCCTCTCTCTCTAGTACTGCCGTCTGGAACACAGAATGTCCCACCATCCCAGTCCGTGCCTCTCTCTCTAGTACTGCCGTCTGGAACACAGAGCGTTCCACCGTCCCTGCCCGCGCCTCCCAGTGTAGTGGTGCTGCGAGGCAGACCCAGGCTGAGGAGAAGGCGATTGGAGACACGCTCTCCTGAGATGCAGCATGCAACAGATGCGGCTCAGGTTGTGGCATTGGGTATGGAGACCAATGAGCTTACCCGATTACTCATCGGTAGCGTCAGTGCAGTGGGTGAAGATGTGACAGTCCTGACGGGAGAAATAGCAGTAATGACACGGGAACTTAGGGAGGGAATGTCCGAGGGAATGCAATCGATGGCACAGGCCGTCAGTGAGGGCATGCAAGTGTCGGCACAGGCCCTCATGGAGGTAGCTGCTGCAATAAGGGCACACAGCCCGGCCAATCAAATGACACCCCCATGAAGAAGTGAACATTCACTGAGATGTGGATGAGACATGGTTGCAGCCTTTCTTTGCTGCTTTTGTTCTTGTTCTTGATGTAGCTGTAGTAGCGTTTTTCAAATTGAAATTGTTTTGTAAGTTTTGTAACTTTACAATATCTAAGTGATCTTAGGGTTTTTAAGTGATCTTATAGTGTAAATGCTCTCACTTTTTGTAACTTATTTAATTTTGCACCTAAAAGTGATCTTGAAGTTTAAGTGATCTTAAGAGTGTAAGATTTTTCACATTGAAATTGTTCTGTAACTTTACAAGTTTATAAGTGATCTTAAAGTTTTTAAGTGATCTTCAAGAGTCATATTAAAAAGTAAAGTTTGATACAACAAATATTTTGTTACAGTGACGTTAACTTTTCAATAAAATATTTTTTCATTAAAACTGATTCACCTTTCATTAACACAACACAACGTAGGAACAACTGCAAAGAATAAACATGTCCATGTGCAACAGTTGTCGCAAAGCCTTCAGGCATCAGTAATTGAAGCGTTCACGGATGAGCTGCTGGCGCAAGGCTCGAGCAATCGTTAAAGGAGCACGATGGACGGCCCTCCTCCGACCTCGTACTCCGGCATCAGGCACTTGAATGCTTTCCTGATCGTCGTCATCATCCTCATCCTGCTCTTCCATAATACTATCATCAGACACTGGACCCTCATGTGAGTCTTCTGGTTCCACTATCAGCTCCTGCTGCCTCATGATGGCTAAGTTAAAGAGCATGCAGCACACAACAGTAAAGTGACCGACAATCTGAAGAGAGTATTGCAAGTGGCCTCCGGAATGGTCCAGGCATCAGAAACGCTGTTTCAATATGCCAATGGTCCTCTCAATGATGCTGTGCGACACAATGTGCGCCATGTTGTATTGACGGTCAGCTTCTGTCCGTGTCATGCGTAGGGGCGTCATGAGCCAGGTGGTCAGGCCGTACCCTTTGTCTCCCAGTAGCCAGCTCTGCCCTACTGGCTGCTGCTCAAACATGTCAGATATAACGCTGTCGCGTAGGATGAACGCATCATGAGTGCTGCAGGGTATCGCGCATCGACTGACATGATGCGCTGCTTGTCGTCACATACGAGCTGCACATTGATGAAGTGGAAACCTTTTCTATTCCTGTACTGCTCAGAATCCTCCACGGGTGCTCGCAAGGCGATGTGGGTACAATCAATGCAGCCCTGTACCTTTGTGAAGCCAGCAATCCTGAAGAAGCCCACAGCCCTCTCATGGATCGCTTGTGTGGTCATTGGGAAATTGATGAAGTCATTCCTCCATGCATACAGTGCAGCCGTGACCTGGTAAACGCAGGCATGTATTGCACATTGAGAGATGGCGCACACATCTCCAGTTGTAGCCTGAAATGATCCCGAGGCATACAAGGCAAGTGCAGCTGTTACCTTCACTTCAACAGACAAGGCAGTTGGCGTTCTGCTTCTGGGCTGCAAATCTGCTCTCAGCATATCACAGATCACAACGATAACTTCTCTGCGGAAACGCAGCCTTTTGACACAATCAGCCTCGCTCATGTCCAGGTACGAGCGCCTGGCTCGATATTGTCGACATGGGTAAGGTCTCCTGCCCATCAGCCTACGGGCTATGACGTTCCTGGTGCGGTGAGCTCTAATTAATTCTCTCCTATGCAGTGAATTGCTGGCGAACCATTGCATAATCCGTGGTGTTGACAATGCAGCACCCATACTGCAATTACAAATTTAAGTTTCAAACTGGCTAGCTGGCTGCCTGTCCCTGTCCCTGGCCAAATGGCCTCAGCCTCCCTCGTAGCTCGAAGGCTGCTTGCTGTGACTTCGGCTGCCGTCGAGCCACTGACGCCACTCCTGTCTCCTACATGGAAGGAAGGCCTGCCTGAAGCACCACAGCTCGAAGGCTGCTGCTGCTTCACACAGGTAGCGTTATTCAATATTTTGTATTTGCTTTGTTTATAATTTTTTATTCAGGATGGCTCTTTATTTGTGTAAGTAAAACTGTTGAATGCTTGTAGAATTTAATTACTTCCCTTCCCTCCCCCTCCCTCCCCCCGCCGCCCCCAACCCCCCCCGCCCACCGTTCCCTACGCCTGATTTGTAACCTACGCCTGATTTCTAAAGTGTTGGCAAGGTTTTTTCGAGCGTACAAAAATCTAGACTTACTCCATTCTAAGTTAGTTTGGAGTAAGTTTTCACTGCCTAAACTTTCAAAACAGGCGTAAGTGGCCGGACACGCCCACTTTTGAAAAAAAATATCTGTTCCAAAATGAAACTGTTCTAATTGACTAGAACTGGAGCAAACTAAATGCTGAGAATTGCAATTTCTAAGATTGCAATTTCTAAACCAGTTGCTCCAAAAAAATTGGAGCAACTCAGGCCGAAACTTGACCCCATAGACTTATAGAGCATCATTACCAATTTACTCATTTTCTTTTATGCTGATCTGCCAATATACTTCACATTCTATTTACTTGGGCAATCGCAGTTATACACACACTTTCAACATTTAGCCAACTAGCACAGTCAAGCAATTGTTTTGCTCTACTTACTTAATAATCCTTCAGTGCTTCATCCTTTTAGTTTTTGCACCAGTTTTCATTGCCTTGGAATATCCTATATCAGGTTTTATTAAAAAGCATTTGTAATTCATCTATCCAGTTGTTAAATCAGTGTAGAACTCTTTCAACTATATTCTTCCCTTCAGAGAATCCTACTTTCGTACAGATTTTGGTATTTTCTGCAAACTGACTACTGGCTTGCCTCAGCTGCTGGTATTCTTGCTCAATGTTATACGCTTAATCCTGTATCAGGTATAGAGCTCTTAATCTCAGCTAACACTCCAGTGCCATACTGAGATTGCTGCACTGTTGAAAATACCATCCATCACATTAAATATTAAACTGAAATTCTGTCTACCCATTGTGATGGATAAGAACGATTGTGTAACACCATTTGAAGAAAAACATATGCCTGGAGTTTCTAGTAGGTTGCACTGTTTTTTTCAGTGTCCAAAATCAGCCAAACCAGCGCAAAAGATTGTGGAATTACAAACTCAAATTACGTGCAATGCAAATCGAGTTTCCGTGATCTTTTGCGTTAGTTTAAAAATCATTGTGCTAGAAGCTGGCCATGACCACAAAACTGGCCATACCCCTGGATTGAATTAATCACCATTGGGAGTTTCCACTAATTGTGCCCATTTGCAGGCCTTCCAGGAATATTTTTTAAAGAAAAATAAAAAAAAACTATGGGCTCAATTTTCCCCAAGGCCGTTTTTTGGCGTATTGCCAGAGTTACGTCTGTTTATTTCTGGCCCTAACTACTCCAAAAAAATAAGTACCAAGTTCCCCGTTCTATTTTTTGAAATTGGCGTCGTGCAGCCTGTCCTGTCGCTTCGGAGGGTGGAACCTAATGTCTGTGCTGATAAAACGATGAATTCCCTTCTGCGCATGCGCAAAAAAAAAAAGGACTTTTTTGATGTGATTGCTATGAACGCACATGCCCAGTACAGCTCCCGGTCTGCATTCGGCCATTTTTAAAGAGCCAGTTGTGTATGAGAACATTAATTCTATTTGAAAAAATCGGAGCTGCAATACAAGATGCAATGCGGCGCAAGGATCAAGAATTGCTTACAGGATGAAGCGGAGACACTAGTTACTGTGATTAAGGGCAGATGTCACGAGCTGGACACCAGCAGAGGTCACATAAAAGTTTCACCAAAAGAAATGAAGGAAAGCTGAAACCAACTTGCAGAAGATTACTGTGCAATGGTGACCATCCCGAGGTCTGGAAGCCAGTGCAAAAGGAAGTGGCAGGACCTTGGTCAAGTAGTTAGTGTAAGTAACATTTTCATTTATTCAATGGAATTGCAATTATAATTGTGACCTGTATATGTCCCACCCAGCAGAAAGACATCCTCTCTAAAAAGCTATGTTTTCATCTTTGCAGAGGAAGGTGGCACAAACAAACGGGAAAGAACTCAAACAGGAGGAGGCCCGGCAAATCTGCAGCCACTGATACCCTTGGAAGAGAGGGTCACTGCCCAGAGAAAAGCAACCACCACTGCACAAGCTGTGCCCACACTCAAGGGAGAGGGTAAGTCCTACAAATTCCACAGTCTGGCTTTGCTAAATGTTAAGTACTGCGTGGGCTAGCCGTGCTTTGGTTCATGTGGATGTCTCCGTCAGCTACGCTTCGGTTGATGCTATGTGCCATCATACATCGTGGCCCTTCAAATCAGCCTGCTGTCTGCGCTGTGTGAGCCGACTCATGCCACCCACCCTGCCCCCTCCTCTGCTGCTAACCATTTGTCTGTTCTGTTATATTTTGCAGAACTTGAGGCTAACCCTGACGATGCAGAAGACGATTCAGACGAGGACGAGCCTGAAGAAGAGAACATCGAGAGCATCTTCCAATCCCATCTTCCAGACCAAGTGCATGGAGGTGAAGGGGAGGGGGAAGGGATGGATGAAGCCCCCACTGTTATATTCACTTTGGAGGAGGTGCAGGTGCCGCCCATTGAGGTGCCAGCACCTTTCCTGAGTGGTATGTGTGTTGCTGGGACATTCCATGGTTTCCCACAGTCCGAGGCTAGGGATTCTAATGGGGTGCAGTGAGGCACACCCAGGGCCCCAACATCCGAGGCTGCGGGTCCCAGTGGGATGCAGCAAGGCATACCCAGGACCCCACCGTCCAAAGCTGTGGGTCCCAGTGGGATGCAGCAAGGCACACCCAGGGCCCCACTGTCTAAAGCTGCGGGTCCCAGTTGGATGCAGTGAGCCACACCCAGGGCCCCACCGTCCGAGACTATGCTCTCCTGAGGTGCAGGATCTAACAGATGTGGTTCAGATGATGTCAATGAGTGTGAAGAACATTGACCTTACATGATCACTCCTGGACACCATCTGTGGGGTAGGTGATGAGGACTGATGAGAGAAGTAACAACACTCTCACGAGAAATGGGAACACTGTCCGGGAACATGAGGGAGGGAATATCCCAGGCAGCAGATACAATGTGGGTGCACATAAGGGAGGGAATGTCGCAGGTAGCTGTTGCGCTGTCAGCTGAGACACTGTCAGGGCACATGAGGGAGGGGATGTCAGAATTAGCTGCTGCAATAAGGGAACACATCCAGACCCCGCGCCCATTGATAGAATCAACTGCCATTCCCACTCGAATCCCCAGACCAGCCTCTGAAGAGGCCCAAGCTGGGCCTTCCACATTACCGGCTGCCCCCCCACCATCAAGAAGTATGCATTACCTGAGATGTTCAAAAGAATAAGCTTGGTACCAACCCGAGAAACACTGCGGCACTGCCTGCAGGAAGGGTTGGTGGAGTCACCAAGACCAAGCATAGCGGGCGGCCTTAGAATAAGGTGGAGGAGAGATGGGTGCAGCCTTTCTTTGCTGATGCTGCTGTTGTTGTTGTTATTATTAATAAATTTGTTGTTACTATTCTAACTGTTCGCAAATTAAACGTTTTTTGTAAGTTATGTAAATTTACAAGTTTAAAAGTTTGTAAGTGATGTTAAAGTTTGTAAGTGATCTTAACTAAAAACTTTAAACTTTGATACAAGAGTATTTTTATTAAAGTTAAGTCCAAACAAATGTTTGTTAACCTTTTGAATAAAATATATTTTAAATTATAACTGAATCATTTCCATTATTTGTTCCATTATTAAAACAACTTTTTGAAGTAAACAAGAATCATTTCTATTATTTGTTCCATTAACACAGCACAACACAACATTACGGAAGAGGTCCAAACAATAAACATGGTCCATTTGGAATAGTTGTTGCTGAGCCTTCAGGCAGCAAAGTGTTCACGGATGAGCTGCTGGTGCAGGGCTCAAGCAATCGTTAAAGGGGTACGATGGTCCGCCCTCCTCCGCCGTCATGCTTCTGGTTCAGATAGTTGCATAACTTCCTCGACCTCATCCTCCTACTCATCATCATCATCATCATCTGCATCTTTCCCATCATCATCAGCCACTCTCACCTCAGGTGGGTCTTCTACTACCAGCTGCAGCTGCCTCATGATGGCTAAGTTATGCAGCATGCAGCACACAACAGTGAACCGACCGACAATCTCAGGGGAGTATAGCAAGTCGCCTCCGGAATGGTCCAAGCATCGGAAATGTTGCTTCAAGATGCCAATGGTCCTCTCTATTAAGCTGCACGTCGCAATGTGTGACATGTTGTATTCCCGGTCAGCTTCCGTCCGGGTTATGCGTAGTGGCTTCATGAGCCAGGTGGTGAAGCCGTACCCTTTGTCTCCCAGTAGCCAGCTCTGCCCTTCTGGCTGCTGCTGAAAAATGGCAGATATAGAGCTCTTGCGTAGGATGAATGCATCATGGGTGCTCCCAGGGTATCTTGCATCAACTGACATGATGCGATGCATGTCATCACACACAAGTTGCACATTAATGGAGTGGAAGCCGTTTCTGTTCCTGTACATCTCGGAATCTTCCAAAGGTGTTCGCAAGGTGATGTAATACAATCAATGCAGCCCTGTACCTTTGGGAAGCCAGCAATCCTGGGGAAGCCCACAGCCCTGTCACGCATTGCCTGGGTGGTCATGGGAAACTTTATGTCGTCATTCCTCCAGGCATATAGTGTAGCAGTCACCTGCCAAATGCAGACATGTGTTGTATGTTGAGAAATGGCACACACATCCCCAGTTGTGGCCTGGAATGATCCAGATGCATAGAATGAAAGTGCAGCTGTAACCTTCACTTCAACTGACAAAGCAGTCCTCCTGATGCTTCTAGGTTGCAGGTCTGCTTTTACTAATGCACAGATCTCAGTTACAACTTCTTTGTGGAAACATAGCCTTCTGACACAGTCTGCATCACTCAGGTGCAGAACGCCGGTCTCGATATAACCAATGTGGGTAAGGCCTCCTGCCTATCATCCTCGGTGCTCTGAGGTTCCTCATGCGATGACATCGAATCAATCGTCTCCTCCGCAGCACCGTCATGCAGAAGGCTTGCACGAGGTATGGCATTGTCAGTCTAGCCCCCATGATTAAATTGTACCTTTGCAAGAAGCTCAAAATGTCAGTCAGGTCAAGCTTCTATTTTGTCTCTCTCCCCAAGGTCGACGCCCTAGTATGGACCACACCCAGGACTGAGGATGTGCAATAGGCTTGCTTAGAATGGGAAACAGCACCCCCCGCCCTCTGACTCCGGGCTTCATTTGATGCTGCTTGCTGCATAGTGTAAGGCTTCTCATGCCTTCACTTCAGCTTCCACCACTATGCCCACACCCCCCACACCCCTCCCACCCCTGCCGCCCCCAGCCCCCGGGGATTCTTTTGATGCATAGTGGCATAGTGTAAGGGTTCTCATCGCTTCAGTTCAGCTTCCAGCCCCCTTCCCACCTCCCCCCCGGGCTTCTTTTCAAGCCGAGCCCCTGTGTCTGGGCGAGGGACCGATTCTGCCGGCCAGTGTTCCGACCCTCGAGCCCAGTTTGGAGACATTCGGTGGTGGCTTGGCACTTTAAAAAAAATCCAAACTTAAAGAATTGCATGAAACTTCCATTTTCTGCATTTTCAGTTGGAAAAATTTAAGCTTGATGATGCATACTTATGTGTTTTTAACTCCGTCCAAAACTTCGTCCAAAAACAATGAAATCTTTCTGCACCGATTTTTTGATGTGCGCTGGCTTTTCTTAAGTGCCCAGAAGGTTTTTGGGAGCGGTCATATATGCCGTCCTAGGAGAATTATAAGTTGGCTAAACTTGCATAATTGTGAAAAACTGGCACAGACATCAGGTTATGACGTAAAAAAAAAACTAAAAAATTCGTAACTAACTGAGTTACACTGGCGCACAATCTTTGGGGAAACTTGGATTTTGTAATTTAGGCCAAAAAAGCGGCGCACGCCAAAAAAATGGTGCAAATCACTAGGGATAATTGAGCCCTATGTTCTTAAACGCTGCCTGATTGCACTGGTTCATGGCAGATTTTACATTCAGGGAAACTCTATGGTTTTAAAGTAGTGCCTGAAAGGACATGATGCCATCGAATGGCTGCCCCGACTACCCATTCATGCCGGTGTGAGGCCCGAGTGATATGAAGGCTTGAGCTTCACTGACATGCCTCCAGGCGCCAAGCAGAACCCCTGCTGCAGCTGGCCAGTTCTGGGAGAGTGTAAAATTGTCCAGCTCCCATGCAGATTGGGCCAGGGGGAATGAGCAGATCTCAGGGTGGCCTTGAATCGGTCGACAGTCGACTGGAATTTTTCTGGGGCCTGGAAGCAGCACTTCTGCTTTTCCCGGCAACCCCACACCCCCCCAAAAAATTGCATGTTTGTTGTGTTGTTTTTTTAATGACTGATTAAAAGTGGTACAAATGGGCGGAGGGTGTGCAGCATATGCTCTGCCCATTTATAACTGAAAATTGCAGTTGACGCCCTACAATCTTATCACCTAATTTCCTAGAAACAAATTCATAATATCTGTATATCCTGCCTGCTACATTTCAGGTGCCACACTTCCTGTGCCACACTTCGATGTCATACCTTGGCTTCACCTTTTCTGGTATGTAAATTCCTTGCAGCAGATTGGCTTAAATTTAATATTTAGATATCATCAACAAATCAGAACTCTAATTAGGAGAAGTGAGCAAAATCTGACGTGAATGGGAATCTCCAGAACTTGCTCGATTTAAGCTGCTCCACCATTTAACTTTGCACAAACGGGATCTCACCCTTAGCCTCCCCGTTATACATAAGAACATAAGAAATAGGAGCAGGAGTAAGCCATTTGGTCCCTCGAGCCTGCTCCGCTGTTCAATAAGATCATGGCTGGTTGCGTCTTGGCCTCAGCTCTACTTCCTCATCTGCTCGTCATAATCCTTGACTCCCTTATCATTCAAAATCTCTCGACCTCTGCCTTAAATATATTCAAAGTCCCAGCCTCCACAGTTCCTTGGGGTAGAAAATTCCAAAAGTTCACGACCCTCTGAGAGAAGAAATTCCTCCTCATTATTTTTAACAATTTCAATGGCTGAGGAAAACAATAATTATTGGTTTTCTTGTCTGTTTCCAGCAAAAGCCATAGAAACTTATTTTCAATTTTTTCAACTGGGGCTGTGCACCCCTTCCTTACTTCACATGTCTATGACATATTTAGGCCCTAATTGCCATTTTGGCCCAAATCAGCGTGATGCTCGCTCAGTGCTAAACCCAAGCACTAGTTATGGGTGGTACAGGCGAGAAATTGTAAATTCCAGTGCTGTTTAAAGTGGCATTCATGGCAATTAGTTGGAACGCTGAAATCATTTGTGAGATATCTTGCTTGCATTACTTTTTTCATTTTAAAGTTGTTGTATAATTCACTGCCCATTGCATTCAATGTAATAATGGCCTTCAACCTTTTGGCCTCAGGCTCCTCCAGGGTGCAACAGGGGATATCAACAACATCACTCAGTCTGCAGTCTATGCTTACATACAACAGATGACTAATGCCCCGTTTGCTAAAGCAAACAATTCATCACTATCACAAATAATATAATTTGTGTTGCATGATTGGGTAATCTGGTGTGTGTATGATTTCCAAAATCTATACTGACCAGCTGGATGTAATTAAAGGCCAGACACCACATTTTCTGTTCAGGTAAGCTGCAACAGAACTAAAATATAAGAAGGATTTTAAATATAGTCATCGTTTTTTGGTGATAGATGTGAGAACTGCTCTGCAATGGAATCGAGGTTCTCCTAAAGATAGACATCTCAGGAAGAGCTCTCATCCCACGTTCAAGGCATCTGCTCCTCGAAAATAGGGAGGAGGTGAAAGTAGAAGAAATGAGTAAGAAGTTAGACTATGTATTCCGAAGGTGGATCAAAGAAGCTATTCCTGTAGGACAGTTATCTCGAGATCCTTGAAGCTCTCCATCATTTGTTTCCATTTGTTAAATTGACACAAGAGTTCAATGTTGAGCAGCAATCCAACCCCAATCACTTACAGACAGAAAACACAGATCTCAGCCAAAGTGAACAGGACTTGAAATGATGGCGATATTCAATGGCACTAATTGTGAGACCATTGAACCTTTGACTGTTCCAACGGCAGATAAATTAAGATAGAGGTTGGGAGAGGAAACTTTTCAAAGAAAGGATGTGAAAGTGATCCCCTAATCACAATGGATGGTGATGCATAACAGTTTCCTTTTAAAAAATGTTACTGTCTGGCAGATGTGAAAAATTCTGAATTTCTGGACATAACTTCTGCTAACTGGACCTTGACAGTCTTTCCTGTCATCTATAGGGCTAGTATATATTTAGCATCTATTAGATATGGACACAAGATCAGAGTGCTCAGATTGTGGTTTAGCAGCTCTATTGTCCAGTGCACTAACTTATATCAGTTTGTTAGTTCTGCGGCTAAATTTCCTTAAGTGGGTCAAACTTGCAATGGAGCCAACACTGCAGCATGAAATGACAAATGACTCCAGGTGAGCCTGGAATTGCTCCATAAACATGGAGGCAAAGTCTCCTGAGTCACTGTATAATTTATGGTTTTTGTCTTGTGAGAAAGGGGGAGACCATGCTGTGTGCAACCTTTCACTGAGCAGGGCAGGAAGCAAGCTTTCCTTATTGAAAGACACAAACCACTTGGACAGCAAGAATTGAACAGAATCACTGCTAAAACTGGAGTTAGGAAAGTCCTTAGATTAAAGTTGTTCATGTTATATAGTGTTTTATCAAACTACCTTCCTGATTGGCAGAAAGTTTACCCTGTTAACCGACCACAAACCACTCCTAGCAATATTGGGGTCCAAATTTGCCATCCCTGCAATGGCCACATCAAGAATGCAATGTTGGGTAGTGTTGTTGTCACAATATGATTGCACAATTGAATATCGCACTTCAATGCAAAACGCAATCATAGATGGCTTGTCCAGGTTGTCACATGAGGACTCATGTGTTGGGAGTGAAGGTCCGATTTTCATGCTAGGTACAGTTGACAAAGACTTTCCCGTGACTGCAAATTAAATTGCAGATGAGACTCAAAAGGACTCAGTCCTGAAAAGAGTGTCTGAAAGCACCTTGAATGGATGGAGTGATCAATGGACACAAAATTGAAACCATTCCATAACCATCATACTGAATTGTCTTGTGAGCAAGGTTGTATCAAGTGCGGAAACAGAGTGATGGTACCTTTTTCTTTAAGAGATAGAATTCTGGCCGAACTTCATACTGAACATCCAGGGATCATCAATATGAAATCAATTGCAAGGAGCTTTGTTTACTGGCTGGGATTGGACAGTGATCTTGAATTACTTGTCATTAAATGCAGTGCTTGCAAAAATTATAGAAACAAACCACCCAAAATTCCACTACAACCCTGGTCATGGCCACGTAAACCTTTTCAGGGAGTACATGTAGACTTCTGTAAGAAAGCAAATGATTATTTCCTGGTACTTGTCACTCAAAATGGATTGATGTGAAACACATGGGTTCAAATACTGCAACTGAACATACCATAGATGAGTCGAGATCTATCTTTGCATGTCATGACTTACCTGAAATGCTTGTTTCTGAAAATGGCCCTCAGTTTCATTCTGCTCTATTCCAAGAATTCATGAAATGGAACTATATCAAATACACTCTTGTTCCACCATATTCTCCAGATTCAAACAGAGCAGCGGAAGGGTCAGTCAGAATAGTGAAAGAAGCTCTCAAAAAGCAAGTGCTGCAGGGTTGTTCGATACAGCATGAAGCAACATTTGGCAAATTTCTTGGTGAAGAACAGACCTACTCCGCACAATACAACTGGGCATACCCCAGCAGCACTCTTGATGAAGAGGTGATTGAGAACATGATTGAGTCTTGTTCAACTGAATTTGGCCTCAAGAGTTGAACAGAAGCAGTTGAGTCAGTAATGTTATTGTGACACAATCAGAAAGAATGCAGATTCAAACAAAATGAGTATGCTCATTTTCTCAGTCTCCCTGGCAAGTTGCATTTACACAAGTGGGATGTAGGAACCATAGTAGATGTTCGTGGAACCAAGAGATATTTGGTTGAAATTGGTAACAACATTTGAAGTGTTCATGTAGATCAAAAGGTCTCTGCTAGAAATGAACCAAGACAGGATCGTGAACCACTTGTTCAGGAACTCATACATGAGTTTGAATCCATTCAGACTTCAGAAACTGAAGTACCAGGTTCAAACAAGTCTGAGATAGAAACAGAATCATCTTTGAGTTTAGAACCAAAAAAAACCAGCCCAAAAATTGGTTCAACACCAAAATGTTCTGTAAGGAGATCAGAAAAAAGCCAGGAGTTATTGTTATGTGGTGCATGTTATGTTGGGAAAGGTGGGACCATAATTTTGATGTATTTGACAGGGGAATACATACATATTTTAAAGGAGGAAAGCAATGAAATGTATTTTCACATCATTTGGTATGAGCATGTTCAGTTTGCTCTGGCCTAATAAAGCAAGCACATGGACTAGCATCTTATTGTGTGTCTGTCCTTCATTTGCTCTACCCAAGTATATTACAGTAATGATCTTACAAATCGTGAGTGGGCAAGGCAGTAGGAGGCCTGACCATGCAAATTGGAATATTTCGACCAGGCAGATCAGCAGTCGCGGGGGGTGGGGGGGGGGGGGAGATGGGGCAACAGGTGGGGGGGGGGGGGGTTGCAGTGTGTGGGGGAATGGGAGGCAAGGATGGAATCTGATAGCTCCTCTATGGAGCCGAGCCGGAAGTGAGTCATTAAAGGGGAGGAAGAAATCCTGGTGGGGCCATAGAAAGACCGGCAGAACAAAGGAAAGTTTTTTGTGGGCACAGTATCTTTTTGGGGATTTTCAAAGTGGGCTGCTGTGGTCCCTTTAAGCATGGCTGGTTCAGCCGCTCAACGTTCAGGCTCTCCGCACAGTGGAAGACCAAAATTCCATTGGCATCCGACAGGCAATGTAGGATCCTACTTTCAGTTTTTTAATGATTTTGAGGTCCGCTCAATAAACAAGTCAGGCAGGCTTCTGGCAGCAAGTGAACGGTATGTATTTTTAATAACATTTTCATCTGCTTCTCACCCTATTCACATTAAAAAAACAGGGCAGTGAGGAGATGAAAATCACCCCCATACTATTTTTTTTTCCTGAGAGGATTCAAAAGTAGTGACATGCTGTCATACAGTCTCAGGAACGAAAAAAGGCATGAAACTGCAGGACATACATACATCACTTTTCTACTGGGTAGTCGCAGCTCTTTTCATTTTTCACTGAAGTCTCTTGATCCTGACTTCTAGCTGCAAGCTCAGGTATGTAGCCCAATGCTTAATTTCTTTTAAATGTCCATTTGCCACTAGGAACATTATGAAACCCCCAAGCACCAGAACCGAATGATCTTGACTAAGTATCAAGTAAGGGGAAAATGTACTACTAGGACAACTCAGAGCAACACTCAGCCCAGAAGAATAATGGTGTCTGATGTAAAGGCAACCTACGAGCACAGGTCAAACTTTGAAAATAGTTGTGATTAATTAAACAGACATTATATAGATACATAATGAAATGGAGCAGCAGAAAAGCAGTTGGAAGCCAAGAGCAGAAACTAAGGCTAGGGCACCAACCAAATTCGTCTTTCAGATGAGACATTAAACTAAGGCCCCGTCTGCTCTCTCAGGTGGACGTAAAAGATCCCGTGGCACTATTTTGAAGAAGAGCAGGGGAGTTATCCCTGATGTCCTGGCCAATATTTATCGCTCAATCAACATAACAAAAACAGATTTTCTGGTCATTATCACATTGCTGTTTGTGGGAGTTTGCTGTGCACAAGTTGGCTGCCGTGTTTCCCACAGTACAACAGTGACCACACTTCAAAAGTATTAATGGCTGTTAGGCGCTTTGAGATGTCCGGTGGTCATGAAGGGCACTATATAAATGCCAGTCTTTCTTTCTTTCTTTCTTTCTTTCTTTCTTTCTTTCTTTCTTTCAGGTCTTATGTACATATGGATAGAGTCAGTGCAGTCTCAAGCTGAGTATCCTTGCCTATTATACATCATTTAGAAGAGATTTTACTTTTCATAGATGGAAGGAGAGAACAATAGTAGGTGTAATATTTTGGCGACTATAAATTAATAGAGAGATCATTTTTAATGTGGCATACTGTACAATCCAGTTAACAAGAAGCATGCAATCAAAGTATGTCTTTTCAAATAAGCAATACTTGTAAATTGTGTTTGTATTTATCAGATCCCACTGAATATGAAGTAACGTGTAAAATATTGATGCACTAAACGACTGTCAATATTTACTTTCTGCTAGCATTTGAAAAAAGTGCTATACCATTCCTAAAAATCTGCCAAGGGGTGTATTCCACAACACCGCAAAGAAGATGATGCTTCAGGAGTATGAGTTTGCTGCTGGTGCTGCATTTATGTCATCTTTTGTTACTCATGGAGGTTTATTCAATCAACTGATGATTATTGGTACAGTCATGTAATGGCAAAAAGGGCTTATGTGTTGTCATGTCCTAGGATGGGTACTGGAATGAAAAAGTGTTCCTTTATTTTAAGGTGGGGGAGAAGTAGGTAAGACATTGATGTCAAAGGTAGACTGTGTTAACGAGAAGAGATGAAATCTGCTCTGATGCTCCTTGTAGCAGCAACTGAGGAATTCTCTGAGTAAAGGTCATTGTGATGTTCTCCACCATGTAGTTCAGCTTCTAAAGCAGCTAGGGCCAACTCCAGAAATCTCAGGTATGCCAATATCCGGTGAATTAATGCCTGACTGCATACAAATTTTGGGGGGTAAATCGACATCAGTGCATTTTTTATGTAAACCCAGGAAACCCATGTGAGCTGGCCTTTTGCATGAGGGCGGAGATAGATAAACGAGCAACAAAGTGTTTTGGGCGGAGGTAACTCGGAAGCAGCGCAAGCTGCATAGTGGTGTTCCGGCGTAAATAAATTGACATACAAATCACTTCGAAACAAAACGGTGCAACGTTGCTCTTACCAGGGATTACCAGGCCATAAATTTGAGGAGGAGACCAGTAGTTGATACTAGCATTTACATGAAAATGTGCAAGGTATGCTGATTATGCATCCATTACAGGAAGCGGGTACCATGCGATTTTGGTCTGTGGAAAATGTAAGCAATATAGAGGTACTAAAAACAGATAACATTATTTAAAGTCAGTAAGATTGTTTAAAGGAATACTCCGGGGAAGGTTCACAAAAGTCGTATTCATGAGCCTTGGCTGACTGTAAGAAACTAAGTTTAAAGATATCTGCATTTCATATATATTCCTTTTTAATATAGGATGAATGATTGCAACCATGAAAAAGAACTACCTGCCGGTAAGGCAATATTTTGTTATAATATGGTTATTATTTCATAAAATGGTTATTAGGAGATTTAATTTCAGGTCATTGTTTGGCTCAGTATTGAAGAAGACTCGAGCACACGCAAATCTTCCATCATTTTCATGTGCCATTGTGCTCTGAAAGTGAGTGCAAGATAAAGAGAGCAGTCACAGTAATCCTGATACACCAGCAGCCATTAAAATGTAAAATATGGACTGCAGATAAGTTTCAACTTAATTTTTTACTGAGCATACTGTGAGATACTGGAGTAAAACTCACAACAACAATTTGTGTGAACCTTCCCTGGAGTATTCCTTTAAGGGAAGTAAAAGAGAAAGAATAATGTATTGATACGATGATAGCAGAATGTGTTATGCTAGTGAGGAATGTGTATTTATCTTGTGAGTAAAGGCAGGGTTCTTGGAAGAGTCATGGGAGGAAAACAAAAATAGGAAAAATAAAGAATCATCATTGTAAAAGAATGAGATATTTAAGGGAATAGAAATATTAAATACTTTTAAAGCATTAAACAATGTGAGGAAGTAAAAAGTGGGCACTATCATATTGTCCTTTTTGTATCTTCCCACTTTCCCCATGGAAAATAGTGTGAAGTAGAATCAAAAAATCTTAGGGCACAGAATGAGACCATTCGGCCCATTGTGCTTGTGGCAAGAGCTATCCAATTAGTCCCACTCCCCTGCTTTTTCCCATAGCCCTGTAAATGTTCCTTTTCATATATCTATCCAATTCCTTTTTGAAAGTTAATATTGAATCTGCTTCTACCACCCTTTCAGGCAGTACATTCCAGATCATAACTCTCTGATTCAAAATCTTTCTCCTCTGCTCTCCTCTGGTGCTTTGGGCAATGATCATAAATCTGTATCTTCTGGTTACCAACCCTCCTACTTGTGGAAACAATTTCTCATTATTTACTCTATCAAAACCCATCATAATTTTGAACATCTCTATTAAATCTTCTTCTCTGCTCTAAGGAGAACAGTAGTTGGTGACCCTGCAATGTTAGTTGACATGAAAATCAATGTTGGTCTTTGGGAAGATGCCGTTTATTTGAGGTGTGAATGACTGGGAGAGATGTTGGACATGACTGTTAAGGCAGGAGAGAAGAGATTGCTCAGTGAACATGCTCTTCCTGGAGCTGCTGCTGAAGAACTCTGGCTGCAGGCAATTGTTGAAGCCCTTCTGTTTCCTCACCATACTCCATGCCATCAATGTCCTCTCTCTCATCATGCTTAAGGTTTGCAACCAATGGTGGCTACATGTGTTTTCTCCATTGCAGAGCAAAGTCCTGTAGCATACAGCAAACCACCCTCATACAGAACACTCTTTGTGGGCTGCATTGCAGGAAGCCACCAGATATGTCTGAGCATCCAAATCATTGCTGGAAAACTCCAATAGTGTGCCCGATGAGGGCTCTAGTTGATGGATCTGACTGTAGTGCAGTTCTGCCACCAAGTGTGGGCTCTTGAGAAGAGTCTTGAGCCAGTGTGCAGGGGTTAGCCATGGTCCCCAAGCAGCCTGTTTCTTGTTAAAATGTCCGTGTGTGAGGTGGGGAATGGAGGATTGCTGTAATATAAAAGCATCATGGCATCAAGAAACAGACCTGTATGATGCACTGCTGGTCATCACACACTAGTTACAGATTAATGGAACAAACACCTTTGTGATTCAGGGGGGCAGTGGAGCCTTGGCCCAGAAGAGCCGAGGGCCCAGGGGCAGCATGGGCCAGCCCACACTGCGATATGTGAACGCACTAGGTCCGTGCAGCACAGCAGGTCTCCAGTCATCTTGGTTAACCCCTTGCCACTGGATAAAGGCCTAGCTCTGTCAAGCCCGTGTGGTGGCTGATGTGCAACGGTCACCACACGTCAAAAAAATCCATGCACAGGCATCTTCCACCCCCTCAATTGGAGTTCAGGACTGGAACATCAGGTCCTTCTTTGAAATATCTGTGAACTCATATGGAAGCAAGTCATCCTCATTCGAGGGACCCCCTATGATGATGAAGGCCTGTGAAGGAGCATGCAGGGCCACATGGTTGTATTCAATGGCCCCTGGACGTGGGGGACATCTGCATTCTGTGCAAGCCCTAGAACCCTATCCTCCTGCTTCCAATTATCCAAAGGATAAACGATGAAAGTGTTTGCTTTCGTAAACATGGCATCAGTTATCTGCTTAATAATAAACTGCAGACTGACTGATGTTACTGTGGCCTGGAAGGAACTGGAGCTGAAAGGGCAACAGTGCAACACGGCACTTGCTCTCACAGTTGGCTGCATAAGTTGACACAACACTGTGACAGTCTCGGCCTTTTGGCTAAGATCATGCGTAACTGACCTGACAGGGGAGTAGCCACCATGACCTCCTGGTGGTTCTCCCTGGATCAGGAAGGTATATGCTTGCTTTTTTGGAAACAGGAGGTGGGTGGGGTGGCTTGACCCATCCACCTCCACGGAGGTGTGTGGGGGACCTGACCCATCCACCTCCATGGCACGAACCTGGTATTGCAGTACTTCCAGGAACGGTGCAGTGGCTCTAGGCCTTTTGGCTAAGAGCATTGGCGCAGAGTGATCCTTGGCGTGTGCAAGGTGACCTCTGGCGTTTGTGATTTGACAAAGAATTGGAACGATTGGCTACGAATTTCAAAAAAAAAAAAAAAACACTGTGACAGTCTTCCTAGAGAAGTACAACCTCCTTATGCACTGTTTCTCGGGTATGTTGTCCTGGGTCGATGCACTCTGTTAGAAGGGTAAGGGTCCCTGCGAGCACGCCTACGTCTACATCCTCTCCCAAGAGCTGCAGATCGGTTTGCTCCCTTTTCCTGCTGCTGTTCCGCCTCCATCTTCTTCTCCTGTCAGTAGAATTGCCAGAAGGATCCTCATGCAGAAAAGAGTGCATTGCCAGAAGCTCCTTAAGAGTTCAGAATATCCTACAGCTGTTGCAAACACTTTGAAATTGTCTCAGTAACAAAAAGACTCAATTTAACACAAGCCAATGTCTCCCAAAACTTTCCACTATTTTGCTTGTGAGCCATTGAAGATCGCAATAGCCGCCTCTCAACTTGTAGCGCCCATGGGTCATGGGTGGGATCAGGAACTGGTGGTAGGAATGCAAGTAGAGATGAAAATGGAACTGGGAGTACTGACTACATCACCGGACCTTGATGACCATATATTCGTTAGGCCCCGCCTGTTTCTGGTGAGATCATGTGCCACCAAAATCGAGGGTGGCACGGAAATCAGAATGGGTGCAAATCCACCGGTGAGTCGGCAGTCCCACAAAAGGTCATCCAGTCTAATCCCAATTACCAGCTCTAGGTCCATAATCCTGCAGGTTACAGCACTTTAAGTGCCCATCCAATCATCTCTTAAAAGTGTTGAGAGTTTCTGCATCCACCACTCTTCCAGGCAGCGAGTTCCAGTCCCCACAATCCTCTGCGTAAAGAAGCCCCCCCTCAAAACCCCTCAAAACCTTCCACCAACCATCTTAAAACTATGGCCCCTCATAATAGATCGCTCCATCAATGGAAATAGACCCTTACTATCCATTATTTTCAGGCCCCACAATAT
The DNA here is from genome assembly GCF_044704955.1 of Pristiophorus japonicus. Classification (NCBI taxonomy): domain Eukaryota; kingdom Metazoa; phylum Chordata; class Chondrichthyes; family Pristiophoridae; genus Pristiophorus; species Pristiophorus japonicus. The sequence continues at coordinate 280,281,280 of NC_091979.1, forward strand.
TTTGTACACCTCAATGAGGTCTTCTCTCAACCTCTTCTGTTCCAATGAGAACAAACCCAGCCTATCCAATCTGTCCTCATAACTAACATTCTCCATTCCAGGCAGCATCGTAATAAATCTCCTCTGCACCTTCTCTAGTGCAATCATGTCCTTTCTATAATCCCGCGATCAGAACTGCATGCAGTACTCCAGCTGTGGCCTAACCAAAGTATTATACAATTTAAGCATAACCTCCCTGCTCTTATATTCAATGCCTCGGCCAATAAAGGCAAGCATTCTGTATGCCTTCTTAACCACCTTATCCACCTGGCCTGCTACTTTCAGGGATCTGTGGACAAGCACTCCAAGGTCCCTTTGTTCATCTACACTATTAAGTGGCCTACCGCTTAATGTCTATACCCTTTCCTTATTAGCCCTCCCAAAGTGCATCACCTCACACTTCTCTGAATTAAATTCCATTTGCCACTGCTCTGCCCACCTGACCAGTAGATTGATATCCTCCTGCAGCCCATGACTTTTCTCTTCATTATCAACCACACAGCCAATTTTAGTGTCGTCTGCAAACTTTTTAATCATACTCTCTATAGTCAAATCTAAATCATTGATACATACCAGAAAAAGCAAGGGACCCAGTACTGAGCCCTGCGGAACCCCACTGGAAACATCTTATGGCACAAAAACATCCATCAATCATTACCCTTTGCTTCCTACCTCCAAGCCAATTTTGGATCAAACTTTGTCCTGTATTCCATGGGCTTTAACCTTCATGATCAGTCTACCATGTGGGACCTTATCAAAAGCCTTGCTAAAGTCCATATATACTACATTGTACACACTACCCTCATCGACCCTCTTGGTTACCTCCTCAAAAAATTCAATCAGGTTAGTCAAACACGATCTTCCCTTAACAAATCCGTGCTGACTGTCCCTAATTAATCCTTGCCTTTCCAAATGCAGATTTATCTTGTCTTTCAGGATTTTTTCCAATAATTTTCGCCCCATTGAGGTTGGGCTGACAGGCCTGTAATTACTTGGCCTATCCCTTTTTCCCTTCTTAAACAGTCCTCCAATCCTCCAGCACCATGCCCAGATCCAAAGAGGACTGCAAAATGATGGTCAAGGCCTCTGCTATTTCCTCTTTTACTTCGCTCATCCGAGCCTGGGGACTTATCTACTTTCAAAGCTGCTAAACCCCTTAATACTTCCTCTCTCACTATATTTATTTCATCCAGAATATCACACTCCTCCTCGATAGCAGTATCTGCATTACTCCTTTCCTTTGTGAAAACAGATGCAAAGTATTCGTTAAGAACCCTACCAACATCTTCCGCCTCCACACAAAGATTACCCTCATGTCTCTACTAGGCCCTACCCTTTTAGTTACCCTCTTACTCTTAATATATTTATAGAACATCTTAGGGTTTTCCTTAATTTTACTGGCCAAGAATTTCTCGTGCTCTCTCTTAGCATTCCTAATATCCTTTTTAATTTTGCCTCTTAACTTTCTATATTCCTCTAAAGATTCTAAAGTATTTAGTCATTAGTATATGACATAAGCGTCCCTTTTTTTCTTAATCCTCCCCTGTAAGTCCCTAGACATCCAGGGGGCTCTAGAATTATTTTTCCCAGCCTTTTTCTTTAAGGGCACATGTTTGGCCTGAGTCTTCCGGACCACCTCCTTGAATGCCTCCCACTGTTCCGACACTGATTTACCCACAAGTAGTTGTTTCCAGTCCACTATGGCCAAATCACTCCTTAACTTAGCAAAATTAGCTTTTCCTCAATTCGGAACATTTATTCCAGGCCCATTCTTGTCATCCATAAACAACTTGAATCTAACTGACTTATGGTCACTGGCACCCAAGTGCTCCCCCACTAATACTCCTTCAACCTGCCCAGCTTCATTCCCCAAAACTAAATCCAAGACCGCCCCCTCTCATGTTGAGCTTGCTACATACTGACTAAAAAAGTTCTCTTGAATGCATTTCAAGAATTCCGCACCCTCTATACCCTTCACACTAAATTTGTCCCAATCAATATTTGGATAGTTAAAATCCCCTACTATTACTACCCTATGGTTTTTAGACTTCACAGCAATCTCCCTCCCACTGTTTGGGGGTCTATAATACACACCCAGCAGTGTGATCACTCCTTTTTTATTTTTCAATTTGACCCATATGGCCTTATTTGATGATCCCTCTAACATATCATCCCTCCTCACTGCTGTAATAGTTTATTTAATCGGTACTGAAACCACCCCCCACCCCCTTTTTAGCCTCCTCTCTATCTTGTCTAAAAATCCTGTAGCCAGGAATATTGATCTGCCAAACCTGCCCCTCTTTCAGCCATGTTTCTGTAATGGCTATAATGTCATACTCCCAAGTGTCTACCTGTGCTCTTAGCTCATCCGCCTTATTCGCTATACTCCTTGCATTAAAGTATATACCATTCAGCACAGGAAGACCTCCTTGCTTACTACATACTAAGCCCTGTTTCCTCTGTCTTACAGATTCGCTTTCTAGATTCTTGCTATCCAATTTCTGCTTTACTTCCTTCCCTTTTGAATTCGTTCTCAGGTTCCCATCCCCCTGCCAAGCTAGTGTAAACTCTCCCCAACAGCACTAGCGAAACTCCCCGCGAGAATATTGTCCCGGCGCTGTTGAGGTGCATCCCATCCGGTTTGTACAGGTCTCATCTCCCCCAGAAGCAGTCCCAATGCCTCAAGATTTTAAAGCCCTCCCTCCTACACCAATTTTCCAGCCACAGAAAAGAGAATATTAAGAGATTTTGGAGAAATAAAATTCATTCGTATTTACTTAAGAGACATAACTTATTTCCAAATACTGGGCGGGGAAATTGGGCTTGGTAGTTCCCATTCTTTGAGCGCTTCGGGTGCCATTTGGCTTCCAAAGTTGCGTCTGGTAATGTGTGCACACTTCTGCTGCGAATCGCACTGGATGCCATATTGGGGAAGGTGCTAGCATGTGCACAGCTAATGTCTACTGGAAGTATGCAGAGCAGGCAGATCATGACGTCAGCTGATTTAACACCAGTGGTGCCATTTTGGAGTTCAACATTCCAGCCAATGCCCTCTCGTAACCTCACATGGCTGAATGTGCATTAAGCAGCAGGAAGGACACCCCAGCAGCGCTCTTTAAAGGGATCATCAACTACTTACAGATTAGTTGCTGGTTGATTTCTTCTGGCTGTTGTTATGATTCGACAAGGGTTTGGTACTCTCCATAGTTCTTTCAAGTTGCAAAAGACTACAGGGGATGGAGCGGCAAGTGCGGAAGAACTTTTTCTGACTTCAAGGCTTCTGCACAAACCAGTTGCTGCCAGACATGGGTGCACTCGTAGGCATTCCGCTTAGAATATAGCATGACCTGCAGGATAAGCAGAGGCCAAGCAGAGCAGGGCAAGCTGCTAGAAGAAGGAGGAGGGGGAGGGAGAGAAGTGTTCTCAGCAGGAGGTCATATCCACCCAGAGTGTTCAGGGAGCAATTCTCATACTTGAACCTCAGCGAGGAACAATGTGTGAGACATCTGTACTTCAATAAGGAGGTTCTCACTGAAATTTGCACCGACTGCAGCCACAACTGCAACCTCAGAGCAGGGCAAGTGGTTGTGAAGGTGACCATGGTGATAAATGTCTATGCGCCAGGCTCCTTCCAAACTGGAGCTGGAGATATTTGCAATACCTCACAGTTTGCCATCCACTGTTGCATAAGAGAGGTCACTGAGGCTGACTACATTTAATTCTCTCTTGCCAGAGACGAGCAGACAGAGCAAGATCACAGCTTTGCTAGGAATTCAGATTTCCCCATGGTGCAGGGCGCCATTGACTGCACACACATCACTTTTCAGGTGTCATATGTCAACTCTGCCATGTCTCGGAACCAAAAGCGATTCCACTCCCTCAACGTCCAGCTGGTGTGTGACCATAGGCAGTGCATCACGCAGACCAATGCCCAGTATCCTGGCAGCAGTCATGAAGCTTTCATTCTGCGGCAGTCCGCTGTGTCAGTTGCATTTCAGCCACCACAGCAAACCAAAGGGTGGTTGCTGGGCAACAAGGGCCACCCGCTGCCCACTTTGCTCATGATTCTGATGCGCAACCTGAATTTTGTGGCAGCAAAATCGACCTTCTCTGAGTAAAGAAGTTTCTCGTGAATTTCTTGCTGGATTTATTAATGATTATCTTATATTTATGACCCCTAGCTTTGGATCCCCCCACAAGTGGAAACGTCTTCTCGACATCTACCCTGTCGATCCCCTTCATAATCTTAATGACTTCTATCAGGTCACCACTCACTTTTCTAAAGAATAGAGCCCCAGCCTGTTCAGTCTTTCTTCATAGTTGTACCCTCTCAGTTCAGGGATCATCCTTGTAAATCTTGTTTTGCACTTCTCCAGTGCTTCTGTATCCTTTTTGTAATGTGGGCAAAACTGTGGCAGATGGATTTCAACGCAGTTAAGTGCGAGGTCATCCAGTTTGGACCAAAAAATGGATAGCTCAGAGTATTTTTTAAGTGGTGAAAAGCTAGGAACAGTGGAAGTCCAAAGAGATTTAAGGATCCATGTGCACAGATCACTAATGTTGTAGTCGGGAGGGAGAGGGAATGTGAGAGCTGTGCAGACACATGTGCTGCTCCACACAGGGCTGTGCCAAAGGCAGCTTCAGTTACATTTCCTGCAGCTTTTGGAACCCGGAAAGACAAAATAGAAAGTTCTGCAAATGCAGAATCAGAATCTTGGCCCTTCGCCGGACACTGGGCTGCCACTTCTGTCTTTAGCTCTGTACATCCATTCATCAACTAATACTGAAGCTCTCCAGGTCAGCATAGTGGGACTGAAGCAACCAAACCTGGTGCTGTGGGACCATCAAACCCTGGTACCCCCTCCCCACTCCCCCATTAAACCTGGCACTGTGGGACCATCAAACCCTGGTAACCCCTCTCCCATTAAACCTGGCACTGTGGGACCATCAAACCCTGGTACCCCCTCCCCACTCCCCCATTAAACCTGGCACTGTGGGACCATCAAACCCTGGTAACCCCTCTCCCATTAAACATGGTGCTGTGGGACCATCAAACCCTGGTACCCCCTCCCCACTCCCCCATTAAACCTGGTGCTGTGGGACCATCAAACCCTGATAACCCCTCTCCCATTAAACATGGTGCTGTGGGACCATCAAACCCTGGTAACCCCTCCCCCATTAAACCCGGTGCTGTGGGACCATCAAACCTTGGTAACCCCTCCCCCATTAAACCTGGTGCTGTGGGACCATCAAACCCTGGTAACCCCTCTCCCATTAAACCTGGCACTGTGGGACCATCAAACCCTGGTAACCCCTCCCCACTCCCCCATTAAACCTGGTGCTGTGGGACCATCAAACCCTGGTAACCCCTCTCCCATTAAACCTGGCACTGTGGGACCATCAAACCCTGGTAACCCCTCTCCCATTAAACCTGGTGCTGTGGGACCATCAAACCCTGGTAACCCCTCCCCCATTAAACATGGTGCTGTGGAACCATCAAACCCTGGTAACCCCTCTCCCATTAAACCTGGCACTGTGGGACCATCAAACCCTGGTAACCCCTCTCCCATTAAACATGGTGCTGTGGGACCATCAAACCCTGGTAACCCCTCTCCCATTAAACCTGGCACTGTGGGACCATCAAACCCTGGTAACCCCTCTCCCATTAAACCTGGTGCTGTGGGACCATCAAACCCTGGTAACCCCTCCCCCATTAAACATGGTGCTGTGGAACCATCAAACCCTGGTAACCCCTCTCCCATTAAACCTGGCACTGTGGGACCATCAAACCCTGGTAACCCCTCTCCCATTAAACCTGGCACTGTGGGACCATCAAACCCTGGTAACCCCTCCCCCATTAAACCTGGTGCTGTGGGACCATCAAACCCTGGTAACCCCTCTCCCATTAAACCTGGTGCTGTGGGACCATTAAACCCTGGTACCCCCTCCCCACTCCCCCATTAAACCTGGTGCTGTGGGACCATCAAACCCTGGTAACCCCTCCCCCATTAAACATGGTGCTGTGGGACCATCAAACCCTGGTAACCCCTCCCCCATTAAACATGGTGCTGTGGGACCATCAAACCCTGGTAACCCCTCTCCCATTAAACCTGGCACTGTGGGACCATTAAACCCTGGTAACCCCTCTCCACTCCCCCATTAAACCTGGCACTGTGGGACCATCAAACCATGGTAACCCCTCTCCCATTAAACCTGGTGCTGTGGGACCATCAAACCCTGGTAACCCCTCTCCCATTAAACCTGGTGCTGTGGGACTATCAAACCCTGGTACCCTTTCCCCCATTAAACATGGTGCTGTGGGACCATCAAACCCTGGTACCCTTTCCCCCATTAAACATGGTGCTGTGGGACCATCAAACCCTGGTAACCCCTCTCCCATTAAACCTGGCACTGTGGGACCATCAAACCCTGGTAACCCCTTCCCCATTAAACATGGTGCTGTGGGATCATCAAACCCTGGTACCTTCTCCCCCATTAAACATGGTGCTGTGGGACCATCAAACCCTGATAACCCCTCTCCCATTAAACCTGGCACTGTGGGACCATCAAACCCTGGTACCCTTTCCCCCATTAAACATGGTGCTGTGGGACCATCAAACCCTGGTAACCCCTCTCCCATTAAACCTGGCACTGTGGGACCATCAAACCCTGGTACCCTTTCCCCCATTAAACATGGTGCTGTGGGATCATCAAACCCTGGTACCCTTTCCCCCATTAAACATGGTGCTGTGGGACCATCAAACCCTGGTAACCCCTCTCCCATTAAATATGGTGCTATGAAAGCAATGAAGACCATGCTGCCACACAAAATGTAATGAGCAGACGATTGGCATGCTGAAACTACACTTCCACTGCCTGGGCTGCTCTGGAGGAGTCCTGCAGTACTCAGCAGAGTGGGTGTCAAGAGTCATGGTGGTCTGCTGTATTTGCACACCCTCGTCATCATGAGGACACAGCCCTTGCCACCAGCTATATTGGCAAGCACTGAGAAGCAGGAGCATGAGAAGGAGGATGAGGAAGAGGAGGGTGGAGGTAACTGAGATAGCCCCTTTCTGCCCAGGCTATCCGTGAAGAACTTATCTGAGTTTGATACCAGTAGTCGCAACCCAAATTCCCCATTCGCCAACAGTTCCACACATTACCTTCCCTCTGTCACTGGCCTTCACAGCATCTGCTAGGCCACAATGTAAAAATAAAAACAACCACAAAATAAACATTCCAAACCAAGTTTATAAATGAAGTCATGCCATATTCGATACAATTGTCAACTAACCACCCTTGTTCATTCCCTTAGTGTTTGTCTTCTGTGCCTTTGCCTGCCCTCGTGCTCCTATACAGTGCTAGCCCAGTGGCTGCAGCATGGCTGGTGGAGGAAACCTCAGATGACCGTTGTTGTGTATACAATAACTCAATGGACTGAATACTGTAAACTCAAAACAGGTACAAACCTGGCTCTACTTTATTAGGGCCCAAAGTGATTACATTACAAGATGGCTGGCCTTTTATACCTAGGCCGCACACACGTGTGCACAGCCCAATGACCTCCGACAGTGGCGCCACCTGGTGGCTAATAAACCCAAGCCTACATACATGACAATATCCTCCTTTAAGATATTAGTAACGGTCTTTTTAAAAATTGAGATGGTTCAGGGCTTTCAGCTCCCGAGTTGAATGTCTCAGTTCAACTCCAGCCTTGGGCGTGCGTTCTGAGTCTGTTATGACTGGGGGCTGGGTAGCCGATCTGACGGGAGAGGCAATAACCATGTCAGGGATTGAAAGTCCAGATTCATTGACCATGTCAGTGATTGAAAGTCCAGATTCATTGATGACAGCGGAGTCCTCTGATGACTGAGGGTAGGTTGGTTGGTCACTGATTGTGTCTTCCTCAGACTGTTCCGGTTCATCCGTGTGCCGCAGCTTTATCTGATCAACATGTTTCCTGCATGTCTGCCCATTTTTGAGCTTACCAATAAACACTCTGTTATCTTCCTTGGCCGTAACAGTACTGGCGATCCATTTGGGATCTTGACCATAATTCAGTACATACACGGGATCATTGATAGAAATGTCGCGTGACACAGTAGCGCGATCATGATACCCTTACTGACTTTGGCGTCTGTATTCGACACGATTATTCAAGTCAGGGTGGACAAGAGAGAGCCTGGTTTTGAGCCCTCTCTTCATCAATAGTTCAGCAGGGGAGACCCTGGTAAGCGTATGGGGTCTTGTCCTGTAATTAAGCAATATGCGTGACAAGCGAGTTTGCAATGAACCTTGAGTTACACATTTCATACTCCGCTTGATGGTTTGGACTGCACACTTGGGTTGTCCATTGGCTGCGGGTTTGAGTGGTGCTGACCTCACATGTTTGATGCCATTGAGTTTCATAAACTCTTGAAACTGCATACTGGTGAAGCAAGATCTGTTGTCGCTTACAATGATGTCAGGCAGACCATGTATAGCAAACATGACACGAAGTCTCTCAATGGTAGCTGAGGATGTGCTGGATTACATGATTGTGCACTCTCTGTTGTGTGTGGAGAAAGAGTCAAACTGAAAACTGTGAGCTCAAAGTAAAGTGTGACCCTAGTCTTTTATTGCAGGTCCCAAGAGTGCCTCTCCAACCTGTGAAGCCTCCTAAGTACCTGTGCTCCCAAGGGATTATGGGCTCCCTTGGGACTCCAGGGGATGAGCCCTCTGGTGGCTGTACAGAGTAAATACAAGTTTACATATATAACAACACTCCCCCCCCAAAGTCAATAGTGTAACTATTTACAATGTGAGTCGATCTGGGGCCCTTCTTGCCCTGGTTGATTGTCTCGGTGTGAAAGCTGATGTTGTTGAATCATTTGTTGGGCCCTCGCTGGGTTGCTGTGCAGCTGGCCTTGCTGGGCTGCCTGGTGTGTTGGGTCCTGCTGGGCTGCTGTGGATGATGGGTTCTGCTTCGTGGTCAACTGTAGTGCCGGTTGCCGCGTGTGTGTATGTTGGGGGATCAAAAAAGGTAGGGTCCAAGGTGGCTTGCTCAGGATAGTCATTGAATCTGAGTTTGATTTGGTCCAAGTGTTTTCGGTGAAAGTTTGAAAGTTTGACCTGAAACACCCTGCTCCTCTCTTTGGCCACGACAGTGCCGGAAAACCACTTGTGACCTTGTCCATAATTTAATACAAATACAGGATCATTGATTTCAATCTCGCATGACACATTTGCGCTATCATGGTATGCACTTTGTTGAAGCCGCCTGCTCTCTACCTGTTCATGTAGATCAGGGTGAACTAACGAGAGCCTTGTCTTAAGTGCTCTTTTCATGAGCAGTTCAGCAGGTGGGATCCCAGTGAGTGAGTGTGGTCTCATGCGGTAGCTAAGCAGGACTCGGGATAGGCGAGTCTGCAGTGAGCCTTCAGTTACCCTCTTCAAGCCGAACCATTGGACGCTGGTTTAAACAGGGCAGATGTGACATCTTTGATCCTGTTCCGGGTCATGAATTCTTTGAACTCAGCACTGGTAAAACATAGCCCGTTGTCGCTCACCAGGACATCGGGTAGGCCGTGTATGGAAAACATGGCCCGCAGGCTCTCGGTAGTGGCAGGGGACGTGCTAGCCGACATTATCTCACATTCAATCCACTTGGAGTACACGTCTATAAACACAAAGAACATTTTACCCGATAACGGGCCTGCATAGTCGACGTGTACCCTAGACCACGATTTGGAGAACCAAGACCATAAACTTAGCGGCGCCTCCCTGGGTACATTGCTTAACTGCGAGCATGCATTACATCTGTGAACGCAGGACTCTAAGTCTGCATCGATACCAGCCACCTCACGTGGGATCTGGCTGTCGCTTTCATCATTACGATGCCTGGGTGGGTACTGTGGAGGTCTTTGCTGAAGGTGTCTCTGCCCTTCTTGGGGACCACTACTCGATTGCCCCAGAGAAGGTAGTCTGCCTGTATTGACATTTCAACTTTGCACCATTGGAACGGCTTTATCTCTTCCTGCATTTCCACTGGGACACTGGACCAGCTCTCGTGAAGCACACAGCTTTTGACTAGAGATAATAAGGGGTCTGGCTTGTCCAGGTTTTGATCTGCCGGGCAGTGACGGGTGATTGCTCACTCTCAAATGCTTCCATAACCATGGCTAGATCCGCGGGCTGCGCAATTTCCACTCCCGTGGTGGTCAATGGCAGCCTACTGAGAGCATCGGCGCAGTTTTCTGAGCCTGGCCTGTGGCGGATGGCATAGTTGTATGCGGACAACATGAGCGCCCATCTCTGGATGCAGGCCGATGCGTTGGTATTTATCCCTTTACTCTCGGAGAACAAGGATATAAGTGGCTTATGGTTAGTTTCCAATTCGAATTTTAGCCCAAACAGGTATTGATACATTTTCTTTACCCCATAGACACACGCTAATACTTCTTTCTCAATCATTAGACAGACTCCTGTTGCAATTTCCCGAAATCATTAGCTTGTTGCAATATACACACGACGTCATATGACGATGCATCACATGCTAGTATCAAACGCTTACATGGATCATACAACACAATCAAATTGTTTGAGCATAACAATTTTCTTGCTTTTACAAAGGCATTTTCTTGGCTTTTGCCCCAAACCCATTCGTCCCCTTTTCGTACTAAGACATGCAGTGTGCTGAGACCCGGTAAGAAGTTACCAAATTCAGGAGTCTCAGAACTGATCGCAGCTCCTTCACGTTCTGTGGCCTTGGTGCATTCTCGATTATCTCCGTCTTCACTTTGGTGGGCTTGATGCCATCCGCCGCAATCCTCCTTCCCAGCAACTCCACTTCAGCCACCAGGAAAACGCATTTCGAGCGTTTTAACCTGAGTCCCACACGGTTGAGTCGAGTAAGAACCTCCTCCAGGTTCTGCAGATGCTCGACTGTGTTCCGACCTGTGACCAAGATGTCATCCTGGAAGACCACGATGTGCGGGACTGACTTTAGTAAGTTTTCCATATTTCTCTGGAATATCACCGCCACCGATCGGATTCCAAACGGGCATCTGTTGTAAACAAAAAGACCTTTGTGCGTGTTGATGCAGGTGAGGGCCTTCAATGATTCCTCCAGTTCCTGCGTCATGTAGGCTGAAGTCAGATCCAGCTTCGTGAACGTCTTTCCAGCCGCCAGCTTTGCAAAGAGGTCGTCGGTCTTTGGTAGTGGGTATTGGTCTTGCAGTGAGAAACATAGAAAACATAGAAACATAGAAAATAGGTGCAGGAGTAGGCCATTCGGCCCTTCTAGCCTGCACCGCCATTCAATGAGTTCATGGCTGAACATGCAACTTCAGTACCCCCTTCCTGCTTTCTCGCCATACCCCTTGATCCCCCTAGTAGTAAGGACTTCATCTAACTCCCTTTTGAATATATTTAATGAATTGGCCTCAACTACTTTCTGTGGTAGAGAATTCCACAGGTTCACCACTCTCTGGGTTAAGAAGTTTCTCCTCATCTCGGTCCTAAATGGCTTACCCCTTATACTTAGACTGTGACCCCTGGTTCTGGACTTCCCCAACATTGGGAACATTCTTCCTGCATCTAACCTGTCTAAACCCGTCAGAATTTTAAACGTTTCTATGAGGTCCCCTCTCATTCTTCTGAACTCCAGTGAATACAAGCCCAGTTGATCAAGTTTTTCTTGATAGGTCAGTCCCACCATCCCGGGAATCAGTCTGGTGAACCTTCGCTGCAATCCCTCAATAGCAAGAATGTCCTTCCTCAAGTTAGGAGACCAAAACTGCACACAATACTCCAGGTGTGGCCTCACCAAGGCCCTGTACAACTGTAGCAACACCTCCCTGCCCCCGTACTCAAATCCCCTCGCTATGAAGGCCAACATGCCATTTGCTTTCTTAACCGCCTGCTGTACCTGCATGCCAACCTTCAATGACTGATGTACCATGACACCCAGGTCTCGTTGCACCTCCCCTTTTCCTAATCTGTCACCATTCAGATAATAGTCTGTCTCTCTGTTTTTACCACCAAAGTGGATAACCTCACATTTATCCACATTGTACTTCATTTGCCATGCATTTGCCCACTCACCTAACCTATCCAAGTCACTCTGCAGCCTCATAGCATCCTCCTCGCAGCTCACACTGCCACCCAACTTAGTGTCATCCGCAAATTTGGAGATACTACATTTAATCCCCTCGTCTAAATCATTAATGTACAGTGTAAACAGCTGGGGCCCCAGCACAGAACCTTGCGGTACCCCACTAAACACTGCCTGCCATTCTGAAAAGTACCCATTTACTCCTACTCTTTGCTTCCTGTCTGACAACCAGTTCTCAATCCACGTCAGCACACTACCCCCAACGATTGATAGTTACTTTGTAATCACGGAAGATTCTGACGGTGCCGTCTCCCTTGAGGACTGGGACGATAGGACTGGCCCACTCATTGAAATCGATTGGAGGAATGATGCCCTCTCTTTGCAGCCGGTCTAACTAGATCTTTACCTTTTCTCTCATCATGTACGGTACTGCTCTCGCCCTATGATGGATAGGTCGCGCCCCCAGTATTAGGAGGATCTGCACTTTTGTTCCTTGGAATTTCCTCATGCCTGGTTCGAATAGCGAAGGAAATTTGTTTAAGACCTGGGCACACGAAGTGTCGGCAGCTGGTGATAGCACTCGGACGTCGTCCCAGTTCCAGCGTATCTTTCCGAGCCAGCTCCTGCCGGGCAGCGTGGGACCATCGCCCGGTACCACCCAGAGTGGTAGTTTGTGCACCACTCCATCGTAGGAGACCTTTCCGGAAGCACTGCCGATTACAGGAATCAGTTCTTTCGTGTAAGTTCTTAGTTTCGTGCGAACTGGAGTTAAGACAGACCTTGAGGTCTTGTTGCACCACAACCTTTTGAAAGTCTTTTTGCCCATGATGGACTGGCTCACGCTCATGTCCAGCTCCATTGCCACCGGGAATCCATTTAGTTCAACATTCAGCATTATCGGGGGACAATTCGTGGTGAATGTGTGCACCCCATGTACCTCTGCCTCCTCTATCTGAGACTCTGGTTCATTGTGATCCTCCATGGATCTGTCCTCCTCTGCAACATGGTGGTTTGCAGGTTTAACAGGCTTTGCAGCTTGCCTGCACTCTTGTTGCAGGTGTCCTATTGTTCCACAGTCCTTGCAAACGTACTCTTTGAATTGGCATGAATGGAAACGATGATCAGCTCCGCAGTGCCAACAAGGTGTTAATGGCCTTGCATTCATCACCCTTGATGGTGGACTCTGAGACATCTGCGGACGTGTAGCTGCAGGTATGTGTGACCTGCCCTGTACGTTACGATTCAAAAACAACATCACTTTGTTCACAGTACTTGTAGCAGCACTTGTGTGCTGAGAGATTTGCTTTGTATTGTCACTGGTGGCAATGAATGCCTGGGCTATCGCTATGGCCCTACTCAAGGTTGGGGTCTCTACAGTCAAAAGTTTGCGAAGTATGGATTCGTGGCCAATGCCAAGTACGAAAAAGTCTCTGAGCATGTGCTCCAAATGTCGTTCAAATTCGCAATGTCCTACGAGGCATCTTAGCTCGGCGACATAACTCACCACTTCCTGGCCTTCAGACCTTTTGTAGGTGTAGAACTGGTACCTCTCCATCAGAACGCTTTCCTTCGGGTTCAAATACTCTCGGACCAGTGTGCACAAATTGTCGTATGATTTCTCCGTGGGTTTCGCTGGAGTGAGCAGATTCTTCATGAGGCCATATGTTGGTGCCCCACAGACGGTGAGGAGGATCACCCTTCGTTTGGCAGCACTCTCTTTCCCATCTAGCTCATTGGCCACAAAGTATTGGCCGAGTCGTTCCACAAAAGTTTCCCAATCATCTTCCTCCGAGAATTTTTCCAGGATGCCCACTGTTCTCTGCATCTTTGGGTTCGCTATCTGTATCTCGTTGCCTGTTGTGTATGGAGAAAGAGTCAGACTGAACACTATGAGCTCAAAGTAAAGTGTGACAGTCTTTTATTGCAGGTCTCCAGAGTGCCTCTCCAACTTGTGAAGCCTCCTTAAATACCTGTGCTCCCAAGGGATTATGGAATCCCTTGGGACTCCAAGGGATGAGCTCTTTGGTGGCTGTACAGAGTAAATATAAGTTTACACATATAACACTATCCACTTGGAATAAGCATCCACCACAACTAAGAACATCTTTCCCTGGAAGGGACTTGCAAAGTCAGTGTGGATCCTGGACCATGGTTTAGATGGCCAGGATCACAGACTCAGCGGCGATTCCGTTGATGCTTTACTAAGCTGCATGCAAGTGTAGCACTGATGCACACATGATTCCAGATCAGAGTCAATTCCAGGCCAACATACATGAGATCTGGCAATAACTTTTATCATGACAATACCGGGATGCGTGCTATGTAGATCATGCAAAAATTTCTCTCTGCCTTTCTTGGTCATAACAACACGATTCCCCCACAGTATACAATCTGATTGAATGGATAGTTCATCTTTGCGACGGATATAAGGTTTGGTCTCCTCACACATTTGCTTGGGTATGGCAGACCAATCACCACTAAGGATACAACATTTCACAACCAATAATATCGGGTCCTAGCTGATCCAGGTCTTAACTTGTTGGGCCGTGACAAGGATTCCTTCACTTTCAAAAGCATCCATGACTAACAGTAGGTCTGCCGGTTGTGGCGTTTCCACCTCTGGTGTGGGCAACAGCAGACGGCTCAATGCATTGGCACAATTCTCAGTGCCAGGTCTATGGAAAATGACATAATCATAGATAAATAATGTCAACGCCCACCTCTGGATGTGTGACGGCGCATTGGTATTGATACCTTTGTTTTCCAGTTCAAACCGAAGACCAAACATGCACTTATGCATCTTTATAACCCCATACACACAGGTTAGTGCTTCTTTCTCTACCATGCTGTAGGCTCTTTCTGCCTTTGACAAACTTTTTGAAGCATATGCAACAGGTTGTAATTTGCCCGACTCATTAGCTTGTTGGAGCACGCAACCAACTCCATATGATGAAGCATCACAGGCCAATACTAGATGCTTACACAGATCATAATGTACCAGCAGCTTGTTAGGGCAAAGCAGATTAGTAGCTTTCTCAAAAGCTCTATCTTGAGACACACCCCAAACACATTGTCGCCTTTTCTTAGCAGCATGTGCAGTGACTCTATTAAGGTGCTCAATCGAGGTAAGAAATTACCGAAGTAGTTGAGTAGACCAAGGAACGAACGCAGCTCTGTCATATTCTGAGGCTGGGGTGCATTTTTGATGGCCTTGGTTTTCGAGTCCGTAGGCCTGATGCCGTCAGCAGCAATTTTCCTCCCCAGGAATTCGACTTCCGGTGCCATGAGGATGCACTTCGAATGCTTCAGTCTGAGTCCCACTTTGTCCAGACGATGTAGAACCTCTTCCAGGTTATTCAGATGTTCAGCGGAGTCACGACCTGTGACCAGTATGTCATCTTGGAACACGACGATTCTGGGGACGGACTTCAGTAGACTTTTCATGTTCCCCTGAAATATGGCTGCAGCCGAGCGAATACCAAAAGGGCACCTGTTGTAGATAAACAGTCCTTTATGAGTGTTGATACATGTAAGTTTCTTTGACGTATCGCCCAGCTCCTGTTTCATGTAGGCCGACGTCAGATCCAGTTTTGTGAATGAATTCCCCCCGGCTAGCATTGCAAACAGGTCATCAGCCATTGGTAACAGGTATTGATTTTGTTTCGAAACTTGGTTGATCGCAACCTTGTAGTCTCCACAAATCCTCATAGTGCCATCACTTGTCAATGCGGGAAAAATGGGGCTGGCCCATTCGTTAAATTCGACCGGTGATATGATCCCTTCACGCTGGAGTCTGTCCAGTTCGATTACTCATTCCAGACCACCACCCCGCACCCCCCTCCCCCCCCACACACACACAATCTAACCGAGATCCCGCAGCAAGGTACAGTTGCACAAAAACAAAAATATATTTATTTCTCAAAAAAAATAAAATCGGCAATCCCAGTAAAACAAACAGCCCCAACAAATGTAGATCATCATCATAGACAGTCCTTTGCAATCGAGGAAGACTTGCTTCTAGTCTAAAAGTGCGTTCTCAGGTGGCTGTGCAGTCCAACACGGGAATTACAGACTCTGTCACAGGTGGGACAGCCAGTTATTGAGGGAAAGGCTGGGTGGGGAGTCTGGTTTGCCGCACGCTCTTTCCGCTGCCTGCGCGGAGTTAGCATGACATCAGTCTGAGCTTCTATGACATCAGTCGGAGCTGGTATGACATCAGTCAGAGATTGCATGACATCTGTCTGAGCTTGTATGACATCAGTCGGAGCTTGTATGACATCAGTCTGAGCTTGTATGACATCACTCTGAGCTTGCATGACATCACTCTGAGCTTGTATGACATCAGTCTGAGCTTGTATGACATCTGTCTGAGTTAGCATGACATCAGTCTGAGCTTCTATGACATCAGTCGGAGCATTGTATGACATCAGTCTGAGCTTGTATGACATCTGTCTGAGCTTGTATGACATCAGTCGGAGCTTGTATGACATCAGTCTGAGCTTGTATGACATCACTCTGAGCTTGCATGACATCACTCTGAGCTTGTATGACATCAGTCTGAGCTTCTCCCTCATCATGTACGGAACTGCCCGAGCTTTATGATGGACGGGTCTTGCATCTGAGTCCACGTGGATCTGCACCTTGGCTTCCGTGAAATTGCCGATGCCTGGTTCAAACAGCGAGGGGAACTTGCTCTGCACTTGAGCACATGGAGTATCCTCCTCCGAAGACAACGCTTTGATCTCGTTCTAGTTCCATTTGATTTTTTCTAACCGGTTCCTGTCGAACAGCGTTAGACCATTGCCTGGAACAATCCATAATAGTAAATCGTGAACTGCACCGTTATACGACACCTTGACTACTGTACTGCCAATCACCATTATGAGTTCTTTAGTGTACATACGCAACTTGGCATTTACTGGACTCAGCTTAGCCCTCACAGCC
Organism: Pristiophorus japonicus; assembly: GCF_044704955.1. Lineage (NCBI taxonomy): Eukaryota > Metazoa > Chordata > Chondrichthyes > Pristiophoridae > Pristiophorus > Pristiophorus japonicus. The sequence goes on from NC_091979.1 coordinate 280,298,357, forward strand.
TTAGTATCCCACAGCCTGTCGAATGTCCTCTGGCTCATTATTGATTGACTCGCACCTGTGTCCAATTCCATCGAATTCCGGCACAGCATTAAGTTTTACATTAATCATTATCGGTTGGCCCTTTTTTAGAAACGAATACAGTCCATATACTTCCTCTTCTGGTATCTCGGATTGCATATCTGGATCCGTGTTAGACTGGTCGTACTCCTCCACATGTCGTAGCACGCTTGCTCAGTTGTGGGCACAGGCGCTGGAGATGCCCCACTCTCGAACAGCCTTTACAAATATACTGTTTAAACTGACACTGCTGATGCCAATGATTTCCCCCACAATGCCAACACGGTGATATCGGATTCATTCCCGTCGGCGGACTTTGAGCAGCTACAGGTTTCGTGTACGCAGTTGGTTAGACCCTACCATATGTAGCTCTGCCAAACGACGATACTATCTTGTTTACAGTACTTGCCGAGTTCCGATTTTTCAATTAAAACTGCTTTAAGCTTTTGCCCGTCGTCATGCATGATTGGGCAATCGTGAGGGCCTTGCTCAAATCCAGCGTCTCCGCCACTAGTAGCTTACACAGGATCACCTCATGGTTGATGCCGATTACAAAGAAGTCCCGCAGCATGTCTGCCAATGCAGTTTCGAACTTACACGGTCCAGCTAGACGTCTTAGGTCGGCAACGAATTCTGATACATCCTGGCCCTCAGAACGAACGAGCATATAGAATCGATATCTTGAGATGATGATGCCTTCATCTGGTTTGAGATGGTCACGTACCTAAGCACACAATGTTTCATAGTCCTTGTCCGTTGGACTTAAGGGCGAGAGGAGATTCGTTATTAGTCCATAGATTTTCGGATCGCAAACCATGAGGAGGACCGCCTGGCGCCAAACTGCGTCTGCCTCTTTCTCCATTTTGTTGGCCACGAAGTACTAGTTCAAGTGTGGTACAAAGTCTGCCATATCTTCTCCCTCCACGAATTGCTCCAGAATTCCAATTGTGTTCATTTTTGCATGTGAAGGTTCTTGTTACCTCGTCGCCAAATGTTGTGTATGCAATAACTCAATAGACTGAATACTGTAAACTCCGAACAGGTACAAACCTTGTTTTACTTCATTAGGGCCCAAAGTGATTACATTACAATATGGCTGGCCTTTTATACCTGGGCCGCACACACGTGCGCACAGCTCAATGACCTCCGACAGTGCGCCACCTGAAGGTTAGTAAATCCAAGCATACATACATGACAGCCATGGACAATGACCTCAAGTAGTTCTGGGCCTAGACGACCCGGCTGCGGACTGCACCATCTCAGCTTAGGTGGCAGCAGTCTGGGCTGGCTGGCTGACAGGCAACAGCAAGGCCACTGGCAGGGGTGGGAGGACGAATGCGGTCTTCCTGAGAGAGTACGGCAGATTCGTGCTCCATCAAGCCACTTCCAAGCCCCAGGGCAGAGCCTCAGCAATCCTCGTAATCTGTTGGAGGATAGATTGCTGGTTTGCTGCAATACCCTGCAAGCCCCTTTGCACACTGCAATCTACAGACATGTTGGGTGGCTGCTGCTTGTGCTGCAATGGAAGCTGTGACATTGGCCATCAGGCACTGCATCAAGTGTGCTATTGGAGTTGGCCATCACTTCTATGCTGGAAAGGATCGGCTCCATGCTCTGTGCAAAGCCCTGTGTCAAATTCATGCCGGTCTCCTCCGTGCTCCTTGACATTGCATACAGGCTTCTCAATGCACCAAGCATTTCATTGTGCATACCCATCAGCCTTTTTCTGTAGTCTGCCCCACCAAAGTGCTCATCTGAATCCTCTGCAGCAGAACTTATGTGTGACCTTGCCCTGCAGCGAGCTAGTATCTGCGCTATCCTTGCCCCCTGCTCTGGCTGCAGGCCACCCGTGCCCAGTGTCTCACCATGTGCAGATCCCGCCTCTATGCAATCCTCTAAATTACGCGTAGTGTCAGTATCTGAGCTGCTGGCTGTGAGTGTGAAATCGAGTGATGGTGTGTCTTCATCATCATGCTCCTCCACTCCTGCCTGGGCAGGTTGCTGTTCTTGGATAATCTGAAAGGATAAACGCATAAGGGTAAAGTTGTGGTGAGGGGGAGGGGGCGAAATCAAGAGGTGCATGCTTACACCATCTGCAGCTTGTAAATCAGATGGGATGAGGGGGAAGTGGGATATGAGAAGGAGGATTAGGAATGAGGATACCGTCATCTTTAATGGTTTCAACCCCACTGCTGGTCAATGCCTCAGCCATGGCGGTTCTAATAGGGAGGGGCAAAAATGCTGGCCTTGTCAGTGATGCCTACATCCCAGGAATGAATTATCTTTTTTAATCATGGCCAACACTGTTTCCTCCATGGGGTTTAGGACATGCAGGTGTGCCTGTCTCCTGCTGGCCCGGATGTGTGCCACTTTGTCCTGAAAAATAGAGGGAAGTGTGTTAGTGAGTGGTGTGGAATCTGTTTGCGTGATGTGGTTGTCATGGTTGAATAGCTGACAGTGTGTGCAAGCTGTGAGATGTGGGTGTGAGGCTTGCAGCAGTACTAAGTGTGTGAGGGTGAGGTAAAGCTATGAATGATTGCTAGAGATGTGTTGATAGGTCAGTGATGACAGTATGGTGCATTGGACAGTGGCTGAAGCTATTGATGCATTTTTTAGGATGTGACAAGATGCAATCACTGACCTTGACTACTCATGTGAGGTCATTGAACTTCTTGCAGTACTGCATCCAGGTCCTCGGGGCTTGACTCCTGGCATTGACATCTGTGACTATCTTCTTCCACCGCCTTCTGCGTGTGTGTCTAGAGGACCTCCTGGCCCCCTGTGGATACAAGACATCTCTCCTACTTTTCATCTCCTCCAAGGCTTCAAGTGCAGCATCCAATAACCTTGGAGCATGATCACTCCCCTGTTGTGCCATTCCTCAATCTTTCCCAGGTCAGAATTTCTTCAATCACGACTCACAGCACCTGCTCCATCCACAATGCACCTCCCCTTTAAGCAGAGCCAGCTAGCTTTAACTGGTGCTAGCATCTCATGATATTGGCCTCCTGCTGACGCTTCCAGCCAATGAACTAGTGCTGGCTGGGCGCAGAGATCATTTAAGTGAGCAGGCGGCACGAAGTTGGCATGCTGCCTGCATTGCAATCAACATGCATGGGTTAATTGCACAGCGTTATCCCCATGCCCCATTTTCGGGGGCTATCCAATTTAGCCCCCCATGATATCTTAAAGATTAGAAAATGGTAGAAATATCAGACATTTGATATTAATTTTTGCACAAGCTTTCACCATAGAAAACAAAATTTTTTCTCTAGCAGCTGAAGGGTTAGGGGACTCATCAAAGTCAGTGAAGAAAATAGCGATTAGTAATGATCATTAAAAAAACTCAGTGCTTGAATCTTGCAAGGCACCAGAATCTGATGGATTGTCTCCAAGAATACTTAAGGAAATGAGAATAGAGGTTGGTGGGGTGGGGGGGAGGGGAGGGGGGAAGCTGTGGATGGACATTTTTCACAGCTCATTAAATACAGGGGTACCAAAAAGGTTGGAAAATAGCTAATGTTGTTTTAATTTTTGAAGAACAAGTCAGAAGCATGATCCTGGGAATTGTAGGCCTGCCTATTAACTTCACATGTATAGTTGAGAAAATATTTGAATCCCAAAAAAGTACATTTAACAAGAGTAAAAGCAGTAATACCAAGCATGGTCATAACTGAAGAATTGTACTGGACTACTTTGATTAAGTAACAGAAGTGGCGGATCATGGCAATGTGATTGAAGTTACAGATTTGGATTTTCAGAGAAAATATTCAGATGCCTCACAAGAGACGTACAGTTGAAGTGAAAATGGATGGGATGAGGGAAGAACGTATGAATTGGATAATAAATTTGTTGAATAATAGGAGACAAAATGACCCGTGGTAGTTATTGTAAGTGCTCCAGAGATAAACCTTGAGATCCTGGCTATTCAAATTATTTATAACAATCCTGATGAAGGTATTAAAAGTTGAATGTCTAAGTCTGCATGGGGTGCAATGTTCTGTTGGAACAAAGATATAAAATTCAGAAAAATTTACTGTGAGTTAGTAACTGGTGGGCTAATTTACAAATTAAATTAAATATTGAGAAATGAACTGAAGTAAGAAAAATGAAGGGAACATCATTGAATAAGGTGAGTGAGGAAACAAAATCTAGGTACTACAGTTAACCAAATATTCAAATAATCATTACAGTATATGGCAGCAGTTACTAATGTAAATACAGTGTTGTAGTTTATAAATAGATCCATAGGATTTAAATGCAAGACGGTGATATTGACATTCTATAAAGCACTAATGAGACCATACATTTGAATGTTATATATAAAAACAAAAAATGCTGGAAATGCTCGGCAGGTCAGGCAGAATCTGTGGAGAGAGAAACAGAGTTAACGTTTCAGGTCACTGAACTGTCATCAGAATTGGAAAAAGTTAGAGATGTAACAGGTTTTAAGCAAGTACAGAAGCAGGGAAAGGGGGAGGATAGGAAAGAACAACCTTTCTCCCATCTTCAGAATTTTCGCTCCATCTGGACTCCGCCCTCTGGCCTCTTACCCTCTCGAGATCTGATCATTGTGAACCGCCGGCGTGTCATCAGCCGTTTCAATTTTCTACTCCACTCACTCGATCCTGATACGTCCTAACTATACAGTATAAATTTACACAAGGCCCATACTTGAGAGAAGGTCACTCTGTGACCAGCAACATTTATTAGCCAGCACTGAAGTGATGAAGGTGGGTGGAGCTTCCCCTTTTATACCTGAAAGTCCAGGTTAGGAGTGTCTCCCACAAGTTCACCACCTAGTGGTCAATGTTCTCACGGTGTACAACTTAGGTCAGTTTATACATTGGTTGAATACATGACATCATCTCCCCCCCCAAAGTCTTATTGGGATCACAGGTTAAGTCTCTCTGGTGGTTTACGCTTCCTTGTGGAGCGCCTGAGTTGGGGCTCCGGTTGTTGGGTGCTGGCCTGAGTGTCTGCTGTTTGCGGTGCCTCAGGCCTGTCCAGACTGCCCACAGTGACTGGGCTCTCCTCCGCTTGGTTCCGGTGTTCGGTCACCTGTGGAGGAGTGAACTCTACATCGTGTTCTTCCTCTGCTTCTTCTATGGGGTTGATGAACCTCCTTTTTGTTAGATCCATGTGTTTGCGGCAGATTTATCCATTGGTAAGTTTAACTACCAGAATCCTATTTCCCTCTTTGGCAATCACAGTGCCTGTGAGCCATTTAGGCCCTGCAGCGTAGTTGAGGACAAAGACAGGGTCATTGACATCAATACATCGCGCCCTCGCATTCCCGTCATGGTAGTCACATTGTGACCGGCGCCTGCTCTCAACAATTTCTTTCATGTTGGGGTGTATAAGGGATAACCTGGTTTTGAGCGTGCATTTCATCAGCAGCTCTGCGGGTGGGACCCCTGTGAGCGAGTGTGATCGGGATCTATTGGCCAACAGGAGGTGTGATAAGTGGCTTTGTAGGGAACTCCCTTGGATTCTGAGCATCCCCTGTTTGATTATCTGCACTGCTCGTTCCACCTGGCCGTTTGAGGCTGGCTTGAATGATGCTGTTCTGACATGGTTGATACCATTTTCTGCCATGAAGTCCTGCAATTCAATGCTTGTAAAGCACGGGCCATTGTCACTGACCAAGATGTCCGGTAGACCATGGGTGGCGAACATTGCCTGTAGACTTTCTACCGTGGCAGAGGATATGCTTGAGTTGAGAATGTCACACTCGATCCATTTGGAATAGGCGTCTACTGCAACCAAAAGCATTTTTCCCATGAAAGGGCCTGCGTAGTGACCATGGCTTGGCGGGCCAGGACCAGGGGCTAAGGGGGGCTTCACTGGGCGCATTGCTCAGCTGGGCACACATGTTGCACCTGCGAACACAAAGTTCCAGGTCTGCATCTATCCCTGGCCACCAAACGTGTGACCTGGCAATTGACCTCATCATGACAATGCCCGGGTGCTCATTGTGGAGTTCTCTGATGAACATCTCTCTGCCCATCTGGGGCATGACTACTCGGTTTCCCCACAGTAGGCAATCGGCCTGAATCGAGAATTCATCCTTGTGCCTGTGAAATGGTTTGAATTCCTCAGGGCATGCCCCGTACTTGGCTGCCCAGTCCCCATTCAGGACACATTTCTTGACTAAAGACTGTAGCGGGTCTCTAATTGTCCAGACTTTGATCTGTCAGGCTGTCACGGGTGAGCCTTCGCTTTTGAAAGCTTCAACAGCCATGACCACCTCAGCAGCATGCTCGGTTGCCCCCTCGGTGGTGGTGAATGGGAGCATGCTGAGCGCATCGGCGCAGTTTTCGGTGCCCGGTCTGTGCTGAATTGTATAGTCATAGGCGGCTAACGTGAGTGCTCACCTCTGTATGCGGGCTGATGCATTTGCATTTATGGCCTTGTTGTCGGCCAAAAGGGACGTTAGGGGTTTGTGATCTGTCTCCAGCTCAAATTTCCTGCCAAACAGGTACTGGTGCATTTTTTTTTACTGCATATACACATGCAAGCGCTTCCTTTTCTACCATCCCGTAGTCCCTTTCTGCCTGGGACAGACTTCTGGAGGCATAAGCTACCGACTGTAACTGACCCTTGGCATTAACATGCTGCAACACACACCCGACCCCATAGGACGACGCATCGCATGTTAAAACAAGTTTCTTACATGGGTCATATAGCGTTAACAGATTGTTGGAGCATAACAAATTGCGTGCTCTATCAAAAGCCCTTTCCTGGCTGTCCCCCCAGATCCATTCGCGACCTTTGCATAGGGGCACGTGTAGCGGCTCTAAGAGCGTGCTCAATTTGAGAAGAAAGTTACCAAAATAGTTCAGGAGCCCCAGGAACGAATGCAGCTCCGTCGTGTTATGGGGTCTCGGTGTTCTCTGGATCGCTTCCGTTTTGGACGCAGTAGGTTTGATCCCGTCTGCTGCTACCCTCATCCCCAGGAATTCTACCTCTGCGCGCGGAAAATGCACTTCACCTTTTTCAGTCACAGCCCTACTCGGTCCAGTCTGCGTAGCACCTCCTCCAGGTTGTGGAGGTGTTCTTCAGAATCACAACCCGTGATGAGGATGTCGTCTTGAAAAACCACCGTCCTTGGAATCGACTTGAGGAGGTTTTCCATATTTTGTTGAAAGATCGCGGCGGCCGAGCGAATCCCGAACGGACATCTGTTATACTCAAACAACCCCTTGTGTGTAGTGATGCTGGTCAGCTTCTTCGACTCACCCGCCATCTCCTGGGTCATGTAAGCTGAGGTCAGGTCCAATTTTGAAAAAAGTTTGCCATCGGATAGCGTCGCAAAGAGGTCCTCCGCCCTTGGTAGTGGGTACTGGTCTTGGAATGACACCCGATTGATGGTGGCCTTGTAATCACCACATATCCTGACCGACCCATCCGCCTTGAGCACCGGCACAATCGGGCTCGCCCAGTCACTGAATTCGACTGGTGAGATGATGCCTTCCCTCAGCAGGCGGTCCAATTCTCCTTCTATCTTTTCCCGCATCACGTACGGCACCGCTCTGGCCTTGTGGTGTACTGGCCTGGCGTCCGGGTTTATGTTAATCACTACCTTGGTCCCCATGAAAGTGCCAATGCCGGGTTGAAATAATGAGTCAAATTTATCCAGGACCTGTGAGCATGATATTCGCTCCACAGAAGAAATTGCATTGACATCGCCCCATTTCCAGTTCATGACAACAAGCTAACTCCTCCCCAGTAGTGTGGGACTGTCCCCCGGGACAATCCAGAGTGGCAATCTGTTCTCTGAATCTTTGTGGGTCACGACTACCGTGGCGCTGCCTAGCACCGGCATGATCTCCTTTGTATGTGTCCGTAGCCGTGCGTCAATCGGCAATAATTTTGGCCTCCTGGCCTTGGACGCCCACAACCTTTCGAACTGTTTGATACTCATCAAGGACTGGCTGGCCCCCGTGTCTAGCTCCATTGATACTGGGATGCCATTGAGGAGCGATTTCATCATTATCGGTGGCGTCCTGGTGTATGAACTGTATATGTGCTCCACATGAACTCGCTGAACTTCAGCTTCCAGAGATTTCCCCAGTGTTCATTTGGCCTCGTGGGGCTTACATCAGGCCCGTCCTCCTCGTACATCAACCTGGCTGCAGGCTTCCTGCACATACACGCCAAGTGACCGCTGACATTGCAATTTCTGCAGGTATATTGCTGATACCTGCAAGCTCTGGCTGGGTGTTTGCCTCCACACCTGCAACATGAGCCGTTGTTGGAAACAAAAGGTCCATTACCAGTCGATCATCTCTGACTGTTTCTGTAACTGTCCTTAAGCGCACCGTTAACAGGTGTTGATGGCCCCATTACTGGCCGCAATGTCCCTTGCGATGGCATGAATCGCCGTTCAGCTAGCCATTGTCTCTGTTGAATTCCCCCTTTGGGTTCGACTACATGTTCAGGCATGTCCGATTGCCCCTGTCTGCCTGGAGAACTGTGTGCCGCGTTAACAATGTCGACTCCCTGTCCATTTGCTGCATTTAAGCCAAGATTTTTTGTCAAACATCATTCTGGTCTCTTCCTCTCCTGAGATAAATATCTGGGCCATCAAAGCCGCCTTTTACAGGGTCAAGTCTTTGATCTCAATCAGTTTCCTGAAAACCCCAGCCTGCCCGATGCCCTCAATAAAAAAGTCTCACATCATCTCCGCTCTGCATGCATCTGGGAACTTACATAGGCTCGCCAGTCGCCGGAGATCTGTCACCAAGTCTGGAACGCTTTGCCCTTCTCACCGCCGGTGCGTGTAAAACCGGTGTCTCGCCATGTGCATGCTGCTCGCCGGTGTAAAGTGTTCACCGATCAACTTACTGAGCTCTTCAAAAGTCTTGTCCGCCGACTTCTCTGGCGCTGGAAGGTCCTTCATCAGGGAGTATGTCCTGGATCAACAAACTGTCAGGAGATGAGCCCTGCGTTTGTCGGCCGAATCCTGTCCCAACCATTCCTTAGTGATGAAACTTTGCTGTAGTCTCTCAATAAAATCGTCCCAATCATCACCAACACAGTACCCCTCGTCTGTGCTGCTAGTGGTCATGCTCGCGTGGTTTAAAACTCAGTTTCTCGTCGCCAATGATATGTCCTTACTATACAGTATAAATGCACACGAGGCCCATACTAGAGAGAAGGTCACTCTGTGACCAGCAATCTTTATTAGCCAGCACTGAAGTGATAAAGGTGGGTGGAGCTTCCCCTTTTATACCTGAAAGTCCAGGTTAGGAGTGTCTCCCACAAGTTCACCCCCTTGTGGTCAATGTTCCCATGGTGTACAACTTAGGTCAGTTTATACATGGGTTACAATGACAGTTGAATACATGACAAATCTAATCTATCTCCCTCTGAACTTGCAGCATTCTGTTCTCTCAGGTCCAACCCTGACATTGGCATTAAAGCTGCTGACAAGGGTGATATTATTGTTGTTTGGTGAACCGGCCTCAACCTTGCGGAGGTTGATCGGCAACTCTCTGACATCTCCTCCAACTTTCCCCTGGACCATGACCCCACCAACGAACATCAAGCTATCATTTCCCAGACTGTCACTGACCTCATTCCTTTAGAAATCTTCCCTTCATGGCCTCCAACCTCTTAGTCCCCCAATCCCGCACATTTTACCTCCTTCCCAAGATCCACAAACAAGACTGCCCTGGTCGGCCCATCGTTTCAGCCTGTTCTTGCCCTACGGAATTGATTTCTTCCTATCTTGGCTCTATTTTTCTCCCCTTGTCCAGTTTCTTCCTCCCTACATCTGTGAGTAAATTCCTCTATTTATATCGATAAACCCACTATATATTGGTAATAATATTTGAGATATGCTGTGCTTGTGGGTGTCTTGTGTTGCATTCACCAAAAACTTTGCCAGAAAGAACATCACTAATGTCACACTATTAGTCCATAAACAAGTTCTGAAGAAAGACATTTTGGATTTTTCAATGTTTATTCTTAATGTAAAGATTTCAATATCTGTGGCTGTATTTCATGAAGTTCTGTAAAATATCATGCATGACTTTTTCAACTATTCCACTAATTCTATTAGCTGTTACTCTCAATTCATTCCTTTCTTCAATTGATTATTAAGGGGAAGAGGGTTTGGTATCCAGATAGGTAGAACAGCTTGCTTGATGGTGTGAATATCAATCGTCAGAGTATGTAGAAACCTACAAGTAAATGGAATATTTTGGAAACCGAAAAGCAATTTAGGGATTTAATTAAAAAAAACTTTAATTTTTCCCCAGTTGATTTTGTAATCAGTTGCCAAGAACAATTATTGTAAGAGGATATGATACAGGGAACTGAAATTGTAAAATTCAAAACAGTTATAAAGAACACCGTGAATTCATAAATTAATTGTGTGGGAGAAGGAGTGGGTTTTGGAACTGTAAATGTTGAGATGGGAATGAACAGTAGTGGTTAAGTAGCCAATTGCGCAGATAAATAAAAGATTAGCAGGAGGACAAAATTGTTCACCATTCAGCAGATGTAACTGTGGGTGGAAAACAAAACTACATTTTCAGAATAGCCATTAGGTTACAATTATTATTTGGCCAAAGTGACTGGTAGAGGTGTTGATATATGATCAAGCCTTCATCATTATCTATAGAAATAGTATTACAAAACAGAGTCAGTATATTAAACCTTATTTAAATCATTAATCAGTTACTTGTACCTTTGTCATTTTCGTCCTGTTGTCACTAATGCTTTCAAATGACTATCAATCTGGTCTACACCAGGCTGTTAATGTCCCAGACTGTTTAACAGACACTTTGCACTTTTGTTGTGCAATGCCTGAATGAGATAGCTGAAGTTGTTGATCAGGAGGCAGTTAGAACCACATTTTTTTTAAATTGAAGGTTAATTACAGCTTGTAAGTAGGGATTTTATTTACTTTCTAATTAGTAGTTTACTCCTCATAAACTGCAACTTGGATTCTAAGCAAAGAAAGGAATTTTCACTAGGAGTATCACATTTAGCATGGAAGGGGAGATGAAAGAGGGAAGGGTTACAGCCTTGGCACCAATGAGCTGGGCAGAAAACGGTAATAAAAGTGTGGAGAGAGAGAAAAAGAAAGAGAAAGAGGGAAAGTAATGCATTGAAATTACTTTAAAACCATATTCAATATTTTAATTTCCAACCTTAGGAAGTAGGCACCCCTCTCCATTTATCCCCCCCCCTCTTCATTTAAGTAGCAAGTAGAGTTTTCCAATGCTCGTGGAGTATGGCTGACACATCAAGAGACTGTTCTCTGATCCAAGTTGGTTATTATACAATGGTTCACTCTTGTAGCTTTGAGGTGCACTACATTAAAGAAATAAAGATATTGCAGTAGACTGGTGTGTTATGTTTGCTTAAATGCTATTAAACAAGTCTGGTCTAACAGCAATCAACACTGCATGTTTGTTTTTGGTGGTGATGGCCAAATAGTTATAGCATTTCAGGGGCAAGCCTAAAAGTATTTGTCAATTCTAAATAAGACTATTTTAACTGTTAAAGATGATACAAAGATGATGATGCGTTTTTGTACTCTGCAATATTATGCATGTCATCCCTTGATTGGCTTTGATAATATGCCATTTAAAAAAAAATAAGATGACACTTTTTGATTGTACCTAGTCAAGTTACTTCAGGCTAAGAAAGTGAGTTTCCTCCAAGAATTTATCAAACTAAGGGATAACATTTATCAAAAAGGTTGTCACGAGTACAAACTGGGACATTCCATTTTGCAGTCATGTCCACTTTTTGTTTCAATTAATTGACAAAGAGAATTTCACTCATCTAGTTAAAATATTTTCAATAAAATGATGAAGGGGCATTAATTGGTTTGCTGGTGCGAACTGGGCACAGGGCACAATTCCTGCTCCGGAACAGGTAGGCCCGAGGCCTGATCGATATGTGGCACTGGCCTTATATTAATAAGAGCAGTGAGCGGTGGACGCCTAGTGTGTGTCCTCAGGCAGCTTGTCAGTGAAGCGAAAATGAATGTCAGACCATTGTGAAACCGACAGTGGCCCTCAGGTAGGTTCTTGAGGCAGTGGGGGCCAAACAGTGGCTCATGCATCACAATGGAGACAGGAGGAGGAGAAGGAGCAGCCTTGCTCATCCTGGCTGCATGCTACAGGAAGTTTACAAAAAGTTTAAAGCCAAAAACTTAACTATTCTTCAGCAATCTCCAACAATCCCTTTAAAGATCACTGATTAGACCATTGTGGAACGGCAAAAAGCAGTCGGAGCTTGTGCGGGACAAGCTCAGTCTCGTTTTGGGGAATGTAAAGCTAGGGGTCATAAATATAAGATAGTTACTAATAAATCTAATAGGGAATTCAGGAAAAACATCTTTACCCAAGGAGTGCTTAGCGAAGAGTAATGTCATCAAGATCCAGATCGGTGATTGGAGCATGGGCAGGTACAGCAGGAGCGGCGAGATCAGGGTGAAGGAGCAGTGAGAGACTGTCGCGGGATGTGATCGGGGCCCGGGAGAGGTGTGAGTTCGGGGCCAGGGGCCCAGGGGCAGCACAGGCCAGCCCACACTGTGATATGTGTGCGCACTAGGTCCATGCAGCAGAGCAGGTCTCCAGTCGTCTTGGAGAACTCTTGCCACTGGACCAAGACCTAGCTCTGTCAAGCCCGTGTGTGGCTGGTGTGCAATGGCCACCACACGTTAAAAAAATCCACACACAGGCATCTTCCACCCTTCAGGATGTAGTTCGGAACCTGGAATATTAGGTCCTTCATTGAAACACCTGTGAACTCATCCTTTTTTGACGTGGAAGCAAGTCATCCTCGTTTTGAGGGACTGCTTATGATGATGATGCTTAGGATGTGAAACTCGCTACCACATTGGGCAGTTGTGATAGCATAGATGTATTTAATGGAAAGCTAGATAAGTACATGAGGGAGAAATGAATAGAATGATTTGCTGATAGGGTTAGATGACGTAAGGTGGGATTAGGCTCATGTGGAGCATAAACATTATCATAGGCCAATTTGGAAAAGGAATCCTAAAACAGACATTAGGCCCCCTATTAGTATATTCAAAAGCCTAACCCCTGATTCAGGTAACATCAGAGCTGCTTCTACAGCACTTGGACCAATATGGTATCGAATGTGCTTCTGGCACTCTTCACGCATGGTAGGTAGCCTCCTAAAATGGACGATTTTTCCCTCTTTTTTCCCGCCTGGAAAACAAGCGCAACAAGGTGGCCCCAGAAATCTGCTAAAAATCCAAGAGTAACAGGATGGTTTTAGGCTGTGTCTCATGCTTAGCTTTCCTGGAGACACTGAAGGAAAAAGGGCTCTTATTTGACTTGGCTTTTACACATAGGCTTGTGGATTTAAATATTAAGATTATTGCAGAGCTTTCCTTGTGTTAAATGGCATAAGAATTCCACCATAACTGTATCCCTGTGACGTCAAAATATATTGCTAAAATGAGCATTTGGTAAATTTATTAGGAAAGTAGTACTGATGAAGTCACACGGTAATGTATAATAAACTGTAAACTCACAGCAAAGCATGACCAGAGTTTAAATGTTACTGAAATGACAGATGTGGGTAATTATTATCCCATTCATTTGTGAGGTTATGCAAATCTGTAAAATCAGAGGAAGACTCATTTTTTTTCCCTTTCAGAATATATAAACTCTAACACATCAAACAGAGAATGTTAATCAATGCTATTGGTAATTAGTGAAATGTATATGGTTCTTCACATCAAAGAGAGCTTTTTCTCACTGAGTGTGACAGTAGGATGTAAATTGGACTCTTGATCTAACAATTCCTTCCTTCCTCATGAACAATCTGTTGTTCATGATCAATTGAGATATGCATGTAAAATTATTTGTATGGATGTTTTAAGGAAACTCAACTGAGCAAAATCACTAATCGTGTGACTTGGTTCTGCGAACTTGAAGGGTGACATGTTTTTAACATCTGCTAGAGGAAGTTTAAAAATTCACACTCTCATCAGAATGCCTATACACACTGTAATGAAACCCAGAGCAACTTTCTTCTCAGTGCTGGCTGAATGGATGAATGTAGCTAGGCTGCAGAATTAAAAAAAAATGAAATGCAAGGCTTCATTAAATTGACTGTTTTCGCATTCTGATCACTTTCCTTTTTACAGCTATTTTTTTACTGTGCTTCATTAATCTGTGCTGAACACAATGACATACATCTTTAATGCAGCTGCTGTCAAGGCATATTTCAGTAAGAGCTGCCAAGTGAATGACAGCAACCAATATTAATAAATTTAACATAAAGCCTATCAATTTTTAACAGAATTAATAAGGAAAGCTGAGAAATTTCTAAATTGTAGGATTTATTGCTTGCTAAATACACACATTTTATAAAACTTGTGACACTCAGTGAAAAAATAGATTTACATCTCATTAATAAGTAAATTAGGAAAATGCCTTTCAAGTTCAGACAAGTACATAAGTGTAATCTCCATATTAAAGGAGTAGCCTTTGATAAACCACTGTGGAATAGCGATAGCAGACTATGTGTCATGTTGCCTGTGCTTGAACTCTTCCACATTCCCACCTTTAATTACACTGGCTCATTATTAAAGAGATAAGTGTCTCTCCACTTAAGATTCTATAAATGAACATCACAGAGGGTCCACCCTAATAATTTTACTGAAACGATGAAAAGGTGGTAACAGTTTCAAAAATGAATTATCACTAGAATTCATTTTCATGTAATAATATTAAAATATTAAGATTAATTCATTCAAATCTCTAAAAAATTGTCGATTAAGTCTAAATGTAAAAAAAATTACTAGTGAGATTTTATTTTTCCTCTGCAAATCCCATCAGAGATCATTTGGTGAAAATTTAAACCCAGTGAGAAATGTCGTGCCGGTATCTAAACAAGAAAGTTACCGTTGATATGAGATCTGCTTTTATACCAATTGCAGAAACAATATGGGGTCTGAATACTGATCCTGAATTCAATTCCAACTGGGTAACATGTATTGATTGTCAATCGAGCTTACAGGCCATCTTTAAACCGGCAATATTTTAGATTATTCCACAAACACCGATATGGTATTTGTGTTTCATCAGCGCACTGTAGAATGGCTTGACAACAATTGGTCTGCAACTTCTTCTTAGTTCTACTGATCAACAGTCAGTAAATTTCAGACTAACCTGATTCTGTACACACTTGGTGTGCCAGTTGCCTATGTTCTGAGATCTCTGTCTGCACCTGCTCAGTGTTGCAGTGCTGTGACTAAATGCAATTGCCCAGAAATCGCATCCATGCCTAAATACGAAAAGATGCAGGCTTGGAATTTCCTGAAACAGTGCGATTGTGATGCACGCCGTAAATTACGCCGTTCAGCGCCTCAATCTACCCGTGACCAACTTGCGCTAAATTTCCAGGAAAAGTGATCAGAATACACCGTAGCGAGCATAATGGCGAATCAGGGACCTCAGAAGCGGCACAGTCAATGGCTCACTCCATCTGCATCAATGAACTAATAAAGCAGAGCAATATTGGCATGATTTGGATCATAGAATTCTGAATTTCACGATACTGAACTCAATCACTTGCAGAATATTGATTGAGTTAAGGACACTCAGTTGCTGTATTCAGTTTTCAGGATTATATTAAGTTACAGATTTTATTTTACCATTCATTGAGAAGATGCCATTAGTAATTTATAGTATCTAATATGTCTCAGATTAAACAAATCCTCAATGGCATGTGCAGGCAATTTAGTGTCCTACACCGTGTACACAATATACAGTAAGCGTAACACACAATGACAAAGAAGTGTTTTGATAAATATATCAAATATATATATAAATATATCAAAAAAGAGAAGGCATTTTATTTTACTTTAATTATTTTGAACACATAAATTTAAATACATTCACAGATCAATTCAATTAATTTAATGATTTTGCACTTACTTCAAGAGCTCTACTACAGAACAACCACAATAATAACTTATTTTTGATGGTGAAATGTCAAATCCTATTTTTATTATATATACATAAAAGTCCATCCACATGATTCCAGAGATGAGGCTCTGCAGCTTTTATGGTCCTCCCAGGCCGAGAATCATGTGAGAGCCGTAAATCACGTCAATACCAGGTGACCAAGGCCCTACCATTATTTTTCAGTATAAGTAGCTGTGGCAAAAGAACTAGCATAAATCCAGGAAATTTGCGATCACCATTGACGTGAATTGCGGGGGTGGGGAGAGCTACAAAAATCAACTTTTCACTGTTTCAACAGGAATGTGAAAAAATACCAGGAAATTATGGCATAGTGAATACACCATAAATACACCGAAACATAAACCCAACATCATAGATATGCCATTCTAATGGTACACGTCTCTTGGAAGTTATAGGCCATCGTGTACATTTCTAAACATAAGGTCACAGGTGTATTCTTACTGTGTTTATAGAGATAGGCACATTCACTTTTACTTTAAATCAATGTTTCTTCATGAGGCAGTGAAATTGTTCACAAAGACCTGTTTTTGGCTTCTTTGAAGTCAACTTTCAGAGCTAGGCTTTCCAAAATACAGGAAACTCTCGTTTATCCGGATACGAATGTAATGGAAAATCCGACGTAACGGAATTTAAAATAACTGTCACACACGTCAATATCTCGCTCACTTCAACTATCGCAAACGTGAACAGGTTGCTCAATTACACATAAATTGACACAGGCGTGGACTTCTTGCTCACTTTTCAACTGTCACACGCATTCAAAGCAGTTCAAGCAGTCGGGTGTACAATTTAAAATGTCTTGTGACAGCACTAAAAGGAAACAAAAAGTATTGAGCATTCAGCAGAAATTAGAAATTATAAAGAAGTCTGAAGCTGGCAGAAGTGCGGGTACTTTGATGGACGAATATGAAGTTGGATCATCAACAATTTACGATATCAAGAAGCAAAAGAATGATTTAGAAAGTTTCACCATGCTTCTGAATCTTCCGTCAAGGCAATGTCCCACAAGAATTTGCGAAAGCCAAAGCTTGACAAACTAGACCAAGTGCTTTATGAATGGTTTTCTTTGAAACGGTCTGAAGGTGTGGCAATTTCAGGGCCAATGATTACAGCAAAGGCCAAAGACTTCAAGATGAGAATGAATCTAACTGAAGAGTGCATTTTTTCAGAAGGCTGGCTCACACATTTTAAGCATCACCACGGCATTCGCCAGCTAGGTGTATTGGGTGAAAAAAAATCAGCAATGAGGTCGCACAGAATTATTCAAGAACATTTGCTGAAATGGTGCAGGAAATGAAATTGACTGCAGATCAAATATACAACGCCGATGAAACTGGCTTACTTTGGAGGTGTTTGCCACATCAGGGGAGAAGGAAGCTGTAGGCTTTAAAATGAATAAGGAGAGGTTAACAATCTTGAATTGTGCCAATGCCTCTGGAGAACATAGACTTCCACTTTTCGTGATTGGCAAATGAAGGAAACCACGTGCTTTAAAAGGAATTGCTCATTTACCAGTTAGCTATAAGGCTCAGAAAAGTGTGTGGATGGACAAGGACATATTCATGGAATGGTTTTCAACAGCATTCGTCCCCCAAGCTCGAGAAAACATGAAGAAAATAGGCAAACCTAATGGAAAGTGTGTGCTGCTTCTGGACAATTGCAGAGCACACCCACATGAGTCAAAATTAGTGTCCCGTTGTGGCAACATCTTTGCATGCTATTTGCCCCCCAATGTGACCTCGCTCATTCAACCTATGGATCAGGGTGTCATACAAAACTTCAAGTGCCACTATAGGAATAACTTCATGTGCAAATTGATTAATAGAGATCACTCAATCTCTGATTTCCAGAGAGCATACAATATTAAAGATGCCATCGATGCATGCTCGCTGGCATGGAGAGAAGTAAAACATGCTACATTGAAGAGGTGTTGGTGCAAGTCGTGGCCCAATGTCACATTCGAAGACAGTGCTTTTGATGACGAAGAATTCAAAGGTTTTTATGTACAGGCTAATAAAAAACAGGCTGTAAAAGAAATTGTGGAGATTGTCAGCAGTGCACACGAAACAAACGCACTTAAATCCCGAGTAGAAGATGACATTGCTAAGTGGATAGATGTTGACATCGAAACAGATGTAACACAAACTTACACTGACGAGGAACTTATCGGCATAGTCACCAATAAAGACAAATCTGACGAAGAGATGAGCGATTCAGTCAATGAAATTGAAGAAAAACAAGAAAAGACTTGGACACGCGCTAAGAAGCAATGAAATATGTCGTTGGTTTTTTTGAGGAGAATTCTCATTTTACTTCTCACGAGGTTCTGCAAACTCATATCATCCACAACATTTTAATTAAGAAGAAAATGAATTCATTTAAACAAGCAGATATAAGGTCGCTATTTTAAAAATCAATCTCAGTTTTAACAGAATAAAATAATTTTTAATTTCAAAACTTTATGAATCAATTTTCATTTATTTTATTACGTGCATGTTCAAATAACATGAACTAAATCTTTGTGGGTGGTTCTATCACCTTCAAATATTAGCTTTAAAATGTAAACTCGCCCTATCGGAGAATTCGTTTACCCGGAATTGTTGAATCCCCAAGCGATCCGGATAAACAAGAGTTTTCTGTACTAGAAATGTTTCTTTTGCCACCAAATACAATTATGTCTGTACCACATTTGAATGAATGTTTATTCATGCTGCATAAGTCTTTATTAGCATTTTCCTGCATATTGGGCCGACACAATAAGGGGAATTTGAACTCCCGGATGCTTGGCTGGTGCAACGTCTGTCAAGGAGCTGCAGTGGGAGGCCTGATCCATTTTAACATTTTGCTCGCCAACTGCTCACCTGAAATGGGCATCCAGAGGCAGCTTGCCGGATTTGGGCCTATGAAGGTTAGGCAGCTTGGAGGCTGCAATGCTGGCAGTAAGGCAAGTCTCTGGAGTGGGGAGAGGAAAGAGGGGAGCCCGGTGTGCCTGACTTTCTTTGTGGAGTTAGAGGAGGACCCTTGATCTTCCAGGTCCCTCAAAGATAAATTCAAATTTGCCTGACAGTGTGTTTGCTGGATGCCCACCAGTTCTTACTGACTGGAGTGTCTGCAGTTAAAATTGCATCCGGATCCTAATGACATTATAGGAGCCCCGATTTACATTTAGTCATAAGGCTCTCGCCTGAATCCAACCACCTAAGAAAACAGTTGTGTTAAAATGGCCTCTGGGACACCTCTGGCGTAGGTGGGAATACTGCGCAAACTCATTCCACGCCATCTTACGCCCACCCCAACTTACACCCCAGCAGCACTATTGCCACCGGTTGGGGGGTGGGGGGATAAAATTGACCCTCTATTGCCAGAGGACTGAGTTCTGCGATGGGTTAAAAAAACTTCAGCCATGAAAGGATACAAATGAGAGGGATCTTACAGAGTTACATAGGTATAGAAAAGGTTAATCCTGAGTACTATTTCAAGTTAAAACATGACTACAGGACAAAAGGACTTAGTTACAAACTGATGAAAGGCACGTTCAGGACAATGTATGTCTTCACATATGAGTGATTAATATCTGGAATGGCCTTACAAGTAGAAACGTGGAGGCAGTAAGATCCTCCAATGGGGCAGGGATGGTGGGTTTCTATGGAAGGAGAAGCTATGGGAGAATAACTTTCTCAACTCCACTTATCTTTGCGATGTTGTGACCAGCGCTGCTGTGATGAATGGCACTGCATACTAGCAATGATGGAAATATCTTAAAGTAGGCAGAAGTTCTAAAAATGAAACTGTAAATGATAATGCTGAAAAAGAAACAGTGGGGTTGGGAACAGTTAGAATCAACTCCCAAAAATAGGTGAAAAACAAGGTAAAGAGGTTAATTGAATGAGTAAGTAGGATTAAGTGCTAAAATTGTTTCAAAATGACTAATTAGGTAACACTGTTGGCTTCTTGTAAATCACCTCTATTTATTACATGAAGAAAGAAGGTGGAAGGAGGGCATGGCAAACTGCATTTAGATTCCTTTGATCGCATAATAATTAGCAAAATGTTTAACTTTATAAAGCTATGTATCTTTAGTGGAATATTGATATCTATCATTGTAAAAAGCATTCTATTTTTTCTAAGATATCCCATTTCAAGTTAAACCATGGCCATTTTGCGACTCAGCTCCCGTGAGATAAGGGTCACTTCAGAGGCTTATATATTGGATATATTCAAGAGGGCATTAGATATGCCCCTTACAGCTAAGGGGATCAAGGGGTATGGAAAGAAAGCAGGAAAGGGGTACTGAGGGAATGATCAGCCATGATCTTAGTGAATGGTGGTGCACGTTCGAAGGGCCGAATGGCCTACTCCTGCACCTATTTTCTATGTTTCTATTAACACAAGAATGCCAAGGTGATGTCCAGACTTCAAGAACCAAGATTTGTGGATGGGAGCAAAACAGATCACTGTGGGTGGGGGCTGGGAAGGGGTGACTGTTGGGGGGAGAGGGGGTGGAGGGGTTGGGTAGTGGTGGGGGGGTTGGGTGATGGAGGAGGGCTGTTGATGATCCATTATGATTTGATACATCAGATATCTCCAGTTTCCCTTCTTTTACCCCTCAGTTCAATCCTTGATTTGAAGGAAACACTAAAAATGATGGAAGTCATTTTCTATCTCCTATATTTCAAAATACTGACATTATTAATGTGTTTAAGTTGTTGCCTATGTCCTACACTATTAAATGTTGTTTTCATATGAGGACCTCGGTGATGCTAAAGTGATCTATTCTCCTGTGACTGCTTTCCCGCAGTTCTCATTTGGCTCAAGTAGTGTACTTAGACCAATAGCAGTGTGACAGTGATTCATGTTTTTCCTTCTCAACATCCCATGTAGGGTCACTGTAAACAGACAAAACTTTATATCTTGAGGGTGCTGACTTCCCTATTTTAATACCACAGAGTTATTTCACAGTTGTATTGTGCCTGGCAGCTAAATATATTGGTTTTGTTAATGGAAGGCCACTGAAGCTATGATCTTATCTATAACTTTTCCCTATATCATCTATATTACATATAAATGAGGTTTGATTACACACAAAACTGTTCATTATAGTTAGTCAGATTATATTAACACTCATTTATTCCCATAATAGATTTAATGAATCATTTTAAGCTTCATAACAAAATTCACCATGTGTAGCAGGTCAGAGGCTTTAACTATCTGCAAGACTCAAGTCTGTAATACATGATTCTCAAATCCAACACCTTAATCACTGAATAATCTTAACCTGCCTCATACATAGCAAGTCTTTTTATAATCTATATATATTGTCATTATTCAATATCATAACCACATAGCAATATCTAATTGACTATAAATAATGATTTATTTCATCATATAAAGAATGGGGAATTTAATTTTTGGTGCATTGTGCTACTAGGTACCCCAACCCTATTCATGTGCAGACTTACCAGGGTCACACCAGAAACAGATTCAATGGTTGGAACTTTCTGGGGTACATGCAGGCGTGATTGGAGGTGGGAAATTTGCAATATCTTGGAGCAGGTTGGAAACCCGTCGTCATCCCACCCCTCGGGCGTGTTTTCCGGCACAGCAGCGCCTGAATGGCAGAGGAGAGGGAGCTAATTTAAATCATTATCAGGTTGTTGTCAGACCCTTAAGAGTCTATTTATATCTATCTTTCAAATTTCCTTGGCTGATCACGCAGCTCAGGAACCACGTCTGTCAACCTGAGGCAGAAGGCAAGTAGCCATTGCTCCAGCTGATTAGTGCACAGCATGGAAAGTACAATAAAAACTTAGAGCCTATCACATCATTGACAGAGTGTTTCCAGCAATGTTGGCATCCACTGTCACCTCATTGGAAGAACCTCTCTTACCATTGACAGATTGCTTCTGCCATCTCTACTTGACCTGCCATCTATTTCATCAGCATGGGTGCCGTTTATACTGTCACACCTTGATCCTCAGAATCGGATCACGATCAGCCCCAACACCAACAACACCAACAGCAACACCACCAACCTTCTCCTCAACCACTTGATGCTGCACAGGACAAGGCATCAGCGCAGGACTACACCACACCGGAGGCAGTACCCGAACATAGGGTGTACAGGCAGAGGATGAGCTTCCTCAAAATCAGTGAGCACAGTGCCAAAGTAGGCCCAGGCTATCGCGTCAGGTCATCTCAGACATTTGCACATTGATGGAGCAAGACCTGCAGCCCATAAGGGCAGTGTACATGCCTTACCAGGCTCTTTCCAGGGATCTGCGGCAGACATTTGCGATATCTCGCAGTCGGCCGCCCACAAGTGCATCACACAGGTCACCAATGCCCTGTTTAACAAATCAGCCAATTATATCAACTTTGCCACTGATGAAGCCAGTGTCACTGAGCGGGCGCTTGGCTTTGCCGCTCTGGCTGGCTTCCCATGTGTGCAGGGCGTCATCGACGGCACACATGTAGCCATCAGCGCACCCCATCATCACCCACATGTCGTTATCAACCGCAAGCATTTCCACTCCTTCAATGTGAGGCTGATGTGTAACCATAGGAAGATCACCATGCATATGTGCAGCAAATTCCCTGGCACTGCGATTACTCTTTTGTCCTGCACCTGTCCATCCGCCCTCAGCTCTTCGCTCCTCCAAATAGTCTTTCCTGAAGGCTGCTTGGAGACAAGGGCTATCCACTGAAGTCATGGCTCATGACACCCCTGAGGAGGCCAAGTACTGAGGCCAAGGAGAAATTTAATGAAAACCACATTTCCATCAGATGTGTCATAGAACAGACAATAGCCATGCCGAAAATGTGCTTCAAATGCCTTAACAGATCTGGAAGAGCCCTTCAATATGCACCAGTCAGGATCTCCAGAATTGTCGTGTTCTGTTGCGCCCTGCACAACATCGCGCAGCAGCGAGGATTAGCGTTACATGAGCAGCAAGGCTCTGAGCACACAGCCTCTTCAGAGGAGGACCAGGAGGAGCATCAGCTGGAATTCAAGGAGGAGGAGGAGCAGGAGGAGTCTGCAGTCCAGATCCCATCAGCATTCGAGCACATTGCTGCCTGGGAGGCCAAGGATGGGTTCACCATGGACAGATTTACCATTATGCACATGGTGACCATTCACTGGATCATGACATATGAGTGACTGATGTATGCCATGTAGTTGTATGATATCTAATTCAGTCAGCAGTTTGCTGAGATGTTCCCCTTTCTACGGCTCCCATCTCCAGCTGATCAGCGACTCCCAAAACTTCAAAGGCAGCCTCCTCTGCTGTTGTTAGGGTCGTCAATGATGGAGGGCCACCTCCAGTTGTCTCCCTCTCCCTCTTATTGTAGACTCTCTTTTCTTGCAAGAAAGGAAAGAACAGAAGGTTGAGTGAGAGTGATGTAATGAGTGTTAAGAATGGATGGGTTACATCTTTAGAGGGAGACTATTATGGAGTGGGGTGCCAAAGCCAAGTGGCCTCATTGTGTAGTTGGTATGATTTCATCAGGATGAGCGTGAGCATGAGGGGTGGCTAGTCAGATGGGGATGTGAGTATGTAGATAGAGAGAGAGGGATGGGTGGGTGTGCAAGGTATATTGGTGTGAGTAAGGATGTGCAGCAGCAGGATTAGGAAGGCAGAGTGATGGGGATGTGATGAGAAGCACAGCAGGGTGAAGTTGAGTATAGCTTTGTACTCACCTTTCCTGATCTAATTAGATAATTGAAACGTTTCTGGCACTGCACCCAAGGTCATCCTCACAACATCCCTGCTGTTTACTTCCTCAGCTATTTGGAGCCAGGCTTTTTTGGTCTCCTGGGGAGGTCTCTTCTGCCCATTAGAAGGGAAGAGGACCTCCCAGCATGCTCTCACTCCCTCCACAAGCATATGCATCGGAGAACTCTGTCTCTGTGCAGTCATCTCTGGAAATCTTTGCAATACTCCAATTGTGCAATGTGCTGCCTGCACACTCGTGGATGAACCTTCAAATGCAATGTGCCCATGACTCCTTTAAATATCCTGTCTGAAAACGCGTCATCGATGATGTCATCAGACCCGCACCATTTAATAGAGCCGGGTAACGTGCAGGGTGGGCTTAATAGGTGCCACTAACAGAAAGTCAATTTCAGGAGCGGGATGGAATCAACCACGGGGTCACAACCCGCCTTGCCGACCGCCCGCACCTGACCTGCCCAGGTAAACAAAATTCCGGCCATTTACTTCCTGGATGCAATAAAGTGGCAGAAGGTATTTTGGGGTTAGGAAACTAAAATTAAAAAAGTCAATCACCTTTTATCTAGAAAATGAACTATTTTATATACATATACCAGGAAGAAATCGGTGATTTCTCATCACAATTTTGGTTGGGTCTTCATATGGCGCTGGCCTGTTTTAAGTGGGAGACAACTTATAATATGCAAATCAGGATCCTTTGACATATATAGGATCCCGACGTAATTTTAGTACTAGGCGTAGAGCGCCCTAACCAGTGGACTTAAAGAGACCACTGCAGGTTATTTCAAAACCAGGTAAGTTTGAATGCGTCTCCTGGCCCCACAAAAATCTTCCCATCCACTGTCAGCCCAACCTTGCCCCTCCCTCCTGCAGTTGCCTCCCCCCCTTTAAAGCCTAACTGCCAGCTTGGCTCTATGGAGTAGCTGCTGGGTTTCTGGTGCCCCTCCCGATCGGTGAGTTGTCTGTGAAGACTGATTCAGCACTCGCAGCTCAGTAATGATATGCTAATGAGGCCTGCCTATCAAAACAACTTGAGCCTCACACTGAGGATATCGGATGGGTGGCACAATCTCTTCACCCACTATTTGCCTGATGTCTGCCCAATATGAAAATTGGGCCCGGGGGAGTCAACACCAAGCAAGACCACATGTAGTTTTCTGGTAAAGCTGAGTTAGAGGGAAAGGGATGATTGGACCAGGGTGCACAGACTTAATTCAGTCACAATTTTAAAGTCATAGGCCATGAAATTCGGCAGAGCACCCATTTTTTTCAGCGTTATGCGTGCCATTTTGGGAATAAAATGATGTCCACGCCATGCAAGTACATTTCTGGTGTGGGCCGTGCCAGATGCCATTTTGGCGAGGTCATTAACTCGGACGCTGGGGGCATGCACCAAAAGTATGCAGGGTAGGCAGATCTTACCGTCAGTCAGCGTGTAACACTGATTTGATGCAAATTTTCGACCTCAACGCTCCAGCTCATGTCCTCTCTTAAACAAGCACAGCTGAACAGGAGTCCCTACCAGTGCTATTTAAAGGGATCATCAACTACTTTCAGGTTAGTTATTGATTGATTTCTACTGGCTCTTGGTGAGTTTGGTGGTTTGTTATATTGCTTGAAGTTGATGAATTGTCCAGGGAGTCATATGGCAGGTTACTTCAAGGCTTGCAGTTGCTCCCAGGCATGCGTGCAGTAGTTTGTATCTCCCAGCATGATAGGGAGAATTAGCAGAGGTGACACAGAGGAGGACAAGCTGCTCGAAGAGAGAGGAAGAGGAGGGGGAGAATGGCTCTCAGCGGAAGGCCATATCCACCCAAGGTCTTCAGGAAGTAATTCTCATACCTCAACCTCAGCGAGGAACAGTTTATATAATGGCTCCACTTCACTAAGGAGGTGCTCATTGAAACCTGCCACCTTCTGCAGGCAGAACTGCAGCCTCAGAGCAGGGCGAGGACAGCATTGCCAGTGGCTGTCAAGGTGAGCGTGACCATGAATTTTTGTGCATTGGGCTCCTTCCAGGCTGGAGCAGGTGATATTTCCAACATCTCCCAGTTTGCCGTGCACTGTTGCATAAGGGAGGTCACTGAGGATCTGTATGCAAAGAGAGGTGAATACATTTCATTCTCTCTTGTCAGAGAGAAGTAGGCGGAGTGAGCACACAGCTTTGCCATGATAGCAAGTTGCCCCAGGACGCAGGGTGTCATTGACTGCATACATGTTGCTTTGCGGGCGCCGCATGTGAATTCGGAGATGTACTGCAAATAGAAGGGTTTTCACTATCTCAATGTTCGGCTGGTGTGCGACCATACTCAACGCATCATAAAATTATTAAGGGGCTTGACAGGATTGATGCTGGGAGGATGTTTCCCCTGGCTGGGGAATCGAGAACAAGAGCTCACCATCTCAGAATAAGCGGTCGACCATTTAGGACTGAGATAAGGAGAAGTTTCTTCATTCAGAGGGTAATGAGTCTTTGGAATTCTCTACCCCAGGGGGCTATGGAAGCTCAGTCGTTGAGTATATTCAAGAGATTGGTAGATTTTTGGATATTAAGTGAATTAAGGGATATGGGGATAATGCGGGAAGATAGGGTTGAGGTAGAAGATCAACTATGATCTTTCTAAATGGCAGAGCAGGTTCGAATGGCCGAATGGCCTACTCCTGCTCCTATTTCTTATGTTATCTTATGTTATCTCAGTGCATCATGCAGGTCAATGTTCGGTATCCTGGCAGCAGTCATGATGCCTTTATTCTGCGGCAGTCTGTTGTACTATCCTCATTTGAGCCACTACAACAAATCAGAGAGTGGCTATTTGGTGACAAGGGCTATCCATTGACTACCTGGCTCATGACTTTGGTGCGCCACCCAAGCACACGTGGGCAGTTTGGATATAACGAAAGCCATGCTGCCACACAGAATGTGATCGAGCAGATCATTGGAGTGCTTAAACAACGCTTCCGTTGACTGGACCACTAAGGAGGTGCCCTGCAGTACTCGCCAGTGCGCATCTCAAGATCCATCGTGGTCTGTTCTATGCTGCACAACCTCGCCATCATGAGGGCACAGCCCTTGCCACCAGGTATACTGTGAAGAGCTGAGGAGGAGGAGGAGGAATTGAAGGCGCAGGAAGAGGAGGAGGTGGAGGAGGAAGGGAAGATGCAACCAACACAGTCCCTTTCTGTCCGGGCTGTTCATGATTGACTTATCCGACTGTAGTACCAGTGAACGCAATCCCAATTCCCCATTCAACAATACTCCCACACCTTCCCTTCCCTCTGTTATTGGCTATCACAGCGTCCCCTTGGCCACAATGCTACAATAAAAGCCACCCTAAACAAACATTTCAAACCAAATTTATAAATTAAACCATCCAATATTACATACCAAAGTCAACTAATCACCCATGTGCATTCCCTTAGTGCCTGTTGTCTGTGTGCCTTTGCTTGCCCTAGTGCTCCTATGCCGTGCTATGCTAATGGCTGCAGCATGGCCGGTGGAAGGCTGCTGACTTTTATTGGGGGAGACTGCAGATGGCCTTGGAGAATGATTTCAAACAGCTCTGGACCTTATAGATCCAACTTCGGAGTGTACCATCTCGACATGGGTGGCAACAGTGCGGGCTGGCTGGCTGACAGGCAAAAACAAGGGCACTGGCGGAGTGGCCTAAGAGAGGACAACAGGTCCGTGCTCCACAGAGCCACTGCCACATCTCTAGGGCGGTGCCTCAGCAATTCTAGCAATTGATGACAGATTGCTGGATTGCTGTGATACCCTGCAAGCCCCTTTCAACACATCATATCTGCAGCCCAATGGCAGCAGTCTGAGCTTTCACTGCAGCACCAGTTATTGGGTGGCTTCTGCTTGTGCTGCAATGGAAGCTGAGACATCGGCCATCATGCGCTGCATCATGGTTGGATCCTCAAGTGTGCTAATGGATTTGGCCATCACTTCCACACTGGAAAGGATGGGCTCCAAGTTCTGCGTAAAGCCCTGTACAAAGTTGGTGCCAATCTCCTCCATGTTCCTTGACATTGCACGCAGATTGTCTGGTAGGCCTGCCAATACACCAAGCATTTTGTTGTGCATACCCATCAGCCTTCTTTTGTAGGCCACCCCATAAAAGTCCTCATCTGTGTCCTGTGCAGCAGAACTTTTGTGCGACCTCGCCCTCTGGGGAGCTGGCACCTGCGCTAACCTTTCCCCCTGCCCTGGCTGCAGGCCAATCGTGGCCAGTGTCTCACCAAGTGTAGGTCCTGGATCTAAGCTATCCTCTAAAGTATGCAGAGTGTCAGTATCTGAGCTGGTGGCTGTGATTGTGAAATCAAGTGATGGTGCTGTGTCTTCAGCATCAGTGTGCCCTTCCTCTTCCAGTTCTTGCTCCTCCACCACTGCCTGGCCAAGTTGCGGTTCTTGGCTATCTGAAAGGAGAAAAGCACAAGAGTAGGATTGTGATGAGGGGAGGTGGGGAAAGTAAGAGTTGCATGCTTACACCACCTGCAGCTTGTAAATCAGAAGAGATTGTGGGATGAGGGGGAAGTGGTTTGTGAGAAGGAGGATTAGGTGTGAGGATGCTGTCATCTTCGATTGTTTCAACCTGATGGCCTGCATCGTAGAGTCTTAAAAGAAGTGACTGCAGAGATAGTGGATGCATTGGTTGTAATCTTCCAAAATTCCCTAGATTCTGGAAAGGTTCCAGCAGATTGGAAAATCGCCAATGTAACACCCCTATTCAAGAAAGGAGGAAGACAGAAAGCAGGAAATTCGGCCAGTAAGCCTAACATCTGTCATTGGGAACATGCTGGAATTTATTAAGGAAGTAGTAGCAGGACATTTAGAAAATCATAATACAATCAAGCAGAGTCTATATGGTTTTATGAAAGGGAAATCACGTTTGACAAATTTATTAGAGTTCTTTGAGGATGTAACAAGCAGGGTGGATAAAGGGGAAAAAGTAGATGTAGTGTATTTGGATTTCCAAAAGGCATTTGATAAGGTGCCACATAAAAGGTTACTACACAAGATAAGTGCTCATGGCGTTGGGGGTAATATATTAGAATGGATAGAGGATTGGCTAACTAACAGAAAACAGAGAGTTGGGATAAATGGGTCATTTTCAGGTTGGCAAACTGTAACTACTAGGGTGCCACAGGGATCAGTGTTGGGGCCTCAACTATTTACAATCTATATTAATGACTTGGATGAAACCGAGTGTAATATAGCCAAATTTGCTGATGATACAAAGATGGGTGGGAAAGCAAATTGTGAAGAGGACACAAAAAGTCTGCAAAGCGATATAGACAGGTTAAGTGAGTGCGCAAAATTTGGCAGATGGAATATAATGTGGGAAAATTAGGTTATCCACTTTGGTAGGAAGAATAAAAAAGCAAAATATTATTTAAATGGAGAGAGACTACAGAATGCTGTGGTACAGAGGGATCTGGGTGTCCTCGTACATGAAACGCAAAAAGGTAGCATGCAAGTGTAGCAAGTCATTAGGAAGGCAAATGGAATATTGGCCTTTATTGCAAGGGGGGTGGAGCATAAAAGTAGGGAAGTCTTGCTACAACTGTACAGGGTGTTGGTACTGCATACAGTTTTGATCTCCTTATTTAAGGAGGGATATACTTGCATTAGAGGCAGTTCAGAGAAGGTTCACAAGTTTGAGTCCTAGGATGAAGGGGTTGTCTTATGAGGAAAGGTTGAGTAGTTTGGGCCTACACTCATTGGAATTTAGAAGAATGAGAGGTGATTTTATTGAAACATGTAAGATTCTGAGAGGGCTTGACAGAGTAGATGCTGAGTGGATGTTTCCCCTCTTGGGGGAATCTAGAACTAGGGGGAATAGTTTCAGACTAAGGAATCACCCATATAAAATGGAGATGAGGAGGTATTTCTTCTCTCAAAGGGTCGTGAGTCTTTGGAATTCTCTGCCCAGAGAGCTGTGGAGGCAGAGTCATTCAATATATTCAAGGCTGTGATCGACAGATTCTTGAACTATAGGGGAGTCAAGGGTTATGGGGAACAGACAGGAAAGTGGAGTTGAGGCCAAGATCCGATCAGCCATGATCTTATTGAATGGCGGAGCAGGTTCGAGGCTGACCACAGGCTCAGTGATTGCCCCTTCAATAATCCCCAGCACCGCCTCCACCATGGGATTAGGTTTTGCAGGCACACTTGTCACTCTGCGGGTAGCTCCTGCTGCCTCTGGTTGTGAGCCACCTGGTCCTTAGAGAGGGAAGTGTCTCAGTGAGTGTGGTACAATGTGCCAGTGAGTGTGGTGCAATGTGCTTTGGTGATGTGCCTGCCATGGTTGAATAGCTGGCAGTGTTTGCAAGCTGTGAGATGTGGATGTGAGGCTTGCAGCAGTACTAAGCGTGTGAGGGTGAGGTGATTGAAGGTGGGGTGGGAGGGCGGGGGTGGTAAATTGAGCCGTGTCTGAGCCTAGTGGTTCACTTGTAAGGATATGGCATTTGAAGATGCATTCACTGACCTTGACCACTCGTGTGAGGTCATTAAACATTTTGCGGCACAGCATCCAGGTCCTCGGGGCTACACTGCCGGCATTGGCTGCGACAGCTATCTGCTCCCATTGACTTCTCACAGTTTGTCTGGAGGACATCCTGGCCCCCTATGGATAGAGGACCTCATGCCTCCTGCACCAAGGCCTCCAGTGCTGTGTCTGAGAACCTTAGAGCATGCTGTCTCCCTTTACACCATCAGTCAGTGTTCTTCCTGCTCAGAATGTCTTCCTCAGCCATTTCCAGTACCTGCTCCAGCCATAATTCACCTCCCCTTTAAGAGGTGCAGTGCACAAAGTTTGCGTCCTGCCTGCATCAGAAGGAATGGGCGCGTGTTAATTGTGCATCGCGATCCCATTGTCCGTTTTGGGCCTTGTCCAATTTCTGGGCAATATCTTCTGCCCTTATTTATATATAATACTTTGATTGTTTAATATTATTTATAGTTAAATAACTACATATATGACAATATGTGAAGCAAAGCAGGTTGGAGCAGAGGAATTTCTCTGCAGTACAGGCTGAGGAGCTGGGAGACAGAAAACTGAGGCACTACAGCACCACCACTGGTGGGAAGGTGCAATTATAGTGTGACAAGCTTATATAGGCAGTTTCCATTATAATTGTGGACATAGGGAAAGTAATAGAAAAAGTTGACAGGAAGTGTTCACAGAAATAAGATTTTTAATATAGTATAGATTTTTTTTAATGTTAGAGAATAACATAGAATTTGGTAGTGAGAAAATGTTACATTTGAACATATCCAGCTTTCACAGTAATCATTGAATTAAAGAATTTGAAATATTGGCCTGGAAATCCCGGCCTCCCAGTGTACGGACCCGGGAAGGCATCGCAAAAGCCGGTTTTCAGCGCATAATGCGCATGCGCTGAAAACCGGCTTTTCCGATCTGTCAAGCTGGAGCTTGATGGATTGCACGCATCTCGGGAGCGAGGACATTTGCAAGGGCAATATTGCGGGATTTACCCATATCTTACCCAGCAAATGTCCTCAAAACTCTTGCGCCTGACAAAAGCAGATGCATAGCCTACTGTTACAGGCATAAGAGTTTTAAAACATACAAAAACATAATAACATTTATTTAAAAAAAAAATACATTTTATTGTTAAAAACCTTGCCCACTAAGGTAAATTTATTTTTAATCTTAATTACAAAACTTTAAAAAAAATCAGAAAAATATATATTTCTTCTAAGGCATTTATTAACTTTAATTTCAATTAATTTTAATTATGTGAGGTTTTTTATTATTTATTATGGTGATGAGTGTGTTTGTTCTTTTTTCCTCATTAATAGCAATGAGAACTCATAGATACGGAGTTCCCATTGCTATTTATGAGAAAGCTGTGGAAAACTGTACGTGACCACCAGGTAATTTCCTTAAAATTCTCCGGTCGGAGGCGTTCGTCCGAGAGAAGCGTCCTATCGGAATTTCAGAACCAATAAAGACTGCAGCAAGTGCTGATCTTAGCTGCTTGAAACTACATTGTAGACGCTATATAAATACAAGTTGCTGTTGTTATCTCTTGCAATTTGCTCGATCTGTTAACGATCAGTGGCTCAGTGGGTAGCACTCTCGCCTCTGAGTCAGAAGGTTGTGGGTTCAAGTCCCACTCCAGGGACATGAGCACAAAAAAATCTCGGCTGACACTCCAGTGCAGTGCTGAGGGAGTGGTGCATTGTTGGAGGTGCAGTCTTTCAGATGAGACATTAAACCGAGGCCCCGTCTGCTCTCTTAAGTGGATGTAAAAGATCCCATGGCACTATTTCGAAGAAGAGCAGAGGAGTTATCCCCAGTGTCCTTGCCAATACTTATCCCTCAATCAACACAACAAAAAAAACAGATTATCTGATCATTATCACATTGCTGTTTGTGGGAGCTTGCTTGTGTGCAAATTGGCTGCCGCGTTTCCCACATCACAACAGTGATTACACTCCAAAAGTACTTCGTTGGCTGTAATAACGCTTTGAGACATCTAGACATCTGGTGGTCGTGAAAAGTGCTATATAAATTCAGTCTTTCTTTCTTGCGTAGAAATCCATTGTAAGTTTACCTGTAAATAATTTAATAAATGTAATAAAAGTACCAGATATCAAATAGAATAAGTTACATAAGGATAATTCACTGTTTCAGAAAATTAATGTGCATCTCCATAATTATTCAGCAATGGTTGTCTATAGTCTATACTGATCTAAAACATTTGTGATTTTTCAACCAGCGCCTGACACAGTTCATTATTCATTCTAATATGCAAAGGCCTCTTATTATTTTGAGGCGTTTGACTTCAGTTGGGAAAAGTGTCTGATTTCTGTGACTGGGAGATTTTAGAATTGTATAAACCAGTATCTTCAAGCAAATTGTTTTTTTGGTTCAGTCGGCTGTCCATTGGCAACTTTAGAACATAGAACAGATAACTGCACGGCAAGTTGAGTGATCTGTTTTGTTTCTCTAAGTATAACAGGAAGATACTTCTGCTACTTAAAGTTATGCTAAAATATATATGGCTGTGTGAACTGACGTCTCCCATTTCTTCCCACACATTCCCGATTCCTCAGAAAACTCTGTCTTAATTTGGTCATCGGTAGCACTGTGAATACTCTAATTCACTGTGGATGACTCGATGATGGCTGGATTGAGGGTGTACATTTCACTTTCTACCAAATGTGAAGAAGGGACTCTGAACATTATACATTTTTAGTGAATGTTATGCTCTAAGATGTAAGCGACTGGTAAGTAATTTTATTATTGTAGGCATATATGGGTAAGGGAAGGAGGGAGGGAGAAATGGAAAATGCCCACCTGCATTAGTAAACAGACAAAAGAGAGACTGGTCGGTAATCATATACCATAGTTGGGCTGATTACTAATAATGCTTATCGCTGGGTATCACGTATCACCCTTAATCCACAGGGATGTAGCCTACTGAGCTGGACCCAGGGGAGAGCAATACATTGGCATAGGAATTTGGAGGTAGCATTTCTAAATCTCTGAAGATCTTGTTAAAGATAGCGATACGTACCATTTTAAATAACCTTAACAGCCAATTAGATTTTTGTTGTCCATTAGTTTCAGTTAGAATTGCACATACAGGGTTCCATGGGGGAAAACTCTATGGAACTCTCTCTTAATGGAACAGACACCTTTGGGTTGAAATGAAATAAGGTGAATACTCTGAAGTAAATCTGCTCCACAACACTGTGAACAGCACATTTGGACTGTTTTTAATGTTTACATTTAAGAATGATCTTGGGCCATTTTTACCAACCCTGCTAAGTATGTGCTGAAACATAGGAAATGACCCTATGGCCCAAAAAAATCCCAAGATCACTATGTCAATATGCAGCCCTCTAAAAATGTTTCTAACAGAAAATAGCGGAAACAAAAATTTAATTGGGCCTGATTCATTCTAGGGTAATTGCATGTTATTCCTTGTACTTGCCTCTTAATCCAACACTAACGTTGCCCTATAAAAGGCTCTTACTATCTTATAAATCATTATAGCACTCCCAAGCAATCAGACATTTATTTCTAGAAGAAAGCATTAATAAATTCTACAGAGATGTGGGTAGTCTACCCGTCAAAAGTACAATTTGCCACACATTTAAAACAAATCTGTTGATTCATAATACTAAAGACCTGTTGGAAGATTCCACTATTTGTGCTTAGGTGAATTTGGAGTTCTCTTTCGTTATATTGACTTTTGAAAATTTCTCCCTAATAAGCATTTGATTACTGAAAATTACCATGCTCATATTTTATTCGAGGCAGAAAGTAATGATGCCTTACAGTTCTAGAGCGTGGGAGGGAGTCTTGAGAATACTAGTATCAAAACAGAAGTAGGAGCCTCCAAAGCAGCCTATAAATGTAAAGTATTATGGATATCTCACTTCCCAATGCACCGAGACAAAATTACATAATGTAACCATTTTTACAACCAAAACAAAGGCAACAATGCTTATGAATTTGAACAATGAAACCTTGAACATTTTTAGCAATAGCAAGAGAACCAGAAAGGAAGCTGTCCTTAATACTTTGTAGTCACAGAAGGTTGCTGTGGAACAGAGAGATATTTTTCAGCAGAATGGTTTTGTCTGTGTTGTTTTGCATGGAGAGTAAAGTGCTATAAATTGCTTTCTCCTTTTGCCACCCAGAAATTTAATATGTCTTTGCTTTGAATGGGAAAAGGTTAAAATTGTGAATGTAAAATATGGATCTGAATCATAGCTTCATGTTTTTTAATTGGAAAATTACAATACAGCTTTAAATCATAAATACATATATGTGCATATGAATATTGCATCTCTATTGAAGTTAGTTCGAAATATATTGATATGATGTACATCTCGAGGTCCATGTACAGTCTGTTTTGTGTTCTTGTATCAATTTCAAAAAGACTAGGTTTTATTCGATTATGTGGACAATATTAATATCGATAGGCATGCCAAGCTAAGCGTTCATACTTTGAGTTGATTTTTCGGTTGTCTAACGCCTCAGTTAGTGGCCAAATGGTGTGTTAATGGGAGCGTAAGAGGTTACCGACCAGGAGCGCCGCTTTTAGCGCCTCAACCGAAAATTCATTAGAAGCTCACCGAGGACGCAAACCAGTGGCGCCTGGCTGCTGACAATCAGCACGATCCTGATGTCGGTCATGGTGCAATGCCCAGGCTTGTGCCCCGGTCAGTACATTAGGTACATTGCTGCCTCAATTAGCGACCGCCAAGAACAACGTCTGGATAAACAGTCGGTACAGGCTTGCAGAGTCATTAGCTGGGGCTACTTAAATGGATCTTTTGCCGGGATCGGAATTGGAGTTCGGCACATGCTCAATGGGGCCGCAAAATTTACTCACCAAACTTTCGTTATGGCCCCCCTAGCTTTAGTGTGCAATGGCTGATTTAGCGCCCCTGTCAACTCTTCGACCAATTCTGATGAATTTCTGGGTGGAGCGCGCAAACTTTTTCAAGGCGCTAAAATTACCGCTCCACTTGGGTTACCACCCCATATGAGGCATGACCGAATTTCTCCCCCAAAGTCTTCATTCACCTTTTCATTGTGCTTTTTCAG
The DNA here is from genome assembly GCF_044704955.1 of Pristiophorus japonicus. Lineage (NCBI taxonomy): Eukaryota > Metazoa > Chordata > Chondrichthyes > Pristiophoridae > Pristiophorus > Pristiophorus japonicus. The sequence continues at coordinate 280,333,742 of NC_091979.1, forward strand.
GTTCAAAATTCACGTACTTAACTTTCTGCAATCAAAACTTTTATTCTCTTTATTGACACAAAATTGATTTGTATCAACCAGAAAACTTCATTTACTTATAAGGATTATGCACCACTGGCTTAATAATGAAATGTTTGTGCCTACAAGTGTTTTGTATAACAGAGTTTCTAACGCATTCTTAAATATAAATAAAATACACAGAAACCCGAGACTATTTTATACTATGTTCTCCATTTTAACTTGGTATTTAAAAAATAAATCAAAGCTATATCTGTGTAGGATGGTACAGAAAAAGTACAATATACAATATGGAATGTAAACATTATAAACAGATGTAATCTAGGCATAATATTTAGTGACAGGAATTCACAGCTAAAAGCTTTGAGCTAATAGGAATGAATAAAATGGTTCCAGACAAAAATGGTTCTGTTTTTTTCATTTCTATTCACTTAATAGAAACAGTAAATTATCAAATATGTAGAGGAATTGATTGCATTAATTTAAACACATATCCCTCCCTTTTAACAGAACTATATTTGACAGCAAGTACCTTTATTGTACTGACTTTGAAGTGCTTTTCTGCTTTAATGCATGTATCTGCATCACTCTCAACTAAAAAGAAATACTTGCAGGTATATTTTTTCTCATTTAAAATTATGTCAAGCTTAATGAAGCCCATATAATCATATTATTAGAACAGAAATTCTGTTTGGTTTTCTGGACTTAATTGGAACCAAAATCTTTTCAAAGTGTGATGGAAAATTATAACCTGGGGTAGAAAAAGGACTGTAGCCAGCTTTGTTCAGAAGTATAACCAATAATGTCTGTCCTTTCACAGTTATAATTATGGCCTGAGTTATTCTATAATAATCTTGAAGTAAGATTAAACCTTTCACCTTTGAATGGAGGTCTCTTCTTTGAGCAATTAGGCTGCTTCAGTTAATATTTACTTGGTTCTGCTTTTTGTGTAGAAAAGACAAATCAACTAAAAGTGAGTTTCAGGTTCTAAACTAAAGTCGCTATGGTTCTTAGTTTGGAATTAAAGTAACAGGACTGACTTAATTCAATTTGTCCCCCGCAGTTAACCTAACACCATCTCCCCTTTCCTGATTAAGAACTCGGTAGGCATTACATAACTTTTAATGAAAACAAACATATTAAAACAGTAAATAGAAATATGTTTTGAAATATTGCTGCTTCCAAAACCAGCTCCATAAAGACCTTGGTAAAGGGATACTGCAACTTTAAGGTTATCTGAGATAAGCTTAAACTTTAAATAAAAACCCAACACAAACAGCTTAAAATCAATGTGGCATTAAAACAATTACAGAATTGTTAAGCTGGATGACTTACAGCAATAAAAGAAACAGTGATGACAGAAATTAATTGACATGAGGACAACGATACAGTTCAAGTTAAACTATGACATCCTGCATTAATGGGCGACTGCAAGCTGGAGCAAATGTCATTCATATTTTAGACAATGCATTCCGCTAATTAGAGCAGCTTTCTGCACTGGAATTAAATTTATGAACCCGATCACTCAACTTTGGAAGGGAAAAAAAATCATTTGAATTCAAAAGAAAAGGGCTTGTGACAGATAAAAACTTTATACTTGGTCCTTTATAATGAGATAAAATCTACCCTTCTCCCCATTTCACAGCCATAATTGCTGATTATGTTGTTAGGCAGTAGCAGTTCTTCTTGCTCTCTCCTCCCCATCATTATTATTTAGTCTGGCATATGAGGGTGCTTCAAAGGCTGACTGGAGTGGTCCGAGTCTCATTTAGCACACACTTAAACCCCAGGTATGAACCTAGGTAAACACTGAATTGTTATCATTAATTATCCCTAGGGCTATCTGGTCATCTTTTGTTGCAGCTGACCCATATAATAATAAAGCTTTGGGGCATATTGTATTTCTTTGACAGATTAATTAGAAATTCAGCTGTAGAGGTACAAAGAAACTCGGTCATGAATATTTAAATAGACTGACACAAAAAATCATGAAAGGCTGCTGAACTACATGACAGACAGGGGATATTAGGCAAGTGATTCTAATCAATAATCTCTTGATCTCTTACATATTAATACACTGCCTGCTGTTATTAAGCTCCATAATAAGGGAGGGTAGAGAAAGTTAGTGTAGCTCTGCTGTAGGCCTCCCAGGCCCCTGGTGTATACACTAACTGACGGAGAAAATGCACAGAGGAACCAAACCTCAGCCTCTTCAATCTAATCCAATCTTAGGAATGGCAGCTCTGAGCATCACCAACTGGATAATTATTGGCCCTGACAAGGTGAAGGCGTTTGCAGGCAAATGAGATGGGAAGTAGGATAAGTCCCCAGACCACCCAGCACAGGGCAAGCTTAAAACCAAGCGCACGATGCTGTTCAGACTTGTATATGCTAACATGGGAAAGGTGGGAATCACACTACTTTTTCAAGATGTTAAGGGGGTCACTGACAGGCAAACACTCTGAGCTTGTTGATACTGCTGACTGGAACGGCAAGTTAACTGGACCCTACCCACAACGCCTTTGATACGCTCCCACAGCTGCAATAAAGCTGTGTTCAATTAAGAGGCGCAATAGCTATTTTGAAAATGCTTTACAATTGCCAAACTGAATTAATTGGAATTAAAAAAAACCTCTAATCAGATACAGTGCAATGCAAACAGAAAACAAAATAAGGTCAGTAGACCAGTCCTGATAGGGAAAATACTCTCTTAAGCAATTTGGCAGCTTGCCAGTGACACCAATGCACTCCCAGCTCACCAAAATAATAAGGCTGTGTTCCATTCATCACAATAAGAAGCCAAACTTTTTATAATGTTTAATTTTAATTCATGCAGTCTTGTTCACAGGCAGTCAACTTGTAGCAGGCCAAACAAATATATATATTTAGCAGCTGTTATATTTATTTGGGAAGTTCATGCTTGTAAGATTCAATTGTGATGATGAAGAAAAGCCATAACATTATAATTATGTGTTGGGGCCATTCAAGACATTGGGATTTGATGTTTACATTATGTACTGATCAGCTAAGGGACTAAAATTGTACTTAACATTAAAAAGAAAACACGCTATAACCAGCCAAATTGGTGGTATGGATCTCAATTGTGCATAGGTTCATTAAATTTAATAAAGCTTTGCTCAACCAATGAAAACATTCCTTCAATAATGTTGTACATCCATTTATCAGCTGCTAACAACATCTGAAATGCATCTGATGCTGTGTGAAGGAGGCTAGAAGGCTGCAGGGTGACTTGGACAGGTTAGGTGAGTGGGCAAACGCGTGGCAGATGCAGTATAATGTGGATAAATGTGAGGTTATCCACTTTGCTGGCAAAAACACGAAGGCAGAATATTATCTGAATGGCGGCAGATTAGGAAAGGGGGGGGTGCAACGAGACCTGGGTGTCATGGTTCATCAGTCATTGAAAGTTGGCATGCAGGTACAGCAGGCAGTGAAGAAGGCAAATGGTATGTTGGCCTTCATAGCTAGGGGATTTGAGTATAGGAGCAGGGAGGTCTTACTGCAGTTGTACAGGGCCTTGGTGAGGCCTCACTTGGAATATTGTGTTCAGATTTTGTCCCCTAATCTGAGGAAGGACATTCTTGCTATTGAGAGAGTGCAGCGAAGGTTCACCAGACTGATTCCCGGGATGGCAGAACTGACATATGAGGAGAGACTGGATCGACTGGGCCTGTATTCACTGGAATTTAGAAGGATTGGAGGAGATCTCATAGAAACATATAAGATTCTGACGGGACTGGACAGGTTAGATGCAGGAAGAATGTTCCCGATGTTGGGGAAGTCCAGAACCAGGGGGCATAATCTAAGGATAAGGGGTAAGCCATTTAGGATGAGATGAGGAGAAACTTCTTAACTCAGAGAGTTGTTAACCTGTGGAATTCCCTACTGCAGAGAGTTGTTGATGCCAGTTCATTGGATATATTCAAGAGGGAGTTAGATATGGCCCTTATGGCTAAAGGGATCAAGGGGTATGGAGAGAAAGCAGGAAAGGGGTACTGAGGTGAATGATCAGCCATGATCTTATTGAATGGTAGTGCAGGCTCGAAGGGCCGAATGGCCTACTCCTGCACCTATTTTCTATGTTTCTATGATTGCGCAATTTCATCTGGGAATGGTGGGGAAGAGGTTGTAGCAAAAGGTAAGATTCATTTATTGCAAAGGGGATGGAGTATAAAAGCAGTGAAGTCTTGCTATTTTAGGTATTGATAAGGCCACACCTGGAATACTGCGTACAGTTTTGGTTTCCATATTTACGAAAGGATATAGTTGCTTTGGAAGCAGTTCAGAGAAGGCTCACTAGGTTGATTCTGGGGATGAGGGGGTTAACATATGAGGAAAGGTTGTGTAGGTTGGGCCTCTACTCATTGGAATTCAGAAAAAGGATAGGTGATCTTATCGAAACGTATAAGATTATGAGGGTGCTTGACAAGATGGACACAGAGAGGATGTTTCCACTGATGGGGGAGACTCGAACTAGAGGGCATGATCTTAGAATAAGGGGTCGCCCATTTAAAACAGAGATGAGGAGAAATTTCTACTCTCAGAGGGTTGTAAATCTGTGGAATTCTCTGCCTCAGAATGCTGTGGAAGCTGGGACATTGAATAAATTTAGGACAGAAATAGACAGCTTCTTAAACGATAAGGGGATAAGGGGTTATGTGGAGCGGGCGCGGAAGTGGCGATGAGTCCATGATCAGATCAGCTGTATGGCCTACTCCTGTTCCTATTTCTTATGTTCTGAGGTATGATGCTGCTCATGTCCTTGGACATGGTGTAATGGAGAGGCGAAGGGACATCTTTGGGAGCCCAGGGTAATCAAACCGATAATGCAATGTGGCAACAGATAGCTGATATGATGAATGTGATGTCCCCTAATGCTTTTGGAGGAAGTCCAAAAGCAGATGTATGAACTTAAGATATGCAAAGGTAGCTGATCTTAGCAGGGGTATAGTTGCACATATGGACATGATGGGAACTATGCTTGTAGTAAGGGCGCATAAAATGGCTTAACTGTGGCAAATAGCTTAGATGCATTTGAGGGGATGTTAGATAAGTACATGAGGGGAAAAAGGAATCGAAAGATATACAGATAGGATTAGATGAACTAGGGTGGAAGGAGGTTCATGTGGAGCATAAAGACTGGCAGAGACTAGTTGGGCCAAATGGCCTGTTTCTGTGCAGTAAATTCCATGTAATTCTATCGCAAAAACCTTGTATAGGAAGCAATGTCACATTCGTCTGGATCATGAGCCATAGCTTTGTCAAATAACATTGCAGCCAACCTTGTTGGTTTATAGGATTGGCATTTGGCACAGAGACTTTTTGCTCTAACATTTATCTTTTCATCTTTTGCAGGATAATCTTGCATTTAATAAAAAGGGAACAACATTATGCCTTACATTTGGGGAAACTACTATAGCCATAAAATTGTATTAATTTCTCCCGTTGTGAATATTCCTCAGTGATTTGGATTAGCATACTATGGTGTCAAAGCAGAGTTTTTGCAACCTCCTTGATGCTGCAATGAACGGCATACTAGGACACACCTACACCTACACCTATAGGTGCCAGTGAGAGTTCAGCCATGTAAAGTTCAGTGTGTTTGTTACTTTCACTGCCACAATTAAAGCAATCGTGATGCTTGACTGCAGCTCTGAGCCTTGTGGTAGCACAATGCATAGTTCATCCAGCAATTGTTGAATGGGAGTTTTCTGTAACACAATTTCTCAGAAAGACCCAGATAGCACTATCAGATTTGATAGACATGGTGCAGGAATTATTGATGGTCCAGTATATCTTCTTCAGACTTGGGCTTATCTCCTGCTCTTCCTCATCTAGAAACAAGATCAGATTAAGATTTGCAGACACACACATACAGTAGTACTTGTAAGAACAAAAGTCCTACTGCTACTGCTGCATAGCTCTGTAGCTCTGCAAAGGCTAGAACTGCTCCTCTAATGCCACCATTTATTTGGTATGAAGTTCAGAAAAAAGGACTAAAATCAAAAGGGCAGCAATATAATGAGAGAAAATCTTAATAGGCTTTTTACAGCCACTTAGCAAGCTCAACAAGTTTCCAGCTGAAAAATTCATTGCTTTGTCTTCACTAATAGCAAAGTGAAATTTCTGGAGAGGCATTTAGAACAGTCAAAATATACGTTACACCAAACTTCCAGGTTTGTCCAGTGATAAGGCGAGAATAAACCAATCAGTAACACGAATGTCATATGGAATTTATACCTCGCAGATCTCAGCATCCAGCAGTAATACTCTGCTATAACGTAAGCATTTTGGTGGAGTAATCATTGTCATACAGTTGGCTATTGCTCAGTCATTCATTTTTGGACTCTCACCTATATAACTCTTAATTTGGATGCGAGTACATCCTTTTCCATTTCTCCTATGTCACTTATAGTTGAGAAGTGATCATCTAATGGCACAATTTTATAAATTATAGAATTATGTCGCATGCACTAAAATCATTCAAATGTTATTGCATCAATTATGCAACTTCAAAATCTCGGAAAAAGGGCAGTGCAAATGAGTAAAAAATAATTAGAAGACAAAAAAAATTAGACTGGACTTAAACTTCATCCTCGTTAAGATAGTAATTTGGAGTCAAGCATTTTGCATGAAAAAGTAATGAATCAAGAGCCTTGTAGCCTTATAAAAGAGCTAATGCTGCAACTGAGAACTTTATAATGAAGATGAGGTGAATTTCATAATGATAAACAGTTGATTAATTCAAAATGTTATACTTCACAGTATTGAGTAATATTTGTGTGGAAAACGCTTTAATCCTTGGAAAACAATGTTTTTGATTAATTTGTAGACAGTAAGTTGAAACATTGATTGAATACATCTTCCAAAAATATCATACTTGTAGAAAATACAAGAGCAGAAAGTGCTCAGGAGACAGCTCATATCTGGAAATAATTATAGCCATCTGAATACAACAACATTCTATATTACCTATGTGGATGTTCATAAGCCAGTTTGGGAAATAATATTTTGGAAGGTTGCTTTTGGACCTTAGTGACATAAATTTGTTGTCATTGGACTCTTAAATAAGAAAGATCTATTTTGGCAAAGAGTACCGAATAGTAGACTGGAACTTATTAAGGCAGCATCGATAAAATGATTGAGTAAATGGGTTCACTGCAGAATCCTAATATCCCTTGACGACACTCAACTGTGATTCCATCTTAAATGCCTAGGATGCTACAAAGTTATGCCAGAAATTCCTCGATCTATTCTTTTGTTCATAGGTCAGCAATAGGAAATGCCAGTAAGTGCTGGGATCTTGAGCAGGAAATACGGTGTTGAAAGGAAGAGGGGTAGTTACAAATTTATGAGCTTTTTCTTAAATGTGTAACAAATGTCTGTCACTCGCACATGATAAAAATTCACTATAATATACTAAATATATATTACTCTCACTTCCCCTTCTATCTTCTTGAAAAGCCTTCACTAGATTAGGGCTCCAATGTTACCATGCGCTATCGTTGATTACTCCTACCTGTATATCGGAACTGGGAGGCATCATCTGAACAGGATGAATCTGAGAGACGACAGTATAATAGAGGTATGAACCTCCAGTTAGAAATATGGGCCCCTATTTTCTCGGCTTCCGCCCAAGGGAAATGGAATAGGCCACTCCCAAACAGGTAAGTTTGACCTTTTTAAAGATATTTTAGGGCCAGGAAGAGCATGCTGGAGTTTGCCTCTCTTCCTTGAACATTGAACTTCCGCTCAGCTGTGCAGAGAAGCTGTAATGACCGCACAAAAAATATCACCCCATGGACTTTAAAAAACCTGATTTCCACTAAAATGCTACAGGGTGAAGTGTATTTGCTTCATGGGTTCTTTGCTTAAGAATTCATAGCTACACATTTGCCGTAAATAACTAGCAAGTTTATTAGCAAAGGTTTAACCATCAAACTGAACACAACCAGTTCAGCCACCAGACTCACAACTGCATACCTCATCGTGGAGAACTGAACTCAATTATCTGGGGTTTTACTGAATCTTGTGAACATCACAAGACTGGATCAGCCACTCACAGTGCAACAGCTCCACAAGTCTGTGAGCATGCACGCAGGTGCATACATTACAAATGCCATTTTAACTCCCTCCACTCGATGTGGGAGTGGAATTTCTGCCTCGCTTCCTGTCAGCTATCATATTTCCTCCAGTGATTTCATAGTTGGCCAAGGCACCCACCTGAATCAGGTGGGAGCCTCATGAGCTCATGCAAATCAGGCCACTATGATGTACATAGTACCCCAATGCCATTTTAACTGCCTACAAGGTGGAGCATACACCATAGAAACTCCACTCAATAAAACCTGGCGATGCAGCTGACGAAACCTTTGGGCTGGATTTTCAGCTTTCTCCCTTTCGGGGTGAAAACGGAGGCAGGGCGGGAAAATTACCGCCCAATTAGCATTACCGATTAATTGCCTAACTTTCGGTATTTGGGGTCTGCACCAGGGGCTCAGCGCAAAGGAAGGTGTTGCTCTATTTTCACGGCACAAAAGCGGGATCCTCGGCAACTTTAGTGCGGGGCCCGGAGTGCTCCGAGAGAGGCCTTGGGAGGGAGAAAAAAAAAATTCAAAAAAACATTCAAAAAACATTACCAACACCCTTACCTGACAAATTGATGCCAAAAATATTAAAAAATAAAATCTTTAATTTACCTTTTTTTTAGTTTTTCCAGCTTACCGCCGCCAGCAGGGCTAGATCACCGTGTTTTTCCCTGGGTTGGTGAGACTCGAAACTCGAACGTTGTCACAATGGGAGTCGGTACACCTCGGCGCAGCTCTGCCCAGCGGTGCTTCCAAGTGCCGCCACAAAAACCGAGCCAAGGATCGCGACCAGGCGAAAAACAGCTGAGCGCCCGACTTTTCGCCGAGGATGATCAAAACGCAGCGAAAACCCGGTCTCAAACCACCCGAAAATCCAGCCAATAGAGGTAAATTATAATGGTTTTTGTGAGGTTGGAAGGAGCAGGAGTGATCTTCCAAGCTCCACAAGAATAAAGTGGGTTGCTGCTCCCCTGGGGTTCCTCTGTGATCAGTCTCTTTCCACCCACCCCCACCCCCGCGCCCCTCCTCGCCCTCCCCACTACCACCAACCACCTGCTACCAGCTTGTTACTTTTTCCCAGTCAGGTTGGCGTCTGGACCACGCGATATTGCACCGGCCCAGAGCTAGCAAGCTGTGCTGGGATGCCCGTTGGGTGCGTGCAGTTCGCTCTATGCATATTGTTGAGGCCTGGTCCTCAAAATGGACCGAGCTTCCCATGTGAGAGATTGGCGTAACTAGTCACCCTTCCTTCTCTAAAATCCACCCTTCCTTCTCTAAAATGTAACAATTGTTATAGTTCTATTTATAAACTGGTATAACAGCAGAGAAATTTGAATAATAAAGTTAGGCACCATATACAAATTTGCAAAGCATCAATGCTCTGAATTGCTGTAATAATGTATAAAACCTTACTTTAACTAATCATAGTTCCTTCTTTAAATGTACCAATGTAATTGAGAAGATACACGAGAATAACTACCGAGAATATCATATTCGACTTAAGCAGGGTCCTCCTATACCTCTAATGTTGTAACATAACATTACAATAAAGTAGAAGGCAACGATTAAGAAAAGCATCTTAACTTTAGTTAATAGGAAATATTTCTGCAACTTCCACATGACAGACTTTTTCCCATGTGATACATGTATTGTGTGCATGGCATGTGTACATGTTATGCCAGTCTTCATTAAATATATCAGAAACAATGCTTAGTTTGTGTTTTTGGAAAGGTTGTTAAATGCAGTAATGCAATAACATTTGAAAATAATTCAATTTCATTTAATTTCAAAAGACATCAGCTTTCTTCCCCATATTCAAAAAAATGTAACCCTTTAGTTAACCAATGCCTCCTTTTCTTTCTCTATCCTTTCAAAATTAAACATCAGTCTTGACATCTGCACCAGTTCACCTGTAATTTAATTATTTTGCTTGCAGATTAATCTAAATACTTTATTGTGGTATTTATTAAGAAACTATTACGTGGATTGTCTATGTATCTTTGGAGTGAATTAAAAATATAGTAAATTAGTTTGCATATTTACACAAAGCAATCATAATGAAACACTGGTTCACCAGAATAACATGACTGTGAATCACATTAAAACATCATATAAAGTTCAAGTTGCAGTTTAACAAGCTTAGTGTATCTTTTCATTTCTCTTGGAGGTATTTACATTTATCCAAACTAGTCTGCAGTCTCCTCCTTTTGATCTGGAATTATATGTAATTTTTTCTCCCATTGGATTGTACTGAGCATACACTCAGATGAGAAACCACCAGAGGTAGTTCTAAAGCGTCATAGTAAATACTAATCTGTAATTCACTTGTGGAGCACCTTTGGCCTACCCTGTGCTCTACACAAGGGGCAATGGTGCTGGATGCCACTCCTACAAACAGTAAAGTTATTAATGCTGACCTTTCCTGCTGGGTATTCCTCTGTGCAAGGTCCTTCTTAATACAATATAGCCATACGTCTTTGTTGTCATTTACTGCGAGTTTAATAGTGTAAATGAAAAGTGCGGCCACAATTTACTAGAAAATGCTCTCTGGTACTCTATGATTTCTGTTATCACAGACATTGCTTATGGCTCCCTCATTAATAGAAAGACAATATAAATGCTTCATGCACGGCTTTCAAAGACACTGTTAAATATTTTTAAAAGTTAAAAATAGACTATGGTCTGTAAACTTTCAATAGCTCTTGTTAAGGATTTCTTCAGCTTTAGTGTAGATTCTTTGCATTTATTTACGGCTTCAATGAATTGACAGTTTTTAGTCAGGATATACATGGAAACATGATTAGAAAGATTACAGTTATGATTTTGTTTTGTATTTTAACTGTTAATCCTTCTGTAGCCAAGGAAAACAAGCATAATCCCTGTACCTGCGCTAATTTGCCTGAATCATTATGGCTACAGACAGAAAAACTGTTTACTGTAAGGATCTTCAGAGCACCTCTCTAGCTACTAATCACCTTCCTGTTCATCCAATAACATCAAAACAAGCCACAGAGGCTGCCCACACCATTAAAGCCGATTGCCTCTCAAGTTACTGAGGGACTTGTGCTTTCCTCATTTATTTTCTCTCATCTGATGTAACTCAGATGCCACTTTCTTGTCTTTAAAGAAGGGGAAAAACTGCAGATTATTGATTTGCTTCTGAACAGAAGACCAACCTAAAAGCCCCAATGATTTGTCACTCATTATTGAAATTACTGAACACTAATTAAACTGGCAGCTCAAATCCCAATAGGCCGCACTCATCTGAAGCTGAAATTCAGACACTTGGACAGTAGAAGGGAATGGTAGTAACAGCAAGACTGGTAACAAGAAATATTTTTGTACATTCTTTTTAAAATTCAAAGAAAGGAATGTGCACATTTTTTTCTCTGAAAGATGTGCAATGAATTTCTGTGATTTCGCCAGAACAGTTTTATATCCATAGTAGTCTGTTCACCCCAATAAACGGTCTTTTAATCCCCACTTTGGCACAAGTCCACTTTTATTGTAGTTGTTGACTTTCAGGCTTTGTAAATCAACAGCACAACACCCGGCTGTGTGAGCTTCATTTTATCAAACGGTACACAGCTTGGTAATAGCTTCCCCAGACAATTAGAACTAATCTATGGTGATGACCAGGGGGACGGCAATGATTGTCATGTTAGTAAAAAAAATCAAAACAATCATGTTGCGTCAGTTCTACCATTAAAAGACTTGCTTCTCTGCAAATTTTTGCTTTCAGTAATTAATACTCTGGGGCTTGCAATTTCCAAGACTGTACTCCAGGCACAGAGATGCCACTCACCTGATAATTATTTCAGGAAACCATGCACGAATGAATGTGATTGACAAATGCAGCATTGCTGTAATTGCCTCTAGCAGAGTCCGTGAGAGAGATTAAGAGGGAGAAAAGTTAACTAGTTATGTACTCACCTGAATGGTGGGACTTTAATATGTGTGCAATGCGAGGGTCAGCTTTGTGCAGCTGACTGCAAACAGCAACACTTAAAAACAAAGGGCAGTGTTTCGCATTTCAAGGGCAAAAAGCAGCCGCTTTAAACAAATATTCACTTTCTACCACAATAAATAAAACATTTTCATAAAATATTTAGCCCAAGCAAATTAGCACTAATTTGAAGTCTCCATCTGTGTACCTTCTTTGTATTATTTTTGCAGATTATCTGTTGTAAAGGTAGCATCATTTTAAACGTGAAGACTGTGGAGGATTTAGATGAAAATTCTTGCAAAGCAATAGGAGGGGTAATTTAATTGCTAGCTCCTCTCTGTGTTGCCAAATATCATAGACAGATGGGAAGGATAAAACAGGGAACTCAATAATTAATTTCCATGTTCTTCACTGATGGGACCTGCTTTATCCCCTTCCCTGCTAGCATCATGTGATCTTAGATGAAAACATGCAGGATATTTATGTTACATTCATTAAGCACTAATTTTTGAAAACATAATTTGATTTTAATTTTTTAAGGGGCTGACACCATGAAGAATTTCAGCCATTATATTGGCTGACAAAAAAGATTTTATTGTACGATGATTTATTAGTAACAGAATATTGGTACGGAAGTAAAGAGAATTCTGAAGAAATAAAAGACAAATTAAAACTTCCACTTCTCATTTAGCTTTTACAGACCTGACTACACATTCGTCACCGTTTGTGGATCTGAGCAAAGGAGAAAAAAAAGAACAAAAAGCCCATTGATTTGTTCAGTCAAATAATGAAACAGATGGCTGTTGGAAAGGGTAAAGGTCAAACCTTCCCTGTTGAATAAAATTCAAGGTTAGCAGCAAAATTTGTCTACATTTGTAAATATGCATGGGGTTCTTAATTGAAAAATACCTTCTCTGTTCTGTTAAAGATAAGCCAAGTTTCAATAAGATTCAGCAATTTTAATAACCAAGTTAAAGGAGCCATTAAGGAAATTTAGTCACAGATAGAATGTAAAACATTTCAAGAAATGTTTCCCGATTCAGTGGCTATATTCTACAAATTGACAATGCATTTCCAACAAAATCATAATACAGCATTAGTCACTAGGTATCCAATTGACAGTGGCTCAGATTTATATAACTGACCAATCACTGCAAAATATTGACACAGGTGTTACACTAAATTATAGCTGTAGTGTTGCCATATGGTCTTATAATCCAATATGCCTTTGCCACTGGTGTTGGCACTGGGAATGGTAGTAAGTGGGAGACAGAGGTAATAGAATGGCATTTCCATCACAGTGTGTTAATGGTAATACTGTTACAGCGAAAGATTCATGGGCAGCTAAATGGGAACAAAGTCAAGCTGTTCTTTACATTTTCTGGATAAGTACGGGCTGACATCTGCTCCTTCATTATACAAGTAGATAAAAATGAGCTCATTTTTGCATTATCTAAATCAGGTTTCCCTACAACAGCATTTTGCAGTTATGTTTCACAACTAATGGCAGATCGTGGAAATGTCCTTCCTTTATCTAGTTGAGATTTTGGTGTATATCAATGCGTTTCCAGGAAGTACATAATGGAACTATTTGATTAAAAGACATGGAAAGTTATAAAGGCAAGCCCTTTCAGCTGAGAGGCCTATCTCTGAGCTTGCCACAGAACGTTGAGCCTCTTCACTCCACATGTTCATCATTCATAGCACAACAGTGGCCGTTCAAGGAAAATAGGATGGACACAGCGCCGAGAGTTCCCTTCTATAAATTGTTTCAGCTCCACTGACTGCATACATCACCCGCAATATATTAAGATGGCTTTCATACTTTCATTCTTTCTATATTGGGTACCTTTTTACTGTTATGAAAATGAATAGGCATCTCCATTTGGCACCTTCATTATGAAAAGAAGAAGAAAAACGGATTTATCACGCGTAGGTAACTATAGTTTGGATGCTTACTTTAAAAATAGCAGCTCTCCTTTCAATGCAGAACCTCAGAACAATTGCATGGATATTACACAATCAACTGTAGCTGGAGACCAGGACAAATATTATTCGGCACAAGAAAGTAGGTGCATGATTTGTTGTATAGACTTGTAGATATTTTTCTGCACAGAATGTTTACTGTGATTCCCGACTTTAATCGTGTGTCTTGCTGAGGCTATTGCAATGGAGCCCTCATTATCACACCTACTTTGGTAGCCAAATATGTGGGAATAAAAGTGGGCCATTTTAGTCAGTAAGCTTAAAGGAAACAAAGGAAACAGGTTAGAAATGCTGTAGAAGGAAAAGAACTGAAAAGGAAATCAAAGTAAACTAAATGAAGTGTCCAGAGAATACACATCTCTCCCTTGCAGCATTCCATAGCAAAGAATAATTACATAGTGGCCCAGAATCTTCTGGAAACTTGCGCCATATGGCGTTGGGTTAATTTTCCAGTGCAAAAATCATTTAGGACATTATGGCGTGTGTTGCAACATTATTCATACAGCACCATGATTTCCTGGGACTTTTGAACCATTCTGTCAATAGTTCGTTGAATTTCATAGCCCCGTTTCCCATGGCAATTGTGAATCTTCTGGATTTATGCCAGTTTTCTCGCCGCAGCCACTTAGACTGAAAAATAATGGCGCTGGTGAAAGGATTGAAATTCATGAGTTTAAAAATAATTGATTAAAGTTGTTCGGTATTGAATAACTCCACGAGGCTAGTTCAGGCATGACCTTACTCCAGTTTATTTGTTCTCAAAGTGAGGATTCAACATGGCTGCCAACATTATATACCCGGCTTGCACGTGTCTGCCAGTGACCATTAGGACTCCGACAGTCGCGCCCTCCGGTGGCAGGTAAAACCCAGTTAACATACATAACATCATTCCTCCCAAAGTCCTTGGTACAGGTTGTATTTACAAGTTGAGACGGTCCGGGTCCTTCCGCTCCCTGGTTGATCTTTTCAGTTCGAACCCAAGCTTGGGTGAGTTAGTAGGACCATTGCTGCATTGCGGAGCAGTCAGTCTGCCAAGACTGTCGGAGATGTAGTTTCATCTTCGTGAATGACACAAGGGCCAACTGATGGTTGGATGTGTGTTGGTTGGTTGATGATGATGTCATCTTCAATTTGTTCTGGGTTGTCTGTAAATCGCAGTTTGGTTTGGTCGATGTGCCTCTTGCACATTTGGCCATTTAACAGTTTGACTACAAACACCCTGTTCCCCTCCTTGGCCAAAACCATGCCAGCAACCCACTTTGGACCATGACCATAATTCAGGACAAACACAGGATCATGAACAGCAACGTCACGTGACACGGCCGCGCGATCGTTGTACCATTGCTGTCTTCTGGTTTCGACATGATCATTGAGATCATGTCGAAACCAGAAGGGAGAGCCTGATTTTGAGGGCTCTCTTCACTAACAGCTCGGCAGGAGGGACCCTGGTGAGCGAGTGGGGTCCCGTCTGGTAACTGAGCAGAATGCGGGACAAGCAGATCTGTAGGGAGCTGTGAGTCACGCATTTTAGGCTCTGCTTAATGGTTTGAACAGCCCGCTCCGTTTGACCGTTAGACGTGGGTTTGAAAGGGGCAGACATGACATGCTTGATGTCATTACAGGTCATAAATTTGTGGAACTCCGAACTGGTGAAACATGGTCCGTTGTCGCTGACAAGGACGTCGGACAGGCCATGGGTGGCGAACATGGCCCAGAGGCTTTCAATAGTGGCTGTGGACTTGCTGGATGACATGATTACGCATTCAATCCATTTGGAGTAAGCATCCACTACCACTAAAAACATTTTGCCGAGAAAGGGGCCGGCAAAGTCTATGTGGATCCTTGACCATGGTTTGGATGGCCATGACCACAGACTCAGCTGAGCCTCCAAGGTGCGTTACTCAATTACATGCAAGTGTTGCACTGATGCACGCATGACTCCAAATCCGAGTCAATGCCGGGCCACCAAATGTGAGACCTGGCAATGGCCTTCATCATGACAATGCCTGGGTGGGTACTGTGTAAATTTCGTACAAAATTTTCCCTGTCTTTTTTTGGCATAACAACACGATTACCCCATAACAGACAATCAGACTGAAAAGACAATTAATCTTTGCGGCGGCTATAAGGCTTAATTTCATTCTGCATTTCCTTGGGAATGGCAGACCAATTTCCATTTAGGACACATATTTTTACACTTGACAGTAAAGGATCCTGGCTGGTCCAGGTCCTAATTTGATGAGCCGCAAGGGTGACCCCTTGCTCTCGAAAGCATCCATGACCAGCAGCAAGTCTGCGGGCTGCGGCATTTCCACCCCGGTTGTGGGCAATGGTAGCCGGCTAAGCGCATCAGCACAGTTTTCAGTGCCTGGTCTGTGGCGGATGACATAATTGTAAACAGATAATGTCAGTGTCCATCTTTGGATGTGGGACGAGGCATTGCTGTTTATACCTTTGCTCTCAGAAAACAATAAAATGAGCGGCTTGTGGTCTGTTTCAAGCTCAAGCCGAAGCCCAAACAGGTAATGGTGCATTTTCCTAACCCCATATACGCATGCTAAAGCCTCTTTCTCTACCATATATAGGTTCTTTCAGCCTTAGACAGACTTCTCGACGCGTATGCAACTGGTTGGAGTTTGCCTGATACTTTGGCTTGCTGGAGCACACAACCGACCCCATATGATGAGGCTTCGCAGGCCAGCACTAACCGCTTACATGGGTCATAGTGTACCAGTAATTTATTGGAACAAAGCAGGTTCATGGCCTTCTCAAAGGCTCTGTCTTGAGATTTTCCCCAAACCCAGTCATTACCCTTTCTCAGTAACATGTGCAAGGGCTCTAGCAATGTGCTCAAACTAGGTAGAAAGTTACCGAAATAGATGAGAAGATCCAGGAACGAACGCAGCTCCGTCACACTCTGGGGTCTGGGTGCATTTTTGATTGCCTCTGTCTTTGAGTCCATAGGCCTGATGCCGTCTGCTGCAATCTTTCTTCCCAGGAATTCGATTTCTGGTGCCATGAAAACGCAATTGGAGCGTTTTAGCCTGAGTCCCACTCTGTCCAGATGACATAGAACCTCTTCCAGGTTGTGCAGGTGTTCGATGGCATTGCAACCGGTGATCAGGATGTCATCTTGGAACACGATGGTTCTCGGGACGGACTTCAGCAAACTCTCCATGTTTCTCTGAAGTATGGCTGTGAATTCCGAAAGGGCATCTGTGGTATATAAACTGTCCTTTGTGCGTGTTGATGCACGTCAGTTTTTTCGACGATTCGACCAGCTCCTGTGTCATGTAAGCAGAGGTCAGGTCCAATTGGTGAACGACTTCCCCCGCTAGCATTGCAAACAGGTCATCAGCCTTGAGTAACAGGTACTGATCCTGTATCGAGACTCGGTTGACCGTTACCTTGTAGTCGCCGCAGATCCTGACCGTGCCATCACTTTTCAACACCGGGACAATTGGACTGGCCCATTCACTGAACTTGACTGGTGATATAATTCCTTCCCATTGAAGTCTGTCCAGTTCGATCTTGACCTTCTCCCTCATCATGTATGGAACTGCCTGAGCCTTGTGATGGACGGGTCTTGCATCCGTGCCTAGATGGATCTGCACCTTGGCTCCCGTGAAGTTGCCGATGCCTGATTCAAACAACGAGGGAAATTTTCTCAGCACTTGAGCACACGAAGCGTCATCCACTGAAGATTAGGCTTTAATATCATTCCAGTTCCATTTAATTTTCTTAAGGCAACTCCTGCCGAACAGCATTGGGCCATTGCGTGCAATGATCCACAGTGATAACTCATGCACAGCTCCATCGTATGATACCTTTACTGCCACACTGCCAATGACTGGTATGAACTCTTTGGTGTAGGTATGCAGCTTTGCATTGATTGGGCTCAGTTTGGGTCTTTTTGCCTTAGTGCCCCACAGCTTTTCAAAAGCCCTCTGGCTCATTATTGACTGACTCGCACCCGTGTCCAATTCCATGGATACTGGTACCCCATTTAATTTAACTTCCAGCATTATCGGAGGACTTTTGGTAAAAGAATGTACCCCATACACCTCTTCATCCTGTACCTTGGGTTGAGTTGCCTGTGCCGCTTGATCCTCAGCCACGTGGTGTGTCGCAGCACGCTTGCTCGGTTGCGGACACATTTGCTGAAGGTGCCCCATTGTTGCACAGCCTTTGCACACATATTGCTTGAATCGGCATTGTTGGACCTGAAAATAACCACCGCAACGCCAACAAGGCGAGATTTGATTCACCCCAGATGTCGGACTTTGAGCAGTTACAGGTCGTATGAATGCGGACAAGTAGGCCCTGCCATGTGCAGCTCTGCCTGCCAATAATATTATTTTACACACAGTACTTGCCGGAATGCTGGGAAGATATCTGTTTCGAGTTTTCGTCCGTGGACATGCATGCCTGGGCGATTGTGATGGCCCTGCTCAGTTCTAGAGATTCAGTAGCCAGCAGCTTTCGAAGGATGACCTCGTGGCCAATGCCAAGCACGAAAATATCCCGCAGCATTTCCTCCAATGCAGCTCCAAAGTTGCACTGCCCAGCGAGATGTCTCAGGTCGATGACAAATTCTGTCACGTCCTGGCCCTTGGAGCGATTGTGCTTATAGAAACGATACCTCGCCATGATGATGCTTTCCTTCAGTTTAAAGTGGTCCCGAACCAGCGTACGCAATTCATCATCAGTCTTATCCGTTGGTCTAGTTGGTGAGAGTATATTCTTGATAAGGCCATAAATTTTTAACCCACAAACGGTGAGGAGAACCGCCCTGCGCTTAATTGCATTATCGGTTCCTTCCAATCCGTTGGCTACGAAGTACTGGTCGAGGCGATCAGTGAAATCCTCCCAGTCTTCCCTTCCATGAATCTCTCCAAAATTCCAACAGTCATGGTTGAGTGAAAGTTCTTATTTTTAACTCGTCGCTAATTGTTCGGTATCGAATAACTCCACGAGGCTGAGTACGGTGAGTTAGTTCAGGCATGACCTTACTTCAGTTTATTTATTCTCAAAGTGAGGATTCAACATGGCTGCCAACATTACATACACGGCTTGCATGTGTCTGTCAGTGACCATTAGGACTCCAACAGTCGTGCCCTCCGGTGGCAGGTAAAACCCAATTAACATACATAACAAAAATAAATTGAAATCCTTGCTCTTTCTTGATATTTTGAATCATTAGCTAAAACCTGTCAAAACAATCATTCGTTATGATGTCTTAGTTTAAGTGTATATTGCGTGCATGGTGTAAGACACTGAAGTGTGTCTACATGCCATTGATGAAAATGAGATTGGGGAAGAATTTTGCTTAGGCCCATTTTTGGGCCTGAATTGATCGGCAGACTCGCAGCCTACACCAGAAGCCCAAGGCTCATCTGAAATCAGGCGTTGGGCTTCATCTGAATAATTACGGGCGCTCTGGGCACCTTTTGGACCACCTGACATAGCTCGGCACTTTCCTGTGGACCAACTTGGTTTGGCTGTGACCAGGGCCGGATTGCGGACCTGATGGGCCGGGGGCAAACTGATCCAAATGGGCCTATAGTTATGTTTGTTCCTGTTCATTACATTATGTATATGATTCTGATTCTGAGCATGAAAACATAGACCAGTATATTCAACAATGAAAGCATATATTCTGTATCAAGTAGGTATATATTCTGGTTCTGGTAACATTGTAATACTAGATTCTTATACATATATGCAAATTTCTCTCAATAACGTGAAATAAAATAGTCTAGTACATATTCTGTTCTGTATATAGGTACATTAGTGTATATAGGTACTTCTGCATATAGGAATAAACAAGTGAATCTATTTTTCTTGGTCTTGTTTTTCCTCTCTTATTGTCTATTCTATTCAGTCTATTTGGGAGGCCTCATATTTTTTTTCCTACATTTATTTGGTGGGCCTATGTTCTTTGTTGGGTCTCGAGCTGCAGCCCCATCCGCCCCATGATTAATCCGCCCCTGGCTGTGACACTGGCAGCAGCCCTCAGGTAGGTACTGGGGGCAGGGAGCTCAACAAGAGGCGAGTATGGGACCAGCAGCGCCCTGCAGTAGTGCTGTGGTGCCAGAGAAACAGCCCTGCTCCTCCTGGCTCCACACTAAGGTAAGTTAAATGAAAAAGATATACCTTTCTGTGGGTGGCGTCCAGCGGCTATTTTAAGGAACACTGGTTAGGCCGCAGAAGGAAGTAAATAAACTAAACGGTGGACATCTAGTGCTCAGTTTCCGATGAATTTCGGAGAGCTGTTAGATCTCTCATTGACATATGTAACGGCTTAACGCCTACTTAATGCACCGCCAGAGATGGCTGAATATCGCCCGAGCCAATATGGCATTTCAGGTGCCCTTGGGACATGGGACATAACCCCATGAAATAGGACCTTTCTGCCCCACCCCACCGTGTTAAAAGTTACAAAAAAAATAAAAATTCTGCTATGCTGACAGGGTTAGATGAAGTAGGGAGGGAAGAGGCTTGTGTGGAATGGCCTGTTTCTGGGCTGTAAATTCTATGTAATTAAATTGATGCTCATATTCAATACAGTACTTCAAATAAAACAACTATCTTGGTTTGAACATGTTGCTGTAATGGCAGCTGATTTTTCCTGGACTTTGAGAGCACAAAATATTTTGGGCAATCAACTTACTTGGAGAGAGAGGGTGTAGTCTCAAACAGTACCAGGATTCTAAGGTTGGGAACTATCCATATCGGTCTTCCAATGGCTGTTGAGCTATGGATTCAGGCTAACTTTGCAGCAGAGCATAGGCATGCTGTGGCTAAGCTAATACGAGAGGTGGCAGCAGCCTTATATGTTGTGAGCATTGGAGACTTCTAGATATGAGGGTGTGTACTTCTCATGGGATAGGAAGGAACTACAGATGCCACCAGGGACATTGACCTGAATGCCGCCAACGACACTGATTTGAACAGGTCAGAATTAAAATATCAGGAATAGAGTGCATTTAGGTAACTGGGGACAGTAGAACAACCTAATTACTGTAATTGCAGACGGCAGAACTCATCAATACAAAGGGGAGCAGCATATACTTTCAGGGCAAACACAGAGCAAATACTAAAGATGATTTTTAACACAGATAGTGATCACTAAACTGCTTGCAGTGCTGTTCTAATGATGGGTAAAATAAATACAGCACATTTTTCAGTTTAAATGAAGGAGATGATCGGTGAAAGGACAAAAACAAATGGGATTTCTCTAAAAATGATATGTGCACCATATAAAGTAACAGCAGAGCCGAGTACAGTCAGAATGGTCTTTTTATGAGCGCAAAGCTCTATATACATGGACGCCCTTATAATGTGTGATATAAGGAGCAATGTCCTGAGGGAGAATTAGGTGTTCTTTGTTACTCTGTATGCTTTTTCATCCAGTGCATTTTATCTTCATGTCGATGTGGATTGAATTCAGATAAACTACCATATTGTGTGGAGATGAGCTGTGACAATTTTTGGCAGCAGTTCCAGCAACATTTGAGAGGTTGGCAACAAGCTCAAAATAGTGAAGACATAGCGAGGAAGGCGACATGCAGAATATTGTCACCAGTGACTTTTTGAATTTCATAAATGATTTCTTGGGTGAAAGAACTTGCGGTGAATCTCAAAGAGGGAGTCCGCATCCTGTGAAAATATCTCAGATAAGGAGGTGGAGTTGTGAAATGCTCACACATGTGATCTTATGAACCAGCAGTGGTCTTGTGAATAGGTGGGGGTGGCATCCTCATGGATAGTGAGTGTCTGCACGCTCATGGACAGCAGTGGAGACCTTATATAAAACGGAAAAGAGTGACTAAAGTAAATGTTGGTCCCTTAGAAGATGAAAAGGGGGATTTAATGATGGGAAATGTGGAAATGGCTGAGACCTTAAACAATTATTTTGCTTCCGTCTTCACAGTGGAAGACACAAAAACCATGCCAAAAATTGCTGGTCATAGGAATGTGGGAAGGGAGGACCTTGCGATGATCACTATCACTAGAGAGGTAGTGCTGGACAGACTAATGGGATTGAAGGTAGACAAGTCCCCTGGTCCTGATGAAATGCATCCCAGGGTATTAAAAGAGATGGCGGAAGTTATAGCAGATGCATTTGTTATAATCTACCAAAATTCTCTGGACTCTGGGGAGGTACCATCGGATTGGAGAGCAGCTAATGTAACGCCTCTGTTTAAAAAAGGGGGCAGGCAAAAGGCAGGTAACTATAGGCCGGTTAGTTTAACATCTGTAGTGGGGAAAATGCTTGAAACTATCATTAAGGAAGAAATAGCGGGACATCTGGATAGAAATAGTGCAATCAAGCAGACGCAGCATGGATTCATGAAAGGAAAATCATGTTTAACTAACTTACTGGAATTCTTTGAGGATATAACGAGCATGGTGGATAGAGGTGTACCGATGGATGTGGTGTATTTAGATTTCCAAAAGGCATTCGATAAGGTGCCACACAAAAGGTTACTGCAGAAGATAAAGGTACGCGGAGTCAGAGGAAATGTATTAGCATGGATAGAGAATTGGCTGGCGAACAGAAAGCAGAGAGTCAGGATAAATGGGTCCTTTTCCGGTTGGAAATCAGTGGTTAGTGGTGTGCCACAGGGATCAGTGCTGGGACCACAACTGTTTACAATATACATAGATGACCTGGAAGAGGGGACAGAGTGTAGTGCAACAAAATTTGCAGATGACACTAAGATTAGTGGGAAAGCGGGTTGTGTAGAGGACTCAGAGAGGCTACAAGGAGATTTGGATAGGTTAAGCAAATGGGCTAAGGTTTGGCAGATGGAATACAATGTCGGAAAGTGTGAGGTCATCCACCTTGGGGGAAAAAAAAAGTAAAAGGGAATATTATTTGAATGGGGAGAAATTACAACATGCTGTGGTGCAGAGGGACCTGGGGGTCCTTGTGCATGAATCCCAAAAGGTTAGTTTGCAGGTGCAGCAGGTAATCAGGAAAGCGAATGGAATGTTGGCCTTCATTGCGAGAGGGATGGAGTACAAAAGCAGGGAGGCCCTACTGCAACTGTATAGGGTATTGGTGAGGCCGCACCTGGAGTACTGCGTGCAGTTTTGGTCACCTTACTTAAGGAAGGATATACTAGCCTTGGAGGGGGTACAGAGACGATTCACTAGGCTGATTCGAGAAATGAGGGGGTTAACTTATGATGATAGATTGAGTAGACTGGGTCTTTACTCCTTGGAGTTCAGAAGGATGAGGGGTGATCTTATAGAAACATTTAAAATCATGAAAGGGATAGACAAGATAGAGGCAGAGAGGTTGTTTCCATTGGTGGGGGAGACTAGAACTAGGGGGCACAGCCTCAAAATACGGAGGAGTCAATTTAAAACCGAGTTGAGAAAGAATTTCTTCTCCCAAAGGGTTGTGAATCTGTGGAATTCTCTGCCCAAGGAAGCAGTTGAGGCTGGCTCATTGAATGTTTTCAAGTCAAAGATAGATAGATTTTTAAGCAATAAGGGAATTAAGGGTTACGGGGAGAGGGTGGGTAAGTAGAGCTGAGTCCACGACCAGATCAGCCATGATCTTATTGAGTGGCGGAGCAGGCTCGAGGGGCTAGATTGCCTACTCCTGTTCCTAATTCTTATGTTCTTATGGAAGGTGGTAATTAACCCATGAATGGCGGTTGTAACTTCAAGGATGTTGATCCAAAAGGATCAATAATATTCTTAATATCAGAGGTGTTATATCATTCTTGGCCAGGCGGCCTAAATGTGTGGACTCTGGTCATGATCATCCGAGTGGAGGCATTGATCTCATAGAAAGTGGATGTGTCTACATAGAAGGTGGATGTGTAACCTCATGGACAAAAGTAATGACTTCATAGGTAGCAGATAATTCCGTCCAGACACTGGTATCATCCTCATGGATAGTGGGACAATTTAGTTCATGGTGGTTGCTGGTTTGGTATGCTCATAAACACTGGCAATGCCTCAGGTAGGGAGGTGTTGACCTCATTAATGCTGATGTGGTGATTAGGGCACTTGTGGGAGAGCAGCAATACCTCTTCAGGTGCCAGCAATGACCTGGTGAATGGCATAGGTGCCCCTTGTGTGCAGACTAGAAACAAATGCATAAATTAACTTGAAGTACTTGTAAACATTTATAGTAAACTTACAGTTTGTGGTGGTGCCCTTCTGAAGGGTGTCAGACCTTGAGGAGGTTAGCAATATCCAAGGGGGAGGGTGAAAATAACTATACTCATTGTGGGTGGCGTTAATGTAAAGAAGGAAATGAGCTGATGGATGGTGGTGACTTTCTAGAATGCCAGCAGCCTTGTGGATGGTAGCGCCAACCTGATGGACTGTGGTGGCATGCACCTAGAGGGTGGAAGTTTTGTAATTAACCTAATTTACATATTATAGCTAATTAATGTAATTCATTAATATGCTATCCCTCATAATGTAACAATTATATTCTCTAGCTTTTGTAAAAATAGGACTTACATTTTCTGAGTTATGGAGAAATTCTATTTTCTAATTAACCTAATTTACAGATACAAATTAGACTTAATTAGCACAATGCATTAATATGTTATTCCTAATAGTCTAATAATTACACTAGTCAAATTTTAAAAAGGAGCGACTTATAATTTCTGAGTTAGTTATTAATGAAAATATAAAAAGATTTAAACTAACACCACTGACTACTTCTTTCCCAAAGGAAAAGTAATACATTAAAGGTGGCAGCCTCAGTGATGAAAAGGGAAAGTAGATACTTGGGTGAGTGGAAGGAGACATAAACAAGGCAAAAAGACCATGAGAACTTTAGAGAATATTCAGAAGGAGCAGGAATAAGATATTCATAAACTCAGCATCCCTAAAGCACTATGTTGGAGATGGAAATATACCAGACAAGACTGAAAATGGCCATGTATTCAATGATAGCAGATAACAATACTGTCATTGGTGATCTACTGCATTTTGATCTATTGATTGAAATGTTATGTTACAAGTGAACTGGAGTTGAAATCTGATTTTACCACTTTATGCATTTTTCTACACTTTAATAAACTGGCATAAAACTATGGGAATGCTATCAAATCTGAGGTTATAATAAAACTGGTTTACAAAAGTATCACAAATATTTCTCTTTGTTTATTCCTTGGACTACATTTTTTTTAACTTAAAATTCTGGAATTCTAAAATAAAAGCTGAAGATGCTGAAAATACACAGCAGGCCAATCAGCACCTGCAATGAGAAAGACAGATGAATGTTTCAGATATAATCCTTTAATCCTTAGCATATTTTATTTACTTATTATACACAGGTATTGTGGTTCAGAGACTGGTAACAAACAATGTTGATTCAAATGTTGTATCATGTGGTAGTAATGTACAAATATTGTCCTTCCAGTCACATAACTGCTTGAGTTATATGACATTGTGTGTTTTTTATTTGGGGATCGGTTGGTATTACTATGTACATAATTCTAATTGGTGAAGTCACTGGCCAACTAAAATTAATCTTCCCACCAAGTTATGACAATAGTTAATGAAAATAAGAACTTACCTTTAAGATATTTTCGCACAGTCAGCTGTATATGTGCAATGCTGTAAGGTTTCAGATTATTTTATTTTAATACACAAAGAACATAGAACATTTTATCAGTATGTGACAAAAAGTGAAAAGAGCTCAAGTTCTCCCTCTACAGATTTTACAGCTTACTGCACCACTGCTTCTTGCATCCGAAACCAAGAACAAGGCAGCTCTTGATGGCAAAGATACATTTGAACACATCACTCAAATAATTGTGTTTTCAACATGAAGCTACGTGATGATGAGGTCACAAAATCGCAAGATACCTACAGGTGAGGAGGCCATTCGACCCAACTCTTAGTTCATCCATTTACATTAAAGACAAATTTAGATTCCACCCATCATGTCATCTAAATATATCTATATGTAAGGTTTTCATGCTCACTGCTCTAGTTGGAGACCATTCCAAGTGTTGATCATTCTTTGTGTGAAGAAGTGCTTCCTGATATTTATCCTAATTTTTTTCTTTCACTGAGTTTAACCAATGTCCCCTTACCTCTTTGCATACCTTGACAGTGCTCTGGATTAATCTGATCTATGCCATTAGTAAATTGTATACTTCGATAAGGACCCCTCTCAGTTGTTTCCTTTCAATATTAAAGAGCCTCAGTCTTTCTTCATATCTCCATGGTGTGGGGACACAATGCAAAACAAAGACTCTATTCGCATTTATTTAACGGATGAAGGAAACTATACAACTTGAAACAATAAAACATTCCTCAGTAATCAAACCAAACTCCAACAAAATAAAAGCAGATATTTAATTGGCCAGTGATTCTAGGGATCAACATCATTGCTCTATCCTGCACTGCCTCTATGTCTTGATCATTTTCCTTATATCTTGATGACCAAAATTAACACAATACTAAAGTTGTGATCTGACCATCGCATTATGTATTTTTAACATTATATCTTCTAATTTATACTCAATAGACCCAGCAACATAGTAAAGCATTATATTTGTTTTGTTTATTGTTGCTCCATAATGATTTGATTGCCGCATCTACTATGACTCCAATCTAGTTCCACTACATCTTTAACTATTTCTATACCAATGGGGAACGAGGGGAGGGAGACAGAGGATTTTCACTGAAACAACCAAGGGGGAAGGAAGTAAGAAGGTTGGTAAACTGAGCGGTATAAGACCATGAGATATTTATACAGAGACTAGACCATCAGTTAAAAGGGAATGGGATAAATATTTGAAAGGAAAAATATTAAAGGATCTGGGGCGAGGTGGGTTACAGGAGAGAGCGCCAGCATTGGCACAGGCACCGGGGACCGAATGACCTTCTCCTCTACTGTAATTTCTATCATTCTATGAAAACACTCTCTTATTGAGTCTGAGCCTAGGGAGTGGTTTGGCATTACACATATTACTGCCAGTAACATATAGACTACCAGTGAGTTATTGTATTACTGTTGGATATGAGGGGAATCTGAGTGTTATTAATTATTGGTGTAATTTCAGCGAGTTACTATTAGTTACTGGTGGAATCAAAGTTCCTCCCACCTCTGGTTTCCTCTCTATGAATCCATCCCCCACCTCTGGTTCCTCTCTTTGCCTGCTCAGGGGTGGACTCTGATTCTCGGAACTTCTCGCACACCAGCTGCTGCCGCTATACCGCAAACAAAGATACTTAACTATAGTGGACACAAATTTTGTATGGGAAATGTAATTACTTTTGCAGACATCACATGATCATGTCATGTGGTCAGATATCATGTGATCAATCTTCCAGGACTGCCTCCAATCAGACTAGGCAACCCTAAATTTACGGTTTATCTCGCCCATCTTGCCGCTGCAGGAAAATCTGCATCACTTTCTTTAAAATGTTAAATGTGGGAAGAATAAGGAGGCCACATAATCCTTGGAAAATAAGTGTCTAAATGGGGTAGAGGAGTAGAGGGATCTGGGGATACACATACACAAATCACTAAAAGTAGCGATGCAGGTTAATAAGGCTATAAAAAAGCAAACAAAGCACTGGGGTTCATTTCTGGAAGAATAGAATTGAAAAGTAGAAATGTTATGGTATATTTGTAAAGAATATTGATTAGACCAAACTTGGAGTACTGTGAACAGTTGAGGTCTCTATATTATAGACAGCATATAGAAACACTGGAGAAGGTGCAAGAAAGATTTTACATAGGATTACATAGGATATATGACACAGAAACAGGCCATTTGGCCCAACCAGTACATGCTGGTGTTTATGCTCCTTGTGAACCTCCTCCCATCTTTCCTCATCTAAATCTATCAGCGTAAGCCTCTATTCCCTTTTCCCTCATATGCTTGTGTAGCCTCCCCTTAAAGGCATCTATACTATGCGCTTCAACCATTCCCTGTGATAGTGAGTTCCACATTCTCACCACTCTTTGGGTAAAGAAGTTTCTTCTGAATTCCTATTGGATTTCTTGTTGACCATCTTATATTGATGGCCTCTAGTTATGCTCTTCCCCACAAGTGGAAACATTCTCACTGTATCCACTCTATCAAAACCTTTCATAATTAGGTCACCCCTCAGCCTTCTTTTTTCAAGAAAAAAGAGACCCAGCCTTTTCATCCTTTCCTGATATGTATACTCTCTCATTTTTGGTATCATCCTTGTAAATCTTCTCTGGGACCCTCTCCAGAGCCTCTACATCCTTTTTACAATATGGCGACCAGAACTGTATGCAGTACTCTAAGGGCTGGAAATTCATCAAAAACCGCAACCACCGGTTTGCCGCCAAAAAAAACGCTATGACTCTGCTGTGATTTCAAGGCGGAAGATTCATGAAAAAAATGGGGAAAAATCCGCTTGGCGGGAAAAATCGGCATTACACGAGGATTTGCGGCGGAAACCGTGATCCTCGTCAACTTTAATCTGAGGCCGATACTGCTGCGAGTTGGGCCGAGGGAGTGGGGAAAACACAAAAAAATATTTTTCCAATAAACAAAAATTTAAAAAAATCACAAAACATTCACGAACCTTTTCTAGCGAATCGCTGCAAAAGAATTTAAAAATAAAAAATTAACTTACCTTTTTGCAGGGTTTCATACCTACCGCCGTTCCAAGGGCCGCTCCGACAGATTTTTCCTCTGCATTTTTTTTCCCCATCTATGGGTCACCGCTGTGACCAAACTCAGGCGGAAGTGCTTTTTCCTGTCCTGCACACCGGCGGTCCACTCCCCAGCGGTAGTTCAAAATGACCGGTGGAAGACTTCAATGAATTTCCCGCCGCACTGTTTTCTGCCCAAAAAGATGAAATACCACAGAAAACGCGGCGGAAGGTTGAATAATTTCCAGTCCTTGGTGTGGTCTAACAGGTTTAGCATAATTTCTCTACTTTTCAATACCCTGGTGCTTGGTTTGCTTTTTAATGGCCTCACTAACCTATGTTGCAACTTTTAATAATTTGTGTATTTGTACTCCGAGATCCCTTTGTTCCTCTACCCCACCTAGACTCGCACCCTCCAAGTGATAAGTGACCTCCCTATTCTTCCTACCAAAATGTAATACCTCACATTTATCTGTGTTGAACTTCATTTCCAATTATATGCCCATTCTGCAAGTTTATTAATGTCCTCCTGTGATTTGTTGCAGTCCTCCTCAGTATTAACTATCGCCCCCAATTTGGTGACAGCCGCAAATGTAGAAATTGTGTTTTTGATTTTCAAAGTCTAAGTCATTAATATAGATTGTGAACAATAGTGGTCCCAGCACTGATCCTTAAGGAACACCATTACCCACCTTCTGCCACTGTCGTGGGCGAAGGTGCGGCGAATGAGGGTATGGGGTCCAGAAGAGCCAAGGGCCCAAGGGCAGCACGGGCCTGTCCACACTGCGATATGTGTACGCACTTGGTCCATGCAGCAGAGCAGGTCTCCAGTCGTCCTGGTTCAACCCTAGCCACTGGATAAAGGCCTAGCTCTGTCGAGCCCGTGTGGTGGCTGATGTATAACGGTCACCACACGTTAAAAAAATCCACGCACAGGCATCTTCCACCCCCTCAATTGGAGTTCAGGACCGGAACATTGGGTCCTTCAGTGATACATCTGTGAACTCTTGTGGAAGCAAGTCATCCTCGTTCGAGGGACCACCTATGATGATACAACATGGCCACTGTAAATAGCTACCTTTTACCCATACTTTCTGCTTTCTGTCTTGAAGCCAGCTAGCTATTCATTCTGTGGAAAGAAAGCAGAGTTAACGAAGGTCTGACGAAGGGTCGTCGACCCGAAACATGAACTCTGCTTTCTCGCCATAGATGCTGCCTGACCCGCTGAGATTTCCAGCATTTTTTGTTTTTATACCAGATACCAGCATTTGCAGTATTTTGCTTTTGTGTTGTTGTAGCTATCCATTCTGTTACTTGTCCCCTGACTCTGCATTTTCAGACCTTGTTCATCAGTCTATTCTGGGGTACCTTACTGAAGGCCTTTTGAAAATCTAGATAAATTACATCTACTGCATTACCATTGTCTACTCTCTCTGTTATCTCTTCAAAAACTTCAATGAGGTTGGTCAAGCAAGACTTTTCCTTTTGAAATCCATGCTGACTATTCATTATAATATTTTTGGTTTCTAAATGTTCTATTTTCTCCTTTAGTAGGGTTTCCATTACTTTTACTACCACTGATGTTAAGCTGACTTTGTTCTCGGGTCATGTTCTATCCCCTTTCTTAAATATAAGTATTACGTTAGCTATCCACAAGTCCTCGGGCACTACACCTTTTTCTAATGAATTATTAAATATGTGTAGTAATGCCTCTACTATCTCTTCTCTAGATTCTTTTAAAATGCATGGATGCAATCCATCTATACCAGGGGTTTTATCAGTTTATTTAATATATCCCCTTTTTTTATTTTAAATGTACTTATCTCATTACTAATCTCATCATCCAATGCCACATCCATCTGTCATATCCACATATCCTATCTCCCTGGTAAATACTGAAGCAAAATAATTATTTAATATTTCTGCCATCTCTCTATCATTATCTGTGGTATTATCCTGTCTTTCCCATAATGGCCGTATTCCCATCCCAAACTTTATTTTTTTATTGCTGTGCCTGTAAAATATTTTACTATTTTGTTTTATGTTCCTTGATAATTTAATTTGTCTTTGCTTTCCTAATTGTTTTTTTGATTTCTCTCCTAATCTTTTCACATTCTCCCTTTTCATGCACTCCCCTGCTGTCTATGGTCCAATGCGTATAAAGTGGCCAAGGTTAGTGGGAAAATAGAAGATTGGGAAAATTTTAAACGACAGCAAAGAATGATTAAGAAAGCAATAAAGAAAGGAAAGATAGATTACGGAGGTAAACTTGCGCAAAACATAAAAACGGATAGTAAAAGCTTTTACAGATATATAAAACGGAAAAGAGTGACTAAAGTAAATGTTGGTCCCTTAGAAGATGAGAAGGGGGATTTAATAATGGGAAATGTG
Organism: Pristiophorus japonicus; assembly: GCF_044704955.1. Taxonomy (NCBI): domain Eukaryota; kingdom Metazoa; phylum Chordata; class Chondrichthyes; family Pristiophoridae; genus Pristiophorus; species Pristiophorus japonicus. The sequence goes on from NC_091979.1 coordinate 280,364,823, forward strand.
GAAATGGCTGAGACCTTAAATAATTATTTTGCTTCGGTCTTCACAGTGGAAGACACAGAAACCATGCCAGAAATTGCTGGTCACAGGAATGTGGGAAGGGAGGACCTGGAGACAATCACTATCACTAGCGGGGTAGTGCTGGACAGGCTAATGGGACTCAAGGTAGACAAGTCCCCTGGTCCTGATGAAATGCATCCCAGGGTATTAAAAGAGATGGCGGAAGTTATAGCAGATGCATTCGTTATAATCTACCAAAATTCTCTGGACTCTGGGGAGGTACCAGCGGATTGGAAAGCAGCTAATGTAACGCCTCTGTTTAAAAAAGGCGGCAGACAAAAGGCAGGTAACTATAGGCTGGTTAGTTTAACATCTGTAGTGGAGAAAATGCTTGAAACAATCATTAAGGAAGAAATAGCGGGACATCTAGATAGGAATAGTGCAATCAAGCAGATGCAGCATGGATTCATGAAGGGGAAATCATGTTTAACTAATTTACTGGAATTCTTTGAGGATATAACGAGCATGGTGGATAGAGGTATACCGATGGATGTGGTGTATTTAGATTTTCAAAAAGCATTCGATAAGGTGCCACACAAAAGGTTACTGCAGAAGATAAAGGTACACGGGGTCAGTGGAAATGTATTAGCATGGATAGAGAACTGGCTAGCTAACAAAAAGCAGAGAGTCGGGATAAATGGGTCCTTTTCGGGTTGGAAATCAGTGGTTAGTGGTGTGCCACAGGGATCGGTGCTGGGACCACTACTGTTTACAATATACATAGATGACCTGGAAGAGGGGACAGAGTGTAGTGTAACAAAATTTGCAGATGACACAAAGATTAGTGGGAAAGCGGGTTGTGTAGAGGACTCAGAGAGGATGCCAAGAGATTTAGGTTAAGCGAATGGGCTAAGGTTTGGCAGATGGAATACAATGTCGGAAAGTGTGAGGTCATCCACCTTGGGGGAAAAAAAACAAAAAAAGGGAATATTATTTGAATGGGGAGAAATTACAACATGCTGCGGTGCAGAGGGACCTGGGGGTCCTTGTGCATGAATCCCAAAAAGTTAGTTTGCAGGTGCAGCAGGTAATCAGGAAGGCGAATGGAATGTTGGCCTTCATTGCGAGAGGGATGGAGTACAAAAGCAGGGAGGTCCTTCCGCAACTGTATAGGGTATTGGTGAGGCCGCACCTGGAGTACTGTGTGCAGTTTTGGTCGCCTTACTTAAGGAAGGATATACTAGCTTTGGAGGGGGTACAGAGACGATTCACTAGGTTGAATCCGGAGATGAGGGGGTTACCTTATGATGATAGATTGAGTAGACTGGGTCTTTACTCGTTGGAGTTCAGAAGGATGAGGGGTGATCTTATAGAAACATTTAAAATAATGAAAGGGATAGACAAGATAGAGGCAGAGAGGTTGTTTCCACTGGTCGGGGAGACGAGAACTAGGGGGCACAGCCTCAAAATATGGAGGAGCCAATTTAAAACCGAGTTGAGAAAGAATTTCTTCTCCCAAAGGGTTGTGAATCTGTGGAATTCTCTGCCCAAGGAAGCAGTTGAGGCTAGCTCATTGAATGTATTCAAGTCACAGATAGATAGATTTTTAACTAATAAGGGAATTAAGGGTTATGGGGAGTGGGCAGGTAAGTGGAGCTGAGTCCACGGCCAGATCAGCCATGATCTTGTTGAATGGCGGAGCAGGCTCGAGGGGCTAGATTGCCTACTCCTGTTCCTAATTCTTATGTTCTTATGTTCTTATGTACTTAATGTATGCCTCTTTCCTTACCCTCAATTATTCCCTTATCGCTTTATTTATCCATGGAGTCTCATTCGTGTTTAGTTTGTTCTTTCCTTTTAGCGGAATATATTGTTCCTGCACTCTGTTGAACACCATTTGAAATGTTTTCCATTGCTGTTCTACATTGTTTCTTGCCAATATTGTTGCCTGTTTTATTTTCTCAAGTTTTATTCTCAGCCCCTCAAGATCAGCTTGTTTCCAATCTATTACCCTGGTTGCCATCATACTTATATCCTTCTCAATGATCATCTTCAAACGTATTCAATTATGATCACTATTGACTAGATGTTCCCCTACTTTTAGTTCTCTTATCTGCTCTGGTTCATTCCCTGTTACTAGATCCAATAGTGAATCCTCCCTTGTTGGACTTTTTACATATTAGGTTAGAAAGGAGTTCTGTATACATTGTAGGAACTCCATTCCCGTATCCTCTTTACTTACCTCTTCTGTCCAATTAATATCAGGAAGTGGGTGGTGGTGTGAGCTGTGAGGAGGACGCTAAGAGGCTGCAAGATGACTTGAACAGGTTAGGTGAGTGGGCAAATGCATGGCAGATGCAGTATAATGTGGATAAATGTGAGATTATCCATTTTGGGGGCAAAAACACAAAGGCAGAATATTATCTGAATGGCGGCAGACTAGGAAAATGGGAGGTGCAACGAGACCTGGGTATCATGGTTTATCAGTCACTGAAAGTGGGCACGCAGGTACAGCAGGCGGTAAAGAAGGCAAATGGTATGTTGGCCTTCATAGCCAGGGGATTTGAATATAGAAGCAGGGAGGTCTTACTGCAGTTGTACAGCGGCTTAGTGAGGCCTCACCTGGAATATTGTGTTCAGTTTTGGTCTCCTAGTCTGAGGAAGGACGTTCTTGCTATTGAGGGAGTGCAGCGAAGGTTCACCAGACTGATTCCAGGGATGACTGGGCTGTCATATGAGGAGAGACTGGATCAATTGGGCCTTTATTCACTGGAGTTTAGAAGGATGAGAGGGTATCTCATAGAAACTTATAAGATTCTGACGGGACTGGACAGGTTAGATGCGGGAAGAATATTCCCGATGTTGGGGAAGTCCAGAACCAGGGGACATAGTCTTAGGATAAGGGGTAGGCCATTTAGGACTGAGATGAGGAGAAACTTCTTCACTCAGAGAGTTGTTAACCTGTGGAATTCCCTGCCGCAGAGAGTTGTTGATGCCAGTTCACTGGATATATTCAAGAGGGAGTTAGATAAGGCTCTTACGGTTAAGGGGATCAAGGGGTCTGGAGAGAAAGCAGGAAAGGGGTACTGAAGGAATGATCAGCCATGATCTTATTGAATGGCGGTGCAAGCTTGAAGGGCCGAATGGCCTACTCCTGCACCTATTTTTCTATGTTTCTATGTTTCTAAGTTGAAATCCTCCATGATTATTATTCTATGTTTTTTTACTAATTTCCCTAATATTTCTTCCTCCCCCTCCTTTCCACTATTAGGTGGTCTGTAGACTATACCTACTAGTGTAACACAAGAGCAAAATACTGCGGATGCTGGAATTTGAAATTAAAAGCAGAAAATGCTGGAAGTCTCAGCGGGTCAGGCAGCATCTGTGGAGAGAGAAGAAGCAGAGTTAATGATCCGGGTCGATGACCCTTTGTCAGAACTGGTGAATGTTCGAAATGAACAAATTCTTAAGGAGCACTGAAAGGCTGAGGGGAGGAAAGAACAAAGGGGAAGGTCTGTGAGAAGGTGGAATACAGGAGAGATTTGAGAGACAAAAGGGACAATGGGCCATCTTGAGATGGTAATAGCAGAAGTTAGAAAAAGATTAGTTTAGATAGGGTGTGAATAGCAGGATAATTATCAGCTGCCATGGGAAACAAAGAAAAAGAAAAAATACATAAGAGCAAAATATGGGCAGAGGTTAAGGTCTGAAATTGTTGAACTCGATGTTGAGTCCAGAAGGCTGTAAAGTGCCTAAACGAAAGATGAGATGCTTTTCCTTGAGCTTGCGTTGAGCTTCATTGGAACAGTGCAGGAGTCCGAGGATGGAGATATCAGAGTGGGATGGAGTGGAGAATTAAAGTGACAGGCGAACGGAAGCTCAGGGTCACACCTACGGACTGAATGGAGGTGTTCCTCAAAGCGGTCACCTAATCTGCGTTTGGTCGCCCCAATGTAAAGGAGACCACATCGTAAGCAGTGAATAGTGTGATTGATCCTTTATTATCTTTTATCTCTTTCCATATGGATCCTATTTTTGTCTTGCTGATAGTTGCACCACTTTTTTCTAATGCCTTTATATCATCCCTAATAAGTACAGCTAATCCACCTTCCCTTTTTCCCTCTCTATCTTTTCTAAATATATTATACCCTGCAATGTGTCATTCCTAGTCCTGATTTTTCAGTAGCCATGCCTCAGTAATCTCTATTATATCTGGTTCCTCACAATGCTTGATTACCTCCAGCTTTCCTGTTTTATTATGGACACGATGTGCATTGCTGTACAGACAGAAAGTTTAACTCATTTTTTATAGGATTTTCTCTCTCTTTATGTTTAACCGTCTTTTTAGACTCCTGTTCTATAACTCTATTTATTCCCTTGCCAATATCCTCCCTTATTTATTCTTTCCTATGCTCTCTTTTCCTGTTTTGGTTATATTTAGGCTGGTTCTGTTTCTTGTCGATCCCTCCCCCCATCTTACTAGAATGATAGAATGATACCAGAATACCAGAATTGAGAAATTGTACCTATCAGGAAAGATTGAACAGACTGGGGCTCTTTCCTCTAAAAAAGCGAAGGCTGAGGGGGTGATCTGATAGCAGTCATTAAGATTATGAAAGGTTTTGATCAGGTAGACGCAGGGAATATGTCTCCACTTTCAGGGGAAACCAGAACTAGGGGCCATAACTATAAGATAGTCATTAAAAATCCAATAGGGATTTCAGGAGAAACTTCTTTACCCAGAGAAGGGTTAGAATGTGGAACTTGCTACCACAAGGAGTAGTTGAGGCGACTAGCATAGGTGCATTTAAGCAGAAGCTAGATAAACACATGAGGGAGAAAGTAATAGAAAGATATGTTGATGGGGTTAGATGATGTGGAGCATAAACACAGGTATGGACCTGTTGGGCTGAATGCCCTGTATATGTGTTGTAAATACTAAGTAAATGATAGCGAGACAAGTTTTTCCCCTTATAATGCCATTCGTACAGGTAGACCTCAAGTTTTCTCTTCATAATTAATGTTATTATTTTATCGGATATTGATTTCAGGAGATGGGTCTATAGTTCCCAGATTAGATTTTTCCCCTTCCTTGCATATGCACGCTATGGGCCCGAAATTGGTGGACATACTGCCGCATATCGCCCGCGGACCACTGATATACCGCCCAAAATCGCAAAATTGATCAAAAAATACCAACATACCATCCGGTGGAAAATTCATCAGCGACATACTGCTGGGTGGTATGGATACTGTTCGCCCCTGCACACCACCGACATACCACCCAAAATTGCCAAATTGATGATTTACCACCGACATACCGCTGACCCTGCTGACCACCCTGGAAAAGGTGGTTTTAAGTTGATCTGTCACACCCCCCAGCCTCTGCCACCTCCCAGTCTCTTTCCCCCACCACCCCCCCAACAACGATCTGTTCCTCCTACATCAATCTCCCCCCCCCCCCCAAGTAACGATCTTCCCCCAAGAAGCAACCCCCCCCCCACATACCTGAACAGCGCTCTCAGACCGGCAGTCTCTGTCGATTCTGGTCTGTGTCTCTCGGGGAGTGGAGCTTCACAGCAGCATGCCGTGCGCAGAACTCGGGAGCCGAAGATTCCCGAGTGAAAAGGACTCACGCCCGCACACCAACGGCTTCACTCCGCTCCTCCCGTTGCACTCCGCTCGGCATATCAGCGAGAAAAAACTCCCCCCCCCCGCGGTACCTGGCGGTATGAAACAATATACCACTAGTATACCGCCGAGAAATAGACGGATGACAATTTCGGCCCCTATGTGAGCCTATTTTTAGTCCACTTTCATTGACTCGGTCATGATGATTGTCAGCACTTCACAAATTTTGTGTCCCTCAATCATTCAGCTCAAAACTAAAAGTTTCCGAAGGTATTGAGGTCATGTTGTAAATACAGAGACAAGACTAATAATATATCGACCACCATCTTACATTTCACCAGGGAAACCTGCTTTCACCAGAAAATCTACACAGTGTTGGAATGATGATGATAATATGTAAATCTGAGATGACAGTAAACTATGGGATAATCAATGTTGTAAATGCCCATTGGATAGATGCATTGACCTATCTAACCAGTCTGGTCGACATCTGCCAAAAGATTTTCAAGACAGATGGATAGATGGCCTGATGAAAACAGTATTCACAATAACAATGTCCTCTGCATATTTCTTCCTAAAATATATAGCATATTGATACAAAATATAAAAATGCAGGAGTCTCCTATGCAAAAGTAGCTTTTACATATTAATGACCATCTCGATTTTTGTATCTATTTAGTGCGCATGAGTAGTTTATTGCCTTGTACATCCTGAGATTTCTTATCTAAACACTGCTGTGGAGAATGAGAACATGAAGTTTAATCATATTTGTTGGTTTTGTAATCAATGAAGATAACCTTGCAGCAGTTGTGCTGTTCCCTTCACGTAGTGCCAGAAATTACACTTGGCCAAAATGGGAGTAACGAACATGGCAGCTGTCATGGAATAATATGTTAACAACAACAATGTTTTTTGAATCGATTCAAAGATGAAATTAAATTTTTAAAAATTATAAATTAAAGTCGACAAACAAAATGCATAGGAACATAAAAACAGGAGTAGACCATGCAGCCTATCAAGCCTGTTCCGCCATTCAATTAAATGATGGCTGATCTGTCATCATCATTATCATAGACAGTCCCTCAAAATCGAGGAAGACTTGCTTCCACTCCAAAAGTGAGTTTTTAGGTAGCTGAACAGACCAATACGGGAATTACAGTCTCTGTCACAGGTGGGACGGACAATCGTTGAAGGAAAGGGTGGGTGGGGAGTCTGGTTTGCGCATGCTCCTTCCGCTGCCTGCGCTTGTTTTCTGCATGCTCTCGGCTACGAGGCTCAGCGCCTTCCCAGATGCTCTTCCTCCACTTAGGGCAGTCTTTAGCCAGGGGCTCCCAGTTATCGATGGGATGTTGCACTTTATCAAGGAGACTTTGAAGGTGTCCTTGAAATGTTTCCTCTGCCCACCTGGGGCTCGCTTACCGTGTAGGAGTTATGAGTAGAGCGCTTGCTTTGGGAGTCTCGTGTCGGGCATGCAAACAATGTGGCCCGCCCAACGGAGCTGGTCGAGTGTGGTCAGTGCTTCGATGCTGGGGATGTTGGCCTGATCGAGGACACTAACATTGTATCTGCATCTTTACTCCATCTATCCACTTTGGTTATGTAACCCTTAATACTCTTGCCTAACAAAATTCTATCGATCTCAGTTTTGAAATGTTCAATTGACCTAGCCTCTACAGCTTTTGGGGGGCAGAGCATTCCAGATTTCGACTGCCCTTTTTCTGAAGAAGTGCTTCCAGACAATAGCTCTAATTCTAAGGTTGTGCCCCCTTGTTCTGCACTCTCCCACCAAGGAAATAGTTTCTGTCTCTCTACTCGATCAACTCCTTTAATCATCTTAAGCATCTCAATTAGATCACCCTTTAATCTTCTATACCCAAGTGAATACAAGGCTGGTTTATGCAACCTGTCCTCATATTGTAACCCTTCTAGACCCTATTTAGCATCTTTGAGTAGTTAAAAAGCTTTGCTATTCTAACATATGCACTGGACTTCCTGTCAGATATCTTCTCCTAGATATGGGGCGAGAAATCCCGACCTCGCCGGGTCCATACGGAATGTGCACAACCGATTCTGCAAGGCATCACAAAAGCCAGTTTTTGACGCGTAATGCGCATGCGCCGAAAACTGGCTTTTCCGATCTGTCAATTTTTCGCTTGACAGATCCTCCACATCCCCGCAGCAAGGACATTCGCGTGGGTGAGATTGGGCTATTTGCCCTTCTCTTGCCCAGCGAATGTCCTTGAATCTTTTACGCCTGGTAACAATAGGCGCATAGCCTACTTTTAGAAGCGTAAGAGTTTTAAAACACATAAAAATTAAATTTAATTACACATTTTTAGAGTAAAAACCTTGTCCATTCAGGTAAGTTTATTTTAAACCCTATTAAAACACATTAAAAAAAAAAATCCCCAAAATATTTTTTTTTCTAAAACATTGAATTAACTTTAATTTCAATTAATTTTGAATCACACTTTTATGTGTGTGTTTTTTTTATTATGTTGTGTTTGGGTGTTTTAGGGGGTTATTCTCATTGATAGTAATGGGAACTCGTAAAATCGGAGTTCTCATTACGATCAATGAGAATACTGTACTGTGATTGGTTGTCCAGGCCCACATGACTCCAGCTTCAACTTGCATACCACGAAGACGGGGGCGCGCTGCGATGCGCGTGAAAAGAAGGCCTCTGACCGCAACCAAAGCCGCCGCCGGGACCACCAGGTATTTTCGCAAAAAAATTTTGGGTCGGAGGCATTGGTCCAAAGGAAGCCTCCGACTGGAATTTCAGGGCCATTGTCTATTGTCAGTCTTGCAGTTTTTTTTGAACAATTATGTAGCCCCTTTACCTTCAGTTTATGTTTGGTCAATCACACTGAAATGCCATGTCACAATTTACTCAGAAGTTCACAGCAATTAAGCCAACCACCTCCTCCGCTCTTATCACAGCTGTGGCAAATGTAGTCAAGTGAGTGGCTCGGAAAAAGTGTGATTGGAGAAATAGTGCAAAATATGTAACTGAACTGAGAAAAGCTTTGTTTTCAATCTGAACTTTTCACCCAGACCAAAGTGTGGTTCTAACTCTCCTCTATATCCGCAATCGGTATGAAAGGAGCAGGGGAGCAGTTAAAAGGAACGACTCCATTTCCTGCTCCTTTTGTGATTTCACACCGCTGGTTTTGGCGATGGATTAGGCTCCTGTCCATTTCCTTCCGCTCACAGAATTTTAGCTTTGGGAAATCCCTCTTCTATCGTGGAGGCTAATACCTTTCGTTAACAGTAGAATTATGCATTGTATGATACACGACATTATGCTCTTGTCCTTATCATACACCATCATTAGAGATCAGGTAGTAATATATTGTATTAACTCAAGCAGATATGACATTCCAGATTTCACACTCCAAGTGCCATGCTTTGTTAGGTGCAATGGCTGGTGCTACTCAGCTGTAACCTCAATCTGGCACACATTCCAATTTCGCAGGGCTAAGCCCTGTGGCCCAAGGGTGTCTGAAATTCTAGCTTGAGTGATATTCAGGCATTCCTGGCGGCCGACTTATACACAGTGTGAAATCTTTTGCATATGCTAATGAGGAGCCTAACGCCTGTTTAAGTGCTGCTGTTGGAAACTAGTTAGTGCTGAGTGGAGTATGCACAGGGCACGTTCCATTCAAGGTTTCCTGTTCTTGCTGCGGCCTAATATGCGGTCCTTAAAGGGACCACTGAAGGCTGCCAACAAAAAGGTAAGTTTCTTCTTTTTAACTTACTTTCAAGTGAAACTAGAAATTCTCCTCCTGACGTCATAGCAACCCTGAGGATTGCTGACAGCTCACGCTCATCTCCCTTCCATTCTTCTCCTGCCCCCTCCCTACCATCAGGGCCTGCTAAAGGGCTGCTGCCAGGTTCATAACCAAGCCAAATGTATGGGGAGCCAACTGGCTTGCTGCTTCTCGATGCCCAATTGGCATTTGCACCTCACCAGAATTCGGCCAAGGAGGCCCAAAGTCTAATTTCGGATGAGCCTCAGGCCTTCGGCTTCTGGTGGATACTTAGCGCATCCATTGATGTCTGAGCTGCACACACACAGCAGTGTGTCAGCATTGTTACTCACATCAGTGCTCTTTCAGGCAAATCTTTCCGATATCAGCTCCTCATGTAAGAGTGGGACCAAGAAATGCCAGCCACACCACTGGCGTCCGTCCCGATTAGTTCCATTTTTTGTGGCCGGTTTTTTAAGCGGGCGATATTCTGGGCGATATGTGTGCGAGGTAGAGAAATTGATGGTGGGCGATCTCCATGGCCGCTAGTTTGGGTAAATATGCTCTTGACGACAAAAAACAGTCGCTGGGCGTTATTATTGAATCTCGGCATTAAGCCCGTCAGTTTCCATTTTGTGTCAAAATGGGTGATATCTGGGCGTTATACATCATTTCAGCAGCAAAATGAGCGTTAAGTGGGCGTTAAGCAGACAAAAAAAGTGGAGGTTCTAGCCCATAGAATGATACAGCACAGAGGGGGTCATTCAGCCAATCATGCCTATGCCGGCTCTTTGAAAGACCTATTCAATTCATCCCATTCCCCTGCCCTATCCCCATAGTTCCTGCAAATTTTTCCCCTTAGAAGATTTTATCCAATTCCCTTTTAAATGCTACTATTGAATCTGCTTGACTGTAAGACTAATTAATTCAATGGTATAATGTGGGGGAAAGTGAAATTATCCTCTTTGATAGAAAGCACAGAAAAGCAGAATTTTTTTTAAAGGTTAGGGATTCGTAAATGTTGGTATTTAGAGGGATTTGGGGGTCTTTGTACATGAATCTCAGAAAGTTAACGTGCAGATACAGCAAGCAATTAGGAAAGCAAATGTTATGTTAGCCTTTAATGCAAGGTGGTTGGCGTATTCTATCGCAGGAAAGGGGTACTGAGGGAATGATCAGCCATGATCCTATTGAATGGTGGTGAAGGCTCGAAGGGCCAATTGGTCTACTCCTGCACCTATTTTCTATGTTTCTATGTTTCTGTGTATAAGAATATACAGGCCCAACCCGCAAGACCATCAGCAGGCCGGAGCCATTGGAGGGAGTAGTGTGTGGCGGCCTAGCCTGGAAATCGTTGCGGTCCCGGCCTTCAAGAACATCAGCAGGCCGGGGCCATTGGAGGGAGCAGCGTGCGGCGGCATACCGCTGCAGGGAGCAGCACGTACTGCTGCAGGAGAACGATAGCTACGAAGCCAGGTCGCTGATTGCAGTGCGGGCAGGCACAGAAGGAGGAGCGAAGGAGCGGCAAGAATCCGTAGAGGGAAGTGACCGGGGCCCAGAAGAGGTGTGAATTGGGCCCAGAAGAGGCGAGGGCCCAGGGGCAGCACGGGCCAGCCCACACTGCGATATGTGTGCACGCTCGGTCTGTGCAGCAGAGCTGGTCTCCAGTTAGTCTTGGGTAATCCTTGCCACTGGACCAAGACCTAACTCTGTCAAGCCCGTGTGGTGGCTGGTGTGCAACGGCCACCACATGTTAAAAAAATCCAAGCACAGGCATCTTCCACCCTTCAAGATGTAGTTTGGGATCTGGAATATTAGGTCCTTCATTGAAACACCTGTGAACTCATCCTTTTTTGGCGTGGAAGCAAGTTATCCTCGCTTCGAGGGACTGCCTATGATGATGATGATGATGATGACCGTTTTGGTCTCCTTACCTAAGGAAGGGTATACTTGCCTTAGAGGGGTGCAACAAAGGTTCACTAGGTTGATTCCTGGGATGAGAGGGTTGTCCGATCAGGAGAGATTGAATAGAATGGGTCTATCTTCTCAGGAGTTTATAAGAATGAGAGGTGATTTCATTGAAATGTACAAGAACCTTAGAGGGCTTGATGGAAGATGCTGAGAGGCTGTTTCCTAGCTGGAGAATCGAGAACTAGGGTTAATAGTCTCAGAATAAGGGATAGGCCATTTAGGACTGAGATGAGGAGAAATTTCTTCACCCAGAGAGTGGTGAACCTGTGGAATTCTCTAGACTGATTCCCGGGATGGCGGGACTGACATATCAAGAAAGATTGGATCAACTGGGCTTGTATTCACTGGAGTTCAGAAGAATGAGAGGGGATCTCATAGAAACGTTTAAAATTCTGACGGATTTAGACAGGTTAGATGCAGGAAGAATGTTCCAAATGTTGGGGAAGTCCAGAACCAGGGGTCACAGTCTAAGGATAAGGGGTAAGCCATTTAGGACTGAGATGAGGAGAAACGTCTTCACCCAGAGAGTGGTGAACCTGTGGAATTCTCTACCACAGAAAGTTGTTGAGGCCAATTCACTAAATATATTCAAAAAGGAGTTAGATGCAGTCCTTACTACTAGGGGGATCAAGGGGTTTGGCGAGAAAGCAGGAATGGGGTACTGAAGTTGCATGTTCAGCCATGAACTCATTGAATGGCGGTGCAGGCTCGAAGGGCCGAATGGCCTACTCCTGCACCTATTTTCTATGTTTCTATGTTTCTATCACCTATTTCTGGCTTAAAAATGGGCCTGAACTTCAGTGGGGGTGCAAAACAAGCGGTAGCGGATTGGTCGTCTGTTATGCATGCCACACCATATTGCTTTCCATTGAAGACGGTGGGCCTCAGCAGAAATCTCATCACCTGACATGAGTCCCACTGAGGCCTTTAAAAAAAGGCTCCCCAGCTTGTACTGCTGCAGGAGAATTGATCTCCAAGGAAGGGACAATAGCTCCATTGGAAACAAAGGGTTCTTGTTCAAATTTATTTCTTTGGACCAGAAGAGTCTGTGGGCATCTCAGGGAGTAGTTGTGTGCCACTCTGCCCTCAGTCACAGAAAATTTATTGGGGCTGATTCTGACTTTGGGTGGCCATCAAGTGGCCAGCATGCAGTGCGATTGCACCACAGCAAGAGGCCTAAGCAAGTTCAATGGCCGAGAGTCATTTTGGTAATGCTGGTCAGCTGGGTGATGTGAGTGTAGAACCAACACTGCCAGGCAGCTCGCAGACTGGGGGCAAGATGGTGATTCCAGTAGCTCCTACATAAAGCCTAACTGGAAGGGGTGGTGCTGACAGGCAGGCAGCAGACCAGATGATATTTTTTTAATTAATTCATGGGATGTAGATGTCGCTAGCAAGGCCAGCATTTATTGCCCATCCCTAAGCGCCCTTGAGAAGGTGGTGGTGAGCCTCCTTCTTGAATCGCTGCAGTCCATGAGGTGAAGGTACCCCCTTAGTGCTATTAGGGAGAGAGTTCCAGAATTTTGACCCAGCGACAATGAAGGAACAGAGATATATTTCCAAATCAGAATAGGATGTGACTTGGAGGGGAACGTGCAGATGGTGGTGTTCCCATGTGTCTACTGCCCTTGTCCTTTTAGGTGGTAAAGATTGCGGGTTTGGAAGATGCTGTTGAAGGAGCGTTGGTGAGTTGATGCCATGCATTTTGTAGATGGTACACATTGCAGCCACGGTGCACCGATGGTAGAAGGAGCGAATATTTAATGTGGTGGATGGGATGCCAATCAAGTGGACTGCTTTGTCCTGGGTGGTGTTGAGCGTCTTGAGCTTGTTGGAGCTGCACTCATCCAGGCAAGTCGAGAGTATTCCATCACGCTCCTGACTTGTGCCTTGTAGATGGTGGAAGGGCTTTTGGGAGTCAAGGGGTGAGTCCCTCCCCACAGAATACCCAGCCTCTGACCTACTCTTGTAACCACAGTATTTATGGGGCTGGTCCAATTAAGTTTCTGGTCAATGATGACCCCAGGATGTTGATGGTGGGTGATTTGGCGATGGTAATCCCATTGAATGTCATGGGGCGGTGGTTATACGCTCTCTTGTTGGCGATAGTCATTGCCTGACTCTTGTGTGGTGCGAATTTTAGTTACCACTTATCATTCCAAGCCTAAATGTTGTCCAGGTCTTTCTGCCTGTGGGCACGGACTTCTTAATTGTCTGAGGAGTTGTGAATGGAACTGAACATTGTGCAATCATCAGCGAACATCCCCAATTCTTACCTTATGGTGGAAGAAAAGTCATTGATGAAGCAACTGAAGATGGTTGGGCCTAGCACACTGCCCCGAGGAACTCCTGCAACAATGTCCTGGGGGCTGAGATGATTAACCTCCAACAATCACAACCATCTTCCTTTGTGCTAGGTATGACTCCAGTTAGTGAAGAGTTTTCCCATTGATTCCCATTATCTTCAATTTTACTAGGCTCCTTGATGCCACACCTGGTCAAATGGTACCTTGATGTCAAGGGTGGTCATTCTCACCTCACCTCTAGCAGGAGTCATTTGCCCATGTTTGGACCGAGGCTGTAATGAGGTCTGGAACTGAGAGGTTCTGGTGGAACCCGAACTGAGCATCGGTGAGCAATAATTGGCCGGATTGGATTTGTTCTGATTTTTGTAGCAGGACATATCTGGGCAGTTTTCCACATTATCGGATAGATGCCAGTGTTGTAGCTATACTGGAACAGCTTGGTTCGAGGTGCAGCTTGTTCTGGAGCACAAGACTTCAGCGTTACAGCTGGTATGTTATCGGGACCCATAGCCTTTGCTGTATCCAGTGCGCTCAACCATTTCTTGATATCATTTGGAGTGAATCAAATTGGCTGAAGACTTGCTTCTGTGATGGTGGGGACCTCAGGAGGAAGATGAGATGAATCATCCACTTGGCACTTCTGGCGGAAGATGGTTGTGAATACTTCAGACTTGTCTTTTGTACTCAGGTGCTGGGCTCTGCCATCATTGAAGATGGGGATATTCATTTAGGTTCCTCCTCCCATTAGTTGTTTAATTGTCTACTACCATCACGACAGGATGTAGCAGGATTGCAGAGCTTTGATCTGATCCATTGATTGTGGGATCGCTTAGCTCTGTCTATGGCATGCTGTTTCTGCTGATTAGCATGCTGTGCTGTAGCTTCACCAGGTTGGCACCTCATTTTAGGTACACCTGGTGCTGCTCCTGGCATGCTCTTCATCATTCTCATTGAACCAGGGTTGGTTCCCTGGCTTGATGGTAATGGTAGAGTGAGGGATATGCTGGGCCGTGAGGTCACAGATTGTGGTATTATACAATTCTGCTGATGCTGATGGCCCACATCACCTCACAGATGCCCAGTTTTGAACTGCAAATCTGTTCTGAATCTATCCCATTTCGCACGGTGATAGTGCCACACAGTACGATGAAGGGTGTCCTCCATGTGAAGACGGGACTTCGTCTCCACAAGGACTGTGCGGTGGTCACTCCTACTAATACTACCATGGACGGATGCATCTGTGACAGATAGATTGGTGAGGATGAGGTCAAGTAGATTTTTCCCTCGTGTTGGTTCTATCACTACCTTCCTCTAGCCCAGTCTGGCAGCTATGTCCTTCGGACTCGACCAGCTCAATCAGCAGTGGTGCTACCGAGCCATTCTTGGTGATGGACATTGAAGTCTCCGATCCAGAGTACATTCTGTGCCCTTGCTACCCTCTTCGAAGTGGTATTCAACTTGGAGGAGCACTGATTTATCAGCTGGGGGTAGGTGGTAATCAGCAGGTTTCCTTGCCCATGTTTGACCTGATGCTAATTTTTGTGGGAACAGGAGGAGCATTCATGCACTTTCTGGTTCCACAAAAATCATGCACAAAACCTTTAGTTATCTGTTTCCAGAGTGGCGTGCAGCAGTCCCTTTAATCAGCACTTATTTGGCCGCTCAATGCCTAGTGGCAATGGGCAGAGCATGTGCGGCGTATGCTCCATTCATTGACACCTTAAAATTGCTTTGGGTTCTACAACCTGCGAAGGAGCTCGATTTGCAGATTTAAACTAGTCTCCCGCGTGAAAGAGACAGGCAGTCTAACAGCACATTACCACCATGGGTTGGAAATGGTGGTGCCCACTTTGAGAGTGGCAATGGGTCAGCGTAATTGACCCACTGCCATTCTCAGCCACTGCCACCTGCTGCCTGTCAGGCGGAGGCCCTGAAAATCAGCCCCCTTATCTTTTAAGAATGATGTGCTGTTCTCTCTACCTAATTTTAATATACAAAAGGTAAATCTAATAAGATGTTTAGATTATCAAAGTAATTAAAGCTTTAAGAGGCTTAACAAATATGTGAACCCTCAGATGTAGACAAATGGGTAACTATGAGATGCTAATTATGGGACGGACACTTTCAATTTCAAGTTCTACTCACTAGGGCATGAAACTCTTCTATCTTGCAAGGAGGCATCTGAAGTTTTAATTTCTTTTCTCTCGCACAGAGACTCCCGCTGTTTTTGTCTGCATATTCAGGAAGGTTACTCAGCTAACATTGTGAATTAACATCCATCTTCCCATCGAAGATAGAACAACTTTAATAAGTTAACTTCACATTAGTATGGGTTCCATCAGAGAGTGGCTGCAAAAACAAATCTGTCTGGATACCAATATTATCTGAACTGGGACCCTTTTTACATTAGGATTGAGGTTTTCCAGCTCAGAAACCTCCTGATCCACATCTCGGGATGCTGATCCACGATAGTTCCTGAACAGAAGTTCCCTGATGGCTCTCATAACTGGTGCTTACTAAGTGTGCAGACACCAAATTGAGTCAACATTTTTTTGCTAACCTTATGTAGATGGGGAAATACTTTAAATTTAAATACTCACCCTATGGTTACCTTTTTCTTCAATTGTTACAAATGGGAGCATTGAATATTTTATTTGTGTGACGTTACTCTAAATGAATTCATCATATTCTTGATAATAATACAGACACCCAGCCTAGACGTGTAAATACCAAGAAATGTTTATAATGTTAATTCAGGAAATTTGGGGAATTGGTGAGCTTTTACCGAGAAAAAAACAGAGGCCGTATCATGACCAGCAGTGAAATATGATAAGTACCATCACAATTGAGGCTATCTCATTAACTCGCAAGTGCCAATGTATTCTATTTATAACATATTCTATTTATAACACTTCAAGTATGTTTTCAACTGAAAAGGAAATATATATATATATATATTTAATGAGTAGTTTTGCAGGTTTTGTAGCTGAAGAAACTCAGGAGAAACTGTCTGTTGATGCCACTTTGTCATGCAAGCGGAAATATGATTTTTACTGTCAGTGGTATTTCTCCACACAAGTGTTAGAAATAAAGGATATGTCACGGCGAGCAGTGAGATAATGATAAATATCCCCACAAATAAGGCTGACCGGATAACTTATGAGCAACAAAATCATGAGTGAATTATGGCCAGCCACACAAGTAGAGATATTTATCACATCTCACTGCTGGCAGGACATATTCTATTCATACTATATCTTTAAAATATAATTTTACATTTTTTATATTGTTATGAAAAAAATATTTCTACAGTTCCCAAATCACACATGTGAAATACGTTCTGATAATAAATGGGCTGTACTCCATTATGGGATAAAAGCACTAAATGCTATTGATGGTAATACAAAGAAGTTTTTTTTTGAAAGGGTGGTGTCAAATGCACAAAACAATGTTTAAGGCCCAAGGAAATGAATAATTGCCAGGAAGATGCTGTATCCATGTTGTCAAATATATACGTAACTTGATGTTTGATTAAGTGAGAATGCAGACACAATAGACTTCCTCTTTCACTTGTACCGTCATACATCATAGACATGCAATAGCCCCTAGTAGAATGGAGGGACAGTTGAAATCTTAGTGAGGCTTCTGTAGTGCAAGCTTATTTTTAAACCATCAGATGTGTGCCTATGCATGTAACGGTTGGCTAGCTTTGAATGGAACGGCATTTAACCAGATAAAAAGAATCAAATTCAATTGAGAGATAGTTGGTGGCTCTGAGATGCCCTGAGTAGATTTGGATATTTTGTAATTATTTTTTGAGATTAACATTTTTTAACTGACTACATTTTCCATGTTGCCTCTTCCAGAAAAGAACAGGGCCTTGTAGTATCGTATACATGTGGCAATTAAAAACACAACTCATGCTGCAACACATAGAGGTGCATTTGAGAGCAAGAACCATATAGACAAGCGAAACAAGTGGAAGGTAGAGACAGTAATGGTGGTATTGTTCATGAGAGACAGAATTAAACAATTGATATGATGATTGGTTTAGATGAAGGAGGGTGAAAGGAGGCTCGTGTGGAGCATAAACGCTGGCATCGACCAGTTGGGCCGAATAGTTTGTTTCTGTGCTGTAAATTCATTGTCATTCTATGTAAAAGGAATATCACACATGTGGCTCACTAATGGACTACTTAGCCCAGCTATTTTGTTTAATTTCAAAAAGGAAAGTGATAGTTAAACGGAATTGTTTTCCTCGGTATGGATTGTATGTTGAACCCCTCCAGTGTCACTGGTAAGATAACTCATCTTGCCATGCCTGACTCCCTGGGCCTCCTTGGTTGAATTATTTCATCCAGTGCTTTCCTGGTACTAACGTCCAGCAAAATTAAAATATCACGTTTGCTCTAATGACATTACTAGATCAAACTTTAATCAAATATTATCTAATTGTCTGAAAATGGAGCTTCAGAATGGTTTTCAGTAAAACAGACACAAATTTTAACTGAAGTGGTCCTGGATTTGAGAATGGAGGAAGGATCAGTGGGGACATAAGAACTATATTAAATAAATATAGATGGAAAAAACAAATTAAGTGGAAAATAAGACATAATATAAAGTACATAGATAACAAATACTAGAATATCAAGAATAAAGCTTAGGAATGGAAGAAATAATAGTAAAAATGGAGAACAGAATTGTGTTATGGCATAGGATTTTTTAAAATGCATATCTTTGCTTAACTGTACTGCTAACATATTACTAGCAATATTATGAATATGTTACATTATATTTGACCCAAATGATAAAGCCTTAAAATATCAACCAAGTCAGAAATGTACACTTCCCTGGTGATGTTGGCTGTCGGTAGGTTACTGGTACTGATAGATTTTGGTAGCTTTCATTCTCATCTCCATAACTTTATAGGTGTTGAACAGCTATGAATCTGAATGGGAAGATTCTGATTGTACCCTGTCACCGAGCTGCCATCAATATGTCTGCATTGGGGAAAAGCTAATTTTGCTAAGTTAAGCAGTGATTTGGCCATAGTGGACTGGAAACAGCTACTTGTGGGTAAATCAGTGTCGGAACAGTGGGAGGCATTCAAGGAGGAGATCCGGAAGGCTCAGGCCAAACATGTGCCCTTAAAGAAAAAGGCTGGGAAAAATAATTCTAGAGCCCCCTGGATGTCTAGGGACTTGCAGGGGAGGATTAAGAAAAAAAGGGATGCTTATGTCATATATTAATGGCTAAATACTTTAGAATCTTTAGAGGAATATAGAAAGCAAAATTAAAAAGGATATTAGGAATGCTAAGCGAGAGCACGAGAAATTCTTGGCCAGTAAAATTAAGGAAAACCCTAAGATGTTCTATAAATATATTAAGAGTAAAAGGGTAACTAAAGAAAGGGTAGGGCCTATTAGAGACTATGATGGTAATCTTTGTGTGGAGGAGCAAGATGTTGGTAGGGTTCTTAACGAATACTTTGCATCTGTTTTCACAAAGGAAATGGGTAATGCAGATACTGCTATCCAGGAGGAGTGTGATATTCTGGATGAAATAAATATAGTGAGAGGGGAAATATTAAGGGGTTTATCAGCTTTGAAAGTAGATAAGTCCCCAGGCCCGGATGATATGCATTCCAGGCTGTTGAGCGAAGTAAAAGAGGAAATAGCAGAGGCCTTGACCATCATTTTCCAATCCTCTTTGAATCTGGGCATGGTGCTGGAGGATTGGAGAACTTCTAATATAGTACCCTTGTTTAAGAAGGGAAAAAGGGATAGGCCGAGTATTTACAGGCCTGTCAGCCTAACCTCAGTGGGGAGGAAAATTATTGGAAAAGATCCTGAAAGACAGGATAAATCTGCATTTGGAAAGGCAAGGATTAATTAGGGACAGTCAGCACGGATTTATTAAGGGAAGATCGTGTTTGACTAACGTGATTGAATTTTTTGAGGAGGTAACCAAGAGGGTCGATGAGGGTAGTGCGTACGATGTAGTATTTATGGACTTTAGCAAGACTTTTGATAAGGTCCCACATGGTAGACTGGTCATGAAGGTTAAAGCCCATGGGATAGAGGGCAAAGTGGCAAGTTGGATCCAAAATTGGCTTGGAGGTAGGAAGCAAAGAGTAATGATTGATGGATGTTTTTGTGACTGGAAGGATGTTTCCAGTGGGGTTCCGCAGGGCTCAGTACTGGGTCCCTTGCTTTTTGTGGTATATATCAATGATTTAGATTTGAATATAGGGAGTGTGATTAAGAAGTTTGCAGACGACACTAAAATTGGCTGTGTGGTTGATAATGAAGAGGAAAGTCATGGGCTGCAGGAGGATATCAATCGACTGGTCAGGTGGGCAGAGCAGTGGCAAATGAAATTTAATTCAGAGAAGTGTGAGGTGATGCACTTTGGGAGGACTAATAAGGAAAGGGTATAGACATTAAGCGGTAGGCCACTTAATAGTGTAGATGAACAAAGGGACCTTGGAGTGCTTGTCCACAGATCCCTGAAAGTAGAGGCCAGGTGGATAAGGTGGTTAAGAAGGCATACAGAATGCTTGCCTTTATTGGCCGGGACATAGAATATAAGAGCAGGGAGGTTATGCTTAAATTGTATAATACTTTAGTTAGGCCACAGCTGGAGTACAGCGTGCAGTTCAGGTCGCCGTATTATCATCATCATTATCATCATAGGCAGTCCCTTGGAATCGAGGAAGACTTGCTTCCACTCTTAGCATGAGTTCTTAGGTGGCTGTACAGTCCATGATCAGATCAGCCATGATCTTATTGAATGGCGGAGCAGGCTCGAGGGGCCAAATGCCTACTCCTGCTCCTATTTCTTGTGTTCTTATGTTCTTATGTACATCTTCACTTAATGATCAAATATGAATTCAAAACTCCAGCCCAGAATTTTCTGGTGTTTTTCATTTTTCTCCTTTCTTAAACATTGTTTTATGTAACTTATACCAACCTTTCTCATTAAAAAGTAACTTTAATAAATTAAACAATCAGCTTATATTATGTAAAATATTTAGTTTTATTAGTTTTATGTAATTCAATGTTACTATTGGTTTTATATGCATCTCCAATGGGTTGAGCTTAGCTTATTACTGGGGTTTTAATTTTATTTTGCACTAAATACATTTGAGGTCACTGTTAAAATAAATAACTCGGTTACTTGCTAAGCTGCCCTTCTCCACTCAAACCACACTATGTTTCTCAACTCAACAATCCTTTTTTAACCTTTGACTTCAATTTTCTTTTAGGTATTCCTTTGCTCTCAGTTTTCATTGAACTTTCCCTTCCATTTTTTATGTCTCTCACTCTCCTCTGTTACGGAGTCAGCTTCAATTTTCAGACAGCTCCATAAAATTCCTTAGTGCATTTCAGCACTGCCATTATCCCACCCTTTAATGGCATGAAAAACCCTCACATCACACTTAATTGTGCTCCTCTGCCAGTGTGATGCTAACTCCTCCACTTGTAACAATTTTTATCTTATTTTTAAAATTACGTTTAGTCTCAACCCTTCAGACTCAGCAAGTGACTGGGTTCCCAAGACTGTTCTCATGAACGATAAAGAACAGCACCCAACTACAAGAAAAACATCAGCACAAGAATTGCCATTTTCTAGTTGGGAAGGGTTAAATATGTCAGGAGGCATCATTGCTTTCTTTGATGTGAGCTAGCTTTCTAGTCATCCTTGACATATATTCCCTCACAGCAGTGGTCTTGCTAGCTATCCACTCCTACACCATGACACACTTTTCTCCGTGTTCTCTCTTTATTTTATTCCCTGTCTCTTTTTTTTCTTTTCTTGTACTTTCTCCCAGCTGAAGCTCAGAGTATATTTTCTAGTCAGTCAGTATAGATGAGATTTTGGGACCGAAATTCAGAACCGCTGGAAAGCTGGTGCTCCCCCCCCCACCTTTTTGGGGTTATTAGTGCCAACATTTTTTCGTGGCTGGGCCACCCCATAGTCGGTTACAAAAGTGAACAAATGGGTTCCAGTGCTAATGAACCCTTGCAAAGCAGATTTTTCAGCGGTGTGTCTGTCTTAATTTGAGCATTATCACCACTGAGAAATTCAGCATGCAAGTAAGGGTTTCTAACGAGCCAGCTTTTTAAAGGCCATTGTTTGCAGCAAGGCCCTGAGGGAGGAAGGAAGTTACATAGAAATGTAGAAACATAGAAAATAGGTGCAGGAGTAGGCCAATTGGCCCTTCGAGCCTGCACCACCATTCAATAAGATCATGGCTGATCATCACCTCAGTACCCCTTTCCAGCTTTCTCTCCATACCCCTTGATCCCTTTAGCCGTAAGGGCCATATCTAACTCCCTCTTGAATATATCCAAAGAACTGGCATCAACAACTCTCTGCGGTAGAGAATTCCACAGGTTAACAACTCTCTGAGTGAAGAAGTTTCTCCTCATCTCAGTCCTAAATGGCTTACCCCTTATCCTTAGACTGTGTCCCCTGGTTCTGGACTTCCCCAATATCGGGAACATTCTTCCTGCATCTAACCTGTCCAGTCCTGTCAGTATTTTATATGTTTCTATGAGATCCCCTCTCATTCTTCTAAGCTCCAGTGAACACAGGCCCAGTCGATCCAGTCTCTCCTCATATGTCAGTCCTGCCATCCCAAAAATCAGTCTGGTGAACATTCGCTGCACTCCCTCAATAGCAAGAATGTCCTTCCTCAGATTAGGAGACCAAAACTGAACACAATATTCCAGGTGAGGCCTCACCAAGCCCCTGTACAACTGCAGTAAGACCTCCCTGCTCCTATACTCAAATCCCCTAGCTATGAAGGCCAACATACCATTCGCCTTCTTCACCGCCTGCTGTACCTGCTTGCCAACTTTCAATGACTGATGTACCATGACACCCAGGTTTCGTTGCACCTCCCCTTTTCCTAATCTGCCACCATTCAGATAATATTCTGCCCTTGTGTTTTTGCCACCGAAGTGGATAACCTCACATTTATCCACAATATACTGCATCTGCCATGCATTTGCTCACTCACCTAACCTGTCCAAGTCACCCTGCAGCCTCTTAGCATCCTACTTGCAACTCACACCACCACCCAGCTTAGTGTCATCTGCAAACTTGGAGATATTACACTCAACCCCACTAGTCACTGCCTGCCATTCTGAAAAGGACCCGTTTATCCCAACTCTCTGCTTCCTGTCTGCCAACCAGTTCTCTATCCATGTCAATACATTACCCCCAATATCATGTGCTTTAATTTTGCACACCAATCTCTTGACTCCAAATCTGAGGTTGGAAGGATGGCTGGTGTAAGAGGCGCAAGGAGGGTCAAAAGCTTCACTGATATGGAGCCGGAGACACAGATGGATGGTGTGGAGGACAGAAGAAGAATACTGGTTCCTGACCTGGGGAGACCTGGAAGACCGCCAGTACATAATGCATGGAGGGAGATTGCAGGGGAGGTGTCGGGCACCTCCATATATGTGAGGATGCACCCAGCCCTTCTGGGGTGACGATGGGTCGACGCCTCCTAGCTCTGGGGCGATGGGGACTCTCCTCCTCCTCAGGAGGTGCTGCTGGCTCGACCTCCAGCGGCTGTCCCCTCATGATGGGCAGGTTGTGCAGCATACAGCAGACCACGACGATTATGGAGACCCATTGAGGAGAGTACTGTAAGGTGCCACCAGAGCGGTCCAGGCACCGGAACCTCTGCTTAAGGATGCCTATGCACTGCATGCTCTGGCGCTGTCCTGGGGTTCTGCAGTTGAGTGAGAAGCCAAGTGGAGAGGGGATATCCCTTGTCCCCAAGCATCCAACCGCAATCGTAATTCGGGCCGGTGAAGACGGCGAGCACACTGATCTGATGCTGAATGAATGAATCATGGCTACTGCCTCCCTTGCCCACCGCCTCTCTGCATGGTGCTGACGGTGACGCCTTCTCCTGCGTGCCGCCCTTCTTCCGACCAGGTGTTGCCCTCGCAACACTCCTCTCATCATCAGGGTGAACCCTGCCAAGTAAGTCTCTACAACTCACAAGCCTCCACTAAAGAGTCAGATCTGAAAGTTGTACAAATGTCTGTGAAAATCTCTGAGCAGCACTCAGCAGGTTGAATGGAGCCAAAACAATGAATAAAACTATTTCAAAAGCAAAATACTGCAGATGCTGGAATCTGAAATAAAAGCACTAATAATTAATAAAACAATTTCCTTACCAAAATATCGTAGCAAAATTCCAGCGGTGTCGCATTCGTGCACTGACTGGAAAACCTTGTGGGGGCACTGCTGGGAAAGATCCTACCTTTTGGATGCTCAATATCACTGGCCTGGCCGCTGCTGAGGTCACCGCTGAAAACCTTCCTTTACTGCGGCTTCCTCCCGCTGTTTCTGGTGGAAGTGCGTAACGTTGAAATCCCCCGAGTTTTTCGATTGGCCGCCAAAGCCCGTGGTAGCCATCCCTTCGGCGACTGTGAATTTCGGCCCCTCTACCTCTTCCTTGACTCAGCAGAGAAATATCTCTCTCCTATATCTGTATTGCAGTCTGCGACATTCTGATATCAGTGGTCCCATAAGTGGAAATGTTTGATCAGCTTGGGGACATGGCTTTTGTCATGCCTGTGTCATGACATGTCAGCATAATATTCCCAAATGGCTAACTAGAGAAATTCCTCAGCACCACAAGCAATGGGAATGAATACAACAAAATAGTCAATGGTCAAAGGTCAAAGGTAAGCAGGATGGTAGATTACAGAAAACACCTTGGGTCCAACATTCCTCTTTTTGCTACAAATGTGAGAAATGCATGTTTTTCACCAAGATTAATTAAATTGTACTTAAGCACAGCTTTCAAACATGTGCTTTGTGAGAATATGATTTTGTTAGTGTCAATGGAAATGTAGCACCCAATCACAATGTATCTGCAATAATGATTCTTTCACACTTCTCAAGCAACTAATAAGCCAGCTAACTATTACAATTGTCAATTTGATAATTCATTTTCAGAATGTGGAACTGTTGGACAAAATTTCTGAATAGCAACAGAAAAATAGTGGAACAACACAACCACATTTTGGATGGATAAGGCTGCCCCTGCAAGCAAAGAAGGAAGGAAGTGTGACAATGTGTGACAGTCAAGGTCAATACTGTCTCTGCCACTCAGAAGACCTTGCAGGAGGCCCAGAAGAAAGTGCGCAACTTGGAAAAAAAAAGCACAAAGGTAAGACTTAAATGTAAATGTAAAAGTCCTGAGAAAACTTTTTTGCACATGAAGGAATGTGGTAGTTGTAAAAAAATATGCAGAAGTTGGTGTACAGATAAATATTACCGAAAATGTAGAAGTGAAAATAGCAGGGTTATGCAAATTACAGAATACATGCCATGATTGGAGATAAGAATGTACCTCAGGAAGGTATTTGCATCAGCCTAATCACCATATCTGCTCTTGTATTTAACAGCAATATAATAGAAGGTCAAGTGGGCGAGGAGATGATGCTTCAGATCATAAGGAACTGATTTTGTGAGATGAAGCAGTGATTGGTTTGTTTTTGAGAGAAAATTTCGTAAGTACTAGATTGTGATAATTGAAAGCGGGTAGAACTAATCATATTCACTTTATTAATCAAATATTCAAAGTTTGTACAATAAAAGTTCCATCAACATGACCATATACCGATGGTGCAGCGGAGATTATTGGACAATAATGACAATGTAATACCCAAATGGAGAGGTGTGCTTATGTGCTCGTAATATTCCATCTGTCGTCTTGAGAAACGAGGATCCCCAGCAGACTACTGGCCACGCTTGAAGAGGGCGAGACATTTGAGCCTCAACTTTCACCGCTCCCAATTGAAGCAGGCATCTGCTATGGAAAAATTAAATGTTACCGAAGAAGCACAGAGTGAGGCACTGAGCGGTATGGAGGGAGACCATGCTGTATGTCCCTGCTTAGTTGTATAGGGATTCAGATCTTAATAGGCCTGTTTTAAATGAGGATGCTACAGTAGTAGTATTGAACAGTCACTTGCACACTATATTGGAAGATAATCTGGTTGTAAGCTATGCACTGCCAGGTCCCACATCAGTGATGCTATTGAGAACTGTTTGTCTGCACTGCAGCCTGTCATTAAGTATGTAGCAAGGTTGTATCTGCAGTGGAGATCTTGCTTACACAGGCCATAAGGAGAGTAGGAGCATCTTTTGTGAATGTTCCCTCTGCTACTGTCAAGGATTTGGAAAAGAACTTCAAAGTGCAGTCGTGGTTGGCTTCAACTCACTTGGAGTAAATACAGGCAACTGTGATAAAAATATTTCAAAATCTGATTGACGCCCACAGATTCACAGAGGTTGTGAGGAGACGCTGTCTATCTATGGCATTGTGGAATTGCACAGGAGAAGTCAGACGGCACTTATGTCATTCTGTTCCATCATTAGCAGACAAGTGACAAGCAGCATGTCTACAAGCACCAAATTTACAGTAATTACAACAGAGAGCCCCAGCACTGGATTCAGTCACCGTCACAGGTAACTCCTGCAGCTCAACAGTAGTTTCTTGAGGATGTTCAAACTGAAGAATGACTGATTGTGATGTCACTAAATTAAGTTTATTATGAAATAATTTGTAATCAAGTGACAAATATAAGAGTTTAACTGGGAGCGGATTTCTTGTGGGTGGAAGGGGGAGGAGTGGGGTGATGGGAGGACAAACATCACACCCGCCCAGCATCATCAGTTTGAAACCTGGGCTATTTCAACTCCTGGGCCTCATTTGCATCTGATTGGCGGGCTGCCTACCCAATCACAATCAAGTTTTTGTGCTGCCTCCCTGGAGGTTTTAGTGGAAGAGGTGAGCACAAGGAGGGATGTTCTGTTTCTCATGTGTGGGCTAAAGAATCCTTAGGCATACTGGAGCAAGGTGGCAGAGATGGTCAGTTCCAGGAGCAACACCTCCAGGACCTGGATTCAATGTAAAAAACACTTCAGTGACCACAGCTTTTTCTTTCTCCATCTCTCGCAATATCACCTGGTAACAATCCTTCTCCCTCCCCCATCATTCTGACCAATTCCTTCCCCTGCATCACATCCTTTATCACCAATCACATGGGCACATTATACCACCTCTCATTCTCAGTCCAAAAACATTCCCCTCGTACTTGCTGCTTTCACAGCAGCCACTAAAAAAGTTCTGTTCTCACATGGTAGAGGCTGCAAAACAATGAACTCCTCTCCTGACACCTTCCTCACTTCACACTCCAGTCACTTGCTTTCAATTAAACATGTCCCCAATCCTGCTTGCATTTTGCCTCTTCCCCCTCTCATCATATATACAAGGTGCAGAACCCCCACACATGCACACTTTCCTTTTCAGCAGCCTCTCACTAACTCTCTTTCTGCAGAGGAAAAAGGCACAGAGGGAGAGGAGTAAGACTGGGGGAGCACCACCCAGCATCACAGCCCTCACCCATATGGATCAGGAAGCTCTGGAGATCAGTGGCCCTTCCAGAACGATGCACATTGGAGACAGCGAGGCTGGTGGCTTATCTGAGCATAACTTGCATCCCTTCATGTACCTCAAAACATCTCACATTCAGCCAGCTTGACAACTTTAAGCTGCACTGTGAAGCCTGTTATCTGATACTGCCCAGCTTGTCAATGCCATACTAATTCTTGACCCTTTTCTCTTTCCTCTAGGTTCGTCTCGACAGCAAGATCCTTCTGAAGACACCTCGGAGGAGGACAGTGCACCTAAGGATGCACCGTCACATGCTCCATCTCTCCCAAGCACCAGCACCAGAGATTGGTACATAGGGTGGGTTAGAGGGGTCTGCACATGGTGATGTGCCCAGCATAGAAACATAGAAACATAGAAAAATAGGTGCAGGAGCAGGCCATTCAGCCCTTCTAGCCTGCACCGCCATTCAATGAGTTCATGGCTGAACATGAAACTTCAGTACCCCCTTCCTGCTTTCTCGCCATAACCCTTGATCCCCCGAGTAGTAAGGACTTCATCTAACTCCCTTTTGAATATATTTAGTATAGAAACATAAAGCATGAGTGAGCAGAAGCAGGCAGGGACAACACAGGAGGTGGCTCTCCAGAGGACAAGGTCATCTCCTAGCTAGGCTGATCAGGAAAGAAATGCTGACTTCCTGTGGCCAGCTATCAAAAGAGAACTGCTTGCATTACACCAGCAGTTGTACGAGTTATTGGAAGGGTTGCCAAGGAGTTTCTGCACCATAGCTGAAATTATGGAGAATTCGGCTTCCAGCTTGTGTGATATTCTGGTGCATGGCATCAGCACTCTGCAGTCTGCCTTGGAGCACGTGGCCAACTCCAGGGATGCTGCAGCCAGGGTCCGTGTTATCAGCCTTGTAGTTTTGATCGAAGTTCAAATGGCTGGCTGCCATCCAGACTCTGGGCTCCAATATGTGCTCCATAAGAACATAAGAACACAAGAAATCGGAGCAGGAGTAGGCCACCTGGCCCCTTGAGCCTACTCTGCAATTTAATAAGATCATGGCTAATCTGATTATGGACTCAGCTCTACTTCCCTGCCCACTCTCCATAACTTTTTATTCCCTTATCGCTCAAAAATCTGTCCATCTCCACCTTAAATATATTCAATGACTCAGCCTCCACAGCTCTCTGGGACAGAGAATTCCACAGATTTACAACTCTCCGAGAGAAGAAATTACTCCTCATCTCAGTTTTAAATGGGCGGCCCCTTATTCTGAGACTATGTCCCCTAGTTTTAGTTTCTCCTATGAGTGGAAATATCCTCTCTGCATCCACCTTGTCGAGCCTCCTCATTCTCTTATTCTTCTGAACTCCAATGTGGTTAGGCCCAACCTACTCAACCTATCTTCATAAGTCAACCCCCTCATCTCTGAAATCAATCTAGTGAACCTTCTCTGAACAGCCTCCAATGTAAGTATATCCTTCCTTAAATACGGAGACCAAAACTGTACACAGTACTCCAGGTGTGGCCTTACTAATACCCTGTACAGTTGTATCAGGACTTCTCTGCTTTTATACTCTATCTCCCTTGTGTTTCATGCACAAGGACCTCCAGGTCCCTCTGTACTGCAGCATTTTGCAATTTTTCTCCATTTAAATTATAATTTTCTTTTCTATTATTTCTGCCAAAGTGGATAACCTCACATTTTCCCACATTATGCTCCATCTGCCAAATTTTTGCCCACTCACTCAGCCTGTCTATATCCCTTTGCAGATTTTTTGTATCCTCCTCACAATTTGCTTTCCCACCCATGTTTGTATCATCGACAAACTTGGCTATATTACACTCAGTTGCTTCATCCAAGTCATTTACATAGATTGTAAATAGTTGAAGACCCAGCACCGATCCCTGCGGCATCCCACTAGTCACTGTTTGCGAACTGGAAAATGACCCATTTATCCTGACTGTTTTCTGTTAGTTAGCCAATCCTCTATCCATACTAATATATTACCCCAACCCCGTGAACTTTTATCGTGTGCAGTAACCTTTTATGTGGCACCTTATGGAATGCCTTCTGGAAATCCAAATACACCACATCCACTGGTCTCCCTTATCCACCCTGCTCGTTACATCCTCAAAGAACTCCAGCAAATTTGTCAAACATGATTTCCCTTTCATAAAACCATGATTGAATTATGCTTTTCCAAATGTCCCGCTACTGCTTCCTTAATAGTTATAAACATGTTCCCAACAACAGATGTTAGGCTAACTGGTCTATAGTTTCCTGCTTTTTGTCTGCCTCCTTTTTTAAATAGGAGCATTACATTTGCAGTTTTCCAATCTGCTGAGATTGCCCCAGAATCCAAGGAATTTTGGTAGATTACAACCAATGCATCCACTATCTCTGCAGTCACTTCTTTTAAGACCCTAGGATGTAAGCCATCAGGTCCAGGGGACTTGTCCACCTTTAGTCCCATTATTTTACTGAGTATGACTTCATTAGTGATAGTGATTGTATTAAGTGCCTCCCTACCTATTGCCCCTTGATTATCCACTATTCGGATGTTTTTAGTGTCTTCTACCGTGAAGACCGATACAAAATATTTGTTCAATGTCTCTGCCATTTCCCTGTTCTCCATTATTAATTCCCCAGTCTCATTCTCGAGGGGACCAACATTTACTTTAACCACTCTTTTCCTTTTAATGTACTTGTAGAAACTCTTACTATCTGTTTTTATATTTCGTGCTAGTTTACTTTCATAATCTATCTTCCCTCTCGTTATCATTTCTTTATCATTCTTTGCTGGTTTTTAAAAGTTTCCTAATCTTCTGGCCTCCCACTAGTTTTCAATTTGACACCATCCCTTATTTCCTTAGTTAGCCACGGATAGTTATCCCTTCTCTTACAGTCTTTCCTTCTCATTGGGATATATTTTTGTTGCGAGTTATGAAATATCTCCTTAAATGTCTGCCACTGCTCATCAACTGTCCCATACTTTAGTCTATTTTCCCAGCCCACTTTAGCCAACTCTGCCCTCATACCTTTGTAGTCTCCTTTATTTAAGCCTAGGACACTGGTTTGAGAAACAATTTTCTCACCATCTGAATTTGAAATTCAACCATGTTATAGTCACTCATGCCGAGAGGATCATTTACTGCGAGATCATTTATTAATCCTGTCTCGTTGCACAGTACCAGATCTAAGATAGCCTGCACCCTGGCTGGTTCTGCAATGGACTGTTCAAGGAAACAATCCCGGATACACTCTATGAACTCTTCCTCAAGGCTAGCCTGGCCAATTTGCTTTGTCCAATCAATATGAAGTTTAAAATCGCCCATGATTATTGCTGTTCCTTTATTACAAGCCTCTAATATTTTTGATTTATATTCCATCCAACAGTGTAGCTACTGTTAGGGGGCCTATAGACTACACCAACCAGCGATTTGTTTTCCCCTTATTATTCCTTATCTCCACCCAAACTGATTCAACATCTTGATCCTCTGAGCCAATATCGTTTCTCACTAACGCACTGATCTCATCCTTTATAACAGTGCTACCCTACCTCCTTTTCCTTTCTGTCACAGATATCAGCACATCTGCTCCCTTGCTACACCCTCAACCAATATCTGCAATGGTGCCAGAAAGCTAGCTAGGCCAGATTGCCCCAGCAGCAGCTGAAGTGCTGCAGTCTGCACCCGGGCCCTCTTAGTTTTGAGCTCCCAGAGGTTGCCGGCCATGAGCATCACAAGGGTTCAGAACAACAGCAGCCTTCTACCAACTGTCCTGAAGCCATTGAGGAAGCACCTCGTAGGAGCAGGAGAGGCAGTAAGCCTTCTTTTAAGAAAGGCAGTATGGGTTGAAACTTGACCGAGAGATGAATTAAAAGGAATTAATGTGCTTGGCATTAAATTAAGGCTTTGGTCTGCAGTGTCTTATCATAGCAGCTTCTGAGGCTGCATTATTAGTATGTCATTCATATAAAATGCTCATCCTTGTCTTGAAATCCCTCCATGGAGTCACCTCTCCCGATCGCTGTAACCTACTCCAGCCCTACAACTCACTGACATCTCTGTGCTCCTCCAATTCCGGCCTGTTGCGCATTCCCGATTTTAATCACTCCACCATTGGTGGCTGTTCCTTCAGCTGCTTAGGCCCTAAGGTCTGGACTTCCCTCCCTAAACCTCTCTGCCGCGACCTTTCCCTCCTCCTTTAAGACGCTCCTTAAAACTTACCTCTTTGACCAAGATTTTGTTCAATTGTCTCCTATCTCCTATGTAGCTCGGTGTCAAAATGTGTTTGATAACGCTCCTGTGAAGTACTTTGGGACAGTTAACTACACTAATGATGCTATATAAATGCAATTTGTTGTTGTTATCTGAATGGTCTCAATGTCCTTTAATGCAGGTTTCAGGGAGTGATGAAGGAGGTAACAAGGACTGTTAATGCAGAAGGGCTTTATGCATCTATTCAGGGAGGAGAATAAGAAGGTCACCAGAAGTGTTGTGCTATCAACTAATCCCTGGCCTCTCTGGCTACAAGGTGTTGTGCTGGACTTCTTTCTTTTCCTTCTTCCTTACCTTCACCGATGTCTTCCTAATCAGATAATGACAGTCGCTGTTGCTCTGGCTCCTCCAACTGGAATCCTCTCTGAATTGTCATGTTTTGCAATATGCAGCACACTACAATGATGTGGGAGATTTTACATATAAGAACATGAGAACATAAGAAATAGGAACAGGAGTAGGCCATACGGCCCCTCGAGCCTGCTCCACCATTCAATAAGATCATGGTTGATCCGATCACGGACTCAGCTCCACTTCCCTGCCCGCTCCCCATAACCCCTTATTCCCTTATCGTTTAAGAAACTGTCTATTTCTGTCTTAAATTTATTCAATGTCCCAGCTTCCACAGCTCTCTGAGGCAGCGAATTCCACAGATTTACAACCCTCTGAGAGAAGAAATTTCTCCTCATCTCTGTTTCAAATCGGCGGCCCCTTATTCTAAGATCATGCCCTCCAGTTCTAGTCTCCCCCATCAGTAGAAACATCCTCTCTGCATCCACCCTGTCAAGCCCCCTCATAATCTTACATGTTTTGATAAGATCACTTCTCATTCTTCTGAATTCCAATGAGTAGAGGCCCAACCTACTCAACCTTTCCTCATAAGTCAACCCCCTCATCTCCAGAATCAATCCAGTAAACCTTCTCTGAACTGTGTCCAAGGCTAGTATATCCTTTCGTAAATATGGAAACCAAAACTACACACAGTATTCCAGGTGTGGCCTCACCAATACCTTATATAGCTGTAGCAAGACTTCCCTGCTTTTATACTCCATCCCCTTCGCAATAAAGGCCAAGATTCCATTGGCCTTCCTGATCACTTGTTGTGCCTGCATAATATCCTTTTGCATTTAATGGAGTGTATAAGGGATGGTTTTCTAGACCAATATGTCGAGGAACCAACTAGAGAGCTGGCCATCCTAGGCTGGGTGATGTGTAATGAGAAGGGACTAATTAGCAATCTTGTTGTGCGAGGCCCCTTGGGGAAGAGTGACCATAATTTGGTCGAATTCTTTATTAAGATGGAGAGTGACACAGTTAATTCAGAAACTAGGATCCTGAACTTAAGGAAAGGTAACTTCGACGGTATGAGGCGTTAACTGGCTAGAATAGACTGGCAAATGATACTTAAAGGGTTGACGGTGGATAGGCAATGGCAACCATTTAAGGATCACATGGATGAACTTCAACAATTGTATATCTCTGTCCGGAGTAAAAGTAAAACGGAGAAGGTGGCTCAACCGTGGCTAACAAGGGAAATTAAGGATAGTGTTAAATCCAAGGAAGAGGCATATAAATTGGTCAGAAAAAGCAGCAAATCTGAGGACTGGGAGAAATTTAGAATTCAACAGAGGAGGACAAACGGTTTAATTAAGAGGGGGAAAATATAGTACGAGAGGAAGCTTACCGGGAACATAAAAACTGACTGCTAAAGCTCCTATAGATATGTGAAGAGAAAAAGATTAGTGAAAACAAACATAGGTCCCTTGCAGTCAGATTCAGAAGAATTTATAATGGGGAACAAAGAAATGGCAGACCAATTGAACAAATACTTTGGTTTCTGACCAATTTATATGCCTCTTCCTTGGATTTAACACTATCCTTAATTTCCCTTGTTAGCCACGGTTGAGCCACCTTCTCCGTTTTACTTTTACTCCGGACAGGGATATACAATTGTTGAAGTTCATCCATGTGATCCTTAAATGGTTGCCATTGCCTATCCACCGGCAACCCTTTAAGTATCATTTGCCAGTCTATTCTCGCCAGTTCACGCCTCATACCGTCGAAGTTACCTTTCCTTAAGTTCAGGATCCTAGTTTCACGAAGGAAGACACAAATAACCTTCCGGATGTACTAGGGGACAGAGGGTCTAGTGAGAAGGAGGAACTGAAGGATATCCTTATAAGACGGGAAATTATGTTAGGGAAATTGATGGGATTGAAGGCCGATAAATCTCCAGGGCCTGATTGTCTGCATTCCAGAGTACTTAAGGAAGTGGCCCTAGAAATAGTGGATGCATTGGTGATCATTTTCCAACAGTCTATCAACTCTGGATCAGTTCCTATGGACTGGAGGGTAGCTAAAGTAACACCACTTTTTAAAAAAGGAGGGAGAGAGAAAACAGGTAATTATAGACCGGTTAGCCTGACATCAGTAGTGGGGAAAATGTTGGAAATCAATCATTAAGGATGAAATAGCAGCGCATTTGGAAAGCAGCGACAGGATCGGTCCAAGTCAGCATGGATTTATGAAAGGGAAATCATGCTTGATGAATCTTCTGGAATTTTTTGAGGATGTAACTAGCAGTATGGACAAGGGAGAACCAGTAGATGTGGTGTATTTGGACTTTCAAAAGGCTTTTGACAAGGTCCCACACAAGAGATTGGTGTGCAAAATCAAAGCACAGGGTATTGGGAGTAATGTACTGACATGGATAGAGAACTAGTTGGCAGACAGGAAGCAGAGAGTTGGGATAAACAGGTCTTTTTCAGAATGGCAGGCAGTGACTAGTGGGGTGCCGCAGGGCTCAGTGCTGGAACCCCAGCTCTTTACAATATACATTAATGATTTTGATGAAGGAATTGAGTGTAATATCTCCAAGTTTGCAGATGAAACTAAGCTGGGTGGCGGTGTGAACTGTGAGGAGGACGCTAGGAGGCTGCAGGGTGACTTGGACAGGTTAAGTGAGTGGGCAAATGCATGGCAGATGCAGTATAATGGGGCTAAATGTGAGGTTATCCACTTTGGTGGCAAAAACACGAAGGCAGAATATTATCTGAATGGCGGTAGATTAGGAAAAGGGGAGGTGCAACGAGACCTAGGTGTCATGATTCATCAGTCATTGAAAGTTGGCATGTAGGTACAGTAGGCGGTGAAGAAGGCAAATGGTATGTTGGCCTTCATAGCTAGGGGATTTGAGTATAGAAGCAGGGAGGTCTTACTGCAGTAGTACAGGGCCTTGGTGAGACCTCACCTGGAATATTGTGTTCAGTTTTAGTCTCCTAATCTGAGGAAGGACGTACTTGCTATTGAGGGGGTGCAGCGAAGGTTCACCAGACTGATTCCAGGGATGGCAGGACTGACATATGAGGAAAGACTGGATCAAGTGGGCCTTTATTCACTGGAGTTTAGAAGGATGAGAGGTGATCTCATAGAAACGTATATGATTCTGACGGGACGGGACAGGTTAGATGCGGGAAGAATGTTCCCGATGTTGGGGAAGTCCAGAACCAGGAGACACAGTCTTAGGATAAGGGGTCGGCCATTTAGGACTGAGATGAGGAGAAACTTCTTCACTCAGAGAGTTGTTAACCTGTGGAATTCCCTGCCGCAGAGAGTTGTTGATGCTAGTTCATTGGATATGTTCAAAAGGGAGTTAGATATGGCCCTTATGGCTAAAGGGATCAAGGGGTATGGAGAGAAAGCAGGAAAAGGGTACTGAGGTGAATGATCAGTCATTACCTTATTGAATGGTGGTGCAGGCTTGAACGGCTGAATGGCCTACTCCTGCACCTATTTTCTATGTTTCTATGTTTCTATGCACAAGTATCCCCAGGTCCCGCTGTGCTGCAGCACTTTGCAATCTTTCTCCATTTAAATAATAACTTGATTTTTTTCCGCCAAAGTGCATGACCTCACACTTTCCAACATTATACTCCATCTGCCAAATTTTTGCCCACTCACGTAGCCTGTCTATGACCTTTTGCAGATTTTTTGTGTCCTCCTCACACATTGCTTTTCCATCTTTGTATCGTCAGCAAACGTGGCTACGTTACACTCAGTCCCTTCTTCCAAGTTGTTAATATAGATTGTAAGATTGTAAATAGTTGGGGTCCCAGCACTGATCCCTGCAGCACCCCACTACTTATTGGTTGCCAACCAGAGAATGAACCATTTATCCCGACTCTCTGTCCTCTGTTAGTTAACCAATTCTCTATCCATGCTAATATATTACCCCCAACCCCGTTAACTTTTATCTTGTGCAGTAACCTTTTATGTGGCACCTTGTCAAATCACTTCTGGAAGTCCAAATACACCACATCCACTGGTTCCCCTTTATCCACCCTGTTCATTACATCCTCAAAGAACACCAGCAAATTTGTCAAACATGACTTCCCCTTCATAAATCCATGCTTACTCTGCCTGACCAAATTTTGCTTTTCCAAATGTCCTGCTACTGCTTCTTTAATAATGGACTCCGACATTTTCCCAACCACAGATGTTAGGCTAACTGGTCTATAGATAGCCTAGGTGTGGGGAATAGTGTAAGGAGCCCCTACACCTATCCAGGCACCTGAACCTTTGCTTCAGGAGAGCTATGTCTTCTTCTTAGGCAGTCCCCCAGAGTCGAGGATGACTTGCTTCCACACTAAAATGAGCTCTAAGGTGACTGATAAGACCAATGCGGGATCTACAGTCTCTGTCACAGGTGGGGCAGATGGTGGTTGGAGGAACGGATGTGTGGGGTGGATGAATTATTGTACACCCCATCTGTTGTTTGTACTTGGCTTCTGCGTGCTCCCGGCGAAGAGACTCGAGGTGTTTGGCACCTTCTTGGATGCTTCTCCTCCATTTTGGGCGGTCTTGGGCCAGGGATTCCCAAGAGTCGGTGGGGATGTTAAATTTTTTCAAGGAGGCTTTGAGGGTGTCCTTGAAGAGTTTTCTCTGTCCTCCTGAGGCTCGCCTGCCATGACGTAGCTTGGAGTAGAGTGCTTGTTTCATGAGTCTAATATCGGGCCTGCAGACTGTCATGTATCTTACATTATTATATATAACTGTATCTTAACATGCTATACATGACTGTAATAAGATATGACCTGTAACCACCAACATACCTTCCCACCAGGGGTGCACTTGCAAGAGACAGGTATATAAGGGCGGGTCTCAGGCAAGTGCAGCATTCCAGAGCTGTGAAATAAAGGTGCAGTCCAGAGTGACCTTGACTTCACTACGTGCCTCGTGTGAATCTGTACTGAGGGGACAGGACTTTACACAGACAATCCATCGGAGCTGATCGAGCATGGTCAATGCACCGCAGATAGGTAAGGTATTAAGGCCGCCATCTTCTATGGTGGCCAAGATGTTGGCGGCCTAACCACCGGGCGTCACCAATCCGGCGACATTGGGCGGAGAAGGACAAAGAAACTGATAAAAAATGATTAAAAATGAGGCACCGGGGGCCGGGGTCCGCTGGCAAGGAGAATCGGCGGGTGGCGAGCGGCAAGGACCGGCGGGAATTGGCGGCGGCAAGGATCAGAGGACCGGCGGGAATCGGTGGGCAGCGAGGATCGGAGGATCATTGGGAATCTGCAGGCGGCGCGGACCCAGGAAAGGTTCAGTACAGGCCAACAATGAGGTCGGGACCCAGGAAAGTTACAGGAGCCCTATAGTGTGCTCAATAATGCCCCCAGTGATCCAATGGCAGTGGTTGTACCTTAGCTGTTCACGTGTGGTGCGGTTGCAGCGGGGTGTCATCAGCCATATGTGGAGAATGAAGCCTTGCCCCCAAGCAGCTATCCTCTAACATTCCTGGAAGGGTGAAATAGTAACTGTCACAGGATAAAGGCATCATGACAGCTTCCTGCACAACTCACACAGACTTGCATAATCCTGTTGTGGTGATCACTCACCAACTGGGCATTAATGGAGTAAAAGCCTTGCCTATTGACGGAAGGTGCTGTCTGGTCTTCGAGTGCCTTGATGGCTACGTGAATGCAGGCTATAGCCCCCTGCATAAGGGAAGCCAGCCACTGCTCCAAATCCCAGAGCTTTATCATTGTGAGTGTTGGCGTCCATGGGAAAGGTGATGTATTGGTTCACCTTGGCAAATAGACCATTAGTGACCTGCTTGATGCACTTGTGCACTGCAGCTGGTAGTTGTGAGTGCTTATTAGGGTGAATAAGGAAACAAAAGTCAGAAACATGCTCAAATATCCCTTGGAAATCCAAAAGTCACAACAGCACACAGATCCCTATGTCCTGAATGCCTGCACCCGCGTGCCCCTTTAAATATTGCTTCCAGATGCCCTCTAAAACCAATCCTCCTCAGTTTTACTTAGGCATGGACAAGTCATCTTATATTTGGTGTTAAAAACGCTTCAGGGTCCTAATGACATCATATGGCGCCGGTTTGTATATGTTACTGAAGTGCCTGCCTGCTGGTGACAAAAATTGTCAAAAATAACTGAATCAATTAAGCAAATCAACTTTAAGAGTAAATAAAATATAATGTTGACAAATGTAAGTTAGTGCATAATGGATGAAGAAGCATCAAACATTTACATGATAAAGGAAAGATCATTAGAAAACGTGGAAAGGACAGGGAACCATTATGGACAGATGAAGATGGTTTGGCCTCACGTGACTCCCTCCCACCCCCTCATAAAGGAGTCTCCCAGAAGAAGCAAAAAACATTGAAAACATCTGTGGCCAATTCAGAAAAAGTTCTTGGAAATTCCTTTCTGACAATCAAGCACGTTCCAAGAGATTGTGATTGCCCATGACACACCGCAATCGAAACCAAGTAACCACATTACCCCTATAACCTCTACCATCTAGAAGGACAAGGGCAGCAGACACATGGGAACACCACCACCTCCAAGGTCCCCCCAAGTCACACACCATCCTGACTTGGAAATATAGTCACCGTTCCTTTATCGTCACTGGATCAAAATCCTGAAACTCTCTCCCTAGCAGCACTGTCCGAGTACCTTCACCACACGGACTCCTGTGGTTCAAGAAGGCAGCTCACCATTACCTTCTCAAGGGCAATTAGGAATATATTAAATTCTAGCCTTGCCAGCGATGCCCACATCCCATGAATGCATTTTTAAAAAGCAGCAATGTACCAAGGTTGTCTTAGGGCTCCAGTGAGTTGTTTAGCATGAAATACTCTCTGCTACAAAAATTCTCAATTTACTAGATTTGTATAACAAACACAATTAGGTTTTTCGAAACATTATTAATTTAGATACCAAAAGTGCCCTTACTAAATGTATCTTCAATCTTTTGCCTTCAAATGTGTATCAGAACGATCAGAATGAGTTACTGTAAAAAAAAAGTTACACCCTGACAATTATGCTTGACATATATTAAACATTTAGAATGATATATAGTACTTTAAAAGCCAGACTCCTGAATGAAAAAGTACATATCAGTGTTGGAATTACAGATTTTAAGATACATCAGGCAGCAGAGTGATCCGAATTATCAGCACACCATAGAAACTCAAAATGGTTCGTACAAAGTAAGTTTAAGCCAAGGCAAATATTAATTTGTGGCACATATGGTAATGAGGATTAAAATTATGTCCAGTTTTACAAATGATATTGCAGCAAAGATTGTAAGTGATGATTAGATTCTGCCCAAAATACAAATAAAACTTTAAAAAACTGGGGGTGAAATTGGCTATTGGCCCGGTTGGAGGTGGTAATCTCTCCATGGCCCGACATTTTGCACCCGGCGCAGAAGTCCCGCCTCGGAAGCGAAATTAGGGATACCGCCCCTCACAGGAAGTGGAGTACAATGTCGTACGCTCCACTTTCTTTTGGGACAGGATCGGGGCCGGAGCGCAATACGGAATTTCCACGTAGCGCTGACGTGTTTCAATGCTCCTCCCCTTCCGTTAAAGAGGAGGGACTTTGCGAGCTCTGCAGGCCTTTTGATGGGCACCACTGGGCCACCAGGGATGCGGGATGCCGTGGCTGCAGCCCAGCACCAAAACGGAGTGCCGGGTTGCACGATCGTGGCCCGGACCTTGCGAAAACATCGGACAATGGCCTGACTGGTAAAGGGGGTCAAAAAAAAGATGGCGGTGTGCGGCATAGCGCACCTCCCCATTTGTTTTCGCCCTGCAGTCGGTGTGCGGCCAGGTTTGCGACCCGTGAGGCTGGTGCGGGCATCACACATGCCAGCCTCACGGGGCGCTGCCCAATTTCCGCTGTGGGATGGAAACGTGCTAAAAGGAGTCACTGCACACAATGATGATGTCATCACCGGAAGCACAGCACCCGGGTCGCTACCAGTGGGGGCGTGGCACTACTGAATTCATGCCTCCACTAATTCCCTAATTCCCACACAATTTCGCAGGAGCCGACATGCTCCCCCATCCCCCCCCCCCACCACCCCCCCCAAGGTGGAAACACTTTCATGCCCCGCTAGTACCCCCCCCTCCGGAGGTGCTAACGGTAGGCGCGCAACAGGGGAATTTTCCCCGGAATGTCTCTTCGTTGGATGTTAGAAAGTTTCCATGGCCCTAATGGTCAATTATGGCCAGTTAGTCTGGTCGGTTAGAACATGGTTCATTTGCCACTATCAGAAAGTTTTGTTCTGGGTGATGCCACAGAGAGTAACATGTGAATACAGAAGTGGCAGCCCACAACTCTGCACAACTGGAGTGTGGCCCACACTAGAGTTGTGAGTGGATGTATTTTGGTTTCAGAAATAGAAGAGAGATTTACGATGGGTAGCATTCTTGTTGCTTTGCTGCCCAGAGGTGGTCTGGTAGGGAATTCCTCCATAATTTTAGGTTAGGTTTTTGCTCCCCAACAATAGAAGTAACAGTCTGTGGCAGTGAGCTCCCCATTGTTGGGTAGTTGGGGTTTTGTGACACCTCTTCTGAATTTCAAGGGGATGTGGATTGTTTATCTCCTTGTGCTCAGAAAGTACAACAAGAACAAAAATAGCCTGGGAGGGGACTTGGACCAAACCCGATTTGATAACAATAGGGATTCCATCTGCAAAACAGCACACACAGCCTCAACTTGCAATTCATTAAAAGAAGACGATTGAGACTAACCCCAGGACATATACCCCTGCCTGTTTGTACAGGCAGAACCCCAGCATCAGTGCAAATTACTGGAAACAGCAGACTCCTTCACATTTTTTGGTTTTCCTCAACTGGCAAAAGGTGGACAGCATTGAAAAAAATGATCGTGCATAATCATACCATACCAGAATCATTGCCTGCCATGCCTATAGAGACCCCTCCCCTCCCCTCCCCCAGCCCTCTCTTGGATATCAAACATGGCTAAGCTCTTGGAATCACTGCTAATTGTTGCTCTCTGCCACAATAAATAAAAAGGGTGGGAGTAACAATTCTAGAGCCCCCTGGATGTCTAGGGACTTACAGGAGTGGATAAAATAAAAAAGGGAAGCTTATGTCATATACCGATGGCTAAATACTGTAGAATCTTTGGAGGAATATAGAAAGTTGAGAGGTAAAATTAAAAAAGGATATTAGGCATGCTAAGAGAGAGCATGAAAAATTCTTGGCTAGTAACATTAAGGAAAACTCAAAGATGATCTATAAATATATTAAGAGCAAAAGGATAACTAAAGAAAGGGTAGGGCCTATTAGAGATCCTGAGTTAATCTTTATGTGGAAGCGAAAGATGTTGGTATGGTTCTTAATTAATACTTTGCATCTGGATTTACAAAGGAAAGGGGCAATGCAGATATTGCTATCGAGGAGGAGTGTGAAATTCTGGATGAAATAAACATAGTAAGAGAGGAGGTATTAAGGGGTTTAGCAGCTTTGAAAGTAGATAAGTCCCCAGGCCCGGATGAAATGCATCCCAGGCTGTTGAGCGAAGTAAAAGAGGAAATAGCAGACGCCTTGACCATAATTTTCCAGTCCTCTTTGGTTTTGGTTTTGGGTATGGTGACGGAGGACTGGAGGACTGCTAATATGGTACCCTTGTTTAAGAAGGGACAGACCAAGTAATTACAGGGCTGTCAGCCTAACTTCAGTGGTGGGAAAATTATTGGAAAAAATCCTGAAAGACAAGATAAATCTACATTTGGAAAGGCAAAGATTAATTAGGGACAGTCAGCATAGATTTGATAAGGGAAGATCGTGTTTGACTAACCTGATTGAATATTTTGAGGAAAAAACCTATGTAGTGCCATGTATAATGCAAGTTCTGTTTAGTAATGTATGTTGCAAAGAAATGTAACTGTACCCTCACCCATTCCATGTACCGTATAGTGCCACTAGTAAAGTAATTTGATGACTGTATTACAATGTATCCTGGATTGTACTGAAATGTACCTCGAAATGTAAAGCAAGCAAATGAATTGAACGGAACTGCCGTCAGCATCCAAATGTATTGCATGGAATTGCTGACCGCATCCAATTGTACTGAACTGTCTTCCAATGTATTGTGCAAATTTTTTATATGAATAAAGTGTATTTTGAAATTAAAAAAAAGATTGGATAGGCTGGGTTTGTTCTCACTGAGGTGTACAACATTTTGAGGGACCTGGATATAGTGGATAGCAAGGGCCTAGTTCCCTTGGTGGAGGGGTCAATTACGAAGGGTTATAGTTTTTAAGGTGGTTAGTGGAAAGTTCAGAGGGGATTTGAGGGGAAGCTTCTTCATGCAGAGGGTTGTGGACGTCTGGAACTCACTGCCTCGAAGGGTGGTGGATGCAGAAACCCTCACCACATTTAAAAAGGTGTTTGGATGGGCACGTGAAGTGCCGTAACCTGCAGGGTTATGGACCTAGAGCTGGTAAGTGGGATTAGGCTGGATAACCTCTTGTTGGCTGGTGCAGATACGATGATGCAGATATCCCGGACTAGTTTTGGTTGCCTGGATGGGTCGGAAAGGAATTTTCTCAGATTTTTTCCCCCAATTGGCCTGGGTTTTAATCTGGTTTTTGCCTCTTCCTGGAGATCACATGGCTCTGGTTGGGGTGGAGTGTCGAATGTTTTAGTGCAAGGGGTGTCGCAGTTGTGTGGGGT
Source organism: Pristiophorus japonicus (assembly GCF_044704955.1). Taxonomy (NCBI): domain Eukaryota; kingdom Metazoa; phylum Chordata; class Chondrichthyes; family Pristiophoridae; genus Pristiophorus; species Pristiophorus japonicus. The sequence continues at coordinate 280,407,231 of NC_091979.1, forward strand.
GGACTGGTTGGGCTGGGTGCTCTTTACCTTTCCGCCATTGTTCATTGTTCACAGGTTTATATGTAACCTTCAGGGCTGCTGACCAAGGGTCGTGTGGCTCTTTGATGGCCGGTGCGGACTCGATGGACCAAAATAGCCTCCTTCTGTGCTGTAAATTTCTGTTTCTACCTGGTCAGTGTGGATTGAGACACTATGGAAAATAGCCCAAACCAAGAAAATCAGTCTGCACCACAAGAAATGCTTAGAAATCTGGTTCAATTCCTGCCCCACTAATTATCACATCAACAACACTCCCACCATAATCTGTACACCAAGTATCTGGGGAACACACCACCTAATGAGGGTAACTCTCAATGTTCTGGGAGAAACTCCACCAGGTACCGACACAGCAGCTAAGTATCACACTGCACGTTATGTCCTTTGCTATTCTGCAAAATCAATCTCTGAGTTTGTCTGAAACCCAAGCCACTCAAAACGTTCACTCATTACTCTAGAGGTACATTGTATAGAAAGAGAGAAAGACTTACATTTATATAGCGCCTTTCATGACCACCGGATGCCTCAAAGCACTTTACAACCAATGAAGAACTTTTGGAGTGTAGTCACTGTTGTAATGTGGGAAACATGGCAGCCAATTTGCGCACGGCAAGCTCCCACAAACAGCAATGTGATAATGACCAGATAATCTGTTTTCGTTGAGTTGATTGAGGGATAAATATTGATGAAGACACTGGGGATAAATCCCCTGTTCTTCTTCGTAGTAGTGCCATGGGATCTTCTATGTCCACCTGAGAGAGCAGTTTAACATCTCATCCGAAAGATGACACCTCCGACAGTGCAGCACTCCCTCAGCACTGTTCTGGAATGTCACTACATCATGTACACAGACTATAAATGTAACAAATAAAAGGCAATATGCTATAAAAATAGAATTTTTATTTTGCAAATAAACAATTTAGTTTTTTTTTCTGCTCTCTTGCATCTCTGCTTGTCTTCAATCTACAATTAAGGTAAGAGGCATCAACAGTAGTGCAGGCTCGAAGGGCCGAATGGCCTACTCCTGCACCCATTTTCTATGTTTCTAACACATTCTCAGTCTTCTGACAGTGATGCTGGACAATTCATCCTGTGAATTTCCCTCCCTCCCTGTGGGAAAGCACCTTGTCTCTCGTGGATAGTTCAGCTAAGTTCAGGGATTGTGCTTGTACTTGAAGTCAAGCCACTCAATGCCTTGGTGCACCAGGATGTTGATATAAAAAAAGATCATTTTTGAAGTAAGGTGTAATGTATGCACCTGTGAGTATGCTCACAGGTTTTTAGAGCTGTTGCACTTGTATAATTTGTGTTTCTAGTGCCCTCAAAAAAAACCAACTTAAAAAACAAGGTGGCACTTGAAAAGTTTTTGGAGTCTGTCTCCCCGCCCCTCTAAAATCATGGGGTGGGGGGGGGGGCACTTGATTACTGACACAACTAAAACAGTTGTAGAGCTGTTGCATTGTGAGTGGCTTAGCCAGTCACGTGATGTTCACAAAACTCAATAAACCCCAGTCAGTTGGGTCTAGGTCATCCATGATGAGGTATGCAGTTGTGAGCCTAGTGGATGAGCTGGTAATGTGTAGTGTGATTGTTAAACCTTTGTCAGTAAACTAATTAGTTCTTAATAGCAATGTGTTGCTATGAATTCTTAAGCAAAGAACCCATGAAGCAAATAGATTATATAAGGGATTCCTATTAAATCTTAATATGAATAAGGTACTTATTATATTAACTGACTGAAATCTAATTCTGGTGATTGATATATTAAAAATATTCATTTTTTAAATTTACTAATCAATCTCCTATAGTGATGTACATGCAGATTCAAGGCCTTCAGGTGAAATGGGGTTAGAGAGTAGGGAATAATTGGTCCAGGATACAAAGGTATTTTCATGTGCCATTTTAAAGTCATACATTCTGTCCTTATTTTGTATAATACGTTGATTTGATATGATGATTTATAGTTTAATAATAAAAGCAACTTAAGAAGCAGAGAAATAGAATTAGTTGAAACACAGGAATTTCTCTGTAGTACAGGCTGAGATGCTGAGAAATGCAAAGATAAGGTGTTAGAGCACCAGCACTGGTGGGAGGTTGTAATTACAGGGTCACAAGTTTGCATAGATAGTTTTCATTATAAATGTGGACATAGGAATTTATAATATGAAAATCTGACAACAGGAAGCAAGGTTCTGTCGACACAAAGTCTGTACAGACGTAAGATTTTTAATATATTATACACAGATGGTTCAAGAATTTAACAGGCCGTTATCTCTTCTGCCACTTTGATCTTACTATTCAATGTGCATTAGAGATGAAGCTAATAGATTTTGAGTTGGGATAAAGAAGGTTTCTGTTTTGTTTTGAGATGTGGTTAAGCTTCTAAAATACACAGTGTTTCTTTCAGTTCGTGAGCTTCTCACACAGCTCCATTGTTTCACATTACAGGTACCACTGGGTCATGAAGGGAATTACAGACGGCAATAGAAAATGAATTTAAAAATGTTTGTCCAAACTAAATAAATATATCCATGTTTCATTCCATGGTAACAATTCAATGGCCTGTGCTGCTGGCATACCAGAACCAATTTCAACAGTTTGTTTAAGTCTGATGCCCTGAAGCCAATAGGAAGCTACACTCTTGTGTCCATTGTTGCCTATGTAGTGTAATTTGGTGTGGATTACCAAATGAGACTGCCTGAATGGACTTTCCACCATGTGAAGATAATGTTCATTATTTACTAATAGTCTTCATTAGTGTGAGCACTGCCAATTGCCAATAGTATTGACACCATTGCACATCAATATCATAAAACTCACGATGTAACCTTCATTCTCAATGGTCACAGCTGTCCTAACCACTCAGGAGTGATAGTCTTTGATCTCAGGTGGCACAATTAACAGTCACATGAATGCCAGGAATATATACTTAATTTTAAATAAACATTCTATTTCCATGGCAATGCTGCTCTTTTCTTTTTCATTTACGCAGGAAATATTTAGCCTTTTGGTTGTTTAAGAAAAAAAACTGCAAATTGTTTTAAGAAGCCAAAGAGATTACATAAAGAATTTACAATATTTACAGTATTTATATAATGTAACTTGCTTTGAAACATTGCCTATCTCTGGGCTGTGCCTTTTCTTGGCCTCTCCTGGCACTAGGTTTACTTGGTTAACTCCTCACCATTTTATAGCAGGGTTCGGGAGGCAGTCTTGAGAAAGCACTCTTAAAACAGAGGTGAGTGTCACCAAGTATTATGAAATTATATAAAAAAGGTTGTGCGTGTTATTATATTTCAAATGATTGCTGTCCGTATTTGAGCACTAGTATTACTGTAAATGTCAATTCAGAACAATTAATATTTTCAAATATTACTGGCAAAGGAGACATTCAGCATCAAGAGGAAGAAAGGTATAGCAGGTTATAGAGTTAGATGAAGAGGGGTGGGAAGAAGCATAAATCAGTTGGTCCAAATGCCCCGGTTCTGTGCTGTAAATTCTATATAAAAATAAAATATGAGCAACATCATATTTCTTTATTTTAATTTTCAAATTGCGTTTTCCATTTTTCAGTACTCCTCCCTCCAACAAAAAAACCTCACACATTACAGATGCATTGTAGGGCCTGAAGTTTCCTCCGCATTTACAGTCAGATACAGCTGTAATCTGGGTGCAAACCAATTAAGGGCTTAAAAGATTGCAGAATTTTGGGTGTCGGTAAGTTACAGGCATAACTACAATATGTCCAAGTCTCCTCGATCTTTTACATCCATTCATCCAACAAACCTTCCGTCCCAACAAATCTCCACCCATAAAACTGACCCACTCTCAAATGTGTGCAAGAGAAAGAAAGAGACTTGCATTTATATAGCGCCTTTCATAACCACTGGGGGTCTCAAAGCGCTTTACAGCCAATGAAATACTTTTGGAGTGTAGTCATTGTTGTAATGTAGGAAACACGGCAGCCAATTTGTGCACAAGATTGCTCCCACAAACATCAATGTGATAATGACCAGATAATCTGTTTTTATTTGTAATGTTGATTGAGGGATAAATATTGGCCAGGACACCGGTGATAACTCCCCTGCTGTTCTTCAAAATAGTGCCATGTGATCTTTTACGTCCACTTGTGAGAGCAGACGGGGCTTTGGTTTAGTGTCTCATCTGAAAGACGGCACCTCCAGCAGTGTTGCACTCCCTCAGCACTGCACTGGAGTGTCAGCCTAGATTTCTGTGCTCATGTCCCTGCAGTGGGCCTTGAACCCACTACCTTCTGACTCCGAGGCAAAGGTGCTACCTACTGAGCCACAGCTAACGTATCCCCCAATTGCGCTTGTTCGCGGGTCTCCCAACATTAAGAATTGATTTTCAGGCACAGCAGGAAACAAAGTCATTTTTCAGATCTTTTAATTGCAATGTTTTAAAAATATATCCATACTTTGACCTGCACTGTATTATCGGTTTCTTTTAATGCATTTTATATGGCGAAGTGTAAGTCACATTAAAAACTGAAAAGCTTCCCCAATTGCAGGTTCTGAAAAATGCTGTGCCTGATGTGCGTGAACGATGGTTAAATGACATGAAACTTTAAATTTTACGAATCAAGGAAGAAATAGTGGGTCGAAAATTCCGGCCTCACAAAAGCTGTTTTTTGGGGAGCGATGCGAATATGCCGAAAACCGGCGTTTCCGATCCAACAAAATTTCTGTTGACAGATGCTCCACATCTCCGGGAGAAGGATATCCGCTTGGGAGAGATTGGGCTATTTGCCCATCTCTTGCCCAGCGAATGTCCTTCAAACTTTTACGCCTGGTAAAAGCAGACGCATAGCTTACTTTTACCATCATAAGAGTTTTAAAACATATAAAAGATAAATTTAAACATTCATTTTTATATTAAAAACCCTGTCCATTAAGGTAAGTTTATTTTAACCCTATTAAAACACAAAAAAATCCCCAAAATATATATTTTTTCTAAAATATTTAATTACATTTAATTTCAATTAATTTTAAATATGTGAGGTGTTTTCTTTTTTTTATTATGCTGTGTTTCGGTGTTTTAGTTTTTTTTTCTCATTGATTGTGATGGGAACTCGTACAAACGGAGTTCCCATTTTTATCAATGGGAATACTGCATAGTGATTGGTGGTCCAGGCCCACGTGGCTCCAGCTTGTACGTATGTACCTGAAACAAAGCTTCCCATGCACTGTGCAGCGAATTTAGGCCTCTGACCAGAATTGTAGGATGCTCCGGGACCACCAAGTACTTTCGTAGATTTCTTTCAGAGGCGTTCGTACGAAGGAAGTCTCCGACCGCAATTTTCCCCCCATGGTGGTGTGCATTCGGTGTTTCATTGGTCCCCAATTGTCTTCACTGATTTATGCCCATTTTACGCCCAATTTAAGTTTTGGTGTACATCGAACGAGATAGGAGGATACTTAGGTAAAACTTGACATCAGCAAAATGGGTACAGCTTCAGGTGCAATTTCGGGTGCAACTTCCTGAGTTGCAACCAAGGAGGTAACTCCAGGTCAAGATGATTTCTAGCATTCTTTGAAATCATATTTTTTTAAACTTACGGAGGTACTAAATAAACAGGTCCGATGTAATGTACTATACAAAAGATTCTTTTGCCATGGCAAGAGATCATTCTGGTGCCAAATTCACCGTGAAATAATCTATTTGAATTGCAGTAAAGCAGGAGTTCTGAGCAAAACAAAATATCATGAAAACTGATGCACTTCCCTCCCAGAAAAAGTGTCACAATGGTTGGAAATACTACCCTTTGGAATAAAATGTAATCACTTGTGTGTTGGATCTTTTGGCAGGATGTTTTATTTTATAAAAATAAAATTCTGATTTTAATACAGTTTACCAATTGTTCATCAAGTTAAAAAGCAGAAAGGCAATTATAGAAGTGCATTGACTGACTGCATTGCAGGCATTGCTTGGAAATGACTTCAATCCCTGATGGAAAATCATTTGGACCTTTGTTCCCCAAGTACAAAAATATTGTGCAGATAAAATATTAACAGTGAAGAAAACTCTGCAACATCAGATGTAACAAAATATTCTGCAGGTCTCTTTGCCAACCTGAAAACGATGCAAGGCTAGGTTCACACTAGTGAATAAGTCGCCTCTGATTCTAAATCTTTCTGTAGATTATAGTGTCACAAAATTCAGAAATAGGAACATGCAGAAGTAAATATCTTTGAAATGTCCAATTATATATGTATTTGGTGAAAGCTTCAAGGGTTGCTCAAATAGTTAAAATGTTAATTGGAATTTATAGCTTTTTCCATAACTCCAGAATCTTTTACATAGTTCCACGTTCGACCATTTTGGTAATTTTGCAACTTAATTGATGTAATTACTGGGATTTTGGGATGTATGCACTTTAAACAAAAGTCATGTGGGATTGGGGTTGTAAATGAAGCAATTTCACATTTTTCCAAAGACTGTGTGCCCATAATAACAAGTCAAACAATCTGCACCTGTTTTTTAATATTAACTACATGTGTAATTGGTTTTTAACACATTGAGTATTAAATTTCCTTTTCATTTTACAGAATATCAATATTTCCATTCATCATAATGCACAAGATTTTCCATAATATTGGAGTACTGACAACATTTTTGAGCAGAACTGGAAGAAACATTATTTCATTAAATAAAAAATTGAAAAACTTCTTGTTGCAGTCAAATTTTGATGCTGCCCTTCAAGAGTTAATTCAGCAACTGCAGCAAATATTAATTATTATTATCACACTAATTCATATTGTTGAGCAATGTCTTGCCTGGACTGTGTTCCAAGCTTTTATTCTGTGTTAGAATCAATCCCTGTATGAACTTGAAATTATTCAAATATTTTGAAAGTGATTCCATTTGATTTCCTCAGAGAACTTAATCATGCAAACTATAACCTTTACTGGCACTTCTTGGCAGTAAAATCGTGCCACTGTCAGGATGTCAAAGGGCATCGCTCACAGTGAATGTCATTCAGTTGTCATGGCACCAAATGGTGTATCACCAAGGAAGTAAAATAATTGATAAATAATTAAGCTATTTCTTGGCACTCCTCATTGCAAATAATTGGTGCATAAGGATAAATCTGCAATAAATATCTGCAATCAATTGTCTGTTTATCATTCACAAACATTTCAAAATCTTTTCAGATGTTTGGCAGAACTTCTATAGAGGAGTTTGCAAGGGTCTTGTTATTATATTTACATAAGTTCTCTCATCCACCTGCAACGCAGCGAGGTACAAACCTCTACTGATGGAAGTGAATAACATAGTTCTGGATATTGTGCAGGAGAATTCCACAACTTGATCAGTACATTACACATATCCTATGAACACAGAAATAAATTATAATAAGATTTCGTCAAGAGATAGAATTGTTAGTGATGCTCTAAAAGCGCTCCATTACAGCTTCCTCACAAACTATTTTGTTTTGCACTTTTCCAATAATAATGATGCAAACTTTTAGCTGCTTTTTAATCAGGCCGGCATAGATTTTAACCATCATTTCAAAATAATGGTTCTGTACAAAGACAGTGTGGGAACGATGCCCACTCAAAGATGGCTTCTATGTCTGTTTTTGCTATGCCTAATGAGCTAGTTCCTCGCAGAAAGGGAAAGCAGGGTATCTTGGACAATTGATTTTCTTTCTATGGTGGTCGTAAAAGTCACTCTGTAACTTGCCAGCAGGAGGCGCCCTGCTATAATGTGGGACAGACTTGTCAGTTTTTCTTCTCCTGGGTGGAGCCCTCCAGTTTTTTGTGATGCTCCATCATGCAGCCAGACCAAGATCAAGCAAAACACCCAAAGGATTCTTAATGATGAAAAGGAAAATTTATATATTTTAATGAATTAATCTCTTTGTAAAACTATTGATTACAGGCAAGGAACTGTCGCATAAGGTATAGCCATAATGGTTAGTGACATGACTGAGGGTGTGTTAGAAAATGTTGCCTTTCTGTAGTATATGCCACTGCAGCTTGAGTCACATGGTACATTGCCAAGTCTATTATATCTACGTGAACCAGGACAACCGGGAAACTAGCACTTAGCTCTTTAACCTCAGAAACCAAGAAAATCATTTTAGGAACAGCAAGAGTTAAGGGCTTTACGTCCAACAAATCTGTCCTTTTTCAGAAACTCTTCAGAACCTTCTCAGCACATTGCTCAATCTCCTCTCTCTTCAGAAATATGTCTCTTAAAACCACTTAAATTACCTGATTTAAAGTCCTCACAACGTAATTTATTATACAACTCTATACCATTTGTGAGATAACATAGCTGTCTGATTTTCCTTCCAATTTTTAACTTGTGTCCTTCATATTTGAATCCTTTAACTATCGGGAACAAATTGTTTAAATCAATGTTATCAATTTATTCTCAATCTTGAACACTTTCATTAAGTCACCTCACGTCTCCAGTTTTCCAAAGAAAATAAGCCCAACTTCTTAACCTTTTGCTAACTCAAATGTCTTATACCCAGAATTATTTCATTAACATTCACCCTCCCATGTGGTGCTTTGGATTCTTTTAATCCAACTAAGAAATGCCGTGCTACAAGCAAATTAGTTTTAATAACACAAAGTCATGTAGCTCCTCCTGGTCTTTTCCTAACTCCCGACTATCTTGTCGCCCCTTCATTTTGTGGGATCCGTGAGCAGGCAGAATACATTAGCACTGTCCTGTTTCTTTTAAAAGCACCCTCAGGTACAAGAATCTTTATTATGCAAAAAGCAAGTGCAAAATTGCAAGAAAAAGCTACACTGTCCAATGTGAGAGGGACAGAGGCAGTGATCAACCTGTCCCAACACTATCTGCAAAACAACAGCTGAACCTCTAAATAAAGCCACAATCACAGGGCTCGTCTCCACTATCTTCAATATGAAAACATTCGTCACTTGCACTGTCCTGTTACCCGGATAGCCCGAAGTCCTTTTTTACTTTAAAATATGAGGGATCTACAAAACCCATTGTCAATATTCCAAAATTCTGTACATTTTTGAGTACGTTGGGCTGAAATTGCCCCTTCCCTTAAGGCCTGTTATTGCTGGAGATCAGTAGCCACGCAGTGGAGTGCAATGGCCACCGATGTTTCGTTGAATGGCTACCATTTTGAAAATTCCGCTCCTGCAGTCCCCCGGCAGTGACCCGCTCCCCCCACTACCGCTCCGCTGCTGATCCATCCTAAGTACATCGCCGATGTGCCCCCCAAACGTGAAATTCCCTGCTGAAAATCTTGCTCCCACCACTCGGTGTCACTAACAGCTTTTTCTGTCGGTGCACTGTGCTTGCAGTGCTTGTAGAATGGCGGTGCGGTTGCCGTTAAAGGGGAGGACACACTGCCGCGGCCGCCATCTTATTTTGCTTTGTCGGTCGACTGCCATGTTGGGCCGACAATTATGCCCCCGGGTTCAGCCGGGCCAGCAACGGTCAGCCCGGCACCCCGTCTTGGGAGCCAGGCCGCTGGCCCTTCCTGGTGGCCCAGTGGACCTAACTTAAAGAATCGCAGAGCTCGCAGCGGCTCTCTCCTTTAAGTGAAGGGGAGAGACATGGTGACGTGCCAGCGTGATGATGTCATCAACGCTACGCTGATGAGTGACAGCGGCGGACGCTCCGCCCACCCCCCCACCCCCCCCCACTTCCGCCCCTCCACGTCCCGAACTTCTGCTCACCACTGCACTTCTGCCCCATAATGACCAACTTCCAGGCCGTTCGAAAAAAAAGACAAAGAGGCCACCACTACCGCTGCGGCAAAAACAGCCGAAACACTGTAGGAGCGCTGCATTTTCAGCGGGGTGTATTTTTGGATCTTATTTTCTAATCCAGTTTAGAATTTATGTAAACCCTAACATATTTGCTGCATATGGTGTTTCCATTAACGCTCAGAAGTAACCATTATTATACATCCAGGGGCCGAAATTGCCCCTTTCTATAAGAGCCATGACCCGGCGCGAAGTCACTGACATTTTATAAATAGCCCTCCATGTTTTTGCCTGCGGTGATGGTCGCCGTGCCACCAGTGTAGTCCTCTCCTCAGGTACGCGCCAATCCGTTTCTGACCGGCGGTGACCCCCTCCTTCCATCCCATGTGAGAAATTGCCCCGTGGGAGTGAAGCATCTGCTGCTCGGTGCCCCTGCAGGAAGCTGTGTGGGCCTGTGCGGCACGCCTGCCCTTTTATTTTCATTGTCGGCTGACTCCGAGGTTGCCCCAACAATGGCGTCCACGGGTTCGGCCAGGCCGCCAACAGGCAGGCTGGCACCCTCTCTTGGGTACTGGGCCGTTGGCCCGGCCGAAGCCTTCCCTGATGGCCCAGTGTTTGCCACTAATGTGGCTGCAGAGTTCGCAGCGGCCAGCTCCTTTAACTGAAGGGGAGGGACGATGTGACGTCATCAGTGATGGGATGACATCATCGGCGTGGCGCTGATGACTCAGAACGACGGCCGCTCCAACCTGCCAGCACTTCCACCCCACTGAAGACAGTAATACCGCTCCGACCGTAAAAAATCAACTAAATCCTGAAAATGGATAGGAGCGGAGAAAAATTTTAAATAACGGTAGGTGCACCCTGTTTGGGATGGAGAGCGATTTCGGCCCGCACCCCGAAGATCTGGACCCACGGATTTTTTAGGTGGTACAGATGGTATTCGAAAATGTCTGCGGATAGATACCTCCGTCCTCATTCACGTCAGGTGGCGGTGCTCCAAAAATCTCAATTGATCTCTCTATCCTTTTACAGAGAGTTTTGGTACCTGTAGTAATGATGTGAGACTTTCTAGTCTCTTGGTAATAGGCTTTTGGTGATACTAACATACTCAATGTGGGAAAGATTAATGTGTGTCTTGGACCTGAGCCCCTGTTTAAATTGGGAATTGAAATCCTGGATATGAGCACTCATTAATGCTGGGAGAGGTAACTGGAATATCTTGACATTATGATGCCCACAATTAATGTAGGAAATATATCTATTGGAATTTACCATTATACATCGACGGTTTAATACATGATCTGTATTTAATTCACTTTGAAATTGTCTGAAATTAAATCAAGCTGAATAATAAGGAAATAATCTATCAAAAGTACAGCCTTGGTTAAAAAACATTTAATTCTTGGTTTATCAAAGATCAAAGAGAGAGAGCGTGCAAGTGGTTTCCCTTAGTTGTTTTCGAAGCACCTCCACTTTACAATAATTTTACTGTACTGAACAGATGAATGAATCAGGGATGAGTACCGGCAATGCTTCTATTAAAGTTAAAACACACACCTGCATCCAGTAAAACCATCCACACCCTGGTGTGTAAACCAAACAGCTGCAGTACAATACACCGTCTGGCCCATCTAAACAGGCCCCTAACGCAAAGTACCCAAGTCTAAAACACCCCTGCTCGGAAACAAAATTGCACCACTAAATCTGTCCAACAGAAATGTGCATACACTTATGATCCTTGCAAAAACCTCACCACTAAAACCTCTACAACTTGGTGGGTCACACGACATCCTTTCACACTATGCGGTGGTCTTAAAGATCTGTGGGCTGGGATAAATGCTCACCAATTACCCCTCTGGCTTACTCGCTGCTTCTCCCGATGAGGTGTATCTTTTGGGTCCATACCAAACTGTGGTAGTTGTAATGTCTGTAAGCTTGTAATGTTTGTAGCTCCACACTATGGATGTGGACGTATTGTGTACTGCAATTGCAGAGTTAATGATTAAACAGAACCAGGCAGATTTCCGGAGGCTTCCGACAGAGCTGCCTGCCATGTTAGGAGCTGTGTGTGCTGTGCTCTGTGAATATATCTTGGCAACGAGATGGGATTTTTCGGATGATTTAAAGTTTAAATTTTGTTGGTGAAGGATTCAGCCAGCCGACAGAGAGACTTTGGAAGTTTCTGTCTTTGGAAAAAGCTACAAAAATCCGAGGTAAAATACAGCACACGGCGTGAACAGCTAGAGATTAAAATGGCAGGTGTAATCGGACATTTGGGGGAAGAGAGACATGACCGGGAACATTTTAAAGTGTATGTGCATCAGCTAGAAATGTATTTCACTGCAAATAACATAATCGAAGTTCCAGACAATGCAGTCCAGAACCGGGCTGTGTTGGAACGTAAGAAAGCGATCTTCTTATCCGTGGCAGGTCCGGCATTATACAAAACCCTTTAAAATCTGCTAGTGCCTGACGAGCCGAAGGACACAACGCTTAAAGAGATTTTAACGAAGCTGGAACAGCACTATAACCCCAAACCGTTAGAAATTGCTGAAAGCTATCGTTTTGGGATTCGGAATCAAAAGGCTGATGAAAGTATCAGTAATTACAGCGTAGCATTAAAAAAGCTATCGATGCTCTGTGATTTTGGAAACTTTCAAAATCGAGCATTATGGGATCGTTTTGTTGTGGGGTGAAAAATGATGCAATCAGAAGGAAGTTATTGACGATGGATGATTTGACTTTTGAGATTGCTTGTCAGACAGCGAGGTCGATGGGCATGGCCGAACAATATTCCCGAGAATTAAATAATAATTACGGTCGTCAGTCAACTGAGGTAAATCACCTGCAGGTTCAAAGTAAAAGATGGTGGGGGCCCACGGTCTCAGAAACTGGAAATTCTACCAGAGCATCGAAGTCGTGCTATAGGTGCTTGGGACAACACATTGCTCAAAGTTGTCCATACGTGAAGGCAGAGTGTTTCTTCTGCAGAAAGACTGGGCATCTTGTGAAGGCATGCCGTCTGAAGGGTAAACCAGCATTCAAAGCTATGAGTGCAGTGTTCAAAGCTATGAGTAGAAATCCCAAGAGGCTACATAACATGGAAGAACAACAACAGAACGAGAAGATGTTAGAGTTACACGTCATCAGGAGCACGAGGTTAACGGACAGCGATTCGGAAAGCATTAAAATCCACATAGATGTTGCGGGATTCAAGATACCAATGGAAATTGACACGGGTGCATCCGTGAGTGTAGTACCAGGGTCGCTGTACCTCGACAAATTGCATGATTTTCAACTGGAGAAAGCCAAGATAGAGCTGCGAGGCTACTCGGGAGAGAAAATTCCTGTGGTGGGTCGTATCACCGTACCGGTGAAATATAAAGATCAATTTCAGAACTTGCCTCTAATAGTAGTGAAAGGAGACAAGCCTGCCTTACTAGGAAGAAATTGGTTGAGCTCACTGAAGCCGGATTGGAGTAAAATTTTCTGTGTGGAAGCGAGATTTTCATCAACGGATGAGGTTATCAAGAAGTATCCGAAGGTGTCCTGCGAAACGGGCAGTACGATCCAAGGCTTCAAGGCAAGTGTCAGGGTACAGAAGGACGCTAGATCGGTTTACTACAAGCCACATTCCGTTCCCTATGCACTCAAGGAGAAAGTTGAGCAAGAACTCTAAAGACTAGAGACTGAGAACATTATTTGTAAGATAGATCGATGTAATTGGGCTTCACCCATTGTTGTTGTACCTAAATCCGATGATAAGGTAAGATTATGTGGTGATTATAAAGTAACCGTAAACCAGGTTCTAGAGGGTAATGTCCCCAATGCATTGCTGAATATAGAAGTATAGAAGATTTGTTCACAACACTGACAGGTGGTCAGATCTTCTCAAAACTGGATCTTACAAATGCCTACGTACAGCTTGAACTAGATGAGGAGTCCAAGTCATGTTTGATTATAAATACTCATCTATATCAATTTTTGGAGTGTCTTCCACCCCTGCTATATTCCAAGGGGTGATGAACCAGATTTTGCAAGGTATTGAAGGGGTAATATGTTATTTGGATGACATACTAATTTCAGCACCAAAAAGGCAAATTCATAATAACATATTGAATGAAGTCCTCAAATAGCTAGAGAAGCACAGAGTATGAGTGTCTGCTCGTAAGTGTGAGTTATTTAAAAACTCAGTGGAGTACTTAGGGTACAGAGTAGACAAAGATGGTTTACATCCAACCATGGAAAAATTGGATGCAATTAGAAATGCACCCACTCCCATGAATGTCACTGAACTTGTGTCTTTTGAACTATTATGGGAAGTTCCTACCAAATTTACATCCACTGAATGAACTTTTGAAAGAACAGGTCCACTGGAAGTGGTCAAAAGAATGCGCTACAGCATTCAAGGAGTGTAAAAGCAAATTGGTAGAGAGCACCATGTTAGTTCACTATGACATATCTAAGGAGATTAAACTAGCATGTGATGCCTCTCCGTATGGAGTTGGGGCAGTAATCTCTCATGTATTAAGTAGTGGGGAGGAGAGACCAATTGCTTTTGCTTCACGCACTCTCAGTGCCAGTAAGATTAATTATGCGCAAATTGAAAGGGAAGCTTTGGCATTATTTTTGGGGTCAAGAAGTTTCACAAATATTTGTATGGTCATAAGTTTACCATCGTTGCAGACCATAAGCCCCTAACAACAATCCTCCATCCAAAGTCCCCAGTTCCAACATTAGCTGCAGCCCGAGTGCAGAGATGGGCTTTGATTTTGTCAGCATATACATATGATATTGAATACAGACAATCAGCTGATCACAGTAATGCTGATGCAATGTCTAGATTGCCTTCCCCATCATAAGTTACACCCGATAGGGAAGAAGTGTTTTATTTTTCATACATTGATGAACTGCCAGTCACAGCTGAAGAGATTGGTAGAGCAACCAAACGTGACCCAGTTATGTTAAAGGTGTATGAGTATATTGCAAATGGCAGGCCAAACCAGGTAACAGGCAAAGATACACATCCATTCTTTATTCGTAGGAATGAATTATCAGTCGATAAAGATTGTGTCATGTGGGGTGCAAGAGTGGTTATACCAAATAAATTTAGGTCCAAATTATTAGGAGACCTCCATGACCAGCACCTGGCAATGTGCTTGACCAAGAGTTTTGCACGTAGTTATTTATGATGGCCAGGTCTTGATAAAGATATAGAGTACATCATGAATAATTGTACGACATGTCAATTGGTAAGCAAGCAACCACCACCAGTACCATTATAGCCATGGAAGTGGCCTCCCAGGGTGTGGCAAAGGCTGCATATTGATTTTGCTGAGTTAGAAGGACAACAATTGTTCATTGTGATTGATTGACCTTCAAAGTGGGTTGAGGTGTTTCCAATGTGGAAAATAACAACAAGTAAAACATTGGACATTTTACGAAAATTATTTTCTTCATTTGGCCTCCCTGAAGAGATTGTTTCTGATAATGGACCACAATTTCATTCAGAAGAATTTGCACAATTCACGAGCAAAAATGGTGTGAAACATACCAAGGTTCCACCATACCATCCTACTTCGAATGGTGCAGCAGAGCACACTGTACAAATTGTAAAACATGCCCTCATAAAACAAATGTTAGATCCAAATCCAAGGAAATGACAGTTGTCATTGGATCACAAATTGGCTAATTTTTTGATTACATATCGAAATACTCCTCATACAACTATGCAGAGTTGTTTCTCAAACGACAGCCACGAACCCCAGATTCTCATTGTTAAAACCAAATTTGGCACAGTCCGTAGAAGAGACACAATTAATTAGAAAGAGAATCATGATAGAGGTAGAGTAAAAGAGAGAAGTGTGAAATTAAACCAGAAGGTGAGAGTGAAGAACCATTGCCATAAATGGTTAAAGTGGTTACCAGGAAGAGTGGTGAAGATATGTGGTCTTCGCACATTTTGGTAAAGATGTTTGATAATGGACAGGTTAGGTTTGTTCATATTGATCATATTTTACCTACAGACATGGAAGGATTTGAAGGTGGGAATGATTCAATTATTTCTGACTCATCAGATAATTTTGATACACCAGGAGCAAATCCTAAATCCAATGTACTGGAAACAAATCCAGGAGAGAATCAGAATGGAAGTCTGAGTCCGAGTCAAGAAAACAAAGAGCCTGAAGAGTGAGTTCAAATGAAAATCAAGGAAATTCCGTGGAGGAAAACATTCCTCAGGATGAGCCTTGAATGAGTGTGAAATCGACACCATGTTTGGAAGGTTCTGTTCGAGAGCGAAGGTATCCACTTCGAAACAGAAAACAAGTGGTAAAGTTAAATTTGTAAATATGGAAAAAAAAAGTTTATATCCTGTGTTATGTATAAACATGAAAGTTATGTATGATGTTTGTTATGATCGCTTCTTCATTAAGGAGGGAGAAGTGTAATGTCTGTAAGATTGTAATGTTTGTAGCTCCACACTGTGGATGTGGACGTATTGTGTACTGCAATTTTAGAGTTAATGATTAAACAGAACCAGGCAGATTTCCGGAGGCTTCCGACAGAGCTGCCTGCCATGTTAGGAGCTGTGTGTGCTGTGTTCTGTGAATGTATCACAGAATTCAAGTCCAGTCTCAAGATCGGCCTCCCAGTTGAAGTAGCGAGGCTCTCTTGGCTCATAGATGGTGGTTTCTTCTCTCTGTCCCGGATGGAGTGCTCGGTCCTTGTGTGTTGCAAGTAGGCGTAGAAGAGGGGAGAAAGAAAGAGATGGCTTCCAACTGCCGTTCTCTTATACCTGCCAGACTGTTGAAAGTCCAACTGTCCTTCCCGCCTAAGGCTGTCCAACTGAAAAGCAAGTCACATCTCCAGCCCCTCCTTTGTTACCGAGGCTGTCCCTTGATGGGTGGCTCCGATGAGTCTGTGGTCAAAATAGCTTTCCTTTGTCTTTCGATGGCCTGAAACCCCAGCCACTTTACTTAATGTCTCACTGATGGGTTCCCATTCCATGACAAAAGGCGTCCAATTAACCATGATGTTCTGCTTTCAGCCATTTTCATTCCTGCCCAGCTGATGTGTATTCAAGTTAAAACATGTTTGGACTTGCCCAGGTTAGCTCTTCTGCTGTACAGTGAATGTGTCCCAGCAAAGTTCAAAACTTGTAAGTCCAAAATCTTACGCCGATATTTTCGCCGAATCTTACAAGAGAGCTCCACACTGACCGAGATAGTGAGAGAGAGAGTGAGAGAGAGAGAGAGAGAGCTACATACCGACCGAGAGAGAGAGTGAGAGAGAAAGGGAGAGAGAGAGAGAGAGAGAGAGCGGTCACCACCGCTCCATTGCTTGTTGCCGGACCATTGCATGCGCCACGTGAGTAATGTGTCAAGCAGTGCAAGAGCTATGTGACATCATTTCATTCTCATATCATAGACGAATGATGTCATGTTATGCATGCAGCCTCTGTGCGATTCTTTGCCACGCTCAGGTCGACAATATAAGAACATAAGAGCAGTCCATCTAGCCATCTGTCCCCTTCTCTGTCTGCACCCCATAAACCCTCGCTCTCTTATCATTCGGTTTATCAGCGACTGATCCAGCCTCCACAGCTCTCTGGCACAGTGATTTCCACATAGATGTACTGCCACAGATACATTAATATGTAACGTTTCTCTGTCATATTTATGGGATATGTATGCCAGTGCAGTGCAACATTGCTTTCTGCTCTAATAATCTCAACTGTGTCTTGCAGCTCTAGCAGCTCCAGAGGCACAAAGGGAGGACAGACACACACATAGACCTGACCCACTGCATGTGTCATTTACCATGGGTGGTGAAGAGGAGGAGGCCACCGAGCCCGAGGAGGAGAAGGAATACCTGGAGACAGAGGAGGATGCCCCTTGCATCCCTCTGTCTGGGGAACCTGCGGCCACGATGGGGATCCCAACTGATGAGGAACCAGAACCAAGCGGCATGCAGTTGGCGATGCCAAGGCGCACATTGGAGCTGTCGCAGACCCCACGGAGGCCGGGTCAGTGGCTTGAGCAAAAACCTACCCTGGACCACCTTGTGGAGCGCCCGGCACGACTGCGCGAGGAGTCTGTCGCAATCCAGCGCGAGCAACTCCAGGTGTTTGTGGGGTTCACGCAGGAATTCTCCCGGGTGTCTGCTCGCCAAGCGGAGGCAGTGCAGCAGATGACCCTGGAGTTGTGTGGAATCTCCGCCTCCACCCATGACATGCGGCATGCGTTCTTGGTGGTTCACGGCCCTGCACCGTGAGCTCCCGTGACCACAAGCACTGGCACACAGGCGGGTCAGGAAGATGTACCACCTCCTGACTCGGGAGGCGATCCCCCTGTTTTGTCTTCCCCTCCAACAGCCCCCCAACAGGCGATCGTCCCAGCATGTCCCCAATCATGGCAGGAAGTCTTGCCATCGCCCACTGCACGCCAGCTTCGCAGCAGTACCCGGGGACCAATACGGGTGGGTGAGGTAACGACACGGGGGGGGATGCAGGATCTGGGGAGAAACGTGGCCGCAGGTTGGGAGGGAGGTGCACTCTTTTTAATATTGTTCCCATTGTTCACATTTATTGTTGGTTTTGTCATTTCACTGTTGGGGTGTGAGTTGGGGGGACGGGGTGGGCGGGGGGGGAGGGTGTTTTGGTGTTTGTAAGTGAAAAATGACGTTCGAAAGTTGTCATTTTATTAAAACCATTTTATTTCACTTTATAATTGTTATGCAATGTCTTCTAATAACGTCAGTTACAATAGAAAATTAGTGCAATTGTTGTTAAACAATGTCCAGGCCGGACCAAGTAAGTATGAACATCACTTATTTATATAAATATAAGAAAACGTCTAATTGTGAATGTTTCTATCTTTAAAAGGCCCTTAAATAATTCACAAACTATAAAAGCCTCTGTTTAAGAGGCCTCCTGTCTGCCTCCAATGTTCAAAATGGTGTTTGTAATGCCCAGTTCTGTGAGGAATATCAGGCAATAGCAACTATTCTCCAGTGATGTTCTTGGCAAGCAATCAGCCTGCCGATGTGCCGGTGATGTGCCGAAAGTTGGGTTGGGCAATGTGTCGGCGATCACCTCAGTGATCACCTCGGTGGTGTGAGTCAAAAGTTGCGCCGGGCGATGGGTCGACGATAAACTCGGCGATGAATCCCAACATTCCATTTTTGGGCAATATATAGTCACTAGCCCAGCGATGGGAAGTGGAAAGTCTCGACATTGGAATTCAGAAGAATGAGTGGTGATCTTATCGAAATGCATAAGATTATGAGAGGGCTTGACAAGGTGGATGCAGTGAGGATGTTTCCTCTGATAGGGGAGACTAGAACTAGGGGACAAAATCTTAGAATAAGGGGCCGTTCATTTAAAACTGATATAAGGCGGAATTTCTTCTCTCAGAGGGTTGTAAATCTGGAGAATTCGCTGCCTCAGAGTGCTATGGATGCTGGGACATTGAATAAATTTAAGACAGAGATAGACAGTTTCTTAACCGATAAGGGAATAAGGGATTATGGGGAATGGGTGGGGAAGTGAACCTGAGTCCATGATCAGGTCAGCCATGATCGTATTAAATGGTGGAGTAGGCTCGAGGGGCCGTATGGCCTACTCCTGCTCCTATTTCTTATGTTCTTATGAAAGTGAGAGAAAGCTACACACTGCCTGAGAGAGAGAGAGCTACACATTGACCGAGTGAGTGAGAGAGAGAGGGAGAGGGAGAAAGTGAGAGAAAGCTACACACTGGCCGAGAGAGTGAGAGAAAGAGAGAGAGAGAGAGAGACAGTGACACACTGGCCGAGAGAGTGAGAGAGAGAGAGCTACACACTGCCTGAGAGAGTGAGCAAGAGAGAGAGAGGGAGAAAGCTACACACAGACATAGAGAGAGAGAGAGAGTGAGAGTGAGAGAGAGAGCGAGAAATACACACTGGCCACGAGAGTGAGTGAGAGAGAGAGAGAGAGAGAGAGAGAGAGCTACACACTGACACCGAGAGAGAGACAGAGAGAGTGAGAGGGAGAGAGAGAGAGAGAGAGCGAGAACTACACACTGACCACGAGCGTGTGAGAGAGAGAGAGTGAGAGGGAGAGAGAGAGGGTGAGAGCGAGGACATTCTGAAAAGGGAGGGAGAACAGCCAGTTGTCGTGGTGCACATTGGTACCAGCGATATAGGTAAAAAAAGGGATGAGGTCCTACGAGACGAATTTAAGGAGCTAGGAGCTAAATTAAAACGTAGGACCTCAAAAGTAGTAATCTCGGGATTGCTACCAGTGCTACGTGCTAGTCAGAGTAGGAATCGCAGGATAGCTCAGATGAATACGTGGCTTGAGCAGTGGTGCACCAGGGAGGGATTCAAATTCCTGGGGCATTGGAACCGGTTCTGGGGGAGGTGGGACCAGTACAAATCGGACGGTCTGCACCTGGGCAGGACCGGAACCAATGTCCTATGGGGAGTGTTTGCTAGTGCTGTTGGGGGGGAGTTAAACTAATATTGCAGGGGGATGGGAACCAATGCAGGGAGACAGAGGGAAACAAAATGGAGACAAAAGCAAAAGACAAAAAGGAGATGAGTAAAAGTGGAGGGCAGAGAAACCCAAGGCAAAAAACAAAAAGGGCCACTGTACAGCAAAATCTAAAGGGTCAAAGTGTAATAAAAAGGCAAGCATGAAAGCTCGGTGCCTCAATGCAAGGAGTATTCGGAACCCAGGAGAGGGCTCTGAGTTAATTAGAGTGGGTGAGAGCTCAGATGAATAGGACCCCAAGAAATAATGCAAAAGGCAGGAGGCAACAGAGCAGAGTAGCACTGGGGTAAGTGTAAACCACAAGGTGATAGGAAGGGACAATATGTATGAATATAAAGGGGCTGCAGGAGGGGTCAAAACTAAAAATCATGGTTTAAAAACTAATATTAAAACACTCTACCGAAAAGCACGCAGCATTCAAAATAAAGTAAATGAGTTGACGGCACAAATCATTACAAATGGGTATGATTTGGTGGCCATTACAGAAACGTGGTTGCAGGGTGGCCAATACTGGGAATTAAACATATTGAGGTATCTGACAATTCGGAAAGATAGACAAGAAGGGAAAGGAGGTGGGGTAGCTCTTTTAATAAAGGATGATGTCAGGACAGTTGTGAGAGACGATATTGGTTCCAATGAACAAAATGTTGAATTATTGTGGGTGGAGATTAGAGATAGTAAGGGGAAAAAGTCACTTGTGGGCATAGTTTATAGGCCCCCAAATAATAATTTCACGGTGGGACGGGGAATAACCAAGGGAATAATGGAAGCATGTGAAAAAGGAACGGCAGTAATCATGGGGGATTTTAACCTGCATATCGATTGGTCAAATCAAATCGCACGGGGTAGCCTTGAGGAGAAATTCATAGAATGCATACAGGATTGTTTCTTAGAACAGTATGTTACAGAACCTACAAGGGAGCAAGCTATCTTAGATCTGGTCCTGTGTAATGAGACAGGAATAATAAACAATCTCCTCGCAAAAGATCCTCTCAGAATGAGTAATGACAGTCTGGTTGAATTTGTAATACAGATTGAGGGTGAGGAAGTAGTGTCTCAAACGAACGTACTATGCTTAAACAAAGGGGACTACAGTGGGATGAGGGCAGAGTTGGCTAAAGTAGACTGGAAACACAGACTAAACGGTGGCACAATTGAGGAACAGTGGAGGACTTTTAAGGAGCTCTTTCATAGTGCTCAACAAAAATATATTCCAGTGAAAAAGAAGGGCGGTAAGAGAAGGGATAACTAGCCGTGGATAATCAAGGAAATAAAGGAGGATATCAAATTAAAAACCAATGCGTATAAGGTGGCCAAGGTTAGTGGGAAACTAGCAGATTGGAAACATTTTAAATGACAGCAAAGAATGACTAAGAAAGCAATAAAGAAAGGAAAGATAGATTACGAAAGTAAACTTGCGCAAAACATAAAAACAGATAGTAAAAGCTTTTACCGATATATAAAACGGAAAAGAGTGACTGAAGTAAATGTTGGTCTCTTAGAAGATGAGAAGGGGGATTTAATAATGGGAAATGTGGAAATGGCTGAGACCTTAAACAATTATTTTGCTTCGGTCTTCACAGTGGCAGACACAAAAACCATGCCAAAAATTGCTGGTCACAGGAATGTGGGAAGGGAGGACCTTGAGATAATCACTATCACTAGGGGGGTAGTGCTGGACAGGCTAATGGGACTCAAGGTAGACAAGTCCCCTGGTCCTGATGAAATGCATCCTAGTGTATTAAAAGAGATAGCGGAAGTTATAGCAGATGCATTCGTTATAATCTACCAAAATTCTCTGGACTCTGGGGAGGTACCAGCGGATTGGAAAGCAGCTAATGTAACGCCTCTGTTTAAAAAAGGGGGCAGACAAAAGGCAGATAATGATAGGCCGGTTAGTTTAACATCTGTAGTGGGGAAAATGCTTGAAGCTATCATTAAGGAAGAAATAGCGGGACATCTAGATAGGAATAGTGCAATCAAGCAGACGCAACATGGATTCATGAAGGGGAAATCATGTTTAACTAATTTACTGGAATTCTTTGAGGATATAACGAGCATGGTGGATAGAGGTGTACTGATGGATGTGGTATATTTAGATTTCCAAAAGGCATTCGATAAGGTGCCACATAAAAGGTTACTACAGAAGATAAAGGTACGCGGAGTCAGAGGAAATGTATTAGCATGGATAGAGAATTGGCTGGCTAACAGAAAGCAGAGAATCGGGATAAATGGGTCCTTTTCGGGTTGGAAATCGATGGTTAGTGGTGTGCCACAGGGATCGGTGCTGGGACCACAACTGTTTACAATATACATAGATGACCTGGAAGAGGGGACAGAGTGTAGTGTAACAAAATTTGCAGATGACACAAAGATTAGTGGGAAAGTGGGTTGTGTAGAGGACACAGAGAGGCTGCAAAGAGATTTAGATCGGTTAAGCGAATGGGCTAAGGTTTGGCAGATGGAATACAATGTCGGAAAATGTGAGGTCATCCACCTTGGAAAAAAAACAGTAAAAGGAATATTATTTGAATGGGGAGAAATTACAACATGCTGCGGTGCAGAGGGACCTGGAGGTCCTTGTGCATGAATCCCAAGAAGTTAGTTTGCAGGTGCAGCAGGTAATCAGGAAGGCGAATGGAATGTTGGCCTTCATTGTGAGAGGGATGGAGTACAAAAGCAGGGAGGTCCTGCTGCAACTGTATAGGGTATTGGTGAGGCCGCACCTGGAGTACTGCGTGCAGTTTTGGTCACCTTACTTATGGTAGGAGATACTAGCTTTGGAGTGGGTACAGAGACGATTCTCTAGGCTGATTCCGGAGATGAGGGGGTTACCTTAAGATGCTCGATTGAGTAGACTGGGTCTTTACTCATTGGAGTTCAGAAGGATGAGGGGAGATCTTATAGAAACATTTAAAATAATAAAAGGTATAGACAAGATAGAAGCAGAGAGGTTATTTCCACTGGTCGGGGAGACTAGAACTAGGGGGCACAGCCTCAAAATACGGGGGAGCCAATTTAAAACCGAGTTGAGAAGGAATTTCTTCTCCAAAAGGGTTGTGAATCTGTGGAATTCTCTGCCCAAGAAAGCAGTTGAGGCTAGCTCATTGAATGTATTCAAATCACAGATAGATAGATTTTTAACCAATAAGGGAATTAAGGGTTACGGGGAGTGGGCGGGTAAGTGGAGCTGAGTCCACGGCCAGATCAGCCATGATCTTGTTGAATGGCGGAGCAGGCTCGATGGGGTAGATGGCCTACTCCTGTTCCTAATTCTTATGTTTTTATGTTCTTATGAGAGAGTGAGAGAGTGAGAGAGAACTGCACACTGACACAGAGAGAGAGAGAGAGAGGGAGAGAGCATACGTTGACCTAGAGAATGAGAAAGAGATTGAGAGAGGGCAAGAGAGAGCTACACACAAACGTAGACCACTTTCCATACCTCAGGAGCCTATTATCAGCAAGGGCAGACATCGACGATGAGACTCAACACCACCTCCAGTGCGCCAGTGCGGTCTTAGGCTGCCTGAGGAAGAGAGTGTTTGAAGATGAGGCCCTCAAATCTGGCACCAAGCTTATGATCTACAGGGCTGTCGTGATACCCGCCCTCCTGTATGGCTCAGAGATGTGGACCATATACAGTAGACACCGAGAGAATCGCTAAAGAAATACCACCAACGATGTCTCCGCAAGATCCTGCAAATCCCCTGGGAGGACAGACACACCAACGTCAGTGTTCACGACCAGGCCAACATCCCCAGCATCGAACCACTGACCACACGCGACCAGCTCCGCTGTGTGGGCCATATTGTTCGCATGCCTGACACAAGACTCCCAAAGCAAGCACTCTACTCGGAACTCTTACATGGCAAGCAAGCCCCAGGTGGGCAGAGGAAACAGCTCAAGGACACCCTCAAAGCCTTCTTGATAAAGTGCAACATCTCCACTGACACCTGAGAGTCCCTGGCCAAAGACCGCCATAGATGGAGGAGGTGCATCCTGGAGGGCTCTGAGCACCTTGAGTCTCGTTGCCGAGAGCATGCAGAAAACAAGTGCAGGCAGCGGAAGGAGCGTGCGGCAAACCAGATTCCCCACCCACCCTTTTCTCCAATGACTGTCTATCCCACCTGTGACAGAGACTGTAATTCCCGTATTGGACTGTTCAGTCATCTGGGAACTCATTTTTGGAGTGGAAGCAAGTCTTCCTCGATTTCGAGGGACTGCCTTTGATGATGCCTGATGCCTGAGAGAGTGGGAGAGGGAGAGAGAGAGAGCTACACATTGACCGAGAGAGAGAGGGAGAGAGAGAGAGAGAGAGCCAGACACTGACCGAGAGAGTGAGAGAGAGAGAGCGTTACACACTGACCAAGAGTGAGAGAGAGAGAGAGAGAGCTACACATTGACTGAGATAGAGAGAGAGAGAGAGAGAGAGAGCTACACACTGACCGAGAGAGTGAGAGTGAGAGAGAGAGAGAGAGCTACACGCTGACCGAGAGAGTGAGAGGGAGAGAGCTACACACTGACCGGGAGAGTGAGAGTGAGAGAGAGAGAGAGCTACACACTGACCGAGAGAGTGAGAGTGAGAGAGAGAGAGAGCTACATGCTGACCGAGAGAGTGAGAGTGAGAAAGATAGAGAGCTACACACTGACCGAGAGAGTGAGAGTGAGAGAGAGAGAGAGCTACACACTGACCGAGAGAGTGAGAGTGAGAGAAAGAGAGAGAGAGAGAGAGAGCGAGAAAGAAAGAGAGAGAGCTACACACTGACTGAGAAAGTGAAAGAGAGAGAGAGAGAGCTACAAACTAATTGAGAGAGAGACAGAGAGAAAGCTACACGCTTACCGATACAGTGAGAGAGAGAGAGAGAGAGCGAGAGGGAGACTTACACTTGCCCGAGGAGTGAGAGAGAGAGAGTTACACTGACCGAGTGAGAGAGAGGGAGAGAGAGAGAGAGTGAGCTGCACACTGACCGAGACAGTGAGAGAGAGAGAGAGAGAGAGAGAGAAAGAAAGAGAGAGAGAGAGACCTATACACTGCCCGAGGAGTTAGAGAGAGCTACACACTGACCGAGTGAGAGAGAGAGAGAGCTGCACACTGACTGAGAGAGCGAGGGAGAGAGAAACCTACACACTGCCCGAGGAGTGAGAGAGGGAGAGAGAGAACTACACACTGACTGAGCGAATTGTTATGTTTTCTGTAATGTCCTTACACACTACTATAAATTCACACGAGGCACATTCTGCAGACAAGGTCACTCTGTGACCCGAACCTTTCACAGGACCAAGAAGTGATGACCCTGCATGGGACCTCCCTTTATATACCTGGATGACCAGGTGAGGAGTGTCTCCCACAAGTTCACCCCCTGTGGTCAAGGTGTGCATTTCTTAGGTGTATACAGTATGCAGTGTTGTTACATGAAGGTTACAGTTACATGAAGGTTACATACATGACATCACCTCCCCCCAACGTCTTATGGGGTCAAAGATTAAGTCTTTCAAGCAGTCGACGCTTTCTCGTGGAGCGCCACAGTTGGGGCTCTGGTTGTTGAGCCTTGGCATGTGTCTCTGTCACCTGTGGTGATTCCGGCTTATCCAGGCTGGCCGCAGGGACTGTGCATGCTGCTGAAAGTTCTTGTTGCTCGTTCACTGGCAGTGGTGTGGGCAGCATCTCATGATCTTCCTCAGGCTCCTCAGTGTCCATGCTGAACCTTTTTTTTACTTGGTCCAGATGCTTGCGGCATATCTGTCCATTGTTAAGTCTGACCACTATGACCCTATTCCCCTCTTTGCCAATTACAGTACCCTCAAGCCACTTGGACCCCAAATCGTGATTAAGATCAAATACAGGATCATCGATTTCTATACATCTCCCCTTTGAGTTACGGTCATGGCACTCATTTTGGGACTGGCGCTTGCCCTCAACAATGTCTGACAGGACTATATGAATGAGGGACAGCCGAGTTTTAAGTATATGTTTCATGAGTAGTTCCGCGGGCGGGACTCCCATGAGCGAATGTGGTCGGGACCTATAGGCCAGCAGGAGGCGCGATAGGCGGCATTGAAGGGAGGGTCCTTGAATCCGGAGCATGCCTTGTTTTATGATTTGGACCGCACGTTCCATCTGGCCATTGGAAGCTGGCTTGAACGATGCTGTCCTGACATGTTTGATGGCATTACCCGACATGAACTCCCAGAAATCATAGCCAGTGAAACACTGGCCGTTGTCGCTAACCAGGATGTCCGGCAAGTCGTGGGTCGCAAAGACCGCACGCAGACTCTCCACAGTGGTGGATGTCGTGCACGAATTCAATATGATGCACTCGATCCATTTCGAATACGCATCAACAACAATGAGGAACATTTTTCCCATGAACGGGCCCGCGTAGTCTACGTGAATACGTGACCATGGCCTGGTGGGCCAGGGCCATGGGCTGAGTGGGGCCTCCATGGGGGCATTGCCCAGCTGGGCACACGTCGTGCACCTGCGAACACAGTGTTCCAGGTCTGAGTTAATTCCCAGTCACCATACATGTGACCGGGCAATGGCCTTCATTAGCATGATGCCTGTGTGCTCGCTGTGGAGTCCCTGATGAATGCTTCCCTTCCCCTCTGGGGCATGACTACCTGGCTGCCCCATAGCAGGCAGTCGGCTTGGATGGAGAGCTCATCCATCCGTCTGTGAAACGGTCTGCCCTCCTCGGGGCATGCTCCGTGTGCGGGCGCCCAATCCCCAGTCAGGACACATTTCTTAATCAAGGATAGGAGGGGATCTCTGTTGGTCCGGATTTTGATCTGGCGGGGTGTGATGGGGAGCCTACGCTGTCAAAGGCATCGACAGCTATGACCATCTCAGTGCTTTGCTCCGCTGCCCCCTCAGTGGTGGCCAGTGGAAGCTTGCTGAGCGCGTCAGCGCAATTTTCGGTGCCTGGCCGGTGCCGTATGGTGTAGTCCTACACAGCCAGCATGTGACCCCATCGCTGTATGCGAGCTGATACTTTGGCATTGACAGCTTTGCTGTCTGACAACAGGGATGTTAACGGCTTGTGGTCTGTTTCTAACTCGAACCTTTTGCCAAAAAGGTACTGGTGCATCTTTTTCACCCCGTAGACACATTCGAGTGCTTCCTTTCAACCATCCCATATCCGCTTTCTGCTTGGGAGAGTGACCTGGAGGCATTAAGCCACAGGTTGGAGTTGGCCCTCATCATTACTCTGCTGCAACATGCACCCAACCCCATAGGATGATGCATCACATGTTAAAACCAATTTCTTACAGGGGCTGTACAGGGTCAACAGCTTATGAGAACAAAGCAGGTTCCGCGCCCGATTGAAAGCCCGTCCCTGACAGTCCCCCCAAAACCAATCACAACCCGTACGCAGAAGCACGTGTAGCGGCTCCAACAATGTGCTTGAGTTCGGCAGAAAGTTCCCGAAATAGTTCAAGAGTCACAGAAATGAACGCAACTCCGATGTGTTGCCGGGCTTGGGCGCACGACAAATCGCCTCCCTTTTGGATTCGGTAGGCTGAATTCCGTCTGCGGCAGCCCTCCTGCCCAAAAACTCGACCTCTGGGGCCAAAAACACATACTTGGGCTTCTTTAGTCGCAGGCCTCCCGGTCCAGTTGACGTAGCACCTCCTCCAGGTTGTGGAGGTGTTACTCAGTGTCTCGACCCGTGATAAGGATGTCGTCCTGAAAAACGATTGTTCCGGGGATGGATTTTAGCAGGCTTTCCATGTTCCTTTTGAAAGATTGCGGCCACTGATCGAATGCCAAATGGACACCTGTTGTAGACAAACAGCCCCTTGTGCGTGGTGATGGTGGTCAGTAGCTTGGATTCTTCGGCCAGTTCTTGGGTCATGTCGGCTGAAGTGAGGTCCAACTTGGTGAACAGCTTGCCGCCTGCCAGCTTAGCAAAAAGGTCCTTCACTCTCGGGAGCGGGTATTGGTCTTTTAGCGACATTCGGTTGATAGTGGCCTTGTAGTCGCCACAGATCCTGACCGAGCCATCCGTTTTTAGGACAGGGACGATGGGGCTTGCCCAGTCGCTGAATTCAACAGGCGAAATTATGCCCTCTCTTAGCAACCTGTCCAACTCACTCTCAATTTTCTCCCGCATCATATACGGCACAGCTCTGGCTTTGTGGTGCACTGGTCTGGCATCCGGGGTGATGCGTATCACCATTTTGGTACCTTTGAAAGTCCCGACACCAGCTTGAAATAGTGACTCAAATTTCTGTAGGACCTATGAGCATGAACTTCGCTCCACAGATGAAATGGCGTGCACATCCCCCCATTTACAGTTCATCTCAGCTAGCGAGCTCCTCCCTAAAAGCGCGGGACCATTTCCCGGGACAATCCAGAGTGACAGCCGGTTCTCTGATCCATTATGTGTGACCACCAACATTGCACTGCCTAGCACTGGGATGATCTCTTTGGTGTACATCCGTAATTGCGTGTCAATGCGTTCTAGTTTAGGTCTGCTAGCTCTGAGTGGCCATAGTTTCTCGAATTGTTGGACACTCATAAGTGACTGGCTGGCCCCTGTGTCCAGCTCCATGCATACCAGGATGCCGTTTAATGGGACTTTCATCATCATAGGTGGCGTTTTGGTATATGAGCTGTGGATGTTTGCCACATGAACTCGCTGAACTTCAGCATCCATTGCTTTGTCCCAAGCATCAACCTGCCTTGCAGACCCCTCTTGTGGTTCATCTGCCTCGTAAATTAGCCTCGCTGCGGGCTTCCTGCACATTCTGGCTAAACGTCCACTGAAGTTACAATTTCTACAGATAAATTGTTGAAACCTATAGTTTTTTGCAGCATGTCTGCCCCCGCACCACCAGCATGAGCTGAGATTGTTGTGAACAAAGGAGCTGTTACCAGGCATTCCTCTCTGATTGTCTCTTTGATTACTCTTGAGCACTCTGTTAGTGGGTGTCAATGGCCCCATCCTGGGACGCATTGTCCACTGTGATGGTGTAAATGTCCGTTCAACCTGCCATTGTCTCTGTTGAGGACCCACTCTAGAGTCTGTTGCTGCCTGGGTGGTGTTGAATTGCCCTTGCCTGCCTGAGGGGTTCTGAGTCGCGTTTACAATGTTAACTCCCTGATCCATCGCCACGTTGGAAGCAGAGTTGTGCGCGTATTTTATCTTGGTTTCCTCCTCCCCCGCCATGAAGGTCTGAGCCATCAATGCCGCCACTTCCAAGGTCAAGTCCTTGGTCTCAATCAGCTTTCTGAAAATCCCGGTATGACCAATGCCCTCAATGAAGAAATCCCTTAACATCTCCCCGCTGCAGGCATCTGTGAACTTACAGAGGCTGGCCAAGTGCCGAAGGTCCGCAACGAAGTCCGGTATGCTCTGTCCTTCGCCGACATCGGTGTGTATAGAATCAGTGTCGGACCATGTGTATACTGCTCGCCGGTTTGAGGTGCTCACCGATCAGTTTGCTGAGCTCTTCAAAGGTTTTGTCCGCCGGCTTCTCGGGTGCGAGCAGGTCTTTCATCAGCGCGTACGTCTTAGGTCCACAGCTGGTCAGTAGATGCGCCCTTCACTTGTTGGCCACTGTATCTCCCAGCCAGTCCTTCGTGAAAAGCTCTGCTGGAGCCTCTCAACAAAATCGTCCCAGTCCTCACCAACACAGTACCGTTCCTCTGTGCTACTGGTGACCATTCTCGTGATTCCCGTTTCTCGTCGCCAAATGTAATGTCCTTACACACTACTATAAATTCACACGAGGCACATTCTGCAGACAAGGTCACTCTGTGACTCGAACCTTTATTCATAGGACCAAGAAATCATGACCCTGCGTGGGACCTCCCTTTATATACCTGGATGACCAGGTGAGGAGTGTCTCCCACAAGTTCACCCCCTGTGGTCAAGGTGTGCATTTCTTAGGTGTATAAAATATGCAGTGTTGTTACATGAAGGTTACAGTTACATGAAGGTTACATACATTACATTTTTGGTACAACTCACAAACACACACAGGCTTTAAGATGGCTGATAACTTCAGGAAGCCTGTCAGGTGACTGATTGTTCCCTCATTATAAACAGCAATGGCTGCAATTCCACAGCAGTCCACTGGGTGGTGCTATATATATTACACTTCTCCCTCCTTAATGAAGAAGTAATTATAACAAACAATCATCATACATAACAAAAGATATGGTGCTAGACTTTCCACTTTTGTGCAGATCGCCCAAAAATAGGCATTGTTTCCAGCATCGGTGGTAAATATGGGTTTTGATATTGCCCGATTATCGCCCATTTTCAAAACCCTAACTTTCCATGTTTTAAAATGGGCGATACTGTGAGTGATCTGAAATGGGCGTTAGTGTTAAAATATTTTGGCCTTCTGCCGTAAAGTGTTGGTGTCTATAGCAACAGCTTGGCAACACTTGTTTCCCGCGTCAGGAGATCAGAGGTCATCATTACATGCGCAGAAGAGGAGACAGAGAGAGAGGGAGCAGAGAGGAATTGAAAGTATGTGTAGATGTGGCTGTTGTGGGAGACAGGAGGGAGATTCACCAGCAGCAAAAAGCCTACTGAGCACAAAGAACG
The DNA here is from genome assembly GCF_044704955.1 of Pristiophorus japonicus. NCBI lineage: Eukaryota > Metazoa > Chordata > Chondrichthyes > Pristiophoridae > Pristiophorus > Pristiophorus japonicus. The sequence goes on from NC_091979.1 coordinate 280,438,088, forward strand.
TAGTTGACACCAAGTTTTTGTCGAAAAAATAATATTTAAAATGGAAGGGATGGAGGAGGCGACACAGCATGCTGTGGAGATTGACACTGGCGGTGAGCAGTGAGCAGAGAGGAACAATTGGGAGGACGAAAAAGAGTGAGGAGGTTCTCGGATGAGGCAAATGCCTCCCTCATGCAGGATGTCGAGTCACACTGGGGTCAATTGACCCAGGGAAGGCGTGGGAAGCCCACCCTAAAGGCCTACCAGAAGATATGGGCCAACAGAACCAAGCTGGTCTCATCGGTGAGTGTATTACATTTATTTACATGTTCTTATATATTAAGATAATTTGAATTATAGGTGTAATGAGTGATTAAAATCAGATGTAATCACTTAAATCGGGAATATTGTACTCAAAGCCTGCATTCATGGTGTACATCTTTAGGTAAAGAATGATAAGTATCATAATAATCATGATTACATCTGTCAGTTATGCCATGTCGTGCTGTTGTTATCTTTTACAGAAGAAACTTTCCAAGAATAGAGCAGAGGTGAATGGGTGGCCGGCCACCAGTCATCATCGACCTCACTGACATCGAGGAGTGGGTGTTGGCACCAGTGGGAAGCCACTCCCGGTCGGCCACGCAAGCAGCTGCAGAACCAGATGTAATGACACGTGAGTAAAGTATGCACCATTGCATGATGTAAATTCAAGGGATGCCATACCCACTCATATCTGACCAATAATATGATAGATGAATCATAAAAATGTTTTCTAAATAATTATGGCCTTTATGAGAACCATTGCAATGCAGAATTTGGTGATGGTCATGAAATGTGATATCTGTGATGAGCTTGATAGTGCTTTTGTTGTGCATATGCTGTGTGTAGCGCTGGAATCACCTTGTGACCCTAGCACCCTATTTTCCTCGAATAACCTCATTTATGTTTTGCAGCTCAGCCAGCAGCGCAGCCCCATGCTTGAACACCAAGCCCAGAAGTTGGGGGCTCAGGGACGGACTCGCCGGACGATCCTCCATCTGGTGCTGAGGAGCCCTGATTCTCGGCCGTGGATCGGCTGGGTCCCTTCTCAACAGATGACAGTGCCAACTTTGAGGAGCCTGCCTCGCCAAGCTCCATAATCCATTCGCCACCGATGACATCTAGTGCTCTTGCGGCCATTCCCACCTCCACCGTGGAGGTACCGGGCCCAAGCACCTTGCCACAGGGCATCTGAGGTGTCTCCAGGATGGAGGTTGGATCGACGTGGCAGGTCTGCTCCATCAGTGGCAGATCTGAGCAGGAACATGGTACTCTTGTCCAGGAGGAGTGTTGACATAGGTCAGTAGATCCTCCAGACAATGGGATCATATCCCAACAGCTGGCCAGCATGTCTGCCACCATGACGGAGTACATGCCGCGGATGGCGGAGGCCCTGGAGCTGATAGCCAGGAATACTGGCGGCAGAGGCCTCCCAGTGGTCCCGCAGCGTAGCACTGTACCACAAGTGCCACACCCCCACTGCCAACGACACATGAGAGCCAGGAGGAAGATCTTGCTTCTGGCTTGGAGCACATTCCCACCTCGGAACCGTCCTCTCCCGTATCCGTCCGAGCAGCGATTCTGCCGTCATCCCCCCCCCCAATGAAGCAGCGCCTGACGAGCTCCTCGGCCAGGCCGCTTGGAGTCAGGAGGGGAAGGGGCAGCGGTAGAGGTGGGGAGGAGAAGCGGGTGGGAGGGGGTGGGGGGAAGGAAAGTGAGGTGCATGGCCGCAGGTGATGTCTGGGGCATATTTTTATGTTGTTGGTGCTATTTTGTTGAGAGGGTTGGGGGGGAGGGGCAAGGGGGGCTACCCAGTTGGTTTGCATTTGTGTTCTGTGTTGCTGAAAATGTTGACCATTTGAATGATGTAAATGCGAACAATTTGCTGTGGGGTGGGGTGGTGTGGGGTGTTTTTTGCAGATATACTTATGATTTCACACAAATGTTCGGATTAAATGTTTTTTATTTAACATAACCTTGTTGCTCATTGTCTCAGATAGCTGCACTGTTACACACTGGTGATTCCTTAACATGAAAGGGTATAATTATACTTAACTTGAACCAACTTAAACTTTAACTTCCACCAAGGTGATGCACACCATTGATGTATGAGCTGCACACCCAGCAGTGTTGCAGCTTTGTAAATAACAACAACGTTCCTTCAAGCAAAGCGCTCATTTATGAGCTACTGACGTAAGAGTCTTGCAGCTATGTAGCCACCACAGGCCCTTTCTTGCAGTCTAGAGGGGGGCGGGGGCTTGGTTTCAGTGTCAGCTTGATTGTCTGGCCTGAGGTCAGCGTCCACCTCCTCATCCTCCTCTTCCACTCTCTCCTGAGGTTGATTGGCAGTCCCTTCTGGCAATTCTTGTCCCCTCCTGATAGCCAAGTTGTGCAGCATGGAGTACACCACCACGAATTGAGCTACCTGCTCAGGGTGGTATTGGAGCTCGCCTCCTGAGTGGTCCAGGCATCTAAAGTGCTGCTTAAGCACTCCAAAGGTTTTCTCGATGATATTGCGTGTAGCTCTGCAGCTCTTGTTGTATCGCTTCTCGTCATCGGTGTGGGTGTCACGCAGTGGGGTCTGTAAGCATTGGCTCCCCAAGGATTGTTGGACATTATCTGGACATTGCGTTTTAATATTTCTCACTGCAGAAAAGAGCTGGTAGCCCCTGTTGTGGGAGGAGCCCAGGTATTTTTCCAGATTGTACATGAAAAGTCCACATCTGATGGGCAGGGGTGGTCTGGGACAAGTTACAATGGCCAGGAGAAGGCAACTCATCACAGGTAATGGGCAAAGATGGAGGGTTCATTGTTAAGCAATGTGAACTGGTCAGTGATCAAGCCATCACCTGAATGAGATAACCCCGAGAGCCGGGAAACCAGAACAAAGAAAGCCATTGAGCCCCAGACTGGTTGGATACGAAAACCCATCACCGGCCATCACTGGAATACGCATTTACAAAGTTCTGAGATGATGGGACACTCAGACAGAAGCATCAAAGCAAGGAAAAACTTTAATTGGCCAGGAGAAGAAAACAGACTTTGAATATAAAAGGTGGCCACGTGGCCATCTCTCTCTCTCTTTTGCTCTCGCTTGCTTCACCTCTACAAGGATCGAGCATTCCATCTGGGATGGAGAGAAGAAACCACCAACGAGCAACCAGAGCCTTGCTATTCAACTGTGAAGCGAATCTCGAGAATGGGACTTAGATATTATAGACAGTACGGAACCAGAAGAGACACGTTTTCACCAGGAGAAGCAGCGAGTAAGCCAATGAATCAGTGAGCATCATCCCTGCCCACGTATCTTTAAGATCACAGCCACTGTGTGAGGAGATGTCATATGTTCTCCCAACCAAGCCTTAGAAGGGTTTTAGTGGGGAGGTTTTGCTGCAAGGACCATAGGGGTATGCCCAGCCGGTCGGTACAGATTGATGGTACACTGTGGATCCGAGCAGAGGGTTTAGACGTTGGGTACTTCATGATAGGGGTGGTTTAGATATGCCAGGGTATTGGACCGTACTGCATCATCACTGTATTTACTTGTGGTTTTGCTGTGTTGAGGTAGCTTTAATAAAGCATTGACGGTTGAGACCGAGGTATTTGTCCGTGAATCATTCATCTGTTCAGTACAGTAATCACTCCCAGATCGAGAACTAGTGTAACATGGGGGTGCATCGAAAACACCTAAGGGAAACCACTTACAGGTCATCAGCCAGGTGGCGAGGCCATATCCTTTGTCACCAAGCATCCAGCATTGACCTTGTGGCTGACTGGTAAACATGTCAGATACAGCACTCTCACTCAGGATGTGAGCATCATGGATGCTGCCCGGAAATTTGGCGTTCACTGCCATCATTATTTGCTGGTGGTGGTTGCACATTCAGGGAGTGGAATCCCTTTCGGTTCCGAAAAACCTCGGCATCCTGTAAAGGTGCCCGCATCGCGATGTGCATACAAGTCTATTGCTCCCTGCACCTTGGGGAAGTTAGATATTCGGTAGAATCCTAAAGCCCTCTCAGTCTGAGCCTCCCTGGTCATAGGGAAGCTGATAAAGTCCATCCTGCATGCGTAAAGGGCTTCAGTGACCTGTTGAGTGCAGCAATGTGTGGCATGCTGAGATATAGCGCAAATGTCGCCAGCTGAGGCCTGAAAGGAATCTGACGCGTAGAACGAAAGTGCCGCGATGACCTTGACCTCGATGGACAGTGCGATCCTGATGGTGCTGGCAGGCTACAGATCTCTTCTAATGAGCTGGCATATCTCACTGATAACCTCTTTGTGGAAGCACAGTCTCCTGAGGCAGTTGTTACCGGACAAGTTGAGGTAAGACTGCTTCTCCCTGTAAGAACGGGATGTAAGGTCTGGTCCTCCTCATCAGTCTGGCACGTCTTAGAAAAAGTGGTCAGGCGGTATTATTTTTTATCGCCATTAAGTTCATGCCGAAAGTAACGCTCGGCAACAAGTGACCGAGAAATGGGCGTGAGTTTCCATTTTGTGGCTAAATGGGCGATATATGGGCGCTTTACCTCATTTCAGCATTAAAATGGACAGCAAGTGGGCGGTATGCATGCAAAAATAATGGAAAGTCTAGCCCATGGACTTTTTTTGCCATATTTACAAATCAAGCTTAACCACTTGTTTTCTGTTTCGAAGAGGATAGCTTTGCTCTTGAACAGAACGTTCCAAATATGATGTCGAACTTAGACTCATTCTAGGCTGATCCTGAGGAATGTTTTACTCCAAGGGATGTCTTTGATTTACATTTGAACTCTCTACAACTTCAGACTGTTTGTCTGCCTGACTCGGACTCAGACTTAAATTCTGATTTTCTCTTAGACTTGTTTCCAGTACATTTGATGTAGGATATGCTACTGATACTTTACTTGTATCAAAACTATCTGATGAGTCAGAAATAATCAAATCATTCCAACCTGCAACTCCTTCCACGTCTGTTAGTAAAATATGATCAATGTGAACAAACCTAACTTGTCCATGATCAAACATCTTGACCAAATATGTGCGAGGACCATGTATCTTCACCACTCTCCCTGGTAACCACTTTAACCATTTATGGTGATGGTTCTTCACTCTCACCTTCTGATTTAATTTCACACTTCTCTCTTTTACTCTACCTCTATCATGATTCTCTTTCTGTCTTAATTGTGTCTCTTCTATGGGCTGTACCAAGTTTGGTTTTAACAACGAGAATCAGGTTCATAGCTGTCGTTTGAGAAAAAACTCTGCTGGTGTTCTACCAGTAGTTGTATGAGTCAAATTTTTTTGACTTTCTGCCGTAAAGTGTGGCCGTCCTTAGCAACGGCATGGCAAAGCTCGATTCCCGCGATTCAGTAGGTCAAGAGTCATCATGACATGCGCAAAAGAGGAGACAGAGAGAGGGAGCTCAGAGGGACTGAAAGCGTGTCTGGGTGTGGTGTGGCTGCTTTGGGAGGAAGTCGGGAGACTTTAGAGCTTCACAGCAAAAAGGCAAACAAAAATTAGCTGTTACCAGCCACATCTTTGCCCGAATTTGGCCGATAATGGAGAGAGAGGAGGAGGCATCATAGCACGCTGTGGAGACTGACGCTGGAGAGAGCAGTGAGGTGGGACAGGAGCACATTGGAGGGTGCAAAAGAGCCAGGAGGTTCTCGGACGAGGTAAATGCCACCCTCCTGCAGGAGGTTGAGTCATGTTGGGGTGATTTGACACAGGGAGGGTGTGGGAAGCCCACCCCAAAGGCATACCAGAGGATATGGACCGAGATAGCAGAGGTGGTCTCAACGGTGACCAACGAGTTTCGTGAGGGCAACCAATGCCGCAAATGATAGAATGACCTTGTGGGATCTACAAGAATAAGTATTACATTGATTTATATGTATTTTTTATTTATCTAATTTGATTTGTAACAGTTATGAGTGACTATCATCAGATGCGAGGTCTTTCACTTTTACCGGGAATGTTTTACTCAAAGCCTGCTGTCATGATGTACATCTTGAGGTAAAGAATGATAATTTTCATAATAATCATGATTACATCTGCCAGTTCTGTGTTGTATCAGTCTCTGTGACAATAATTAGCAATGATATCACGCAATGATCTCATGTCATGTTGTCCTGTCATCTTTTACGGAAGAAGCTATCAACGATGAGGTCCGTGCAGAGGCAAACGGGTGGTGGGCCACCAGTCCCCAGCGACATCACTGAGATGGAGGAGTGGGTGCTTGCACTCGTGGGGAAGCACACCCGGACAGCCACGGACACATCTGCAGACCCTGAAGTGATGCCACCTGAGTAAAGCTTACACCATTGTGTGATGTGAAGTCAATAGATGCCACACCCACTCATATCCGAACAATCATATATGATAGATGATTTCTAAAATTGTCCTAGAAATAATGATGGCCTAATGAAAATCATTGGAATGCAAATGTGTTGATAGTCATGAAATGTGATGTCTGCGATGATTTTGAGAGCGGTGTTGCTTTTGTCCTGCATAAGCTGTGTGTAGAGCTGGACTCACATTGTGTCCCGAGCACCCACTTCTCTTCTAATAACTTCATTTGTGTTTTTCAGCTCAGCCAGCAGCGTGGCCCCAGGCAAGACCACAGAGGCCAGAAGGTCGGGGCATGGGACACGACTCTCCGGACGATCCTACATCTGGTGCTGAGGAGCTCAGATTCTCGCCTGTCAATCCTCTGGGTCTGTTCTCCATGGATGAGAGCGTGGACTTCGAGGAAAGTGCATCACCATGCTCCTGAAGCCATTCCACCCCAAGGCCATCTAGTGCTTGTCCGGTCATTCCTGCCTCCACTCTGGAGGTACCGGCACCAAGCAGCTCGTCACAGGGCACACCATTTGTCCCCAGGATGGCGCCGACCCTGCGGAGGTCGCGTGGACATGACAGGTCTGGTTCACGAGTGCCACATGCAGCGGAGAGATGGTACAGTTGTCCAGGAGGACTGTAGACATTGGTGACCAGCTCATCGAAGCATTGGGGGACATATCCCGACAGCTGACCACCATGTGGATGGCGGAGTCCCTGGATGCGATAGCCAGGAACATTGCTGCCACAGGCCTCCCAGTGGTCCCCGAGCGCGGCACTCCACCCCTAGGTTCCGCACCACCACTGTGAACGACAGATGAGAGCAAAGACCAAGATCCTGCTTCTGCATCAGAGAATGTTGCCCCCTCAGCAGCCTCGCTCCCGTATCCGTGCAATGACCGCATCTGCCTTCATCCCCCCCAATGAGGCACCGCCTGAGGAGCTCCTCGGCCAGGTGCCGTGGAGCGAGGAGGGGAAGAGGTAGAGGTGGGGAGAAGAAGGGGAGGGAGAAAGGAAAGTGATGCGCATGTCCGCAGGTGATGGCTGTGTTATATCTCCATCTGGGTGTATGCAATTTGTTGCAATGTATGGGGGCTGGGGACCACCCTCCTGCTTTGCCTTTGTATTCTGTGTTGCTGGACATGTTGAACACGTGATTGATGTCAATGGTGGAAAAAGTGGGGTGTGGGCGGGGTTGGCTGTTATTGTCTGTTATACTTAGGATTTCAGACTAATGTTGATATAAAATTTGTGTTATTGAACATAACCTTGCTGCGCATTGTCTCAGATAGCTACATCATTGCACACTGGTGATTCCTTAACATGAAAGGGTTAAATACAACTTAACATCAATCAATGTAAACTTTAACTGGTACCAAGTTGATGGGCACCATTGATGTCTGAGCTGCACACACACAGCAGTGTGTCAGCTTTGTCACTCACATTAATGTTCTTTCAGGCAAATCGTACAGATATCAGCTCCTCACGTAAGAGTTTTGCAGCTGTGTAGCCATCATGGGGCCTTTCCTGTGGTCTGGAAGGGGTTGTGGGCATGGCTGCATAGCCAGCCTGGCCCTAGGTCAGTGAGCAGCCCCTTGTCATCCTCTTCCTCTCTCTCATGAGGTGGAGCATCAGTGCCTTCTGGCAATTCTTGTCCCTCCTGATAGCTAGATTGTGCAGCATCGAGCACATGACCACGAATTTAGCTACTTACTCAGGGTTGTATTATAGCTTCCCTCCTGAGTGGTCAAGACATCTGAAGCGCTGCTTAAGCAGTTATTGTTTGGTGGCCCCATTGCATTGAAAGTATAACAGCAATTGATCAGAAGCAATGATTTCCTCACTAAAATACGCCTGAAGTAAACCCCCAATAGTCCAGAGTCTGAAAATATGTCTGTTGAGTTGTTCACTTCAACTGAGAAGAACTCCAGAGTCAATGCAAACTCCCCTGAAGTTGAGGCAGCCTTTTGAATGAAGCGACCTGCGATTTAAAAAATGCCAGCCACACCGCTGGCGTTCGTTCAGAACAGTTCCACTTTTTCAGGGGGGGTTTTTGGGCGAGCGATATTGTGGGCGATATGTGTGCGAGGTGATGAAAGTGACGGTGGGCGATCTCCTGGGCGTTAGTTTCGCCAAATGTGCCCTTAATGACAAAAAAAATGGGCGAGCGGTATTATTGAATCTCGGCGTTAATTCCGTGTGGAAAGTAATGCTGTGCAATATTATGGGCATTGAATTCGCCCATTCTGATGATTCCGCCCCAAAAATGTGGGCGGGCGGTAATATTTTTTCCCAGCGTTAAGCACATAGGGAAAGTAACGCTCGCTGATAAGTTTCCTAAAAATGCCCGTCAGTTTCCATTTTGCACCAAAATGGGCAATATATGGGCAGTATATGTCTTTTCAGCGGTAAAATAGGCATTAAGGGGGCATGCAAAAAAAAGTGGAGGTTCTAGCCCTATATCTTTATTTAGATCTGGCCACCATAAGTAACTGCGTGCAAAACTCTTGGTCAAGCACATTCCTAGCTGCTGGTCATGAAGATGTCCTAATAAATTGGACCTGAATTTAATTGATATAATCACTTTTGCACCCCACATGATACACTCTTTATCGACTGATGATTCATTCCTACGAATGAAGAATAGATGAATATGATATGATATAATTGGCATCAAGGAAACATGGCTCCAGGCTGACCAAGGCTGGGAACTCAACATCCAAGCGTATTCAACATTCAGGAAGGCTAGACAGAAAGGAAAAGGAGGTGGGGTAGCGTTGCTGGTTAAAGAGGAAATTAACGCAATAGTACGGAAGGACATTAGCTTGGATGATGTGGAATCTGTATGGGGTGGAGCTGCAGAATACCAAAGGGCAGAAAACGCTCGTGGGAATTGTGTACAGACCACCAAACAGTAGTAGTGAGGTTGGGGACAGCATCAAACAAGAAATTAGGGGTGCGTGCAATAAAGGTACAGCAGTTATCATGGGCAACTTTAATCTACATATAGATTAGGCTAACCAAACTGGTAGCAATACGATGGAGGAGGATTTCCTTGAGTGTATTAGGGATGGTTTTCTGGACCAATATGTTGAGGAACCAACTAGAGGGCTGGCCATCCTAGACTGGGTGATGTGTAATGAGAAAGGACTAATTAGCAATCTTGTTGTGTGCGGCCCCTTGAGGAAGAGTGACCACGATATGGTAGAATTCTTTATTAAGATGGAGAGTGACACAGTTAATTCAGAGACTCGGGTCCTGAAATTAAGGAAAGGTAACTTCGATGGTATGAGACTTGAATTGGCTAGAATTGACTGGCAAATGATACTTAGAGGGTTGACGGTAGATAGGCAATGGCAAACATGTAAAGATCACATGGATGAACTTCAACAATTTACATTCCTGTCTGGAGTAAAAATAAAACGGGGAAGGTGGCTCAACTGTGGCTAACAAGGGAAATTAAGGATAGTGTTAAATCCAAGGAAGAGGCATATAAATTGGCCAGAAAAAGCAACAAACGTGAGGACTGGGAGAAATTTAGAATTCAGCAAAGGAGGACAAAGGGTTTACTTAAGAGGGGGAAAATAGAGTAGGAGAGGAAACTTGCCGGGAACATAAAAACTGACTGCAAAAGCTTCTATAGATATGTGAAGAGAAAAAGATTAGTGAAGACAAATGAAGACAAACCCTTGCAATCAGATTCAGGTGAATTTATAATGGGGAACAAAGAAATGGCAGACTAGTTGAACAAATACTTTGGTCCTGTCTTCACGAAGGAAGACACAAATAACCTCCCGGATGTACTAGGGGACAGAGGGTCTAGAGAGAAAAAGGAACTGAAGGATATCCTTATTAGGTGGGAAATTGTGTTAGGGAAATTGATGGGTTTGAAGGCCAATAATTCCCTAGGGCCTGATAGTCTGCATCCCAGAGTATTTAAGGAAGTGGCCCTAGAAATAGTGGATACATTGGTGATCATTTTCCAACAGTCTATCAACTCTGGATCAGTTCCTATGGACTGGAGGGTAGCGAATATAACACCACTTTAAAAAAAAGGAGATTTGCTGCTCTTTCTGGCCAATTTATATGCCTCTTCCTTGCATTTAACACTATCCTTAATTTCCCTTGTTAGCCATGGTTGAGCCACCTTCCCCATTTTATTTTTACTCCAGACAGGGAAGTACAATTGTTGAAGTTCATCCATTTGATCTTTAAAGGTTTGCCATTGTAATTATAGACCGGTTAGCCTGACATCATTAGTGGGGAAAATATTGGAATCAATTATTAAAGATGAAATAACAGCGCATTTGGAAAGCGGTGACAGGATCGGTCCAAGTCAACATGGATTTATGAAAGGGAAATCATGCTTGACAAATCTTCTGGAATTTTTTGAGGATGTAACTAATAGAGTGGACAAGAGAGAACCAGTGGACTTTCAAAAGACTTTTGACAAGGTCCCAAACAAGAGATTGATGTGCAAAATTAAAGCACATGGTATTGGGGTAATGTACTGATGTGGATAGAGAACTTGTTGGCAGAGAGGAAGCAGAGAGTCGGGATAAATGGGTCCTTTTCAGAATGGCAGGCAGTGACTAGTGCGGTGCCGCAGGGCTCAGTGCTGGGACCCCAGCTATTTACAATATACATTAATGATTTAGATGAAGGAATTGAATGTAATATCTCCAAGTTTGCAGATGACACTAAGCTGGGTGGCGGTGTGAGCTGTGAGGAGGATGCTAAGAGGCTGCAGGGTGACTTGGACAGGTTAGGTGAGTGGGCAAATGCATGGCAGATGCAGTATAATGTGGATAAATGTGAGGTTATCCACTTTGGTGGCAAAAACAGGAAGATAGAATATTATCTGAATGGTGACAGATTAGGAAAAGGGGAGGTACAACGAGACCTGGGTGTCATGGTACATCAGTCATTGAAGGTTGGCATGCAGGTACAGCAGGCGGTGAAGAAGGCAAATGGCATGTTGGCCTTCATAGCTAGAGGATTTGCGTATCGGAGCAGGGAGGAGGTCTTACTGCAGTTGTACAGAGCCTTGGTGAGGCCACACCTGGAATATTGTGTTCAGTTTTGGTTTCCTAAACTGAGGAAGAATGCTATTGCTATTGAGGAAGTACAGCGAAGGTTCACCAGATTGATTCCCGGGATGGCAGGACTGACATATGAGGAGAGACTGGATCAACTGGACTTGTATCCACTGGAGTTTAGAAGAATGAGAGAGGATCTCATAGAAACATATAAAATTCGACGGAATTGGACAGGTTAGAGACAGGAAGAATGTTCCCGTTTCTGGGGAGTTTCAGAGCCAGGGGTTACAGTCTAAGAATAAAGGGTAAGCCATTTAGGACCGAGATGAGGAGAAACGTCTTCACTCAGAGAGTGGTTAACCTGTAGAATTCTCTATTGCAGAAAGTTGTTAAGGTCAGTTCGTTAGATGTATTCAAAAGGGAGTTAGATATTGCCCTTATGGACAAAGGGATGAAGGGGTATGGAGAGAAAGCAGGAAAGGGGTACTGAGGTTGAATGATCAGCCATGATCTTATTGAATGGCGGTGCAGGCTCAAAGGGCCGAATGGCCTGCTCCTGCACCTAATTTCTATGTTTTTAATTTCTATGTTTCCACCAATAATATCAGGTCCTGGCTGGTGCAGGTCTTAACTTGTTCTTCTCAAAAGCATCCATGATTAACATTAAATCTGCCAATTGTGGTGTTTCCACCTCTGGTGTGAACAACGGCAACTGGCTCAAAGCATCACACAATTCTCTGTGCCAGGTCTGTGGTGAATGATATAATCATAGGCAGATAATGTCAGTGCCCACCTTTGGATGCGGGATGAAGCGTTGGTATTGATACCTTTGCTCTCGGAAAACGACGAAATGAGCGGCTTGTGATCGATCTCTAATTCAAACCTCAGACCGAAAAGGTATGATTCATCTTTTTAACACGATACACACACGCTAAAGCTTCTTTTCCTACCATACTGTAGGCTCTTTCTGCTTTAGACAAACCTTTGGATACATACGCGACAGGTTGAAGTTTCCCCGACTCATTGGCTTGTTATAACACGCAACCAATTCCACATGATGATGCACCATAGGCCAAAACTAAACGTTTATATGGGTTATTATGCACCAGCAGCTTGTTCGAGCAAAGCAGATTGGTGGCTTTCTCGAAAACTCTGTGTTGCAATGCCCCCCCACACCCAGTTGTTGCCTTTTCTCAATAGCATGTGCAGTGGTTCAAGTAAGGTGCTCAATTTAGGTAGGAAGTTACCAAAGTAGTTGAGTAGACTCAGGAACGAACGCAGCTCCGTCACGTTCTGCGGCTTGGGTGCATTCTTGATGGGTTTGGTTTTCAGGTCAGTAGGTCTGATGCCATCAGCAGCGATTTTCCTCCAGAGGAATTCAACCTCTGGTGCCATGAGAACACACTTTGAGCATTTAAGTCTGAGTCCTACTCTGTCCAAAATGCAGTAGAACCTCTTCCAGGTTGTTCAGATGTTCCTTGGAGTCACGACTGGTGATCAGGATGTCACCTTGGAACGCGACGCTTCTGGGAACGGACTTCAGTAGACTTATCATATTCCTCTGAAATATTGCTGCAGCTGAGCGAATTCCAAACGGGTGCTTGTGGTAAATAAACAGTCCTTTGTACGTGTTAATGCACGTAAGTCTCTTCAACGTCTCGACCAACTCCTGCGTCAGAGAGGTCGAATTCAAGTCCAGTTTTGTGAACGACTTCCCTCTGGCTAGTGTCACAAACAAGTCATCAGCCTTCGATAACGGTTACTGATCTTGTTTCGAAACCCTGTTGATCATAGCCTTGTGGTCTCCACTGATTCTGACTGTGCCAGCACTTTTTAGCACAGGAACAATGGGGCTGGCCCATTCATTAAATTCGACCGGTGATATGATCCCTTCACGCTGGAGTCTGTCCAGTTCAATTTCGACCTTCTTCCTCATCATATACGACACTGCCTGAGCTTTATGATGGATGGGTCTTGCATCTGAGTCCACATGGATCTGCACCATGGCTCCCGTGAAGTTGCCGATACCCAGTTCGAACAGCAAGGGGAACTTGCTCAATACTTGGGCACATGTATTTTCCTCCGATGACAATGCCTTTAAGTTGTTCCAGTCGTATCTGATTTTCTCCAACCAGCTCCTGCCGAGCAGCGTTGGGCCATTGCCTGGAACAATCTATAGTGGAACTCGTGAACTGCACCGTTATACGACACGTTAATTTGTGCACTGTCAATCACCTCTATCAGTTCTTTGGTGTACGTGTGCAACTTGGCATTAACAGGAATCAGCCTGGCCCTTACAGTCTTAGTATCCCACAGCTTATTAAATGCCCTCTCGTTCATGATCCATTGACTCGCCCCTTTGCCAGTTCCATCGATACCGGTATCCCGTTAAACTTCACATTAATCAAAATTGGTTTACTCTTGGTTATGAAAGGGTACAGTCCATACACTTCCTCCTCTGGCATCTCGGATTGCGTACCCAGATCTGCGCTAGTCTGATTCTCATCCTCCACGTGGTATGTCGCAGCTCACTTGCTCATCTGTGGACATTTGCGCTGGAGATGCCCCACTCGCCGCCATCCTTTGCAACTATATTGCTTAAATCGGCACTGCTGGTGCCGATGATTTCTCCCACAACGCCAACACGGAGAAGTCGGATACATTCCCGCTGACGGACTTTGGGCAGCCACAGGTTTCACGAACGCAGCCGGATAGGCCCTGCCATGAGCCGCTCTGCCGAACGCCGAATCAATTGCATTTACAGTACTTGCCGAGGTTCGGTTCTTCACCGATATTTGCTTTAAGCTCTTATCCGTCATCATACATGATTGAGCGATCAGGATAGCCCTTATAAGTTGAACTCCTCCACCGCCAGAAGTTTGCCTCGTGGTTGATACCGATAACGACGAAGTCCCGCAGCCTGTCTGCCAACACCGTCCCGAACTTACATGGTCCCACTAGACGTCTCAGGCCGACAACAAATTCCGTTGTGCTCTGGCCCTCCGATCGAATGTGTGTATAAAACCTGTATCTCGAGATGATGATGCCATCGTCCGGCTTGAGGTGCTCCTGTACCAATGTACACAACTCCTCGCACGTTTTCCCTGTTGGATCACTAGGCATGAGTAGATTCTTTATCAGAATGTAGATCTTTGAACTGCACACAGTGAGGAACACGGCCCGGCGCTGATCTGCATCGTCGACCCCTTTCATTTTGTTAGCCACGAAGTTCTGGTTCAAACGGCTCACAAAGTCTTCCCAATCTTCTCCCTTCATGAATCGCTCTAAAAATCCAATCGTGCTAATTTTGCAAACAAACGTTCTTTTATTCTCGTTGCCAAATATTATGTATGCAATAAAGGTGCAAACTGAGTACTGTTTAACTAAGCAAGGTACAACCTTGCTTCTGCTTTATTTAGGCCCAAAGTGCCTGACTCACAAAATGATTGGCCTTATATACCAGAGCAGCACCATGGGCGTACTGCTCAGTGGCCTCCAACAATGACACCATCTGGTGGTTACAAACAGAATGTGCACACATGACAGATAGAGAGAGCTACACAATGAAAGAGAGAGAGAGAGAGAGAGAGCTACACACTGACTGAGAGTGAGAGAGAGAGCTACACACTGACTGAGAGTGAGATGAAGAGTGTGAGAGAGAGAGAGAGAGAGAGCTACACACCGATTGAGAGAGTGAGAGAGAGAGAGAGAGAGCTACACACCGATTGAGAGAGTGAGATGGGGAGAGAGAGAGAGAGAGAGAGATAGCTACACACTGATTGAGAGTGAGATGGAGAGTGTGAGAGAGAGAGAGAGAGAGCTGATATGTATGTAATAACTCGATAGGCTGAATACTGTAAACTAACACAGGTACAAACCTGGCTGTGCTTTATTAGGGCCCAAAGTGATTCCATTACATGATGGCTTGCCTTTTATACCTGAGCCGCACACACGTGTGTACAGCCCAATGACCTCTGACAGTGTCGCCACCTGGTGGCTAGTAACCCCAAGCATACATACATGACAATATCCCCCTTTAAGATATTAGTAACAGTCTTTTTTCAAATTGAGATGGTCCGGGGCTTCCCGCTCCGAGTTGATCGTCTCAGTTCAACTCCAGCCTTGGGCGAGCGTTCTGAGTCTGTTATGACTGGGGGCTGGGTAGCCGAAATGATGGGAGTGGCAATGACCACTTCAGGGATTGAAAGTCCAGATTCATTGATGACAGCGGAGTCCTCTGATGACTGAGGGTAGGTTGGTTGGTCACTGATTGTGTCTTCCTCAGACTGTTCTGGTTCATCCGTGTGCCGCAGCTTTATCTGATCAACATGTTTCCTGCATGTTTGCCCATTCTTGAGCTTGACAATAAACACTCTGTTACCCTCCTTGGCCGTAGCAGTAACGCCAATCCACTTGGGACCTTGACCATAATTTAGTACATACACAGGATCGTTAACAGAAATGTCGCGTGACACAGTAGTGCGATCATGATACCCTTGCTGACTTTGGCGTCTGTATTCGACACCATTATTCAAGTCAGGGTGGACAAGAGAGAGCTTGGTCTTGAGACCTCTCTTCATCAATAGTTCAGCAGTGGGGACCCCAGTCAGCATGTGGAGTCTTGTCCTGCAACTAAGCAATATGCATGACAAGCGAATCTGCAGTGAACCTTGAGTTACACATTTCATACTCTGCTTGATGGTTTGGACAGCACGCTCTGCTTGTCCATTGGATGCGGGTTTGAATGATGCTGACCTCACATGTTTGATACCATTGAGTTTCATGAACTCTTGAAACTCCAGACTAGTGAAGCAAGATCCGTTGTCGCTTACAATGATGTCGGGCAGACCATGCGTAGCAAACATGACACGAAGGCTCTCAATGGTAACTGTGGATGTACTGGATGACATGATTATACACTCTATCCACTTGGAATAAGCATCCACCACAATGAAAAACATCTTTCCCAGGAAAGGACCTGCAAAGTCGATATGGATCCTGGACCATGGTTTAGATGACCACGACCACAGACTCAGTGGTGATTCTGCTGGTGCTTTACTTAGCTGTATGCAAGTGTTGCACTGATGTACACATGATTCCACATCAGAGTCAATTCCAGGCCACCATACATGAGACCTGGCGATGGCTTTCATCATGACAATACCGGGATGAGTGCTATGTAGATCATGTACAAATTTCACTCTGCGTTTCTTCGGCATAACAACACGATTACCCCACAGAAAACAATCTGACTGAATGGATAGTTCGTCTTTGCGATGGTTGTAAGGTTTGCTCTCATCACCCATTTGCTTGGGTATGGCAGACCAATCAAGACTAAGGACACAACGTTTCACAACCGATCTTTCTACTGTCTCTAGTTTAATGTCACAAAGGAGAGTACATTCACCTACTGAGGTGCATTTCGGATGAAACATTAAACCGAGGTTTCGTCTGTCCTCTCGGGTGGATGTAGGAGATCCCATGGCACTGTTTTGAAGAGGAGCAGGCAAATTCTTCTGGGTGTCCTGGCCTGTGTTTACCCCTCGATCAGCATCATTGAAACAGATTATCTGGTCATTGTGACATTGCTGTTTGTGGAGCTTGCTGTGCACAAATTGGATGCCGCATTTCTTACATTACAACAGTGATTACATTTCAGATGTACTTGATTGGCTGTAAAGCATTTTGGGACATCCTGAGCTATAAATGCAAGCTGTTGTTTGTTTAAGCCTTCAGAACCTTTCAAATACTTCACCTTGAAGTGTCTTTTCCAAAGAAAACCAGTCCAAATTGCTTAACATTATCTAATTATTTTAACTATTGATACCCAGCAACATCTTTGTCCCTTTTGTACCCCCTTCAGGAGCAGTAATAGCCTCCATCTGATGAGGTGCCTCAAGTTGTCCTCTCTACTCCAGGCAGGGCCTGATTAATACTTTAGACATCCACATGATGAGAACAGAAATAGGAGGATAGAGAAGATGGATGCATAGCTGGAGAGATGGTGCAGGCAGGAGGGCTTCAGATTCCTGAGGCATTGGAACCATTTCTGGGGGAGGTGGGACCTGTACAAGCCGGACGGGTTGCACCTCGACAGAGCCAGGACCAGTATCCAAGCTGGAAGTTTTGCTCGTGTTGTTGGGGAAGGTTTAAACTAGCTTGGCAGGGGGATGGGAACCGGAGAATAGATTCAGTGGGGGGAGAAGCAAAGCTGGAATTGGGGGCAGAAAAGTAGAAAGTGAATTTGGAAACAGAGGAAACAAGGGCTGGAAAATAGACAATGGGGAGTTTGGCACCACTAAATGGTATATACTTCAATGCAAAGAGAATAGGGAATAAGGCAGATTAGCTGAGAGCACGGATAGACATTTGGGAGTACGATATTATAGCTATTAGTGACACATGGCTGAAAGAAGGGCAGGTATGGCAGCTCAACATTCCTGGTTACAGGGTTTTTAGATGGAATAGAGAGGTGGTTATAAAAGGTGTCAGAGGGTCTAGTAAGAAGGAGGAACTGAGGGAAATCCTTATTAGTCGGGAAACTGTGTTGGGGAAATTGATGGGATTGAAGGCCGATAAATCCCCAGGGCCTGATGGTCTGCATCCCAGAGTACTTAAGGAGGTGGCCTAGGAAATAGCGGATGCATTGACAGTCATTTTCCAACATTCCATAGACTCTGGATCAGTTCCTATCGAGTGGAGGGTAGCCAATGTAACTCCACTTTTTAAAAAAGGAGGGAGAGAGAAAACAGGGAATTATAGACCGGTCAGCCTGACATCGGTAGTGGGTAAAATGATGGAATCAATTATTAAGGATGTCATAGCAGCGCATTTGGAAAGAGGTGACATGATAGGTCCAAGTCAGCATGGATTTGTGAAAAGGAAATCATGCTTGACAAATCTTCTGGAATTTTTTGAGGATGTTTCCAGTAGAGTGGACAAGGGAGAATCAGTTGATGTGGTGTATTTGGACTTTCAGAAGGCTTTCGACAAGGTCCCACACAAGAGATTAATGTGCAAAGTTAAAGCATATGGGATTGGGGGTAGTGTGCTGATGTGGATTGAGAACTGGTTGGCAGACAGGAAGCAAAGAGTAGGAGTAAATGGATACTTTTCAGAATGGCAGGCAGTGACTCGTGGGGTACCGCAAGGTTCTATGCTGGGGCCCCAGCTGTTTACATTGTACATTAATGATTTAGACGAGGGGATTAAATGTAGTATCTCCAAATTTGCGGATGACACTAAGTTGGGTGGCAGTGTGAGCTGCGAGGAGGGTGCTATGAGGCTACAGAGTGACTTGGATAGGTTAGGTGAGTGGGCAAATGCATGGCAGATGAAATATAATGTGGATAAATGTGAGGTTATCCATTTGGTTGTAAAAACAGAGAGACAGACTATTATCTGAATGGTGACAGATTAGGAAAAGGGGAGATGCAATGAGACCTGGGTGTCATGGTACATCAGTCATTGAAGGTTGGCATGCAGGTACAGCAGGCGGTTAAGAAAGCAAATGGCATGTTGGCCTTCATAGCGAGGGGATTTGAGTACAGGGGCAGGGATGTGTTACTACAGTTGTACAGGGGCTTGGTGAGGCCACACCTGGAGTATTGTGTACAGTTTTGGTTTCCTAACTTGAGGAAGGACATTTTTGCGATTGAGGCAGTGCAGCGAAGGTTCACCAGACTGATTCCCGGGATGGCGGGACTGACATATCAAGAAAGACTGGATCAACTGAGCTTGTATCCACTGGAGTTCAGAAGAATGAGAGGGGATCTCATAGAAACGTTTAAAATTCTGACGGGTTTCGACAGGTTAGATGCAGGAAGAATGTTCCCAATGTTGGGGAAGTCCAGAACCAGAGGTCACAGTCTAAGGATAAGGGGTAAGCCATTTAGGACCGAGATGAGGAGAAACTTCTTCACCCAGAGAGTGGTGAACCTGTGGAATTCTCTACCACAGAAAGTTGTTGAGGCCAATTCACTAAATATATTCAAAAAGGAGTTAGATGTAGTCCTTACTACTAGGGGGATCAAGGGGTATGGCGAGAAAGCAGGAATGGGGTATTGAAGTTGCATGTTCAGCCATGAACTCATTGAATGGCGGTGCAGGCTCGAAGGGCCGAATGGCCTACTCCTGCACCTATTTTCTATGTTTCTATGTTTTTCTATGATAATATTGGGTCCTGGCTAGTTCAGGTCTTAACTTTTGAGCCGTGACATGGGTTCCTTTCAAAAGCATCCATAACTAACAGTAGGTCTGCAGGTTGTGGCGTTTCTACCTCCGGTGTGGGCAACAGCAGACAGCTCAATGCATCAATACAATTCTCAGTGCCAGGTCTATGGCGAATTGCATAATCATAGGCAGATAATGTCAGCGCCCACCTCTGGATGTGAGATGATGCATTGGTATTGATGTCTTTGTTTTACGAAAACAATCAAATGAGTGGCTTGTGATCTGTTTCCAGTTCAAACCGAACAGATACTGACGCATCTTTTTAACCCCATACATACAACCTAGTGCTTCTTTCTCTGCCATGCTGTAGGCTCTTTCCGCCTTTGACAAACTTTTTGTAGCATATGCAACAGGTTGTAGTTTAGCCGACTCATTAGCTTCTTAGAGCACACAGCTAACTCCATATGACAAAGCATCACAGGCCAATACTAGATGCTTGCATGGATCATAATATATCAGCAGCTTGTTAGAGCAAAGCAGATTAGTAGCTTTTTCAAAAGCTCTATCTTGAGACGCACCCCAAACCCAGTTGTCGCCTTTTCTTAGCCGAATGTGCAGTGGTTCTAATAAAGTGGCAATCTAGGTAGGAAATTACCGAAGTAGTTGAAGACCAAGAAATGAATGCAGCTCTGTCACATTCTGAGACTTGGGTGCATTTTTGGTGGCCTTGGTTTTTGAGCCAATCGGCCTGATACCGTCAGCAGCAATTTTCCTCCCCAGGAATTCAACTTCCGGTGCCATGAAGACACACGTTGGACGTTTCAGTCGGAGTTCCCCTTTGTCCAGCCCCCAAATAATAACTTCACGGTGGGGCGGGCAATAATCAAGGGAATAATGGAGGCATATGAAAAAGGAACGGCAGTAGTCATGGGGGATTTTAACCTACATATCGATTGGTCAAATCAAATTGCAGGGGGTAGCCTGGAGGAGGAATTCATAGAATGCATATGGGATTGTTTCTTAGAACAGTATGTAACAGAGCCTACAAGGGAGCAAGCCATCTTGGATCTGGTCCTGTGTAATGAGACAGGAAAAATAAACGATCTCCTCGTAAAAGATCCTCTCGGAATGAGTGATCACAATATGGTTGAATTTGTAATACAGATTGAGGATGAGAAAGTTGTGTCAGAAACGAGCGTACTATGCTTAAACAAAGGGGACTACAGTGGGATGAGGGCAGAGTTGGCTAAAGTAGACTGGAAAAAAGGACTAAACGGTGGCACAATTGAGGAACAGTGGAGGACTTTTAAGGAGCTCTTTCATAGTGCGCAACAAAAATATATTCCAGTGACAAAAAAGGGCGGCAAGAGAAGGGATAACCAGCCATGGATAACCAAGGAAATAAAGGAAAGTATCAAATCAAAGACCAATGCGTATAAGGTGACCAAGGTTAGTGGGAAACTAGAGGATTGGGAAGATTTTAAGCAACAGCAAAGAATGACTAAAAAAGCAACAAAGAAAGGGAAGATAGATTACGAAGGTAAACTTGCGCAAAACATAAAAACAGATAGTAAAAGCTTTTACAGATATATAAAACGGAATAGAGTAACTGAAGTAAATGTTGGTCCCTTAGAAGATAAGAAGGTGGATTTAATAATGGGAAATGTGGAAATGGCTGAGACCTTAAACAATTATTTTGCTTCCGTCTTCACAGTGGAAGACACAAAAACCATGCCAAAATTTGCAGGCCACAGGAATGTGGGAAGGGAGGACCTTGAGACAATCACTATCACTAGGGGGGTAGTGCTGGACAGGCTAATGGGACTGAAGGTAGACAAGTCCCCTGGTCCTGATGAAATGCATCCCAGGGTATTAAAAGAGATGGCGGAAGTTATAGCAGATGCATTTGTTATAATCTACCAAAATTCTCTGGACTCTGGGGAGATACCAGCGGATTGGAGAGCAGCTAATGTAACGCCTCTGTTTAAAAAAGGGGGCAGGCAAAAGGCAGGTAACTATAGGCCAGTTAGTTTAACATCTGTAGTGGGGAAAATGCTTGAAACTATCATTAAGGAAGAAATAGCGGGACATCTGGATAGGAATAGTGCAATCAAGCAGACGCAGCATGGATTCATGAAAGGGAAATCATGTTTAACTAACTTACTGGAATTCTTTGAGGATATAACGAGCATAGTGGATAGAGGTGTACCGATGGATGTGGTGTATTTAGATTTCCAAAAGGCATTCGATAAGGTGCCACAAAAAAGGTTACTGCAGAAGATAAAGGTACGCGGAGTCAGAGGAAATGTATTAGCATGGATAGAGAATTGGCTGGCGAACAGAAAGCAGAGAGTCGGGATAAATGGGTCCTTTTCCGGTTGGAAATCAGTGGTTAGTGGTGTGCCACAGGGATCAGTGCTGGGACCACAACTGTTTACAATATACATAGATGACCTAGAAGAGGGGACAGAGTGTAGTGCAACAAAATTTGCAGATGATACTAAGATTAGTGGGAAAGCGGGTTGTGTAGAGGACTCAGAGAGGCTGCAAGGAGATTTGGATAGGTTAAGCGAATGGGCTAAGGTTTGGCAGATGGAATACAATGTCGGAAAGTGTGAGGTCATCCACCTTGGGGAAAAAAAACAGTAAAAGGGAATATTATTTGAATGGGGAGAAATTACAACATGCTGTGGTGCAGAGGGACCTGGGGGTCCTTGTGCATGAATTCCAAAAGGTTAGTTTGCAGGTGCAGCAGGTAATCAGGAAGGCAAATGGAATGTTGGCCTTCATTGCGAAAAGGATGGAGTACAAAAGCAGGGAGGTCTTGCTGCAACTGTATAAGGTATTGGTAAGGCCGCACCTGGAGTACTGCGTGCAGTTTTGGTCACCTTACTTAAGGAAGGATATACTAGCTTTGGAAGGGGTACAGAGACGATTCACTAGGCTGATTCCAGAAATGAGGGGGTTACCTTATGATGATAGATTGAGTAGACTGGGTCTTTACTCCTTGGAGTTCAGAAGGATGAGGGGTGATCTTATAGAAACATTTAAAATCATGAAAGGGATAGACAAGATAGAGGAAGAGAGGTTGTTTCCATTGGTGGGGGAGACTAGAACTAGGGGACACAGCCTCAAAATACGGAGGAGCCAATTTAAAACCGAGTTGAGAAAGAATTTCTTCTCCCAGAGGGTTGTGAATCTGTGGAATTCTCTGCCCAAGGAAGCAGTTGAGGCTGGCTCATTGAATGTTTTCAAGTCAAAGATAGATAGATTTTTAACCAATATGGGAATTAAGGGTTACGGGGAGAGGGCGGGTAAGTGGAGCTGAGTCCACGACCAGATCAGCCATGATCTTATTGAATGGCGGAGCAGGCTCGAGGGGCTAGATGGCCTACTCCTGTTCCTAATTCTTATGTTCTTATGTTCTTATGTAGAATTCTTCCAGGTTGTTCAGATGTTCGGCGGTGTCATGACCTGTGACCAGGATGTCATCTTGGAACATGATGGTTCTAGGGACGGACTTCAGTAGACTTTCCATGTTCCTCTGAAATATGGCTGCGAATTCCGAAAGGACACTTGTTGTAGATAAACAGTCCTTTATGAGTGTTGATGTATCTAAGTTTCTTCAACGTGTCAACCAACTCCTGTGTCATGTAGATCGATATCAGATTCAGTTTATTGAAAGACTTCCCCCCGGCTAGTGTTGCAAACAGTTCATCAGCCTTAGGTAACGGGTATTGATCCTGTTTCGAAACTCGGTTGATCGTAACCTTGTAGTCTCCACAAATCCTGACAGTGCAGCTCTGCCAAATGATGATACAATCTTGGTTATAATACTTGCCAAGTTCCAATTTTTCAATGATATCTACTTTAAGTTTTTGTCCGTTGTCATGCATACCTGGGCAATCGTGATGGCCTTGCTCAAATCCAGCGACTCCGCCGCCAGTAGCTCATGGTTGATGCCGATTACAAAGAAATCCTGCAGCATGTCTCACAACGCGTTTTCGAACTTACACGGTCCGGCTAGACGTCTTCGGTCGGCAACGAATTCCGACACATCCTGGCCCTCAGAACGAACGTGTGTGTTAATCGATATCGTGAGATGATGATGCCTTCTTCTGGTTTGAGATGATCACTTACCAGAGCACACAATTCCTCATCGTCCTTGTCCGTTGGACTTGCAGGTGAGAGAAGATTCTTTATGAGTCCATAGATTTTCGGACTGCAAACCATGATGAAGACCTAACTGCGTCAGTGGCTTCCTCCATTTTGTTGGCTACGAATTACTGGTCCAGGCGAGCTACAAAATCTGCCCAGTCGTCTCTCTCCACAAATCTCTCCAGAATTCCAATTGTGCTCATTTTTGCATGCGAAGGTCTTAATTTACCTCGTCACCAAGTGCTATGTATGTAATAACTCGATAGACTGAATACTGTAAACTAACACAGGTACAAACCTGCGTTATTTGGGCCCAAAGTGATCACATTACATGGTGGCTTGCCTTTTATACCTGGGCCGCACAAACGTGCGTACAGCCCAATGACCTCCAACATTGGTGCCACCTTTTGGCTAGTAACCCCAAGCATACATACATGACAAGAGCTACACACCGATTGAGAGAGAGCGAGAGAGAGAGAGCTACACACCACCCGAGAGAATGAGAGAAAGAGAGAGAGAGAGCTGCACACTGATGTAGG
The DNA here is from genome assembly GCF_044704955.1 of Pristiophorus japonicus. Taxonomy (NCBI): domain Eukaryota; kingdom Metazoa; phylum Chordata; class Chondrichthyes; family Pristiophoridae; genus Pristiophorus; species Pristiophorus japonicus. Next base: position 280,462,338 of record NC_091979.1, read on the forward strand.
AGAGAGTGAGAGCGAGAGAGTGAGAGAGAGAGAGAGAGCTACACACTGACTGTGGTGTCCCTGCACCTTGCGACAAAATCACACACTGCATGTACTGCAGACACAGTCACTACATGACCTTAACCTTTATTCCCAGGACCAAGAAGTGATGACCCTGCGTGGGGCCTCCCTTTAAATATCTGAATGCCCATGTGAGGAGTGTCTCCCACAAGTTCATCCCCTGTGGTCAAGGTGTGCATTTCTAGGATATATGTACAGTGTGCAGTGGTTACATGAAGGTTACAGTTACATGAAGGTTACAGTTGTGTGATGGTTACATTCATGACATCACCTCCCCCCTCACGTCTTTTTGTGTCAAAGGTCAAGTCTTTCAGGTGATCGACACTCTCATGTGGAGTGCTGCAGTTGGGGCTCTGGTTGCTGAGCCTTGGCATGCGTCTCTGTCATTTGAGGTGATTCTGGTCTGTCCGGGCTGGCCGCAGGGACTGTGCATGCTGGTGAATGTCCTTGTTGCTCGTCCACTGGCAGTGGTGTGAGTGACATCTCATGCTCTTCCTCAGGTTCCTCAGTGTCTATGCTGAACCTTTTCTTTACTTGGTCCAAATGTTTGCGGCATATCTGCCCATTGTTGAGTCTGACCACTATGACCCTATTCCCCTCTTTGCCAATTACAGTGCCCTCAAGCCACTTGAGTCCCAAAGCATGGTTAAGAACAAATACCGGGTCATCCATTTCTATGCACCTCTCCCTTGAGTTTCGATCATGGCACTCGGTTTGGGACTGCCGCTTTCCCTCAACAATGTCTGCCAGGGCTGGATGAATGAGGGACAGCCGCATTTTAAGCGTGCGTTCCATGAGGAGTTCCGCTGGAGGGACTCCCGTGAGCGAGTGCAGGCGGGACCTATAGGCCAGCAGGAGGCGCGATAGGCAGTACTGAAGGGAGGGTCCTTGGATACGGAGCATGCCTTGTTTTATGACTTGGACCGCACGTTCCACCTGGCCATTGGAAGCCGGCTTGAACGGCGCTGTCTGGACGTGTTTGATACCATTACCCGACATGAACTCCTGGAATTCATGGCTGGTGAAGCACGGGCCATTGTCGCTGACCAGAATGTCCGGCAAGCCGTGGGTCGTGAAAACCGTACGCAGACTCTCCACATTGATGGATGTCATGCTCGAGTTTAATATATCAGGAACATTTTTCCCATGAATGGGCCCGCGTAGTCTATGTGAATACGTGACCATGGCCTGGTGGGCCAGGGCCACGGGCTGAGTGGGGCCTCCCTGGGGGCATTGCCCAGCTGGGCTCACATTGTGCACCTGCGAACCCAGTGTTCCAGGTCTGAGTCAATTCCCGGCCACCATACATGTGACCGGGCAATGGCCTTCATTAGCACAATGTCAGGGTGCTCGCTGTGGAGTTCCCTGATCAATGCTTCCCTTCCTTTCTGGGGCATGACTACCCGGCTGCCCTATAGCAGGCAGTCGGCTTGGATGGAGAACTCATCCATCCGTCTCTGAAATGGTCTGACCTCCTCGGGGCACGGCCCGTATGCGGGCGCCCAATCCCCAGTCAGAACACATTTCTTTATCATGGACAGAAGAGGGTCTCTGTTGGTCCAGATTTTGATCTGGTGGGCTGTGATAGGGGAGCCTGCGGTGTCAAAAGCCTCAACGGCCATGACCATCTCAGGGCTTTGCTCCGACGCCCCCTCTGTGGTGGCCAGTGGGAGCTTGCTGAGCGCGTCAGCACAATTTTCGGTGCCTGGTTGATGCCGTATGGTGTAGTCATACACAGCCATCGCTGTATGCGAGCTGACGCATTGGCATTGATAGCCTTGCTGTCGGACAACAGGGATGGTAACGGCTTGTGTTCCGTTTCTAACTCGAACCGTCGACCGAAAAGGTACTGGTGCATCTTTTTCACCCCATAAACACAAGCGAGTGCTTCCTTTTCGACCATGCCATATCCACACTCTGCCTGGGAGAGTGACCTGGAGGCATAAGCCACCGGTTGGAGTCGGCCTTCATCATTACCCTGCTGCAACACGCACCCAACCCCGTAGGATGATGCATTACACGGTAAAACCAGTTTTTTACAGGGGTCATACAAGGTCAACAGCTTGTTAGAACAAAGCAGGTTCCTTGCCCTATTGAAAGCTCGTTCTTGACAGTCCCCCCAAAACCATTCACAACTTTTACACAGGAGCTTGTGTAGTGGCTCCAACAATGTGCTTAAGTTCGGCAGAAAGTTCCCGAAATAGTTCAAAAGTCCCAGGAATGATCGCAACTCTGATGTGTTGCCGGGCCTGGGCGCACGACGGATCACCTCCGTTTTAGATTCGGTGGGCCGGATCCCGTCTGCGGCAACCCTCCTGCCCAAAAACTCGACCTCTGGGGCCAACAACACACACTTGGCTTTTTTCAGCCGCAAGCCTGCCCGGTCCAGTCAGCGTAGCACCTCCTCCAGGTTGTGGAGGTGTTCCTCGGTGTCTCGTCCCATTATTAGGATGCCGTCTTGGAATACGATTGTTCCAGGAATGGATTTGAGCAAGCTTTCAATGTTCCTCTGAAAGATAGCTGCCGCCGAACGAATGTCAAACGGACACCTGTTGTTGATAAATAACCCCTTGTGCGTAGTGATGGTGGTCAGAAGCTTGGATTCTTCAGCCAGTTCCTGAGTCATGTAGGCTGAAGTGAGGTCCAACTTAGTGAACAGCTTGCCACCTGCCAGCGTGGCAAAAAGTTCCTCCGCTCTCGGGAGCGGGTATTGGTCCTGCAGGGACACTCGGTTGATGGTGGCCTTATAGTCGCCACAAATCCTGACCGAGCCATCTGCTTTAAGGACAGGAATGATGGGGTTGCCCTGTCACTGAATTCAATGGCCGAAATTATGCCCTCTCTGAGCAGTCTGTCCAATTCACTTTCAATTTTCTCACGCATCACATACGGCACCGCTCTGGCTTTGTGGTGCACTGGTCTGGCGTCCGGGGTGATGCGTATCACTACTTTGGTGCCCTTGAAAGTTCCGACACCGGGATGAAACAGTGACCCGAATTTTTGTAGGATCTGTGAGCATGAACTTCGCTCCACAGGTGAAATGGCGTGCACATCCCCCCATTTCCAGTTCATCTCGGCTAGCCAGCTCCTCCCCAAAAGCGCGGGGCCATTTCTCGGGACAATCCAGAGTGGCAGCCGGTTCTGTGATCCATTATGTGTTACCTCCAAGTTTACACTGCCCAGCACTGGAATGATCTCTTTGGTGTACGTCCGTAGCTGCGTATCAATGCGTTCCAGTTTGGGCCTGCTAGCTCTGTGTGGCCATAGTCTCTCAAATTGTTGGGCGCTCATAAGTGACTGGCTGGCTCCTGTGTCCAGCTCCATGTGCACTGGGATGCCATTCAATAAAACTTTCATCATCATGGGTGGCATTTTGGTGTATGAGCTGTGGACATCAGCCACATGAACCCGCTGAACCTCAGCATCCATGGTTTTGCCCCAAGCATCATCCTGCATTGCAGACCCCTCGTTTGGTTCCTCTGTCTCGTAGATTAGCCTCGCTACAGCCTTTCTGCACATTCTGGCCAAATGTCCACTGACGTTACAATTCCTACAGATAAATTGCTGGAACCTGCAGCTTTTCGCAGTATGTCTACCCCCGCACCTCCAGCATGAGCTGAGATTGTTGTTGACAAAAGGACTGTTTGCAGACATTCCTCTCTGATTGTCCCTTTGGTTGTTTCTAAGCACTCTGATAGTGGGTGTCAATGGAACCATCACGGGACGCATTGTTCCTCGTGATGGCGTAAATTGCCGATCCCTTTTCCATTGTCCCTGTTGCAGGCCCACCCAAGAGTCTGTTGCTGCCTGGGCGGGCTCGAAATGCCGTTGCCTGCCTGCAGGGTCCTGAGCCGTGTTCACCATGTTAACTCTCTGGTCCAGGGCTGGAACCAGGGCTGCACGTGTAAATTAGCTTGGTCTCCTCTTCCCCTGCCATGAAGGTCTGAGCTATCAACGCCGCCTTTTCTAAAGTCAAGTCCTTGGTCTCTATGAGCTTCCTGAAAATCCCGACATGACTAATGCCCTCAATGAAGAAATCCCTTCACATCTCCCCCTGCAGGTGTCTGTGAACTTACAGAGGCTGACCAAACGCCACAGGTCCACAACGAAGTCCGAGATGTATTGTCCCTCCCGACGCTGTTGTGTGTAGAACCGGTGCCGGGCCATGTGTACGCTACTCGTCGGTTTCAGATGCTCACTGATCAGCTGGCTGAGCTCTTCAAAGGACTTGTCCGCCGGCTTCTCGGGTGCGAGCAGGTCTTTCATCAGCGCATATGTCTTTGCTCCACAGCTAGTCAGTAGATGCGCCCTCCGCTTGTCAGCTATTGCCGCTCCCAGCCAGTCCTTCGTGACAAAGCTCTGCTGGAGTCTCTCCATGAAATCGTCCCAGTCCTCACCCACACAGTAATGTTCCTCTGTGCTACCAGTGGCCATCCTCGTGGTTCGGTGATTCTTGTTTCTCGTCGCCAAATATGGTGTCCCTGCACCTTGCTACAAAATCACACGAGGCATGTACTGCAGACACAGTCACTATGTGACCTTAGCCTTTATTTCCAGGACCAAGAAGTGATGACCCTGCGTGGGACCTCCCTTTAAATACCTGAATGCCCAGGTGAGGAGTGTCTCCCACAAGTTCACCCCCTGTGGTCAAGGTGTGCATTTCTAGGATATATGTATAGTGTGCAGTGGTTACATGAAGGTTACAGTTACATGTAGGTTACAGTTGTGTGATGGTTACATCCATGACACTGACTGAGAGAGTGAGAGCGAGAGAGAGAGAGAGAGAACTACACACCGACCTAGAGAGTGAGGGAGAGAGAGAGTGAGAGAGAGTGAGAGAGAGCTACACACTGACTGAGAGAGAGAGAGAGAGAGAGAGAGCTACATACCGACTGAGAAAGAGAGAGAGCTACACACTGACCGAGAGTGAGAGAGAATGAGAGGGAGAGACAGAGAGAGAGCGACATACCGATTGAGTGAGGGAGAGAGAGAGAGGGAGAGAAAGCTATAAACTGACTGAGAGAGAGAGAGAGAGAGAGTGAGAGGGAGAGACAGAGAGAGAGCTACATACCGATTGAGCGAGGGAGAGAGAGAGAGTGAGAGGGAGAGAAAGCTACACACTGACTGAGAGAGAGAGAGAGCTACACACTGATTGAGAGAGTGAGAGAGAGAGGGAGAGAGAGAGAGAGAGAGAGAGCTACACACCGATTGAGAGAGTGAGAGAGAGAGCGAGAGAGAGAGACCTACACACTGACTGAGAGAGAGAGAGAGAGAAAGGTACGCACTGCCCGAGAGAGTGAGAGAATGTAATATATATAGCTCCACCTGTGGACTTTTGTGACACTGCAGCCAGTGCTATTTATAATTAAGGGAACAGGCCACCTGACACTGGTGAGTTCCGGTATGTTCTGCCATCCTAAGGCTGTGTGTGTTTCTGTGAATTACTGAAAATATAACTGTTAAGTATCGAATAACTCCACGAGGCTAAGTACGGTGAGCTAGTTCAGGCATGACCTTACTCCAGTTTATTTATTTTAAAAGTGAGGATTCAACATGGCTGCCAACATTATATACACGGCTTGCACGTGTCTGCCAGTGACCATTAGGACTCCGACATTCGCGCCCTCCAGTGGTAGGTAAAACCCAGTTAACATACATAACACCATTCCCCCAAAGTCCTTGGTACAGGTTGTATTTACAAGTTGAGATGGTCCGGGGCCTTATCTTCTCAGTTCGAACCCAAGCTTGGGTGAGTTAGTAGGACCATTGCTGCATTGCGGAGCAGTTGGTCTGACAGGACTGTCGGGGATAGTATCTTCGTGAATGACATAAGAGTCAACTGATGGTTGGATGTGTGTTGGTTGGTCGATGATGATGTCATCTTCAATTTGTTGTGGGTTGTCTGTAAATTGCAGTTTGGTTTGGTCGATGTGCCTCTTGCACGTTTGGCCATTTAACGGTTTGACAACAAACACCCTGTTCCCCTCCTTGGCCAGCAACCCACTTTGGACCATGACCATAAATCAGGACAAACACAGGGTCGTGAATAGAAATGTCATGTGATACGGCCTCGTGATTGTGGTACCATTGCTGCCGTTGCCTTCTGGTTTCGATGAGATCATTGAGATCCGGGTGTACAAGGGAGAACCTGGTTTTGAGGCCTCTCTTCATTAACAGCTCAGCAGGAGGGACCCCGGTGAGCGAGTGGGGTCTCGTCCGGTAACTGAGCAGAATGCGGGAAAAGCGGGTCTGTAGGGAGCCATAAGTCATGCGTTTTAGGCTCTGCTTAATGGTTTGGACAGCCCGCTCCGCTTGACCGTTAGACATGGGTTTGAAAGGGGCAAACCTGACATGCTTGATGCCATGATGGGTCAAAACTCGTGGAACTCCGAACTGGTGAAACACGGTCCGTTGTCGCTGACAAGGACGTCGGACAGGCCATGGGTGGCGACCATGGCCCGGAGGCTTTCAATAGTGGCTGTGGACGTGCTGGATGACATGATTACGCATTCAATCCATTTGGAGTAAGCATCCACTACCACTAAAAACATTTTGCCGAGAAAGTGGCCGGCAAAGTCTATGTGGATCCTTGACCACTGTTTGGATGGCCATGACCACAGGCTCAGCGGAGCCTCCAAGGTGCGTTACTCAGTTACATGCAAGTGTTGCACTGATGCACGCATGACTCCAAGTCCAAGTCAATGCCGGGCCACCAAACGTGAGACCTGGCAATGGCCTTCATCATGACAATGTCTGGGTGGGTACTGTGTAAATCTCACACAAAAGTTTCCCTGCCTTTTTTTGGCATAACAACACAATTACCCCATAACAGACAATCAGACTGAACGGACAATTCATCTTTGCGGCGGCTATAAGGCTTAATTTCATCTTGCATTTCCCTGGGAATGGCAGACCAATTTCCATTTAGGACATACCTTTTTATGCTTGACAGGATCCTGGCTGGTCCAGGTCCTAATTTGGCGAGCCATGACGGGTGACCCCTCGCTCTCGAAGGCATCCATGATCAGCAGCAAGTCTGTGGCTGCGGCATTTCCACCCTGGTTTTGGGCAATGGTAGCCGGCTAAGCGCATCAGCACAGTTTTCAGTGTCAGATCTGTGGCAGATGACATAATCATAAGCGTATAATGTCAGTGCCCATCTTTGGATGTGAGACGAGACATTGGTGTTTGTAACTTTGCTCTCAGAAAACAATGAAATGAGCGGCTTGTGGTCTGTTTCAAACTCAAACTGAAGCCCAAACAGGTATTGGTGCATTTTCCTAACCCCATATATGCATGCTAAAGCCTCTTTCTCTACCATACTTTAGGCTCTTTCAGCCTTAGACAGACTTCTCGATGCATATGCAACTGGTTGGAGTTTGCCTGATACATTGGCTTGCTGGAGCACACAACCGACCCCATATGATGAGGCGTCGCAGGCTAGCACTAACCGCTTACATGGGTCATAGTGTACCAGTAATTTATTGGAACATAGCAGGTTCCTGGCCTTCTCAAAGGCTCTGTCTTGAGATTTGCCCCAAACCCAGTTGTTACCGTTTCTCAGCAACATGTGCAAGGGCTCTAGCAATGTGCTCAAACTAGGTAGAAAGTTACCGAAATAGTTGAGAAGACCCAGGAACGAACGCAGCTCCGTCTCTGGGGTCTGGGCATTCTTGATTGCCTCTGTCTTCGAGTCTGTAGGCCTGATGCTGTCTGCTGCAATCTTTCTCCCCAGGAATTCGACTTCTGGTGCTATGAAAACGCACTTGGCGCGTTTTAGCCTGAGTCCCATTCTTCCAGGTTGTGCAGGTCTTTGGTGGCATCGTGACCGGTGATCAGGATGTCATCTTGGAACACGACGGTTCCCGGGACGGACTTCACCAAACTCTCCATGTTTCTCTGTAATATGGCTGCCGCCGAGCGAATTCCGAAATGGCATCTGTGGTATATAAAGTCTGTCAAGTTCGATCTCGACCTTCTCACTCATCATGTACGGAACCGCTCAAGCCTTGTGATGGACGGGTCTTGCATCCGAGCCTAGATGGATCTGCACCGTGGCTCCCATGAAGTTGCCGATTTCTGGCTCGAACAACAAGGGAAACTTGCTCAGCACTTGAGCACATGAAGCGTCATCCACTGATGATAAGGCTTTAATATCGTTCCAGTTCCATTCAATTTTCTCAAGCCAACTCCTGCCGAACAGCGTTGGGTCATTGCCTGGAACGATCCACAGCGATAAATCATGCACAGCTCCATCGTACGATAGCTATACTGCCGCGCTGCCAATGACTGGTATGTGCTCTTTGATGTAGGAATGCAGCTTCACATTGATTGGGCTCAGTTTGGGTCTTTTTGCCTTAGTGTCCCACAGCTTTTCGAAAGCCCTCTGACTCATTATTGACTGACTCGCACTCATGTCTAATTCCATGGATACTGGAACCTCATTTAATTTAACTTCCAGCATTATCAGAGGACTTTTGGTAAAAGAATGTACCCCGTACACTTCTTCATCTTGTACCTCGGGTTGAGTTGCCTGAGCCGCTTGACCCACGCTGGATCGATCATCCTCAGCCACGTAGTGTGTCGCAGCACGCTTGCTCAGTTGTGGACAAATTCATTGAAGGTGCCCCATTGTTGCACAGCCTTTGCACACGTATTGCTTGAATCGGCGTTAATGGGCCTGATGATAGCCCCCACAATGCCAACAAGGCGAGATTTGATTCACCCCCGATGGCAGACTTTGAGCAGTTACAGTTCGTACGAAAGTGGACGAGTAGGCCCTGCCATGTGCAGCTCTGCCTGCCGATGATATTATTTTATGCACAGTACTTACCGGTGAGTTTCGATGCTGGGAAGATATCTGTTTCGAGTTTTCATCCATGGATATGCATGCCTGGGCGATCGTGGTGGCCCTGCTCAGGTCTAGAGATTCAGTAGGCAGCAGTTTTCGAAGGATGACCTCGTGGCCAATGCCAAACACGAAAAAGTCCCACAGCATTTGCTCCAACACAGCTCCGAAATTGCACGGCCCAGTGAGACATCTCAGCTCGGTGACAAATTCTGCTATGTCCTGGCCCTCAGAGCGATTGTGCGTATAGAAACGATACCTCATCATGATGATGCTTTCCTTTGGTTTAAAGTGGTTCCAAACCACAATTCATTGGATGTCTTATCCATTGGTCGAGTCGGTGAGAGTAGATTCTTGCTAAGGCCATAAATTTTTGACCCACAAACAGTGAGGAGAACCGCCCTGCGCTTAATTGCATTATTGGTTCCTTCCAATCCGTTGGCTACGAAGTACTGGTCGAGGCGATCAGTGAAATCCTCCCAGTCTTCCCGTTCCATGAATCTCTCCAAAATTCCAACAGAAATGGTTGCATGAAAGTTCGTATTTTTAACTCGTCGCCAATTGTTAGGTATCGAATAACTCCACGGGGCTAAGTACGGTGAGTTAGTTCAGGCATAACCTTACTCCAGTTTATTTATTCTCAAGGTGAGGACTCAACATGGCTGCCAACATTATATACACTGCTTGCATGTGTCTGCCAGTGACCATTAGGACTCCGACAGTCGCGCCCTCCGGTGGCAGGTAAAACCCAGTTACCATACGTAACAATAATAATGGCTACGAAAATGGGTTTATCGGGGGAAAAAGGCTGAAATTTTTGTTGGTGGAGAATTCAGCCAGACGACAGAGACTTTGAGAGCTTCTCGGTTTTGATTAACAGTTACAAATCCAAGGTAAATTAGAAGCACACTTATTTGAACTCCCAGAGTCCAGACGGCCATACCTATAGCCTATATAGGGTGTTTGGAGGAGTTTCAATGCAACCGTGAAAGTTTTGGAGCGTATGTGGAATGGCTAGAAATGTTTTTGACTGCAAATAATATCATCGAAGTCCCCAATAATGAATGCCCTAACCGGGTGGTGTTGGAACGACAACTGAAGCAGGGCCCAAGGTGTATGAAACCTTGAAAAATTTGCTTGTGCCTGTCAAGCCAAAGGAAACAACTCTTAAGCAGACAGCCCTGAGCCCCTGGAAATTGCTGAAAGTTATCATTTGGGAATACAAGATCAGTTAACTGAAAAAAATATCAGTGAGTACATTGTAGCATTAAAAAAGCTATCTATTCACTGTAATTTCAGAAACTTTCAGGATCGAGCATTGTGTGACCGCTTTGTTTGTGGGATGAAAAATTATGCGATCAGAAGAAAGTTATTGACAATGCCTTTTGATTTACCGTGTCAGACAGCTATGTCAATGAACATGGCCGATCAATATTCCCGAGAATTTCATACTATTTTCAGTCGTCAGACAACCGTGGTGAATTGCCTGCAGGTTAAAAGTAAAAGGCAGTTGGGCCCCAAAATCTCAGAAACTGGCCATGGTAACAGTGCGTTGAAGTCTTGCTATTGGTGCCTGGGACAACACATTGTCCATATGTGAAGGCAGAGTGTTTCACCTGCAGGAAAACTGGGCATCTTGCGAAGTCATGCCGACTAAAGGGTAAACCAACTTTCAAAGCTATGAGTAGAAATCCCCAGAGACTACATAGCATGGAAGAAAAACAGCAGGACGAGGAGATTTTAGAGCTAAACATCATCAGGAGCACGAGGTTAACTAACAGCGATTCGAAAAGTTTCATAATCCACATAGATGATGCAAGAACCAAGATACCCATGGAAATCGACACTGGTGCATCCGTGATAGTAGTACCGGAATCGCTATACCTCGATAAATGCGTGATTTACCATTGGAGAAATCCAAGATAGAGCTGCGAGGCTACTCGGGAGAGAACATTCCGATGGTAGGTCATATCACCGTACTGGTGAAATACCAGGATCAATTTCAGAGCTTGTCTTTCTTAGTAGTGGCAGGGGACAAGCCTGCCATACTCGGAAGAAATTGATAGGGATCACTGAAGCTGGATTGGAGTGAGATTTTTCGTGTTGAAATGAGATTTGCATCAAAGGATGATGTCATCAAGAGTTATCCGAAGGTGTTCTGCGAAATGAGCAGTCCGATCTAAGGCTTCAAGGCGAATGTCAGGGTACAAAAGGACGCTAGATCGGTTTACTACAAGCCATGTTCCGTACCATATGCACTCAAGGAGAAAGTTGAGCAAGAACTCAAAAGACTAGGGACTGAGAACATTATGTTCAGCCATGAACTCATTGAATGGCGGTGCAGGCTAGAAGGGCCGAATGGCCTACTCCTGCACCTATTTTCTATGTCTATGTTTCTATGTTTCTATTTCTACGATAGATCTATGTAATTGGGCTACACTCATTGTTGTTGTACCTAAGTCCGATGGTAAGGTAAGATTGTGCGGTGATTATAAAGAAACCGTAAACCAGGTTCTAGAGGGTAATGTACCGAATATATTGCCAAATGTAGAAGATTTGTTCACAACACTGACAGGTGGTCAGACCTTCTCAAATTTGGATCTTATGAATGCCTACTTACAGCTTGAACTAGATGAGGAGTCCAAGTCATGCTTGACTATAAATACTCATCTAGGCCTATATCAATTCAATAGGCTACCGTTTGGAGTATCTTCTGCCCCTGCCATATTACAAGGGGTGATGAACCAGATTTTGCAAGGTATTGAAGGGGTAGTATGTTATTTAGATGACATACTAATTTCAGCACCAAATAGGCAAATTCATAATAACATATTGAATGAAGTCCTCAAATGGCTAGAGAAGCACAGAGTACGAGTGTCTGCTTGCAAGTGTGAGTTATTTCAAAACTCAGTGGAGTACTTAGGGTACAGAGTAGACAAAGATGGTTTACATCCAACCATGGGAAAACTGGATGCAATCAGAAATGCACCCATTCCCAAGAATGTCACTGAACTTCGATCATTTTTGGGTCTTTTGAACTATTATGGGAAGTTCCTACCAAATTTGGCAACAGTATTACATCCACTGAATGAACTATTGAAAAAACAGGTCCATTGGAAGTGGTCAGAAGAATGCGATACAGCATTCAAAGGGACCCAAGTTTCGGCCTCAGTTGATTTTTTGGAGCAACTGGTTTAGAATGGAGTATTTAGAAATTCAAATTCTCGGCATTTTGGTTGCTCCAGTTCTAGTCAGTTAGAACAGTTTCACTTTGGAACAGAATTTTTTTTTCAAAAGGGGGCGTGTCCGGCCACTTACGCCTGTTTTCAAAATTTCGGCAGTGAAAACTTACTCCAAACTGACTTAGAATGGAGTAAGTGAAGATTTTTGTACGTTCGAAAAAATCTTGTCTACACTTTAGAAAATCAGACGTAGGTTACAAATCAGGCGCAGGGAATGGGGGGGGTTTAAAGGGAAGTTTACAAACATTAAACACTTCAGTTTTACAAATAAAGAGCCATCATCAATAATAAATGATAAAAACATCAATAAATCAACCAATAAATCAATAAAAAAAAATTTATAAGAAATAATTGTTTTTTTTTTAAATCAATAAATAAAACATTTTCTACTTACCGGCTGCAGCACCAGGCGCCCTCCAACAGCGTGCTTGGATGCCTCTCCCCCCCACTCCCACCCCCAGTGTGTCTCTGTCAGTGTCTCTATCTCTCTGTCTGTCTGTCTGTGTGTCTGTGTGTGTCTCTCACTCTCTGTCTGTCAGTGTCTGTGTTTCTGACAGCGAGGGGAGGGGGAGGAGGGGGGTAGAGGGAGAGAGGTGGTAGCAGGGGGAGGGGAGGGAGGCAGAGCGGGAGGGACGGAAGGGGGAGGGAAGGGGGAGAAGGGGAGAAGGGGGATGGGGGGGAGAGAAGGGGGAGGAGAAGGGGAAGGGGGAGGAGAAGGGGAAAGGGGGAGGAGAAGGGGAAGGGGGGGAGGAGGAGAAGGGGAAGGGGGGTGGAGAAGGGGAAGGGGGGAGGAGGAGGGGGGGAGGAGGAGGGGGAGGAGGAGAAGGGGGGGAGGAGGAGAAGGGGAAGGGGGTGAGGAGAAGGGGAAGGGGGAGGAGAAATGAATGGGGGGAGGAGAAGGGAAAAGGGGGGTAGAGGAGAAGGGGAAAGAGAAGGGGGAGGAGAAGGGGAAAGGGAAGGGGAGGAGAAGGGGAAAGAGAAGGGGGGGAGAAGGGGAAAGGGAAGGGGAGGAGAAGGGGAAAGAGAAGGGGGGGAGAAGGGGAAGGAGAAGGGGAAAAGGAGAAGGGGGTGAAGGAGAAGGGGGAAGGAGAAGGGGGGAAAGGAGAAGGGGAAAGGAGAAGGGGGAAAGGAGAAGAGGGGAAAGGAGAAAGGGGGAAAGGAGAAGGGGGGGGAAGGAGAAGGGGCAGGGGGAGGCTAAATGGGCCGGGCCCGGTCGGGCCCAAGACTTCGGGCAGGGCCCGTCCCCAGCACCAGATTTACAGGTAGGTGGTGTTGGGTCGGGTCCGGGGTCCGGGGTCCGGGGTCCGAAGCGGGGTCGGGTCGGAGGGAGCGCGGGTCGGGGTCGGGAGCGTGGGTCGGGTCGGGGGGGGGGGGTAGGAGGGAGGTCGGGTTGGTTCGGGTGGGGGGGGGGTGTCGGGAGGGAGCGCGGGTCGGGTCGGTTCGGGTGGGGGGGGGTGGCAGAGGGAGGTCGGGTCGAGTTGGGTCGGGGGGGGGAGGGAGGGAGGGAGAGGGAGGTCAGGTCGGGTGGAGGGGGGGGAGCGCAGGTCAGGTCCAGTCCTGGGGGTCGGGTCGGGTCGGGTCTGGGGGCGGGGGGGGGGGGGGGGATGGCGGTGAAGCGGGAGTTGAGTCGGGTCGGGAGGAAGCAGGAGCTGGGCGTGGGAGGCAGCCTTATGCACGCAGCCCCATTGAGGCCATTCGGCCAGGGCTAGGGGCTGCGTGCTTCGGGCCCCTCCCACACAGTTTTGGGCGCATGTGCAGAGGTCCCGGCACTGTTTTCAGCGCAGGGACCTAGCTCCGCCCCCTATAGCTCGTGCTGCGCCGCGCCCGGCTCCAGAGGACCAGCAGGGAGCCGGAGAATCTGTAAGTTCTTTTTAGGCGCACTTTGTGGTGCGAAAACGGGCGTCCAGGTCAGGGCTGCGCCGTTCTAGGCGCGGCCCGAAACTTGGGCCCAAGGAGTGTAAAAGTAAATTGGTGGAGAGTACCATGTTAGTTCACTATGACATATCTCAGGAGAGCAAGCATGCATGTGATGTCTCTCCGTACGGAGTTGGGGCAGTAATCTCTCATGTATTACTTAGTGAGGAGGAGAGACCAATTGCTTTTGCTTCACGCACTCTCAGTGCCAGTGAGAATAATTATGCGCAAATCGAAAGGGAAGCTTTGGCGTTAATTTTTGGGGTCAAGAAGTTCCACAAATACTTGTATGGTCGTAAGTTTACCATCGTTACGGACCATAAGCTCCTGACAGCAATCCTCCATCCAAGTCCCCAGTTTCAACATTAGCTGCAGCCCGAATGCAGAGATGTGCTTTGATTTTGTCAGCATATATATACGATACTGAATACAGACAATCAGCTAATCACAGTAATGCTGATGCTATGTCTAGATTGCCTTCCCCATCACAAGTTACACCCGATAGGGAAGAAGTGTTCTATTTTTCATGCATTGATGAACTGCCAGTCACAGCTGAAGAGATTGGTAGAGCAACCAAACATGACCCAGTTATGTCAAAGGTGCATGGTTATATTGCAGATGGATGGCCAAACCAGGTAACAGACAAAGATATTCATCCATTCTTCATTCATAGGAATGAATTATCAGTTGATAAAGATTGTATCATGTGGGGTGCAAGAGTGGTTATACCAAATAAATTCAGATCCAAATTATTAGGAGACTTCCATGACCAGCAGCTGGGAATGTGCTTGACCAAGAGTTTACATAAGAACATAAGAATTAGGAACAGGAGTAGGCCATCTAGCCCCTCGAGCCTGCTCCGCCATTCAACAAGATCATGGCTGATCTGGCCGTGGACTCAGCTCCACTTACCCGCCTGCTCCCCATAACCCTTAATTCCCTTATTGGTTAAAAATCTATCTATCTGTGACTTGAATACATTCAATGAGCTAGCCTCAACTGCTTCCTTGGACAGAGAATTCCACAGATTCACAACCCTCTGGGAGAAGAAATTCCTTCTCAACTGGGTTTTAAATTGGCTCCCAGTATTTTGTGCCCCCTAGTTCTAGTCTCCCCGACCAGTGGGAACAACCCCTCTGCGTCTATCTTGTCTGTCCCTTTCATTATTTTAAATGTTTCTATAAGATCCCCCCTCATCCTTCTGAACTCCAACGAGTAAAGACCCAGTCTACTCAATCTATCATCATAAGGTAACCCCCTTATCTCCGGAATCAGCCTCGTGAATCGTCTCTGTATCCCCTCCAAAGTTAATATATCCTTCCTTAAGCAAGGTGACCAAAACTGCACGCAGTACTCCAGGTGCGGCCTCACCAATACCCTATACAGTTGCAGAGGGACCTCCCTGCTTTTGTACTCCATCCCTCTCGCAATGAAGGCCAACATTCCATTCGCCTTCCTGATTACCTGCTGCACCTGCAAACTAACTTTTTGGGATTCATGCACAAGGACCCCCCAGGTCCCTCTGCACCACAGCATGTTGTAATTTCTCCCCATTCAAATAATATTCCCTTTTACTGTTTTTTTTCCCAAGGTGGATGACCTCACATTTTCCGACATTGTATTCCATCTGCCAAACCTTAGCCCATTCGCTTAACCTATCCAAATCGCTTTGCAGCCTTTCTGTGTCCTCTACACAACCCGCTTTCCCACTAATCTTTGTGTCATCTGCAAATTTTGTTACACTACACTCTGTCCCCTCTTCCAGGTCATCTATGTATATTGTAAACAGTTGTGGTCCCAGCACCGATCCCTGTGGCACACCACTAACCACCGATTTCCAACTCGAAAAGGACCCATTTATCCCGACTCTCTGCTTTCTGTTCGCCAGCCAATTCTCTATCCATGCTAATACATTTCCTCTGACTCCGCGTACCCTTATCTTATGCAGTAACCTTTTGTGTGGCACCTTATCGAATGCCTTTTGAAAATCTAAATACACCACATCCATCGGTACACCTCTATCCACCATGCTCGTTATATCCTCAAAGAATTCCAGTAAATTAGTTAAACATGATTTCCCCTTCATGAATCCATGCTGCGTCTGCTTGATTGCACTATTCCTATCTAGATGTCCCGCTATTTCTTCCTTAATGATAGTTTCAAGCATTTTCCCCACTACAGATGTTAAACTAACTGGCCTATAGTTACCTGCCTTTTGTCTGCTCCCTTTTTTAAACAGAGGCGTTACATTAGCTGTTTTCCAATCCGCTGGTACCTCCCCAGAGTCCAGAGACTTTTGGTAGATTATAACGAATGCATCTGCTATAACTTCCGCCATCTCTTTTAATACCCTGGGATGCATTTCATCAGGACCAGGGGACTTGTCTATCTTGAGTTCCATTAGCCTGTCCAGCACTACCCCCCTAGTGATAGTGATTGTCTCAAGGTCCTCCCTTCCCACATTTCTGTGACCAGCAATTTTTGGAATGTTTTTGTGTCTTCCACTGTGAAGACCGAAGCAAAATAATTGATTAAGGTCTCAGCCATTTCCACATTTCCCATTATTAAATCCCCCTTCTCATCTTCTAAGGGACCAACATTTACTTTAGTCACTCTTTTCCGTTTTATATATCTGTAAAAGCTTTTACTATCCGTTTTTATGTTTTGCGCAAGTTTACCTTCGTAATCTATCTTTCCTTTCTTTATTGCTTTCTTAGTCATTCTTTGCTGTCGTTTAAAATTTTCCCAATCTTCTAGTTTCCCACTAACCTTGGCCACCTTATACGCATTGGTTTTTAATTTGATACTCTCCTTTATTTCCTTGATTATCCACGGCTGGTTATCCCTTCTCTTACCGCTCTTCTTTTTCACTGGAATATATTTTTGTTGAGCACTATGAAAGAGTTCCTTAAAAGTCCTCCACTGTTCCTCAATTGTGCCATCGTTTAGTCTGTGTTCCCAGTCTACTTTAGCCAGCTCTGCCCTCATCCCACTGTAGTCCCCTTTGTTTAAGCATAGTACGCTCGTTTGAGACACTACTTCCTCATCCTCAATCTGTATTACAAATTCAACCATACTGTGATCACTCATTCCGAGAGGATCTTTTACTAGGAGATCGTTTATTATTCCTGCCTCATTACACAGGACCAGAACTAAGATAGTTTGCTCCCTTGTAGGTTCTGTAACATACTGTTCTAAGAAACAATCCCGTATGCATTTTATGAATTCCTCCTCCAGGCTACCCCATGCGATTTGATTTGACCAATCGATATGTAGGTTAAAGTCCCCCATGATTACTGCCATTCCTTTTTCACATGCCTCCATTATTCCCTTGATTATTGCCCTCCCCACCGTGAAGTTATTATTTGGGGGCCTATAAACTACACCCACCAGTGACTTTTTCCCCTTACTATCTCTAATCTCCACCCACAATGATTCAACATTTTGTTCATTAGAGCCAATATTGTCTCTCACAACTGCCCTGATATCATCCTTTATTAACAGAGCTCCCCACCTCCTTTCCCTTCTTGTCTATCTTTCCGAATCATCAGATACCCCTGTATGTTTAATTCCCAGTTTTGTACGCTGTTACTTATGATGGCCAGGTCTTGATAAAGATATAGAGTACATCATCAATCAATGTACGACAGGCCAATCGGTAAGCAAGTAACCACCATTAGGACCATTACAGCCATGGAAATGGCCTACCAGGGCGTGGCAAACGCTACATATCGATTTTGCTGAGCGAGAAGGACAACAATTGTTCATTGTGATTGATAGCCATTCAAAGTGGGTTGAGGTGTTTCCAATGTGGAAAATAACAACACTTGCAACATTAGACATTTTACGAAGATTATTTTCTTCGTTTAGCCTCCCAGAAGAAATTGTTTCCGATAATGGAGCACAATTTCCTTCAGAAGAATTTGTGCAGTTCACGAACAAAAATGGTGTGAAACATTACAAGGTTCAACCGTACCACCTTGCTTCAAATGGTTCAGCAGAGCACACTGCACAAATTGGAAAATGTGCCCTCATCAAACAGATGCTGGATCCAAATCCAAAGAAACGACAGTTGTCATTAGACCACAAATTGGCTAATTTTCTAATTACATATCATAATACTCCTCATACAACTATTGGTAGAACACCAGCAGAGTTGTTTCTCAAACGACAGCTACGAACCAGATTCTCATTGTTAAAACCAAACTTGGCACAGTCTGTAGAAGAGACACAATTAAGACAGAAAGAGAATCATGATAGAGGGAGAGTAAAAGAGAGAAGTGTGAAATTAAACCAGAAGGTGAGAGTGAAGAACCATCACCATAAAAGGTTACCAGGAAGAGTGGTGAAGATATGTGGTCCTTGCACATATTTGGTCAAGATGTTTGATCATGGACAGGTTAGGTTTGTTCATATTGATCATATTTTACCCACAGATGTGAAAGTAATTGAAAGTGGGAATGATTCAATTATTTTTGACTCATCAGATAGTTTTGATACACCAGTAGCATATCCTACATCCAATGTACTGAAAACAAATCGAAGAGAAAGTCAGAATTTAAGTCTGAGTCCGAGTCAGGCAGACAAATAGTCTGAAGTTAGAGAGAGTTCAAATGGAAATTATGGGCATCCCTTGGAAGAAACTTTCCTCAGGATCTGCATCGACACCATGTTTGGAAGGTTCTGTTCGAGAGCGAAGGTATCCTCTTCGAAACAGAAAACAAGTGGTTAAGCTTGATTTGTAAATATGGCAAAATAAGTCCACATCTTTGCATATGTATAACCATGCAATTTTAGATTATGATTATTTTGTTATAATGACTTCTTCATGGGAGAAGTGTAATATATAGCTCCACCTGTGGACCCCTGTGGCACTGCAGCCAGTGCTGTTAATAATGAAGGGAACAGGTCACCTGACTCTGCTGAGTTCCAGTATGTTCTGCCATCTTAAGGCTGTGTGTGTTTCTGTGAGTTACTGAAAATATAACAGAGATAGAGAGAGAGAGCACGCTACACACTGACCGAGAGAGAGAGAGAGAGAGAGAGAGAGAGAATGAGAGAGTGTGAGAGGGAGAGAGAGAGAGAGAGCTACACATTAACTGAGAGGGAGCTACATACTGACTGAGAGAGTGAGAGAGAGAGAGAGGGAGAGAGCTGCACACTAACCAAGGGAGTGAGTGAGAGAGTGAGAGGGAGAAAGAGAGAGACAGAGGTCTATACACTGACTGAGAGAGTGAGAGAGAGAGCTACACACTGACAGAGTGACAGAGAGAGAGAGAGGGAGATAGAGAACGACACATCGATTGAGAGTGAGAGAGAGAGAGAGAGAGAGAGAGAGGGCTACACACCGACAGAGAGAGTGCAAGAGAGAAAGCGAGAGAGAGAGCTACACACTGAAAGAGAGAGAGAGAGAGAGCTTGTTAAGTATGCAATAAAGGTTCAAACTGAGTACTGTTTAACTAAGCAAGGTACAACCGTGCTTCTGCTTTATTACGGCCCAAAGTGCCTGACTCACAAAATGGCTGGCCTTTTATACCAGAGCAGTACCATGTGCGTGCTGCTCAGTGGCCTCCAACAATGACGTCATCTGGTGGCTACAAACAGAATGTACATACATGACAATACCCCCCTCTGAGATCTTATCACAGTCTTCACAGGTTGAGACAGTCCGGTGCTTTGCGATCCCGGGTCGACAGTCTCAGTTCGATTCCAGCCCTTGGGTGAGTGTGTGGGGTCTGTTGTGGCTGATAGCTGGATGACTGACTTGTTGGGGGTGGCATTGGCCATGTCAGGAATTGCAAGTCCAGTTTTATTGAACAGGTCTGTGATGGAAATTCCGGGTTCACTGATGACCCTTGAATCCTCTGAAGGCTGCTGGTAAGTTGGTTGGTCATTGATGGTTTCTTCGTCTGACTGCTCTGGCTCGTCTGTGTGCCTCAGCGTTGTCTGATCCATGTGTTTCCTGCAAGTTTGCCCATTCTTGAGCTTAATAACGAATATTCTGTTGCCCTCTTTGGCCATGGCTGTACCAGCGATCCATTTGGGATCCTGACCATAGTTCAACACATATACAGGATCATTAACAGAAATCTCGCATGACACAGTTGCGCGATCTTGGTACCCTTGTTGACTTTGTCTTCTGTATTCAACATGATTATTTAAATCCGGGTGTACCAGAGATAACTTGGTCTTAAGACCTCTTTTCATCATGAGTTCAGCAGGTGAGATCTCCGTGAGTGTGTGGGGTCTTGTCCTGTAACTCAGCAGTATGCAAGACAAGCGGGTCTGCAGTGACCCTTGGGTTACTCTCCTCATGCTTTACTTGATAATTTGTACTGCACGTTCTGCTTGCCCGTTGGACACAGGCTTGAACGGTGCTGACCTTACATGTTTTATGCTATTATGTTTCACAAACTCTTGAAACTCCTGACTGGTGAAGCCCGACCCATTGTCACTCACCACTGTGTCAGGCAGACCGTGTGTCGCGAACATGACATTGAGATTCTCTATGGTTGCTGTGGACGTGCTGGATGACATGATTATGCATTCTATCCACTTCGAATAAGCGTCCACCACACTAAAAACATCTTTCCCAGGAAGGGACCTGCAAAATCTACATGGATCCTGCAACAAGGTTTGGATGGCCACGACCACAGACTCAGTGGCAATTACGCTGGTACTTTGCTGAGCTGCATGCAGGTGTTGCACTGATGCACGCATGCTTCCATATCAGAATCAATTCCTGGCCGTCATATGTGGGACCTGGTGATGGCCTTCATCATCACTATACCAGGATGTGATAAGGAGATAAGGGGATAAGGAGTTTTGGGGAGCGGGCAGGGAAGTGGAGCTGAGTCCATGATCAGATCAGCCATGGTATTACTGAGTGGCGGAGCAGGCTCGAGTACCATATGGCCTACTCCTGCTCCTATTTCTTATGTTCTTATTATGTGTGCTGTGTAACTCACGCACGAACTTCTCTCTTCCTTTCTTGAGCATTACAACTCGATTGCCCCACAATATGCAATAGACAGTTCACCCTTGCGACGAATGTATAGTTTGGCCTCCTCGCACATTTGCTAAAGAAAGGTAACTTCAATGGTATGAGACATGAACTGGCCAGGATAGACTGGCGAATGATACTTAAAGGGTTGATGGTGGATAGGCAATGGCAGACACTTAAAGATCACATGGATGAACTTCAACAATTGTACATCCCTGTCTAGCGTAAAAATAAAACAGGGAAGGTGAATCAACTGTGGCTAACAAGGGAAATTAGGTAGAATGTTAAATCGAAGGAAGAGGCATATAAATTGGCCAGAAAAAGCAGCAAACCTGAGGACTGGGAGAAATTTAGAATTCAGCAGAGGAGGACAAAGGGTTTAATTTGGAGGGGGAAAATAGAGTAAGAGAGTAAGCTTGCAGTGAACATAAAAACTGACTGCAAAAGTTTCTATAGATATGTGAAGAGAAAAAGATTAGTGAAGACAAATGTAGGACCTTTCAGGTGAATTTATGATGTGGAACAAAAAAATGGCAGACCAATTGAACAAATACTTTGGTTCTGTCTTCACTAAGGAAGACACAAGTAACCTTCCGGAAATACTAGGGGACCGAGGGTCCAGCGAGAAAGAGGAACTGAAGGAAATCCTTATTAGTCAGGAAATTGTGTTCGGAAATTGATGGGATTGAAGGCCGATAAATCCCCAGGGCCTGATAGTCTGCATCCCAGAGTACTTAAGGAAGTGGCCCTAGAAATAGTGGATGCATTGGTGGTCATTTTCCAACATTCTATAGACTCTGGATCAGTTCCTATGGATTGGAGGGTAGCAAATGTAACCCCACTTTTTAAAAAAAGGAGGGAGAGAGAAAACAGGAAATTATCGACCTGTTAGCCTGACATCAGTAGTGGGAAAAATGTTGGAATCAATTATTAAAGATGTAATAGCAGCGCATTTTGAAGGCAGTGACAGGATTGGTCCAAGTCAGCATGGATTTATGAAAGGGAAATCATGCTTGACAAATCTTCTCGAATCATTTGAAGATGTAACTAGTAGAGTGGACAAGGGAGAATCAGTGGATGTGGTGTATTTGGACTTTCAAAAGGCTTTTGACAAGGTCCCACACAAGCAATTAGTGTGAAAACTTAAAGCACATGATATTGGGGGTAATGTATTGACATGGATAGAGAACTGGTTGGCAGACAGGAAGCAAAGAGTAGGAATAAACAGGTCCTTCTCAGATTGGCAGGCAGTGACTAGTGGGGTACCGCAAGGTTCAGTGCTGAGACTCCAGCTATTTACAATATACATTAATGATTTCAATGAAGGAATTGAATGTTCTATCTCCAAGTTTGCAGGTGACACTAAGCTGGGTGGCAGTGTGAGCTGTGAGGAGGATGCTAAGAGGCTACAGGGTGACTTGGACAGGTTAGGTGAGTGGGCAAATGCATGGAAGATGCAGTATAATGTAGATAAATGTAAGGTTACCACTTTGGTGACAAAAACAGGAAGGCAGAATATTAATGGAATGGTAACAGATTAGGAAAAGGGGAGGTGCAACGAGACCTGGGTGTCATGGGACATCAGTCATTGAAAGTTGACATGCAGGTACAGCAGGTGGTGAAGAAGGCAAATGGCATGTTGACCTTCATAGCTAGCAGATTTGAGTATAGGAACAGGGAGGTCTTACTGCAGTTGTACAGGGCCTTGGTGAGGCCACACCTTGAATATTGTGTACAGTTTGGTCTCCTAATCTGAGGAAGGTCATTCTTGCTATTGAGAGAGTGCAACAAACGTTCACCAGACTGATTCCCGGGATAAAGAAAGATTGGATCGACTAGGCTTATATTTACTGGAATTTCGAAGAATGAGAGGGAATCTCATAGAAACATATAAAATTCTGATGGGAGTGGACAGGATAGATGCAGGAAGAATGTTCCCGATGTTGGAGAAGACCAGAACCAGGGGTCACAGTCTAGGGATAAAGGATAAGGCATTTAGGACTGAGATGAGGAAAAACTTCTTCACTCAGAGAATTGTGAACTTGTGGAATTCTCTACCACAGAAAGTTGTTGAGACCGGTTCGTTAGATATATTCAAAAGGGAATTAGATGTAGCCCTTATAGCTAAAGGGATTAGTGGGTATGGAGAGAAAGCAGGAATGGGGTACTGAAGTTGCATGATCAGCCATGATCATATTGAATGGTGGTGCAGGCTCAAAGGGCCAAATAGCCTATTCCTGCAACTATTTTCTATGTTTCTATGTTTCCTCTGACGACAATGCCTTTATGTTATTCCAGTCGCATCTGATTTTCTGCAACCAGCTCCTGCTGAGCAGCGTTGGGCCATTGCCTGGAACAATCCTCAGCGGTAACTCGTGAACCGCACCTTTATATGACACATTAATTTGTGCACTGCCAATCACCTTTATCAGTTCTTTGGTGTACGTGGCGGCTTGGCGTTAACAGGGCTCAGCCTGGGCCTCACAGTCTTAGTATTCTACAGCTTATAAAATGCCCTCCCGTTCATGATCGATTGACTCAACCCCGTGTCCAGTTCCATCGATACCGGTATCCCGTTAAATTTCACATTCATCAAAATTGGTTTACTCTTGGTTATGAAGGAGTACAGTCTATAGACTTCCAACTCTGGCATCTCAGATTGCATATCCGGATCTGCGCTAGTCTGAGTCTCATCCTCCACGTGGTGTGTCGCAGCTCGTTTGCTCATCTGTGGATACTTGCGCTGGAGATGCCCCACTCGCAGACAGCCTTTGCAACTATATTGCTTAAATCGGCACTGCTGGTGCCGATGATTTCCCCACAACGCTAACACGGAGAAGTCGGATACATTTCCGCTGGCGGACTTTGGGCAGCCACAATTTTCGCAAGTGCAGCCAGATAGGCCCTGTCATGTGCCGCTCTGCCGAACGCCGAATAAATACCATTTACAGTACTTGCCGAGGTTCGGTTCTTCACCGCTATTTGCTTTCGACTCCTGTCCGTCATCATACATGATTGAGTGATCTAGATGGCCCTTTTTAAATCCAACTCCTCCACCACCAGAAGTTTGCGCAGGATCACCTCGTGGTTGATACCGATAATGCCAAAGTCCCACAGCATGTCTGCCACCACCGTCCCGTACTTGCACAGTCCCGCTAGATGTTTCAGGTCGGCAACGAATTCTGCCGCGCTCTGGTCCTCCGATCAAACGTGTGTATAAAACCTCACTCTCAAAATGGCTGGCCTTTTATACTTGAGCAGCACCATGTGCGTGTTGTTCAGTAGCCTCCAACAATGTCGCAATCTGTTGGATACAAACAGAATGTACATACATGACAGAGCTACACACTGATAGAGTGAGAGAGAGAGAGAGAGAGAGAGCTACAGACTGACCGAGATTGAGAGAGTGAGAGAGAGAGAGAGAGAGAGAGAGAGCGACACACCGATTGAGAGAGTGAGCGAGAGAGAGCGAAACACCGATTGAGAGAGAGAGAGATAGAGAGCTGCACACTGACCAAGAGAGGGAGATAGTGAGAAAGTGCGAGAGAGAGAGCGAGAGAGAGAGAGAGAGAGCTACACACTGACCATGAGAGTGAGTGAGAGAGGGAGAGAGAGAGAGAGAGAGAGAGAGAGCTACTCACTGACTGAGAGAGAGCGAGAGAGAGACACACACTGACTGAGAGAGTGAGAGAGAAAGAGAGTTACACACTGACTGAGTGAGAGAGAGAGAGGGAGAGAGCTACTCACTGATTGAGAGAAGGCGATTGAGAGAGAGAGAGAGAGCGAGCTATACACCAACCGAGAGAGTGAGAGACACACTAACTGAGAGAGAAAGAGAGAGCTACACACTGAATGAGAGAGAGTAAGAGATAAAGTTACACACTGACTGAGAGAGAGAGAAATAGAGAGAGACATTGACCGAGAAAGTGAGAGCTAGAGAGAGAGAACTACACACAAAAAGTGTTATGTCTTTAATACTCTTATGAATAACTCCACGAGGTCTAGTATTGTACTTGAGCTGTTGTGACCTTGGTCCCATTTATTGTAACTCCAGAGTGAAGCATAAGCATGGTGGGCAGCCTTTTATACTGAGCCCTGCATGCCTATGCAGGTCACCCTTAGGTCTCCCACCACAGTGCCCTCCGGTGGCACATCTTATGTGACTATACAGGTAGTATACATGGTCTACATACATGACAGAAAGAGAGCGAGAGAGAGAGAGAGAGAGAGAGAGCGACACACTGACAGAGTGAGTGAGAGAGAGAGAGAGCTACACACTGACAGAGAGAGAGAGAGGGAGAGAGCGCGAGAGAGAGAGCTACGCATTGACTGTTAGAGAGTGAGAGAGAGTGAGAGAGACCGCGAGAGAGAGAGAAAGAGCTATGCAGTGACTGTGAGAGAGTGAGAGAGAGAGCGAGAGAGAGAGTCAGAGAGAGCTATGCAGTGACTGTGAGAGAGTGAGAGAGAGAGAGAGAGAGCTATGCACTGACTGAGAGAGAGAGAGAGAGAGGGAGAGAGTGCGAGAAAGAGAGCTACGCACTGACTGTGAGAGAATGAGAGCGAGAGAGAGAGAGAGAGAGCTATGCACTGACTGTGAGAGAGTGAGAGAGAGAGAAGAAGAGAGCTACGCACTGACTGTGAGAGAGTGAGAGAGAGAGAAGGAGAGAGCTACGCACTAACTGTGAGAGAATGAGAGAGAGAGCTACGCAATAACTGAGTGAGAGCAAGAGAGAGAGAGAGAGAGAGGGAGCTATAAACTGACGTAGGAGAGAGAGAGAGAGAGCGACACACTCACCGAGAGAGAGAGACAAGAGAGAGAAAACGAGAGAGAGAGCTACACACCGACTGAGAGCGATTCATGGAGGGAGAAGATTGGGCAGACATTGTGAGCCATTTGAACCAGTACTTCGTGGCCAACAAAATGGAGGGGGTCGATGATGAAGATCAGCGCGGGCCGTGTTCCTCACTGTGTGCGGTTCAAAGATCTATGGTCTGATAAAGAATCTACTCGTGCCTAGTGATCCAAAAGAGAAAACGTGCGAGGAGTTGTGTACATTGGTACAGGAGCACCTCAAGCCAGACGACGGCATCATCATCTCGAGATACAGGTTTTATACACACGTTCGAGCGGAGGGCCAGAGCGTGGTGGAATTCATTGCCTACCTGAGACGCCTCTCTCTCTCTCTCTCTCGTTTTCTCTCTCTCTCTCTCTCTCGGTGAGTGTGTCGCTCTCTCTCTCTCTCTCCTACGTCAGTGTATAGCTCCCTCTCTCTCTCTCTCTCGCTCTCACTCAGTTATTGCGTAGCTCTCTCTCTCATTCTCTCACAGTTAGTGCATAGCTCTCTCCTTCTCTCTCTCTCACTCTCTCACAGTCAGTGCGTAGCTCTCTTCTTCTCTCTCTCTCTCTCTCTCTCTCAGTCAGTGCATAGCTCTCTCTGACTCTCTCTCTCAGCGGGACTGTGCACGTGCGGGATGGTGTTGGCTGACATGCTGCGGGACTTCTTTGTTATCGGTATCAACCACGAGATGATCCTGCGCAAACTTCTGGCGGTGGAGGAGTTGTATTTAAAAAGGGCCATCCAGATCGCTCAATATTGTATGACGACGGACAGGAATCTAAAGCAAATAGCGGTGAATAACCGAACCTCGGCAAGTACTGTAAATGTGATTGATTTGGCGTTTGGCAGAGCGGCAGATGGCAGGGCCTATCTGGCTGCGTTCGTGAAACCTGTGGTTGGCCAAAGTCCGCCAGCGTGAATGTATCCGACTTCTCCCTGCTGGCATTGTGGGGGAAATCATCGGCACCAGCAGTGCCGATTTAAGCAATATAGTTGCAAAGGCTGTCTGCGAGTGGGGCATCTCCAGCGCAAGTGTCTGAGATGAGCAAGTGAGCTGCGACACACCATGTGGAGGATGAGAGTCAGACTAGCGCGAATCCGGATACGCAATCCGAGGTGCCAGAGGAGGAAGTGTATGGACTGTCCTCTTTCATAACCAAGAGTAAACCAATTTTGATGAATGTGAAGTTTAACGGGATACTGGTATCGATGGAACTGGATACAGGGACGAGTCAATCGATCATGACCGGGAGGGCATTTAATAAGCTGTGGGATACTAAGAGTGTGAGGCCCAGGCTGAGCCCTGTTAACGCCAAGCTGCGCACGTTCACCAAAGAACTGATAAAGGTGATTGGCAGTGCACAAATTAACGTGTCGTATAACGTTGTGGTTCACGAGTTACCGCTGTGGATTGTTCCAGGCAATGGCCTAACGCTGCTCGGCAGAAGCTAGTTGAAGAAAATCAGATGCGACTGGAATGACACAAAGGCGTTGCCATCGGAGGAAGATACATGTGCCCAAGTATTGAGCCAGTTCCCCTCACTTTTCGAACCGGGTATCGGTAACTTCACGGGAGCCAAGGTGCAGTATGAAGCTCGGGCAGTGCTATATATGATGAGGGAAAAGGTCAAAAATGAACTGGACAGACTCCAGCGTGAAGGGATCATATCACCAGTCAAATTTAATGAATGGGCCAGACTGTGCTGAAAAGTGATGGCACAGTCAGAATCTGTGGAGACTAAAAGGCTACGATCAATAGGGTTTTGAAACATGATCAGTACCCATTACCGAAGGCTGATGACTTCTTTGCGATGCTAGCCGGAGGGAAGTCGTTCACAAAACTGGACTTGATGTCGGCCTATATGACACAGGAGTTGGTCGAGACGTCGAAGAGACTTACGTGCATTAACATGCACAAAGGACTGTTTATTTACCACAGGTGCCCATTTGAAATTCGCTCGGCTGCAGCAATATTCCAGAGGAATATGGAAAGTCTACTGAAGTCTGTTCCCAGAACCGTCGTGTTCCAAGATGACATCCTGATCACCGGTCGTGACTCCAAGGAACATCTGAACAACCTGGAAGAGGTTCTATTGCGTTTGGTTAGACTGAAATGCTTGAAGTGCGTCTTCATGGCACCGGAGGTCGAATTCCTCGGGAGGAAAATCGTCGCTGATGGCATCAGACCTACTGACATGAAAACCAAAGCCATCAAGAATGCACCCAAGCCGCAGAACGTGATCATAAGAATTAGGAACAGAAGTAGGCCATCTAGCCCCTCGAGCCTGCTGGAGCTGGGTTCATTCCTGTGTCTACTCAACTACTTTGGTAACTTCCTACCTAAATTGAGCACCTTGCTAGAACCACTGCACATGCTATTGAGAAAAGGCAACAACTGGGTGTGGGGCGTATTGCAAGACAGAGCTTTTGAGAAAGCCACCAATCTGCTTTGCTCGAACAAGCTTTTGGTACATTATAATTCATGTAAACGTTTAGTTTTGACCTGTGACGCATCGTCATATGGAACTCCAACAAGCCAATGAGTTGGGGAAACTTCAACCTGTCGCATACGCATCCAAAAGGTTGTCTAAAGTGGAAAGAGCCTACACCATGGTAGAAAAAGAAGCTTTAGCATGTGTGTACAGTGCTAAAAAGATGCATCAATACCTGTTCGGTCTGAAGTTCGAATTAGAGACTGATCACAAGCCGCTCATTTCATTTTTTTCCGAGAGCAAATGTATCAATACCAACACTTCATCCCGCATCCAAAGGTGGGCGCTGACATTATCTGCCTATGATTATGTCATTCGCCACAAACCTGGCACAGAGAATTGTGCCGATGCTTTGAGTCGGCTGCCGTTGCCCACACTGGTGGTGGAAACGCCACAACCGGCGGATCTAATATTAATCATGGATGCTTTTGAAAGTGAAGGAACCCCTGTCATAGCTCAACAAGTTAAGACCTGGACCAGCCAGGACCCAATTTTATCGGTGGTAAAGGGTTGCATCCTCAAAGGGGATTGGTCTGCCATACCTAAGCAAATGTGCAAAGAGGCCAAACCGTACATTCATCGCAAGGGCGAACTGTCTATTCAAGCAGATTGCATATTGTGGAGCAATTGCATTGTAATGCCGAAGAAAGGGAGAGAGAATTACATGTGTGAGTTACACAGCACACATCCTGGTATAGTGATGGTGAAGGCCATCGTCAGCTCCCATGTATGGTGGCCAGGAATTGATTCTGAGCTGGAAGCATGCATGCATCAGTGCAACACCTGCATCCAGCTCAGCAAAACAACAGCAGAATCACCGCTGAGTCTGTGGTCGTGGCCATCCAAACCTTGGTGCAGGATCCATGTAGATTTTGCAGGTCCCTTCCTGGGCAAGATGTTTTTAATGGTGGTGTACGCTTATTCGAAGTGGTTAAAATGCATAATCATGTCATCCAGCATGTCCACGACAACCATAGAAAATCTCAATATCATGTTCGCGACACATTGTCTGCCTGACATAGTGGTGAGCGACAATGGGTCGGGCTTCACCAGTCAGGAGTTTCAGGAGTTTGTGAAACATAATGGCATAAAACATGTAAGGTCAGCACCGTTGAAGCCTGCGTCCAATGGGCAAGCTGAACGTGCAGTACAAATTATCAAGCAAAGCATGAGGAGAGTAACCCAAGGGTCACTGCAGACCCACTGGTCCTGCATACTGCTGAGTTACAGAACAAGACCCCATACACTCACAGGGGTCTCGATTGCTGAACTCATGATGAAAAGAGGTCTTGAGACCAAGTTATCTCTGATACACCCAGATTTAAGTAATCATGTTGAATACAGAAGACAAAGTCAACAAGGGCACCACGATCGCGCAATTGTGTCACGCGAGATTTCTATTAATGATCCTGTATATATGTTGAACTATGGTCAGGGTCCCAAATGGATCGCTGGTACAGTCATGGCCAAAGAGGGCAACAGAGTATTCGTTGTTAAGTTCAAGAATGGGCAAACTTGCAGGAAACACATGGATCAGACAACGCTGAGGCACACAGACGAACCAGAACAGTCGGACGAAGAAACCATCAATGACCAACCAACTTACCAGCAGCCTTCAGAGGACTCAGTGAACCCGGAAATTCCATCACAGGCCTGTTCAATAAAAATGGACTTGCAATTCCTGACATGGCCACTGCCACCCCCAACATATCAGTCATCCAGCCATCAGTCACAACAGACTCTGCACATTCACCCAAGGCCGGAATCGAACAGAGACAGTCAACCCGGGAGCGCAAAGCACCGGACCATCTCAACATGTGAAAGACTTTAATAAGATCTCAGAGGGGAGTCTTGTCATGTATGTACATTCTGTTTGTAGCCACCAGATGGGGTGATTGTTGGAGGCCACTAAGCAGCACGCACATGGTGCTGTTCAGGAATAAAAGACCAGCCATTTTGAGAGTCAGGCAACTTGGGCCTAAATAAAGCAGAGCCAAGGTTGTACCTTGCTCAGTTAAACAGTACTCAGTTTGAACCTTTATTGCATACTTAACAGAGAGCGAGAGAGTAAGTAAGAGAGAGTGAGAGAGAGCGAGAGAGAGGGAGAGCTACACACTGATTGCGGGAGAAAGAGAGTGAGCGAGTGTGAGAGAGAGAGAGTAAGAGAGTTACACACTGCCAGAGAGAGAGAGAGGGAGCTACACACTGACCGAGGGAGTGTGAGAGAGAGAGAGAGAGAGAGAGAGAGAGAGAGAGAGAGAGAGAGAGAGAGAGAGAGCGTGACACACTGACCAAGAGAGAGAGAGAGCTACACACCAACAGAGAGAGTGCGAGAGAGAGAGTGAGAGACCTACACACTGTGCGAGAGAGAGAGAGAGAGAGAGAGCTACACACTGACTGAGAGAGTGAGGGAGAGAGAGAGAGCTACACACTGACAAAGTGAGAGAGAGAGAGAGAGAGCTACACACTGTCTGAGAGAGTAAGTGAGAGAGAGAGAGAGAGAGAGAGAGAGCGCTATGTTATGTATGAATAAAGAGTTTGACTGGATACTTTGAGCTCAAAGTAAAGTGTGACCATAGTCTTTTATTGCAGGTTTCCAGAGTGCCTCTCCAGCTTGTGAGGCCTCCTTAAGTACCTGTACTCCCAAGGGATTACGGGATCCCTTGGGACTCCTGGTGGTTGAGCCCTCAGGTGGCTGTACAAAATATATACAAGTTTACATATATAACAACACTCCCACCCCCCAAAGCCAACAGTGTAACTATTTACAAGATGAGACGATCTGGGGCCCTTCTTTCCCTGGTTGGTTGTCTCGGTGCATTTGCTGGTATTGGTGAACCGTCTGTTGGGCCCTCGCTGGGCTGCTGTGCAATTGGCCTTTCTGGTGTGGTGAGTCCTGCTGGGCTGCTGCGGATGATGGGTTCTGTTTCGTGGCCAACCGCAGTGTCGGTAGCCACTGGTGTGTATGTTGGGGGGTCAAAGAAGGTAGGGTCCAAAGTGGGTTGCTCAAATTAGTCCGTAAATCTGAGTTTGATTTGGTCCAAGTGTTTCCGGTGAATGAGTCCATTTGAAAGTTTGACCCGAAACACCCTGCTCCCCTCTTTGGCCACGACAGTGCCGGGAAGCCACTTAGAACCTTACTTATAATTCAATATAAGTACAGGATCATTGATTTCAATTTCACGTGACACATTTGCGCTATCATGATATGTACTTTGTTGAAGCCGCCTGCTCTCTACCTGTTCATGTAGATCAGGGTGAACAAATGAGAGCTTTGTCTTAAGTGCCCTTTTCATGAGCAGTTCAGCAGCTGGAATCCCAGTGAGTGAGTGGGGTCTCATGTGGTAACTAAACAGGACTTGGGATAAGCGAGTCTGCAGTGAGCCTTTGGTTACCCTCTTCAAGCCCTGCTTGATAGTTTGCACTGCTCTTTCTGCCTGACCATTGGATGCTGGTTTGAACGGGGCAGATGTGACATGTTTGATCCCGTGCAGGTCATGAACTCTTTGAACTCGGCACTGGTAAAACATGGCCCGTTGTCGCTCGCAAAGACATCGGGTAGTCCGTGCGTGGCAAACATGGTCCGCAGGCTTTCAGTGGTGGCAGCGGCCATGATTGCAGACATTATCTCACATTCAATCCATTTGGAGTATGCATCTACAACCACAAGGAACATTTTACCCAAGAAAGGGCCTGCATTATGAAGGGTGCAAAATTCGTGGGAACCCCCCCTAGTGTCTGGACTCATTGGAAAGGAAATTTAATTTGGAATATCTACTAGAAAGTTTGAAATCCTAAAGTACACTTGTAAGAAACTACGAACTTTAATCGAATTTGGGATTTTACGAGACAAATTTAGTCTGTGTGGGCAGGGCTAGAGAACTAAAGGATGGCTATCCTACAAAGAAACCAGTTTGAGTATTGAAGCTGTCTGGGGCATTGAAACTAAAGTAAATTGTCTGGAGAATTATGGATACTCGAAAATCCTTCTCTACAGGAGATATTCAAATAGCAACAATTAATCCAGAGATAGCTAACCATCAGCCTGAATCTGGAAAGCCATTTCAGCATATGCATAACAAACAAAGGCCCATCCAGCCTGCATGGAAAAAAAACCGAAGCACAAACAGACATTGCAAATACCAAGCTAATATTTCCATCAAGAAACAGATTTAGAAGATCGGCACACCCGAGACAAATTAACATTTTAATAACCCCGCCAAGATACGACAAAGAAATAGCAAGCCCGCCAAAAGTTACACAAAGAATCCGGGCTGATTTGGCATTAAGATTAGAACAGCTCCAACAGTATAACTGGGCCCTGCTTTAACAAAGGGTATGCTACTGCCTCAGAAGACACTGCTAGGGACGCTTAGCATCAAGAAGGGAGAGAGACCACCGCAGCAGTTGTAACTAACTTCTCCAACCTCGACGTCCTGAAATCGGAAAAGGGGAGGAAGAACATCACCATCATGGCAGCAACCGACTACAGCCAATGTGGCACCACCAAAACCACCGCGATCAACCAACTTCGAAACAAAACTCCACAAGGAAGAAACTGAAGAATCGAAAGTTTCCACTCTACAATCGAAGTCCTGACTACCAACAGGTGAAAACATTACCTAAAGAGACTTTAAACCTATTTCTAACAAAAGAAAACGGGTACTTACCCCATAAGTCCAAAACGCGCCCTACTGCATCAGCGGACACCATCCAACTGAAGATTGCACAGTAAGAAGTCTCCTCCGACGTTCGGGGTACGGCAAGCAGAACCGACAGAATCCAGTGAACCCCGAAATCGTGAACTACTGTCAACTGACCATAAAGGATTGGTAAGCATAGTCCCTGTTTGCCCAGGAGTCTAATCTAGTCAGTGTTAGGTATTGGTAGGGGGGAGGTGTATTATTCACTGTAACCCCTTTGAATGTGTGATGTACTGTTCTTTATTAGAGTAATTATAAGTTTGACATTGCATTTTCTTGTCTTTAATAAAGTCAAAGTTCTTTTGCATCAAACCAGTTGTCTCTTGCACTTCATCACATCCCCCCAAATAAATCCAGAGTCTAGAACCTAAGGGAGTGGGAGCGATTCGAACCGCTCAGAAGGTCAGAGGTGAACCTGACCCCCGAGACCACCCCTTACAAAATGGTGACCGCGGCAGGACTCTGGTATAAGGGATGTGATGCAGAGAGTGCTGGTTTGAGAGAGAGAACCAAGATGGAAGAGAGGATTTCCTCCTATGTGTATAAGAAAGTGAATGTCACTAAACAGTGGGTGCTTGGTCTACTGCGCGCTGAGTGTCCGGGAGACGCTGCAGCCCAGTGGACAGCAAGCAAGGACCATAAAGATCAGTAGAGAAGGCAATTTGGTTGGTCTGTCTACAGTGACAGGTTCAACTCCGAGACAAAATAGTTGAGTCACTACAAGCAGAATTATGGGAATGGGCAGAGACATCACAGGAAAGGGCTATGGCAGAAGAAAGGTTATGGAGAGAACTCCGTAAGCTAAAACAGGGAAAGACCCAGCAAATGGAAAGGTTTAAGAACAGTCAGGACTATTTTCAGTATAAGGTTATTGAGGCTACAAATAATGAAAAGCTACTGCGGTAAGAAAGCACTCACCTCACCCTTCAAGTAAAAGAGCTGGAGGAGAAATTAAGAGACGTACAGCCAGCATATAAAGTAGCTAGCACTAACGGGTTTGAGTCAGGAGACCACAGTCCCTGCCAGCAACAAATCAAAAGTTTAACCCTTGCTCTGTCCAAGGCAAAAGGCATGGTATGTCTAATAAACCTGGGTACAGCCTAGGTAAACCTGGAAGTGAAGGAGGAAACTGTTCAACCACCACCTGTAGTGCCGGTGACTACACCGGTGCAGCAGCAGGAGGGGCGACGAGTTTCAGCTCGGCTTCGCAGCAGGGAGGAGGGGTAGTCGAGCCAGAGCAGGAAGAGCCAGAGCCAGGGCCAATGTGCCCGGTCCGGCAACAAATGTTTGGCCCGCCCACCAGTGCTGGGGGTCTGGGGGCCCTGGAAAGTCAATTTGTGGTTCCCCACACTACCCAACAGCTTAGGGCTATGATAAGTCACCTGTGAAAGCTCACTCCAAAGGGAGAGCCCCCAGTTCACTTCATGGAAGTGGAACAGGCAGGGGATATTAACGGGTGCGAAGATGCTCCTCCTCTCACTGGACAGCAAGCTATACCAATCCCTCTCTGCCGAGAGCAAAAGGGGTCAGAGGACATGTACCGCCGTCCAGGAAGACATTCTAGAAGCCATGGGCTGTAATAACAGGAGTCCCTTCTCCAGAGTAGAGAAAACAGTGCAGCTCACAGGGGAAACCCCACGGCCTTTCGCAGACAGGCTGTGGCCTGTGTACCAGAGCGCCTTGGGGGAGGACCTCAACCGAAAATAAGCTAAGCCAGGACGAGAGAGCCCACGAACTCCGAAGCCTGGTGGCAAACAGTTTACCATATATAAGGACAAAGGCTGAGGCCTGGTTTGACCCAAGAGATCCCCAGGCCACCGAAGAGGGAGTGGTCAGGCAACTGACCCTAGCCTACCGGAACGGCAGGGGGACGGAAGAGCACCCACCTAAGGGAAGGTTCCACGAAATCAGACCGAGTCCGGATAAGAGGGAATGGTGCCAGGAGGGGGGCAATCCTTCTGATACAAAAAGTATCTGCTTCGGGTGCAGAAAGAGTGGGCACTGGAAAAAGCATTGTAGAAACCCATGGAAGAGTAGCGCAGGGAAGAGTTCTCCAGCCCCTGCCCAAAAGACCGAGACCGAGAAGCCAGTCCTCCCCACATGTTTGATACCTTCCTGACTGCGCTCCGAACAATGCTAGATGGCCCCGGGAGAGTAGCCACCACCACCGGTATCGAAATCCCATCTGCCCCATCCCAGCCAAAACCATGACTAGGATAGGCGCAGCCTGTTCACCTGTGTTCCCTCGAGTATGATGCATGGGGGAGACCGACCGTTCAGATGGAAGTGGAAAAGGTGAAAGGGATTTACCTGCTGGACACCGGTGCCTCAAGCACCCTTGTCTATGCAGCTAACCCCGCCGCCTCACCTCTGTCTAGCGGGGTCCCCTATAGCTTGGTGGGTTTCACAGGCGCTGAACAGACTGGCTCATTCTCTGTTCCGCTCTCCATTCGTTTAGGAACACTCCACACCAAGTGGACTTGTGTCCTGATGAAGTGGGAACAGGAAGAGAGAGGGATACTGGGGGCTGACTTCATTCTAGGCCATGGGATCCTAGTGGATTTAAGAAACCACTGTCTTTGGGGGTCAGTATGTACAGGACAGGAGAGTGAGATGATGGTTATCCCAGGAAAACAGGGAAAAGGAAAGGTGTGCACCATGAAGCCAAAGGAGGGTTACGACCTTGAATTATTGGTCAGTAACACTCTGATGGAGTACCAAGGGTATGTGAGGAAAAACCTTGCAGCTTTTGCCACTCACAAACACGACTGTGGGCGGATAAACAGGGTCGAGGTTAGCATAGATGGGGACCCCATGACCCGACCACAGAAACAGTACAACTTCCCCAGGGAGGCGGAGGCAGACATGGAAACAGCCTTGGTTTCTCTAGTTAAACAGTGGGTATTGAGACCAATAGCTACCCATGTGAAGTCTCTGTTGTGGCCGGTTAAGAAACCGGACAACTCCTGGAGAGCCACGGTGGACTATCAAGGACCTCAAAAGTAGTAATCTCGGGATTGCTACCAGTGCCACGTGCTAGTCAGAGTAGGAATCGCAGGATAGCGCAGATGAATACGTGGCTTGAGCAGTGGTGCAGCAGGGAGGGATTCAAATTCCTGGGGCATTGGAACCGGTTCTGGGGGAGGTGGGACCAGTACAAACCGGACGGTCTGCACCTGGGCAGGACCGGAACCAATGTCCGAGGGGGAGTGTTTGCTAGTACTGTTGGGGAGGAGTTAAACTAATATGGCAGGGGGATGGGAACCAATGCAGGGAGACAGAGGGAGACAAAAGGGAGGCAGAGGCAGGAGACGGAGGGGAGATGAGGGGGGGGAGTGGGGGGCGGAGAGGCCCGGGGCGGGGAACAGGAAGGGCCACTGTGAGGCAGAATTCTAAAAGGACAAAGGGTGTTAAAAAAACAAGCCTGAAGGCTTTGTGTCTTAATGCAAGGAGTATCCGCAATAAGGTGGATGAATTAACTGTGCAAATAGATGTTAACAAATATGATGTGATTGGGATTACGGAGACGTGGCTCCAGGATGATCAGGGCTGGGAACTCAACATTCAGGGGTATTCAACATTCAGGAAGGATAGAATAAAAGGAAAAGGAGGTGGGGTAGCATTGCTGGTTAAAGAGGAGATTAATGCAATCGTTAGGAAAGAGATTAGCTTGGATGATGTGGAATCTATATGGGTAGAGCTGCAGAACACCAAAGGGCAAAAAACGTTAGTGGGAGTTGTGTACAGACCTCCAAACAGTAGTAGTGATGTTGGGGAGGGCATCAAACAGGAAATTAGGGGTGCATGCAATAAAGTTGCAGCAGTTATAATGGGTGACTTTAATATGCACATAGATTGGGCTAGCCAAACTGGAAGCAATACAGTGGAGGAGGATTTCCTGGAGTGCATAAGGGATGGTTTTCTGGACCAATATGTCGAGGAACCGACTAGGGGGGAGGCCATCTTGGACTGGGTGTTGTGTAATGAGAGAGGACTAATTAGCAATCTCATTGTGCGAGGCCCCTTGGGGAAGAGTGACCATAATATGGTGGAATTCTGCATTAGGATGGAGAATGATACAGTTAATTCAGAGACCATGGTCCAGAACTTAAAGAAGGGTAACTTTGAAGGTATGAGGCGTGAATTGGCTAGGATAGATTGGCGAATGATACTTAAGGGGTTGACTGTGGATGGGCACTGGCAGACATTTAGAGACCGCATGGATGAATTACAAAATTGTACATTCCTGTCTGGCGTAAAAATAAAAAAGGGAAGGTGGCTCAACCGTGGCTATCTAGGGAAATCATGGATAGTATTAAAGCCAAGGAAGTGGCATACAAATTGGCCAGAAATAGCAGCGAACCTGGGGACTGGGAGAAATTTAGAACTCAGCAGAGGAGGACAAAGGGTTTGATTAGGGCAGGGAAAATGGAGTACGAGAAGAAGCTTGCAGGTAACATTAAGGCAGATTGCAAAAGTTTCTATAGGTAGGTAAAGAGAAAAAGGTTAGTAAAGACAAACGTAGGTCCCCTGCAGTCAGAATCAGGGGAAGTCATAACGGGGAACAAAGAAATGGCAGACCAATTGAACAAGTACTTTGGTTCAGTATTTACTAAGGAGGACACAAACAACCTTCCAGATATAAAAGGGGTCAGAGGGTCTAGTAGGGTGGAGGAACTGAGGGAAATCTTTATTAGTCGGGAAATTGTGTTGAGGAAATTGATGGGATTGAAGGCCGATAAATCCCCAGGGCCTGATGGACTGCATCTCAGAGTACTTAAGGAGGTGGCCTTGGAAATAGCGGATGCATTGACAGTCATTTTCCAACATTCCATTGACTTTGGATCAGTTCCTATCGAGTGGAGGGTAGCCAATGTAACCCCACTTTTTAAAAAAGGAGGGAGAGAGAAAACTGGGAATTATAGACTGGTCAGCCTGACCTCAGTAGTGGGCAAAATGATGGAATCAATTATTAAGGATGTCATAGCAGCGCATTTGGAAAATGGTGACATGATAGGTCCAAGTCAGCATGGATTTGTGAAGGGGAAATCATGCTTGACAAATCTTCTGGAATTTTTTGAGGATGTTTCCAGTAAAGTGGACAAAGGAGTACCAGTTGATGTGGTATATTTGGACTTTCAGAAGGCTTTCGACAAGGTCCCACACAAGAGATTAATGTGCAAAGTTAAAGCACATGGGATTGGGGGTAGTGTGCTGATGTGGATTGAGAACTGGTTGTCAGACAGGAAGCAAAGAGTAGAAGTAAATGGGTACTTTTCAGAATGGCAGGCAGTGACTAGTGGGGTACCGCAAGGTTCTGTGCTGGAGCCCCAGCTGTTT
Source organism: Pristiophorus japonicus (assembly GCF_044704955.1). Classification (NCBI taxonomy): domain Eukaryota; kingdom Metazoa; phylum Chordata; class Chondrichthyes; family Pristiophoridae; genus Pristiophorus; species Pristiophorus japonicus. Next base: position 280,500,778 of record NC_091979.1, read on the forward strand.
ACATTGTACATTAATGATTTAGACGAGGGGATTAAATGTAGTATCTCCAAATTTGCGGATGACACTAAGTTGGGTGGCAGTGTGAGCTGCGAGGAGGATGCTATGAGGCTGCAGAGTGACTTGGATAGGTTAGGTGAGTGGGCAAATGCATGGCAAATGGAGTATAATGTGGATAAATGTGAGGTTATCCACTTTGGTGGTAAAAACAGAGAGACAGACTATTATCTGAATGTTGACAGATTAGGAAAAGGAAAGGTGCAACGAGACCTGGGTGTCATGGTACATCAGTCATTGAAGGTTGGTATGCAGGTACAGCAGGCGGTTAAGAAAGCAAATGGCATGTTGGCCTTCATAGCGAGGGGATTTGAGTACAGGGGCAGGGAGGTGTTGCTACAGTTGTACAGGGCCTTGGTGAGGCCACACCTGGAGTATTGTGTACAATTTTGGTCTCCTAACTTGAGGAAGGACATTCTTGCTATTGAGGGAGTGCAGCGAAGATTCACCAGACTGATTCCCGGGATGGTGGGACTGACCTATCAAGAAAGACTGGATCAACTGGGGTTGTATTCACTGGAGTTCAGAAGAATGAGAGGGGACCTCATAGAAACGTTTAAAATTCTGATGGGTTTAGACAGGATAGATGCAGGAAGAATGTTCCCAATGTTGGGGAAGTACAGAACCAGGAGTCACAGTCTAAGGATAAGGGGTAAGCCATTTAGGACCGAAATGAGGAGAGACTTCGTCACCCAGAGAGTGGTGAACCTGTGGAATTCTCTGCCACAGAAAGTTGTTGGGGCCAATTCACTAAATATATTCAAAAGGGAGTTAGATGAAGTCCTTACTACTCGGGGGATCAAGGGGTATGGCGAGAAAGCAGGAAGGGGGTACTGAAGTTTCATGTTCAGCCATGAACTCATTGAATGGCCTACTCCTGCACCTATTTTCTATGTTTCTAACATCCCTGCCTGTGCACCCACCCTTGCTGCCATCGCCGACCTCATTGGAAGTATCCCAGCCTCCGCGACCACCTTCACAGTGCTGGATATTTCCAACGGGTTCTAGTCCATACCTTTAAGAAGAGAAGATCAGTACAAGTTTGCTTTTACCTTTAAAGGACATCAATACACTTGGAACTGTCTCCCTCAGGGCTTCCACAACAGCCCCAGTATTTTTCATCAGTGTATGGCCAATTGTTTAAAGAACTTCAGCAGACCCCAGCAGTGTGTAGATGACCTGCTCCTGTTCACCGATGAGGGGGAGGAGCATGGCCCACTGCTGGCTGAATTGCTGGAGCTGCTGAAAGAAGAAGGGTTTAAAGTAAACCCCAAGAAGGCACAGATCGGCCTGAAGGAAGTAAAATTCCTGGGACTGGCTGTGTGCACTGGGGAAAGGGCCATTGACAAAGCTAGAAGGGAAGCAGTGCAGAAGTTACCAGCCCCCGACACAGTAACAGGAATAAGATCTTTTCTTGGGCTAACCAGAGATTTCATTGAGGATTATGCAGCCACAGCAGCCCCTCTGCTCCGACTTCTACACAAGGGAGTGGGAATGGGACGAAGGCTGTGAGGCAGCATTTATCCAACTCAAGAAAGACCTGCAGACTGCGCCAACTCTAAGGGCTATCGATGGGGGTAAAACATTTTTCCTGGAGGTAGCAGCCAGTGGGGACAGCCTGAGCGCAGTACTGCTCCAAGAGCGGCACGGCCGGCTGAGACCAGTGTCTACTCCTCCAGGATACTCATGGACGTGGAGAAGGGATACTCCAACTGTGAGCAGCACCACCTAGCCACTCACTGGGCTGTGAAAAGATCACTGATCTTCACAGGTGGGGGTCCCCTATCATACTCCTTACCCACCATACGCCCACCCAAATGCTCCTGGACGGGAGAATCAAGGACGGGACAGTGAGCAGTGCCCGCATTACTCGCTGGACCCTGCTCCTCTCTCAAATGGACCTAAGGGTAAAGGGTCTCTGTGAGCCAAGGCTCGCAACCAACATGATCTATCCAGGGACAGCCCACCGGTGTTCCGTAGAAGAGGTATGGGAAATTAGCATAGGTTTTCAGGCTGGGTTACACCCCACAGGCCGAGAGATGTATGTGGACGGTTCAAGTATGTTATCTGCGGGTGAACAACTCACAGGCTGCGGAGTTTATGACGCAGAGGCAGGTATTGCCCTGGTGATTAAACTCCCCAGTACTATGAGCGCCCAGTACGCTGAACTGACTGTGGTTGTGTAGGTAGTCGCACACCCCGAAGGATTCCCTACCCCATACACGATTTGCTCGGACAGTATGTTCACATACAACTCGTGTACGGAGCACCTGGCTATCTGGTCCCGCCGCGGATACAAAACCACAGACAGGAGACCCTGGCGATTAAGCCCTTACTGGAAAAGATCATGATGGCCATAGCGGAGGAAGGGAATATCTATATACATAAGGTGAAGGCACATTCCTCCACTGAACCCCTTGGCGAGGGAAACCAGCAGGCTGACATGTTGGCCAAGCAGGGTGCCCGCATGGGCAAGCTCTGGTATCCGTACAACCCAAGCCCCATCGCAGCAGTCAGAGGCAGGATTGGGACGTCAGGGAGGGCAAGGGTAGCATTGCCCCTGGACCTAAAAGCAGTTCAGACCCAAGACCCCGTCTTCAAAACTGTCCTGAATACACTAGCAAAAGGGGAAAGGGTAGACGGCCCGTACGGCACCGCAGCGATTGCCATTAAAGAAGACATGCTGTTCAGCGGGGAGCAATGGGTAGTGCCGCAGCTACACCGGAGAGAATTCCTCCAGCTGGCCCACAAGGGTCCAGGAGCAGGACACTCCGGACCTGAGACCATTTGGCAATGAGTGAAACAGGCAGGATGGTGGCCGGGACTCAGGGAAGATGTCCTCGAGTTCTGCGCCAGCTGTCTGGTGTGTGCTGCCAACAACCCTGATCCCCAGAAAAGGAAGGTGTCTATGGGTCATATCAGGAGGGTAGAGGGACCCTGGCAGTCGATCTGGATCGACTACATCGGGCCCCTACCCACCGCCCAGGGAGGCTACAAGTACTGGTGGATGTATTCATGAAATGGGTGGAAGCCTTCCCATGCTGAACAGCCACTGCCCTGGGAACAGCTTGAATCCTGGTCAGGGAAGTGTTCTCCCGATGGGGAATACCACAGTACATGGAGTCCGACTAGGGAAGCCACTTCACCGGGCAGGTGATGCAGGAGACCCTTAAGGTGCTCAGCATCAAAGGGAAATGGCATGTCGCCCACAACCCGCAGTCATCTGGGCCTGTGGAGTGCTAAAAGAAAGGTTGCATAAAGACACAGGGGCTCACCCAAGAGGTAGGTAGAGGTCCTACCACTGGCCCTCATGGGGATCCGGGCCAGCCAGTCAAAGAGCATGGAGTACTCCCCGTACGAGCTCATGACCGGCAGAGCCATGCGAACCCCTACCCATGTATTAGCCCCGGTACTCACGGAAGCTCAGCTTAGGGAAGCGAGCCGGACCAGCTTTGTCAGGAATCTGTGTGAACACCTTAAACAGATTCACTGGCAGGCTGCTAACAACATTGGAAAACAGCCTCGGAGCAACCGACTGCTGTTAGAACCCCGCAAACACCACAAATGGGAGATAGGGGACCAGGTCATGGTAAGGAACTATGCTCGAATAGGGTTTTTTGAGGCACTGCACATGCACTGTACCACATTGTCCACAAGGCAAGACATGGTCGATGCCATGAAAATGCCCCGCCGTACAAAGTGGTTTCACATAAACCAATGCAAACTTTTCAACCCCGGGGCAGCAGCTAAACGTAAGGGACAGCCAAAACTAATGAACTGTACTAAAGGCAGGGACCCCCAGCCAACAGCCCCCGACTGTGGAAATCTCACAGGGGACATGGCAGACCCACAGACTGCACCTAGGGGGCAGTGGACTATGTCACTGGAGGGGTTATCACGCCAATCATTTGGTACTCAGACGCACCCCAGTAGCCGGAACCCTAAGAAGGACTCTCCGCAGGCCATGGCCTAAGTCACTGTGGTCACCAATTTAAGTGGTTCAGCCCAGGGGGAGGGACCAGCCGCGAAAGGGTACCTAAAATCAGGGACCAGCCTGCGATCAGGGAGCCCCAGCCGGTAGCCTCGGGCAACGAGGGACCCACAGAAGAGATAGTGGTGGACCAGCCACCAAGTGGGAGTCCCCAGCCCGCAGCCCTCGACCAGGCAGAACCCCCCAGGTGAAGAAATGAACCGAGCAGCCACCTCCAAAGGAGCGGTATGCTGCAGCACTGGAGGGGACGTTCCCCCGATAGTGTGGGACTCAGACCCACCTCCGATCAGGACACTCCGGTTCCTGTGGTACAGGTCGACTTACTACCATACCGGCCCCGCTGGAAACCCAGAGTCCAGAGAAGAAAGGAGAAGGACAGGAATTAACCTGGCCACCCAGAGATGGGTGGCAGATGTCCATATACAACACGATATGAATTTAAGTGTGTTTAGTAAGGATCTAGCGTAGTGTAGGATTATCTGTGTAATGATCGTGACATATGTACTAGTTGGTGGGGTAAGAGAAAGAATCCACCTGTGCAGCTATTTAAAAGAGGCACAGGCCGGGTAACACCCGGGAGTAGGAAGAATCTACCGATATAGCTTTAAAGGAAGCACTGGTAAGGGAAGAGTAAACCGGCTGTGAGACAAAAGTTAAAAGCAGACATCAGTTCCATAAGGAATTGAATAAGACAGCCGGTCGATTAAAGACTGTATTGTGTATCTGAGAAGAAATGAGCCCAAACTGGAACTCGGTCATATTTGTCAAGCCAGAGAGCTTTTCTCGGGGCTGGACAATCTGTTTTATTTGCCTCTACAGGAAGGAGAACAACATGAGAAGGGTCCTGTTCCTGCTCGCTCTGATAAGGATGAGCAGCGGCGGCCAAGGAGACGTGGAAGAATCCCTCATTTATGGATGCTCAGGGGAAAGAGCGCACCGATCGTGACTGCAGGGGGTAGCACACCGGGTGTGGAAGAGTTCGCCGTTTACGCCCACGAGGGAAGGTGGCCAGGGTGGCTGGGGTCTAATTCCACTCGCTACTCCAGCCAGGAAGGGTTTACCTATGGGGAGGCTTCCGTTCCATGCCCCAGGATACGGGTCGTTGCTGCAGGGGTCAGTGTTACGGAGGGAAGACGGGTATGTTTGAGTTGTAATGGAAAGATTCCCCTGGATAGATGGTGGTGGCTCAGAAAGCTGAGCAAGGACGTGGGGGACCAGGAATCGGACTGGGAAAGACTCAGTAATGACACGCACCGTACCATCACGGGGACACGGGGAGGAGTGAAGGTGTGTTAGAACAAGTGGTGGGAGTCTGAACAGGGAATTTACGTTTGCATGTGGGGGTCAGAGGAGATCTGTCCCACAGGCATATCAATCGCCTTCACCAGGCAATGGCAAGATGAGGGGGAAGGGATGGAGTTGGATTCTAGCCTACACGGGTGTGCGGTCCCACACTCCCCACTCCTAGTAAACGCCACCGAACTAAGAGCACACATTAAGAAACCCCTGCCCACAAACCCGCCAATACACACAATAATAGAGAGGTGTCCTACCACCACCAAGGGACCTGGGAACGGATTAGTATTGGTACCGACCGAAAAGGTGTTATACCAGGGGGTACACTTTGCAGTAGCTTCTGTTATTTTAAACCTTACCGAGGTGCTCTTACCTGCATGGTGCCCAAAGGAAACAGAACAGCTATACCAGGCCCTACTCAGAGAAATGTTCAAGAAATTTTAAGAGTTAAACTTTGGGCATGTAGACAAAGATCTATACACCCTACACGCTAGGGACACCATGGGCATGGGGAGACCAAGAAGGGGAACCTTGAACGACATTTTTACTGCATATAATACAGGGTCCTCTGTGATAAATAGCCTAGACGATATAGAACTACAAACACAGATAAATGGTTTAAAGAACCAACTGGGAAAGATCCTGAAACAGGAAAACACAGTAGTGGGCTCAGAGCTACACGAGGACCAGGCTATGATGGTCCATTTAAAAGAAATTGTGGCTGAGCTGGAAAAACATGCTCAGACAGTGAATGCACTCATACGGGAGGATAGAAATGCTACCAACCAGGTTGCACAGAACGAGGTGTGCGTGCTATATGGGGCATGGTTGTTGGGCGAGGGCTGCAACAACCTGGAGGATTTAAAACAAGGTTTAGTTCCCTCCTGGGTCAGTAACAAGCACCTCGCAGCCCTCCACCCGTACAGCAATTCACTAAGTCCATACCAGCTCCACCTAGCCTCTGAAGCCCACTCTGTCCCAGTAGATTGTGGGAAATCTAACCACACCATCATGGGGATAGTACTAAGGATGCCGGTCATGGGTAGGATGCCCGACCCGCGCCGGTATACAGGGTGGAAAACATTGGAGTTATTCAGGGAGGTGCACACGTTTGTTTCACAGCGGTCCCACCCTATGTCATAAAGTGGGAGCACACTATGACGGTTACTGACCTCTCCGGGTGCTGGAGCTGGGGTTCACACATAATATTGTGTCCCCAGCACTTGAATGCCTATTCTAAATCACAGTGCTGTTTTAAAGCTGCTGGCGCACAGCCTATCAACTGTACCATGGAGGTAATGGCACAAGACTATGTTCCTCCACAGGTAGCATACATAGGGGGTGGGACATATTGTGTCACCACCAGTGCGTCCCACTACCAACATGGACACTTCTGGTGTCCGGTGAGTGACAGCAGTTTTTGCTTTAAATCTGAGGCACCAGTTCAAGTGGCCCAGGAACGGATTGTCCCCTTCCCTGAACCCGCCACTGTTCACCTCACTGTGAAGAAAAACATCACAGACCTGCAGGATTATGTTACACATTTTGGCTATGCAATTCCCCCTCTACCCGAACATCTCACCGCTCTGCTAGCAGCTGTAGTAATCTCACAAAAACATTTCTATATTCTAGAACAGAAAACCATTGAGATAGGGAGAAAGATTCCAGAGATCACATTTCCGCCTTGGTGGGACATTTTCAGAAATATAGAAGTGCCTGCCAGGATCAGAATAGCTTCCCACATTTTGGTTGTCTGTCAACTCGCGATTATTCTTTACTTATGGTGTCTCACTTGCCGAGTGAAACGCAGAGGCCGTCAGGTCAGGCACCAAAGGGTGCTGCACGCTCCCTGGCCAAACTTAGGAATTGCAGAGTGAGGGGTGACACCATATTACCATGTTTGATATGTTTTAAGTTTACCTGCTGTAAAAACGCCGAAATCGATTGTTGTAAGAATGTTGCTTAAAAATGTGTTTGACTATGTACCATTGTTTTATTTAAAATTGTGTTTTACTATGTACCTTTGTTTTACTGTAAAAACGGAGTAATTGAGGGGTCGGACCCCCTCTATGCTGTAATAGAATTGAAATGACTGTATTTGCCTGTAAACTGCATTGCATTTCAAAGGGGGATGCACATTAACATGGAAACATAGAAAATAGGTGCAGGAGTAGGCCATTCAGCATTTCTAGCCTGCACCGCCATTCAATGAGTTCATGGCTGAACATGCAACTTCAGTACCCCATTCCTGCTTTCTCGCCATACCCTTTGATCCCCTAGTAGTAAGGACTTCATCTAATTCCTTTTTGAAGATATCTAGTCAAAGTTTTAGCTAGGTAAATACAGGGAAGGTTGACTCTCGGGAAATCAGGAATTTTGCTCACCTAGCATGACACTCAAGTATGTAGAATGTCACAGGGGGAAATGAAGAGTGAAAAATTTGTGGGAACCCCCCCCACCCCGCCCAGTGTTTGGAATCATTGGAAAGGGAATTTAATTTGCAACTATCTACCAGAAAGTTTGAAATTCTAAAGTACACATGGAAGAAACTACGAACTTTAATCGAATTTGGGATTTTACGAGACAAATTTAGTCTGTATGGGCAGGGCTAGAGAACTAAAGGATGGCTATCCTACAAAGAAACCAGTTTGAGTATTGAAGCTGTCTGGGGCATTGAAACTGGAGAATTATGGATACTCGAAAATGCTTCTCCACAGGAGACACTAACATACCAACAATAAACCCAGAGATAGCTAACCATCAGCCTGAATCTGGAAAGCCATTTCAACATATGCATAACAAACAAAGGCCCATCCAGCCCGCATGGAAAATAAAACCCGAGCACAAACAGACATTGCAAATACCAAGCTAATATTTCCATCAAGAAACAGATCTAGAAGATCGGCACACCCGAGACAAGTTAACATTTAATGAGCCCGCCAAAATACGACAAAGAAATAGCAAGCCCGCCAAAAGTTACACAAAGAATCCGGGCTGATTTGGCGATAAGTTTAGAACAGCTCCAACAGTATAACTGGGCCCTGCTTTAACAAAGGGTATGCTACTGCCTCAGAAGACACTGCTAGGGACGCTTAGCATCAAGAAGGGAGAGAGACCACCGCAGCAGTTGTAACTAACTTCTCCAACCTCGACGTCCTGAAATCGGAAAAGGGGAGGAAGAACATCACCATCATGGCAGCAACCGACTACAGCCAACATGGTACCACCAAAACCACCGCGATCAACCAACTTCGAAACAAAACTCCACAAGGAAGTAACTGAAGAATCAAAAGTTTCCACTCTACAATCGAAGTCCTGACTACCAACAGGTGAAAACATTACCTAAAGAGACTTTAAACCTATTTCTAACAAAAGAAAACGGATACTTACCCTATAAGTCCAAAACGCGCCCTATTGCATCAGCGGACACCACCCAACTGAAGAATGCGCAGTAAAAAGTCTTCTCCAACATTTGGGGTACGGCAAGCAGAACTGACAGAATCCAGCGAATCCCGAAATCGTGAACTATCGGCAACTGACCATAAAGGATTGGTAAGCATAGTCCCTGTTTCCCTGGAGTCTAATCTAGTCAGTGTTCGGTATTGGTAGGGGGGAGGTGTATTATTTACTGTAACCCCTTTGAATGTGTGATGTACTGTTCTTTATTAGAGTAATTATAAGTTTGACATTGCATTTTCTTGTCTTTAATTGCACCAGACCATTTGTCTCTTGCACTTTATCACATCCCCCCAAATAAATCCAGAGTCTAGAACCCAAGGGAGTGGGAGCGATTTGAAACAAAACATTGCCTCTATCTTCGAATTGGTGGGCCTGATGCCGTCCGCCGCGCTTCTTCTCCCTAGGAACTCCACTTCAGACGCTAGGAAAACGCACTTCGAGCATTTTAACCTGAGCCCCAAATGGTTGAGTCGACTAAGAACCTCCTCCAGGTTCTTCAGATGCTCACTTGTGTCCCCACCTGTAACCAAGATATCGTACTGGAAGACCACGGTGTGCGGGACCGACTTCAGTAAGCTTTCCATGTTTCTCTGGAATATCGCCACCGCTGATCAAATTCCAAACGGGCATCTGTTATAAATGAAGAGACCTTTGTGTGTGTTGATGCAGGTGAGGGCCTTCGATGATTCCTCCAGCTCCTGCGTCATGTAGGCCGAGGTCAAGTCCAGCTTCGTGAACGTCTTTCCTCACGCCAGTGTAGCAAAAAGGTCGTCGGCCTTTTGTGGTGGGTATTGGTCCTGCAGGGAGAAACGATTGTTAGTTACTTTGTAATCACCACAGATTCTGACGCTGCCATCGCCCTTGAGGACAGGAACGATCGGACTGGCCCACTCATTGAATTCGATCGGCAAAATGATGCCCTCTCTTTGCAGACGGTCTAGCTCGATCTCTACCCATTCTCTCATCATTTATGGTACTGCTCTCGCCTTGTGATGGCTGGGTCGCGCCCCCGGAATTAGGTGGATTTGCACTTTTGCTCCTTGGAACTTCCCGATGCCTGGTTCGAATAGCAAAGGGAACTTGTTTAAGACCTGGGCACACGACGTGTTGTCAGCGGACGAGAGCGCTCGGACGTCATCCCAGTTCCAGCATATCTTTCCCAGCCAGCTCCTGCCAAGAAGCGTGGGACCATCGCCCGGTACCACCCAGAGTGGTAGCTTGTGCACCACTCCAACGTAGGAGACTTTTACAGTAGCACTGCCGATTACGGAAATCAGTTCCTTTGTGTAAGTTCTCAGTTTTGTGTGAATTGGAGTCACGACTGGCCTTGAGGGCTTGCTGTACCACAATTTTTCGAAAGTCTTTTTGCTCATAATGGACTGGCTCGTGCCCGTGTCCAGCACCATTGACACCGGGAGTCCGTTTAGTTCAACCTTCAGCATTATCGGGGCACACTTTGTGGTAAATGTGTGCACCTCATATACTCTGCCTCCTCTATCTGAGGCTCTGGTTCGTCGTGATCCACTATGGATCTGTCCTCCTCTGCAACATGGTGGTTTGCAGTATTAATAGGATTTGCAGCTCGCCTGCACATGCATTGGAGGTGTCCAATTGTACCACAACCCTTGCAAATGTACCCTTTGAAGCAGCATAAGTGGAAATGATGATCACCCCCGCAGCGCCAACAGGGTGTTAATGGCCTAGCATTCATCACTCTTGCTGGTGGACTCTGAGAAATCTGCGGACGTGCAGCTGCAGGCATGTGAGGCCTGCCCTGTACATTGCAATTTGAAAACAACATCACTTTGTTCACAGTACTTGAAGCAGCACTCATATGCTGAGAGATTTGCTTCGTATTGTCACTGGTGGCAATGAACGCCTGGGCTATCACTATGGCCATACTCAAGATTGGGGTCTCTACAGTCAAAAATTCGTGAAGTATCATTTCATGGCCAAGTACGAAAAAGTCTCTGAGCATATGCTTCAAATGTCCTTCAAATTTGCAATGTCATGCAAGGCGTCTTAGCTCGGCAACATAACTCGCCACTTCCTGGCCTTCAGACCTTTTGCAGGTGTAGAACTGGTACCTCGCCTCAGAACGCTTTCCTTCGGGTTCAGATGCTCCCGGACTAGTGTGCATAAATCATCGTACAATCTCTCTGTGGGTTTCGCTGGAGCAAGCAAATTTTCATTCGGCCATACGGGTGCCCCGCAGACGGTGAGAAGAATCGTCCTTCATTTGGCAACGTTCGCTTCTCCTTCCAGCTCATTGGCCATGAAATATTGGTTGAGTCGCTCCACGAAGGTTTCCCAATCATCTCCCTCTGAGAACAGAATACACACTGTTCTCTGCATCATTGCGGAGGGGTTCGTCGCCAGTTGTTAAGGTATTAATAAAGAGTCTGACTGGATACTGTGAGCTCAAAGTGAAGTGTGACCATAGTCTTTTATTGCAGGTCTCCAGAGTGCCTCTCCAGCCTGTGAGGCCTCCTTAAGTACCTGTGCTCCCAAGGGATTATGGAATTCCAGGGGACGAGCCCTCTGGTGGCTGTACAACATATATATGTTTACATATATTGTTGTGTATCTGTAAAGCATGCACTACCATGTTCCGCCACCAGGGAACTCATCCCCTGAAGTCCCAAGGGATCCCAGCATTTCTTGCCAGCACTAAGGCCTGTTCATCACTCTGCAGTGTCTCATTAAAGACAGAGGTCACTGTTACTTTAACCTCCCTGTGTGCAGCCTCATCTGTGTTAGGAACACAATAACTGGCAACGAGAATACAAATCCAATGCAAAGATGCAGCAAACTGTGGGCATCCTGGAGAAGTTCTCGGAGGGTGAGGACTGGGAAGCCTATGTCGAACGGCTAGACCAGTACTTTGTAGCCAATGAGCTGGACGGAGAAGGAAGCGCTGCAAAAAGGAGAGCGATCCTCCTCACAGTCTGCGGGGCACCGACCTACAGCCTCATAAAGAATCTTCTGGCACCGGTGAAACCCACAAATAAGTCGTATGAGGAGCTGTGTACACTGGTTCGGGAGCATCTTAACCCGAGGGAGAGTGTGCTGATGGCGAGGTATCGGTTCTACACGAGCCAGCGATCTGAAGGTCAGGAAGTGGCGAGCTACGTCGCCGAGCTAAGGCGACTTGCAGGACAATGTGAGTTTGATGGCTACCTGGAGCAAATGCTCAGAGATTTTTTTGTACTGGGCATTGGCCACGAGACCATCCTACGAAAACTTTTGACTGTAGAGACACCGACCCTCAGTAAGGCCATTGCGATAGGACAGGCGTTTATGTCCACCAGTGATAACACGAAACAAATCTCTCAGCACACAAGTGCTAACAATGTTCATAAATTAACTGGAACTGTGTTTGCGAGCAGAAATGTACAGGGCACAACCCACGAGTCTGTAACTGCCAGCAGGCCTCAGGTGACCCAGATGACTCAGAGTCCGCAACAAAGGATGAATGCAAGGCAATTCATACCTTGTTGGCGTTGTGGAGACTTCCATTCAGCCTATTCATGCCGCTTCAAAGAGTATGTTTGCAAGAGCTGTGGAACAATGGGGCATCTCCAATGAGCTTGCAAACGAGCTGCAAGCTCTGCAAAACCTACTAACCACCACGTGGCAGAGGAAGATCGGTCCATGGTGGATCAAAGCAATTTCGAGCCTCAGAGAGAGGAAGCAGATGCTGAAGTACACGGGCTGCCCACATTTTTGACGAAATGTCCACCTATAATGCTAAACGTAAAATTGAATGGCTTACCCGTAGACATGGAACTGGACACTGGCACGAGCCAATCCATCATGAGTAAAAAGATGTTTGAGAGACTGTGGTGCAACAAGGCATTCAGACCAGCCCTGAGCCCCATCCACATGAAACTGAGAAAGTACACCAAAGAGCTTATCACTGTCCTGGGCAGCGCCATGGTCAAGGTCACCTACGAGGGCACGGTGCGCGAACTGCCACTCTGGATTGTCCCGGGCAATGGCCCCACACTGCTTGGAAGGAGCTGGCTGGGAAAAATCCGCTGGAACTGGGATGCGCTATGACATGTCGATGAGGCCTCATACCCAGTTCTTAACAAATGTCCTTCCCTTTTTGAGCCAGGCATTGGAAACTTTTCCGGGGGGAAGGTGTGGATCCACTTGGTCCCAGAGGCATGACCCATTCACCACAAGGCGCGAGCAGCACTCACATGATGAGGGAGAGAGCGGAAATCGAGCTGGACAGGCTGCAACGTGAGGGCATCATGTCCCCAGTGGAATTCAGCGAGTGGGCCAGCCCGATTGTTCCAGTACTCAAAAGTGATGGCACGGTCAGGATTTGCAGCGATTATAAAGTAACTATTAATCGTTTCTCGCGACAGGACCAATACCCGCTACCTAAGGCAGACGACCTATTTGCAACGCTGGCAGGAGGCAAGATGTTCACCAAGCTCGACCTGACTTCGGCCTACATGTGCAGGAGCTGCAGGAGTCTTCGAAGGGCCTCACCTGAATCAACACGCACAAGGGACTGTTCATCTACAACAGATGCCCATTTGGAATTCAGTCGGCTGCAGCGATCTTCCAGAGAAACATGAAGAGCCTACTCAAGTCAGTACCATGCACGGTGGTCTTTCAGGACAACATATTGCTCACGGGTCGGGACACCGCCGAGCACCTACAAAAGGAGGAGGTCCTCCAGCGACTGGATCGCGTAGGGCTGAGGCTGAAGAGGTCGAAATGCATCTTCATGGCAACAGAAGTGGAGTTTTTGGGGAGAAAGATCGCGGTGGACGGCATTCTGCCCACAGGCGCCAAGACAGAGGCTATCAGAAACGCGCCAAGGCCACAGAACGTCACGGAGCTGCGGTCGTTCTTGGGACTCCTCAACTATTTTGGTACCTTCCTACCAGGGTTAAGCACCCTTTTTGAGCCCCTACATGTGTTATTGCACAAAGGTGAGAACTGAGTATGGAGAAAAAAAACAAGTAATTCCTTTTGAGAAAGCCAGAAACATTTTATGCTCCAACAAGCTGCTTGTATTGTATAACCTGTGTAATAGACTTGTGCGAGCATGTGACGCATCGTCGTACGGAGTCGGGTGTGTATTACAACAAGCTAACGTTGTGGCGAAATTGCAACCTGTCGCCTATGCTTCCAGGAGCTTGTCTAAGGCCGAGAGGGCCTACAGCATGATTGAGAAAGTGGCATTAGCTTGTGTGTTCAGGGTAAAGAAAATGCATCAATACCTGTTTGGCTTCAAATTTGAGCTGGAAACCAATCACAAGCCCCTCACATCCCTGTTCGCTGAAAACAAGGGGATAAATACTAATGCCTCAGCCCGCATACAAAGGTGGGCACTTGCGCTATCAGCGTATAACTATATCATCCGCCACAGGCCAGGCACCAAGAACTGTGCAGATGCTCTCAGTCGGCTACCATTGCCCACCACGGGGGTGGAAATGGCGCAGCCTGTAAACTTGTTGATGTTGGCGCAGCCCGCAGACTTGCTGATGGTCATGGAAGCATTTGAAAATGATAAATCACCTGTCATGGTCCGCCAGATTAGGACTTGGACCAGCCAAGATCCTCTGCTGTCCCTAGTAAAAAACTGTGAACTGTATGGGAGCTGGGCCAGCATTCCCGTTGAAATGCAAGAGCCAATCAAGCCGTTCCAGCGGCGAAAGGACGAGCCGACCATTCAGGCAGACTGCCTGTTGTGGGATAACCGCATAGTGCTGCTAAAAAAGGGCAGGGAGATGTTCATCTCGGATCTCCGCAGCACACACCCAGGTATAGTAATGATGAAAGCGATAGCCAGATCCCACGTGTGATGGGCCGGTATCGACTCTGATTTAGAGTCCTGTGTACGGCAATACAGCGAATGTGCTCAGTTAAGCAACACGCCCAGAGAGGCACCACTAAGTTTGTGGTCCTGGCCCTCCAGACCATGGTCGAGGATCCATGTCTCCTATGCGGTCCCGATTCTCAGTAAAATGTTCCTGGTGCTGGTGGATGCTTTTTCAAAATGGATTGAATGTGAAATAATGTCGGAAAGCACCGCCATCATCACCATTGAAAGCCTGAGGGCCATGTTTGCCACCCACGGCCTGCCTGACATGCTGGTCAGTGACAACGGGCCATATTTCACCAGTGCCGAATAAAAAAAATTCATGACCCACAATGGGATCAAACATGTCACCTCGGCCCCATTTAAACCAGCCTCCAATGGGCAGGCAGAGCGGGCAGTACAAACAATCAAACAGAGCCTTAAACGAGTCACAGAAGGCTCACTCCAAACCCGCCTGTCCCGAGTACTGCTCAGCTATCGCACGAGACCCACTCGCTCACAGGGGTGCCCCCGGCTGAGCTACTCATGAAAAGGACACTTAAAACCAGACTCTCGCTCGTTCACCCCAACCTGCATGATCAGGTAGAGAGCAGGTGGCAGCAACAAAATGTAAATGATGGTCGCGCCATTGTGTCACGGGAAATTGATCTGAATGACCCTGTGTATGTGCTAAACTATGGACATGGTCCCAAGTGGATCACGGGCACGGTGATAGCTAAAGAAGGGAATAGGGTGTTTGTAGTCAAACTAGACAATGGGCAAATTTGCAGAAAGCACCTGGACCAAACGAGGCTGCGGTTCACAGACTGCCCTGAACAACCCACAGCAGACACCACCTTTTTCGAGCCCACAACACACACCCAAAGGATTAATGACACCACGCCGGACCAGGAAATCAAACCCATCATGCCCAACAGCCCAGCAAGGCCAGGCTCACCTAGCAGGCCTGCAGGGCCAACAACACTCCAGCCCAGCGAGGGCACAGCCAACACACCAGAACAGACATTTGTACCGAGGCGGTCCACCAGGGAAAGAAAGGCTCCCGACCGCCTTACCTTGTAAATAGTTTTCACTTTGGCTTTGGGGGGGTGGGGGGAGTGATGTTGTGTATCTGTAAAGCATGCACTCCCATGTTCCACCACCAGGGAGCTCATCCCCTGAAGTCCCAAGGGATCCCAGCATCCCTTGGGAGCACTGTATATAAACTGGCCCCTAAGGCCAGTTCCTCACTCTGGAGTGTCTTAATAAAGACTGAGGTCACTGTTACTTTAACCTCCCTGTGTGCAGCCTCATCTGTGTTTGGAGCATAATATATATAACAAGCTATAACTGATGTAGGAGGGAGAGAGCGAGAGCGACACACTGACCGAGAGAGAGAGCGAGAGTGAGAGTAAGAGAGAGAGAGAGAGAGAGAGCTACACACTGAAAGAAAGAGAGAGAGAGAGAGAGCTACACATCGATTGAGAGAGTCAGAGAGAGAGAGCGAGAGAGAGAGCTACACATTGACTGAGAGAGAGAGAGAGAGAGAGAGACCTACACACTGCCCGAGAGGGAGAGTGAGAGAGAGAGAGAGAAAGTTACACACTGAAAGAGAGAGCGAGAGAGGGAGAGAGAGAGAGCTACATACCGACTGAGAGAGGGAGGGAGAGAGAGACCTGCACACTGAATGAGGGAGAAAGAGAGAGAGAGCGACACACTGACTGAGTGAGAGAGTGAGAGAGAGAGAGAGAGAGAGAGAGTTACACACTGACTGAGATAGACAGAGAGACAGAGAGCGAGAGACCTACACACTGACAGATAGAGAGATTGAGAGAGATACACAGTGACTGAGAGAATGAGAGAGAATGAGAGTGAGAGAGGGAGAGAGAGCTACACACCAACTAAGAGAGAGAGAGAGAGAGAGAGAGATACACAGTGACAGAGAGAGAGAGCTACACATTGACTGAGAGAGTGAGAGGTAGAGAAAGAGCTACACACCAACTGAGAGAGAGAGGGAGAGAGAGAGAGGGGCAGAGAGAGAGAGAGAGAGACACTGACCGAGAGAGAGAGAGAGCTACACACTGAGAGAGAGAGAAAGAGAGCTACATATCAACTGAGAGAGAGAGAGGGGGGGGGGGGGGGGGAGAGAGAGAGAAAGAGAGAGACACTGACCGAGAGAGAGAGAGAGCTACACACTGAGAGAGAGAGAAAGAGTGCTACATACCAACTGAGGGAGAGAGAGAGAGAGGAGGAGAGAGAGAGAGAGAGAGACACTGACCGAGAGAGAGAGAGAGTTACACACTGAGAGAGAGAGAAAGAGAGCTACATACCAACAGAGAGAGAGAGAGAGAACGACGCACTGACCGTGGGAGAGAGAGAGAGAGCGAGCTACACACTGACTGAGAGAGTGTGTGTGAGAGAGAGAGAGAGAGAGAGTGTTGTGTCCTTAGATGCTCTAGTAATGACTTCACGAGGCAATGTGTTGTACTTGAACTGTAGTGACCTTAGTCCTTTATTTGTTAACTCCAGAGTGAGGATCACACCTGGTGGCCTGCCTTTTATACTAGGCCAGGCACACCTGTACAGGTAACCTACAAGTCTCCCACTGCTGTGCCCTCTGGCGGCATACCTTGCGATAGAACAAACAGTAGCCATGTAGGATCCATGACATCACTCCCCCCAGAACCTTTAGTGCAAATCGCCTCTGCATTGACTGTGCTCTGGGCTTAGTTCTATTCTCCCCCCCCGCCCTACATTGATTATGGCAGGGGCTCCTAGCATTCATGTACATTCAAGTTCAGGAAAGTGGGTTTTGCGTTATTATTGTGGTCCCGTGGTGTGACAAGTATGTTAGATGCCTTATCGATGCAGTGACCGATGCGTGAGGACAAGCTAGTTCCAGAGCTGCTGGGTTGTGTCCCAGCAGTTTAGTGGCAGCTCAGTGCCCAGTGCTGGCAGTGGGAACCCGGTTGGCTCGCGTGGCCTGCTCTCGGGGCTGTTGCTGTGGCCCCTAGCATCGGGACAGTTCACAAATGCCTGTGACCTCCCTGTCCTTTCTTTGCACCCTGGGTCACAGCTGCTCCCTGAGGAGCTGTTGTCTAGCAGTGCACAGGGAACTGCTGACTCGCTGGCCTGGGCGTTGTTTGGTTTGGGATCCTGGCTGGTGCCTGTTTCCTCTGGGGGAACTGTGGCGGGTGACCCTACATCTAGGGGTATGGCCTTGGTGGCGGTGGGGTCTGGGGACTGCGCCTTAGTACAGTCTGCTCCTTCAGGCTCGTGGCAGTTGGTGCCATCGGTTGCCTGAGAGGTGGAACTGATCAGGGGCAGGGTATCGATACCGGTGCCGTTGCCCTGCTGAGATCGCTTGCTCTGCAGCTCGTGTGTGTTGGCTGTTTGTGGCCACACTCCATGGTGCATGACTCTGGTCCCCGGGATACAGGCTACAGAATTGGGTAGCTCGCTGGACCTGTGTGCTCCCAATGGGTGTCTGCCCGCTGCATTGGCTGTGTGCAGTTGAAACCCTGCATCGCACAACTTTTCATTACTTATGCTGGACACACTGTGGATCTGAATGTGATCGCGTGACTTTTTCTCGCTAGTTGTATGTGCACAGTTCAGATCATCAATTACACATTTTACATAATCGCGCGATTTTTCCTCGCTGGTTGCGTATATACAATTTAGATTGTCATTTGCACATTTTACATGATCAATTAATTTTTTTTCCTCTGACTTACAACTACTGTTACATTGCTTAAGTGTGTGGAACTGCCCCTTTAATTGTGGTGGGTTGCCGGCCTCCTTTAAGAGGGCCTTGCTTTCTTTACCCCAATCCGCTTCTCCGTTTGGTGCCACGTGTTGCTCCATCAGCGCTGCACCTCGTGGTCTGGCCGCGGCCATCTTTGTCTTCAGCGTCTCACCTCGTAGTTTTGGTGCCATCTTTCCTCCATCCAGGATGTCGACTGCGGTGATCCTCTTCTCCCCGGGTTTTGCCTCCGAAGCTGGGAAGTCGCCTTTGGATCCGATTTTCTTCTGCTTCAGTCCTGCCACTGGAGCCTGGAAGGTGCGTTCGGGTCGCCTCAGCTGGATCATCTCCACGCAGTCGTGCTGAGCGGTCTGTGTCTCGCGTGCTGTGCTGGTCTGCTCTCCAGTGCCGGGTCCAGCCTCATGTGGGGGCTTGCTTTGCCTCTGAGTGTAGGGGGCTTAGAACGCTGGAGGGGTGAAGTCTTCCCACTTCCAATGGATTTTCTCCATCCACCTTCTGCCCAGCAGCGTTGGTCCATCACCTGCAACAATCCACAGAGGTAACTTGTGCACCGTGCCATCATGGAGTACCTTTACATTTACATTTACTGGGATGATTTAGTCGGTGTAGGTGCGCTGCTTTGCCTGAACGGGGACCAACTTGGGTCGTTCAGCTTGATTGTCCCATAGCCTCTCAAAGGCTCCTTGATTCATCACTAACTTGCTCACCCCCGTGTCCACTTCCATGAATACTGGAACGCCCTCTATCTCGACTTCCATCTTCAGCGGGTGGTGCAGGTAAACATGCTATGTACCTCCCCGTGGGACTGGGCTGACTCTCTGCCTAGTGACTCATAATCTGCACTGGATTCCTGGCCATTTGCAGAATCTTCATCGACACAGTGAGTCATGATTCTCTTACACATTCGCTGGAGGTGGCCCTTTGTGCTTCAGCCTTTGCATACATAGTCTTTAAAGCGGCACTGGTGAGCCCTGTGATTCCCTCCGCAACGCCAGCATGGTGCTACTCGATTAGCCCCCCTCGGCAGACTCTGAGTTGAGGGACTCGGGGGCCTGTTCTCTCTTCCTTGAGAGGGTTCGTGCTCTACAGTCCAGCCTCGAAACAGCGCCATTCTGTGCACAGTACCTGCCGGGTTTGAGTCCTGAGAGTGAGTCATCTGCCTGGAGCCGCAGGTCGAGGTCATGAATGCCTGGCTCACAGAAATGGCCTTCTGCAGTGTGAATGTGCTATCCACCGACAGTAGCTTATGAAGAAGGCCCTCATGGCCAATTCCAATGACAAAAATGTCCTGCAGCGCTTCGTTGAGGTGGGTGCCGAACTCGCACAGTGCCGCCAGCCTCCTGAGGTCTGCGGCGTACTTCGCGACGCCCTGGCCTTCGGGCCGGCGGTGGGTGTAGAACCGGTGTCTGGCTGTGAGGATGCTCTCCTTTGACTTGAGTTGCTCATGGATCAGGGTTACGAGCTCCTTTTATGACTCGGTCGTTGTCTTCGCTGGTGCCAGCAAGTCCCTGACGAGGCCATAGATGTTGAGCACACAACTGGTTAGCAAGATAGCTCAGCGTTTATCAGCCAGTGTGGCCGGTCGTCTCCTGCCAGGCCGTTTGCTGTGAAGAAATATTCTAGCCTCTCCACAAAGGTGTCCCAATCATCACCATCGGCGAACTGCTACAACGTACCAAGGGTAGCCATTTCTGCGTGAAAGTTTGTAATCTCGTCGCTGATTGTTGTGTCCTTAGATGCTCCAGTAATGACTTCACGAGGCAATGTGTTGTACTTGAACTGTAGTGACCTTAGTCCTTTATTCATTAACTCCAGAGTGAGGATCACACCTGGTGGCCTGCTTTTTATACTAGGCCAGGCACACCTGTACAGGTAACCTACAAGTCTCCCACTGCTGTGCCCTCTGGTGGCACACCTTGTGATAGTACCAACAGTAGCCATGTAGGATATATGACAGAGAGAGAGAGAGAGAGGGAGTGTGACACACTGACTGAGATAGTGACAGAGAGAGAGAGTGAGCTACATACTGAAAGAGAGAGAGAGGGGGAGAGAGAGAGAGAGAGAGGCTACACACTGACTGAGAGAGTGAGTGAGAGAGAGCGAGAGAGAGAGAGACTGCTACACACTAAAAAAGAGAGAGAGCTACACACTGACTGAGTGAGAGAGTGAGAGAGAGAGAGAGAGAGAGAGACACACTGACAGAGAGAGAGAGCAACACACTGATCGAGAGAGAGAGAGAGAGTGAGAATGAGAGATTGTGAGAGAGAGGGAGAGAGAGAGAAAGCTACACATTGACTGAGTGAGAGAGTGAGAAAGAGTTACACAGCAACCGAGAGAGTGAGTGAGAGAGAGAGTGAGAGAGAGCAAGAGAGTGACATACTGACAGAGAGAGAGTAAGAGAGAGTGAGAGAGAGAGTGAGAGAGAGAGAGAGGGAGAGCTACACACTGACCACGAGACTGAGAGAGAGAGAGAGACAGAGAGACGGAGATACACACTGACAGAGAGAGAGAGCTACACACCGATTGAGAGAGTGAGAGTTTTATGTATGTTAACTGGGTTTTACCTACCACCGGAGGGCACGACTATCGGAGTCCTAATGGTCACTGGCAGACACGTGCAAGCCGGGTATATAATGTTGGCAGCCATGTTGAAACCTCACTTTGAGAATAAATAAACTGGAGCAAGGTCATGCCTGAACTAGCTCACTGTACTTAGCCTCGTGGAGTTATTCGATACTTAACAGAAAGAGAGAGAGAGAGAGAGCTACACATCGAGCGAGAGAGTGATGAGAAAGAGAGAGAGCTACACACTGACCAAGAGAGTGAGGGAGAGACAGAGAAAGAGAGAGAGGGAGCTACACATCGACTGAGAGAGTGAGCAAGAGAGAGAGAGAGAACTGCACACAGATAGAGAGTGAGAGAGAGAGAGACAGGCAGACAGAGAGGGAGAGAGAGAGAGAGACAGAGAGAGAGAGAGAGAGAGCTACACACTGACCGAGGGAGCGAGAGAGAGAGAGAGAGAGCGAGAGTGTTATGTATTGATGCTTGGGGTCACCAGACATAAGAGGGCGCTACTGTCGAAGGTCAACAGGTTGTACACACATGTGCGCGGTCACTGGTATATAAGCGCGGGTACTATGTCACGTGTGTACTTTAGGTGAGAATAAAGATGGATCAGCTTTGCACCCGACGCAGCTTACAGTAACAAGACTCTTAAGTTATTACATTTGGCAACGAGGTAAATTAAGACCCTTCGCATGTACAATGGGCACGATTGGAATTCTGAGAAATTCGTGGAGGGCGAGGATTGGGTGAATTTTATCGACCGCCTGGATCAGTATTTTATGGCCAACAAAATGGAGGGAGACGCTGACGCAGTTCGGCGCAGAGCCGTTTTCCTCACCGTTTGTAGTCCGAAAATTTACGGCCTCATGAAGAACCTTCTCTCGCCTTTACATCCAACGGACAAAGAGTAGGAGGATTTGTGTGTTTTGGAGTGTGACTATCTTAAGCCAAAAGAGGGGATCATCAATTCACCCTATCGCTTCTATATGCAGGGCCGGGATGTGTTGAGATTCGTCGCTGACCTACGATGTTTTGCTGAGCCGTGTAAGTTCAGGAACATGTTGGAGGACATGTTGCGAGATTTCTTCGTGATAGGCAACAACCATGATGTGATTTTTTGGAAGTTATTGGCCGAAGAGAAGCTGGACTTGAGAAAGGTCATCGCGACTGTCCAGGCATGCATGACGACTGATGATAATTTGAGGCAGATAGCATCGAAGAGTCAGTGCTCCACGGCAGGTACTGTAAACAAGATTGTGTCGTCTTCTGGCAGAGCTGCTTATTGCAGGGCCTACTCAACTGTTTATGTGAAACCTGTAGCTGCTCAGAGTCTGGCAACTGGTACGAATCTGATTTCACCCTGTTGGCATTGTGGGGGCAATCATCAGCCTCATCAGTGTCAGTTTAAACAATACTCCTGTAATGGCTGTTTGAAAATGGGGCATCTTCAGAGAATGTGCCCACAACGGAGCAAGCGTGCTGCTGCTCATCACATTGTTGATGATGACCAGTCCAGTGCTGGCCTGGATACACAACCCAAGGAGGAAGAGTATGGTCTTTATTCATTCTTGGCAAAGAGCCAGCCGATAATCATTAATGTGAAGCTGAATGGCGTGCCTGTATCAATGGAGCTGGACACGGGTGTGAGTCAGTTGATAATGAGCCAAAGGACATTCGACAAGCTGTGGGACACTGAAGCCTAAGCTGAGTCCAGTCAATGCCAACTTGTGTACTTACACTAAGGAACTCATACCGGTGATTGGCAGTGCAGTAGTCGAGGTGTCATATGATGGGGTAGTTCAAGACCATTCCCAGATAATGGTCCAATGCTGTTCAGCCGGAATTGGCTCGAGAAAATCAAGCTGAACTGGAATGATGTCAAAGCGTTGTCCTCGGTGGATGACCCTTCGTGTGCTCAAGTGTTGAAGAAGTTTCCTTTTTTGTTTGAACCGGGCATTGGTAATTTTACTGGAGCCAAGGTGCAGATTCACCTGGATTCTGATGCAAAGCCTGTCTATCGTAAAGCTCAGTCTGTTCCGTACATGATGAGTGAGGAGGTTGAAATTGAGCTTGACAGACTTCAACGTGAAGGGGTCATAGCACCGGTTGAGTTTAATGAGTGGACCAGTCCTATTGTTCCTGTGTTGAAGAGTGATGGCACTGTCTCCACAGGATTTATGGAGATTACAAAGTTACGATTAACCAATTTTTGAAACAGGATCAGTATCCATTACTGAAGGCTGATGACCTGTTTGCCATGCTAGCTGGTGGAAAGTCGTTCACTAAGCTAGATCTGACGTTGGCCAATATGACACAGGAGCTTGTCAGCACTTCGAAGAAACTCACCTGCATCAACACCCATAAAGATTGTTTGTCTACAACAGGTGTCCTTTTTGAATTCATTCGGCTGCAGCCATATTTCAGAGGAATATGGAGAGTCTACTGAAGTCTGTTCCTAGAACTGTCATGTTTCAAGATAATATTCTGGTCACAGGTCGCGACACTGCTGAACATCTGAACAATCTTGAAGAAGTCCTACATCGACTGGACAGGGTGGGGCTCAAGCTGAAACGTTCGAAGTGTGTCTTCATGGCACCTGAAGTTGAATTCCTGGGGAGGAAGATTGCTGCTGATGGCATCAGGCCTACTGATTCGCAAACCAAGGCCATCAAAAATTCACCCAGGCCTCAAAATGTGACAAAGCTGCGTTCATTCCTTGGGCTACTCAACTACTTTGGTAATTTCTTACCCAGATTGAGCACTTTACTAGAGCCATTGCACATGCTACTCAGAGAAGGCAACAACTGGGTCTGAGGTTTGTCTCAAGATAGAGCCTTTGAGAAAGCTAAGAATATGCTCTGTTTAAACAAGTTGCTTGTTCATTATGATCCATGTAAGCGTCTTGTATTGGCCTGTGATGCTTCATCATATGGGGTTGGCTGTGTACTCCAACAAGCAAATGAGTCGGGTAAGCTACAACCTGTTGCGTATGCTTCGAGAAGTTTGTCAAAAGTGGAAAGAGCTTACAGCATGGTAGAAAAAGAAGCTTTGGCCTGTGTGTATGAGGTAAAAAAGATACATCAGTACCTGTTTGGTCTTTGTGTTGAACTCAAAACGGATCACAAGCCACTCATTTCATTGTTTTCGGAAAACAATGGTATTAATACCATATTCAGAGGTGGGCATTGACATTGTCTGCCTATGATTATGTCATTCATCATAGACCTGGTACTGAGAATTGTGCTGATGCATTGAGTTGTCTGGATTTGCCTACAGCTGATATGAAGACGCCTCAACCTGCAGATCTATTGTTAGTAATGGATGCTTTTGAGAGTGAAAGAGCTCCTGTCACGGCTCAACAAGTTAGGATCTGGACCAGCCATGACCCTATTTTATTGGTTATGAAACATTGTGTCCTCAGTGGTGATTGGTCTGCAATACCTACGGAGATGTGTGATGAGACCAAACCTTACAATCATCGCAAAGATGAGCTGTCCATTCAGTCAGATTGTTTGCTGTGGGGTAATCATGTAATCATGCCAAAGAAAGGTAGAAAAAAATTTGTACATGAACTACATAGCACTCATCTCGATATTGTCATGATGATCATAGGCAGTCCCACGGAATCGAGGAAGACTTGCTTCCGCTCCCAAAGTGAGTTCTTTGATGGCTGAACAGTCCGATATAAGAGCCACAGACCCTGTTACAGGTGGGACAGACATTCGTCGAGGGAAAGTGTCGGTGGGGCTGGTTTGCCACGTGCTCCTTCCGCTGCCTGCGCTTGGCCTCTTCACTCACCTTGTGTTGAGACTCGAAGAGCTCAACATCCTCCCGAATGCACTTTCTTCATCTCGGGCAGTCTTCGGCCAGGGTCTCCCAGGTGTCAGTGGTGATATCGCACTTTACAAGGGAGGCTTTGAGGGTGTCCTTTTAACGTTTCCGCTGTCCTCCTTAGGTTCATTTACCACGAAGGAGCTCCGCATAAAGCATTTGCTTCGGGAGTCTCGTATCTGGCATGCAAACTATGTGGCCTGCCCAGTGAAGCTGATCGAGTGTGGTCAGTGCTTCAATACTGGGGATGTTAGTCTGGTTGAGGACAATGAAGTTGGTGTGCCTGTCCTCCCAGGGGCTTTGCAGGATCTTGCAGAGACATCGTTGGTGATATATCTCCAGCGACTTGAGGTGCCTTCTATACATCGTTCATGCCTCAGATCCATACAGGATCTGACAGGGTATTACTACAGCCCTGTAGACCATGAGCTTGGTGGTAGATTTGAGGGCCAGGTCTTCAAACACTCTTTTCCTCTGAGGGCCGAAGGCTGCACTGGCGCACTGGAAGCGATGTTGAATCTCCGCATCAATGTCTGCCTTTGTTGATAAGAGGCCCCCGAGATATGGGAAATGGTCCGTGTTGTCGAGAGCTGCGCTGTGAATCTTGATGATTGGAGGGCACTGCTGTGAGGTGGTGACAGGCTGGTGGAGGACCGTTGTCTTACAGATGTTAAGCGTAAGGCCCATGCTTTCATATGCCTCAGTGAATACATTGACTATATCGTGGAATTCAGCCTCTGAATGTGCGCAAACACAGGCGTCGTCCGCATACTGCAGCTCAACGGCAGAGGTTGGGGTGATCTTGGACCTGACCTGGAGGCGGCATAGGTTAAACAGCTTCTCACTGGTTCTGTAGTTTTGTTCCGCTCCAGCGGATAGCTTGTTGATTGTGAGGTGGAGCATGGCGGCGAGAAAGATTGAGAATAGAGTTGGAGCGATGACACAGCCCTATTTGACCCCAGTCCGGACGTGAATTGCATCTGTAATGGATCCATTGGTAAGGATCCCGGCCTGCATGTCATCATGAAGCAGGCGAAGGATGTTGACAAACGTTTGGAGGCTTCCGAAACGGAGGAGGACATTCCATAGATCCTCACAGTTGACAGTGTCAAAGGCCTTTGTAAGATCGAAAAAGGCCATGTATAAGGGCTCCCTGCATTTTCCCTGCAGCTGTCGTGCTGCAAAGTTCATGTCTGCTGTGCCCCGTAGGGAACGAAATCCGCATTGTGATTCGGGAAGGAGCTCCTTGGCCAGAGGGAGAAGTCGATGGAGGAAAACTCTAGCGACAACTTTCCCAGTGGCTGATAGCAGGGAGATTCCCCTGTAGTTGCCGCAGTTGGACTTGTCCCCTTTTTAAAAAATGGTCACAATCACTGCATCTCTGAGATCTCCTGGCATGCTCTCCTTCTTCCAGATGAGAGAGATGTATCCGCACCAAGAACGGGGAAACACTCATCAAGGACACCGAGGCTGTCGGGGCCCGATGGAAGGAGCACTTTGAAGATCTCCTCAATCGAGACTCTGCCCTTGACTCAAGTGTTCTCGACTCCAACCAGCAGCATGCGACCCACCACCAACTCAGTGAAACTCCAACGTTGCATGAGGTAGGCAAAGCCATTAAACAGCTGAAGAATAACAAGGCTACGAGTGTGGATGGCATCCCTGCTGAGGCGCTAAAGTATGGCGAAAAGCCATTGCTAGGTCTCTTGTATAGTGGCCTGGAATTGACTCTTATCTGGAATCATGTGTGCATCAGTGCAATACTTGCATGCAGCTAAGTAAAGTACCAGCGGAACTTCTGCTGAGTCTTTGGTCATGGCCATCTAAACCATGGTCGAGGATCCACATCGATTTTGCAGGCCCTTTCCTGGGAAAGTTGTTTTTTGTTGTGGTGGATGCATATTCAAAGTGGATAGAGTGTATTATTATGTCATCCAGTACAGCTACTATTGAGAGCCTTCGTGTCATGTTTGCTACTCATGGCTTACCTGACATCGTTGTGAGCGACAACGGATCTTGCTTCACAAGTCTTGAGTTTCAGGAGTTCATGAAACTCAATGGTATTAGACATTTGAGGTCAGCTCCATTCAAACCTGCTTCTAATGGTCAAGCAGAGTGTGCTGTTCAAACGATTGAGCAAAGTATAAAACGTGTAACTCAGAGTTCACTGCAGACTCATTTGTCATGTACACTGCTCAATTACAGGACAAGACCTCATACGCTTACTGGGGTCTCCCCTGCTGAACTACTGATGAAGAGAAATCTCAAGACCAAGCTTTCTCTTGCTCATCCTGATTTGAATGATCGTGTTGAAAACAGACGTCAAAGTCAGCAAGGGTATCATGATCGTGCTGCTGTGTCACGTGACATCTCTTTCAATGATCCGGTTCATGTATTGAACTATGGTCAAGGTCCAAAGTGGATTGCCGGTACTGTTACAGCCAAGGAGGGTAACAGAGTGTTTATTGTCATGTTCAAGAATGGGCAAACATGTAGGAAACATGTTGATCAGGTAAAACTGCGGCACACGGATGAACTGGAACCGCTTGAGGAAGATGCAGTCAGTGATCAACCAACCAATGTTCATTCTTCAGAGGACTTTGTGTAATTATTGAAACTGGACCTCCAGTCCCTGATGTGGTCATTACCACTCCCATCAGATCGGTTACTCAGCCTTCAGTCACAACTGACTCAGAACGCTCGCCAAGGACTGAAGTTGAACTGAGATGATCAACTCGTGAGCAGAAAGTCCCAGACCATCTTAATTTGTAAAGAGACTGATATCAAGATCTTGAAAGGGGGATGTTGTTATGTATTGATGCTTGAGGTCACCAGACACCAGAGGCCAACGGGCGTGTGCGCGGTCACCGGTATATAAGCGCAGGTACTATGTCACGTGTGTATTTGGGCATTAATAAAGATGGATCACGTTTACACAAGACTCTTGAATCATTATAGAGAGAGAAAGAGAGCTACACACTGACCGAGAGAATGAGAGAGAGAAAGAGAGCTATACACCGATAGAGAGAGTGAGCAAGAGATAGCTATACACTGACAGAGTGAGTGAGTGAGAGAGAGAGAGAGAGAGAGAGAGAGCTATACATCGATAGAGAGTGTGAGCAAGAGATAGCTACACACTGACAGAGTGAGTGAGAGAGAGAGAGAGAGAGAGAGCTACACACTGGCCGGGAGAGTGTGTGTGAGAGAGAGAGAGAGAGACAGAGACAGAGACAGAGACAGAGAGCGAGCGAGAGAGCGAGCGAGGGCTACACACTGACTGAGAATGTGAGCGAGAGAGAGAGACAGAGAGAGAGAGGGAGTGAAAGAGAGACAGAGCGAGAGAGAGGGAGTGAGAGAGAGAGAGAGAGAGAGAGAGAGAGAGAGAGAGCCACACACTGACCGAGAGACAGTGGGAGAGAAAGAGAGAGCTACACACTGACCGAGAGAGAGAGACAGAGAGAGAGAGAGTTAGACAGAGAGTGTCATGTATCTTACATTATTATATATAACTATATCCCAACATGCATCACATGACTGTAATAAGATATGACCTGTAACCACCAGCATACCTTACCACCAGGGGTGCACTTGCAAGAGACAGGTCTCAGGCAAGTGCAGCATTCCAGAGCTGTGAAATAAAAGGTGCAGGTCCAGAGTGACCTTGACTTCACTACATGCCTTGTGTGAATCTGTACTAAGGGGACAGGACTTTACAGTGGCGACGGGTTACAGTATGACAGAATCC
Organism: Pristiophorus japonicus; assembly: GCF_044704955.1. Taxonomy (NCBI): domain Eukaryota; kingdom Metazoa; phylum Chordata; class Chondrichthyes; family Pristiophoridae; genus Pristiophorus; species Pristiophorus japonicus. Next base: position 280,529,312 of record NC_091979.1, read on the forward strand.
ACAAAATGGCGAACAACGGATCAGATGAAAAGTACAATGCGGGAGACAATTGGGAGGACTTTATAGAAAGGCTCCAGCAAAGCTTTGTAACCAAAGACTGGTTAGGCGACGATACGGCAGACAAGAGAAGAGCCCATCTCTTGACCAGCTGTGGCTCGAAAACATACGCTTTAATGAAGGATCTGTTGGCACCTGAGAAACCACTAAGCAAGTCGTTTGAAGAATTGAGCACACTGGTAAGAGACCACCTGAAGCCAGCGAGCAGCCTACTCATGGCCAGACACAGGTTCTACAACTACAGACGCTCTGTGGGCCAGAGCATACCCGACTTCGTGGAGGAACTTCGGAGGTTGGCTAGTTTATGTGAGTTCTCCGATTGAACTGAGGAGAGAAATGCTGAGAGACTTTTTCATTAAAGGAATAGGCCATTCAGGCATATTCTGAAAGCTCATAGAGACCAAAAACCTGACCTTAGAGGCAGCAGCACTGGTTGCACAGACATTCTTGGTAGGGGAAGAAGAAACGAGGTTGATTTACAATGCAGGTACGACAACTAACAAAATAATAGAACAAGGAGTTCACAACATTAGAAAAGCTGCTACCCCCACACACAGACAAAACCGGCAGAACAGGCTTTTGACAGCAAGCAGTGGCAACAGAAGCCATCAAGGGCCACAGGAACGGCCGTTCATACCTCATCAACCCACAATGCGAGCAATCAACTACAAATGGAGAGAAGCTCAAGAGAGATCAGCCAGACGCAGCTCATTCTTTGCAAGCAGTCTGTGCTGGAGGTGTGGGGGTGGGCACTCGTCAAGGGAATGTCAATTTCAGCAGACTGTTTGCAGGAACTGTGAATATACAGGGCATTTGGCCCGCATGTGCAAAAAAAACGGCAGCTCGGCTGGTATACAAATTGGATGGGTTGGAAAGCGGACCAGAAGACGGTGGGAACAGTACCCGGGACACCGATGTACAGCGGGTCAACACGATCAATGGTCGCTGCTCCTACGACAGGACGCCTCCTATAATGATGAAGGTCCTACTCAACAGGATATCTGTCAACATGGAGCTGGATACAGGAGCGAGTCAATCTCTCATGGGCGCTCAACAATTTGAACAACTGTGGCTGCATAAAAGAGACAGACCAAAACTCACAAGGGTCGACACCACACTAAGGACCTACACCAAAGAAATCATACCAGTACTCGGCAGCGCGATGCTCTCTGTCACACACAAAGGGACAGTGAACCGACTTCCCCTGTGGATTGTCCCCGGAGACCCCCCAGCACTGCTGGGGAGAAGCTGGCTGGCAAAACTAAACTGGAAATGAGATGATGTCCATGCCATGTCATTAGAGGAATGGACCTCCTGCTCAACAGTTATAATGCGATTTGAACATCTCTTTCAGCCAGGTATGGGCACTTTCAAAGCGGCCAAAGTCAAAATCTACATCACACAGGATGCTAGACCGGTCCATCACAAGGCCAGAGCTGTACCCTATGTGATGAGGGAAAAGATTGAACACGAACTAGACAGGCTTCTGCGGGAAGGCATTATATCACCTGTGGAATTTAGCGACTGGGCAAGTCCCATCGTCCCAGTCATGAAGCCTGATGGATCCGTACGAATCTGTGGGGACTACAAATCTACCATAAACAGAGTCTCCCTACAGGACTAGTACCCGCTGCCCAGAGCGGAGGACTTATTTGCCACATTGGCTGGAGGTAAACTTTTCTCAAAATTAGACCTCACATCTGCATATATGACGCAAGAATTGACCGAGGAATCCAAGCTACTCACCACCATCAACACACATCGAGGCCTTTTCATGTACAATCGATGCCCATTCGGCATCAGGTCGGCAGCTGCCATATTCCAGCGCAACATGGAGAGTCTGCTCAAGTCCATCCCGGGGACGGTTGTATTTCAAGACGACATACTTATCACGGGCAGGGACACCGACTCCCATTTCGGTAATTTGGAGGAAGTACTAAAGCGGTTGGATCGGGTAGGCCTACGAGTCAAGAAATCCAAGTGCCTGTTTCTCGCGCCCGAGATTGAATTTTTGGTCAGAAGGATTGCCGGTGATGGAATCCGCCCAACAGAGTCCAAAACAGAAGCAATTCGCTGGGCACCCAGGCTCAGAACTGCGGTCCTTTCTCGGGCTACTCAATTACTTTGGGAACTTTATGCAGAACTTAAGCATGCTGCTGGAGCCTCTCCACGTCCTACTCAGGAAGGGGTGTGATTGGTTTGGGGGGACGCCCAGGAACGCACCTTCAATAAGGCACGCAACCTTCTGTGTTCCAACAGCATTTTGACTTTCTTTGACCCAGGTAAAAAGCTTGTTTTCACATGCGATGCGTCAGCGTATGGGGTCGGGTGCGTTTTGCAACATGTCAATAGTGCGGGCAAATTACAACCCATAGCTTATGACTCCATTTCACTTTCGCGGGAAGAGCGCGGGTACGGAATGGCAGAGAAGGAGGCGCTCGCGTGCGTGTATGATGTCAAAAAGATGCACCAATACCTTTTCGGGGCCAAGTTCGCATTAGAAACTGTAGAAACTGACCACAAGTCCCTCACCTCCCTCTTATCCGAGAACAAAACAATAAACGCCAACGCCTCGGCGCGAATTCAACGGTGGGCACTCATGCTGGCGTCCTACGACTATACCATAAGGCACAGACCAGGCACAGACAACTGTGCCGATGCGCTCAGCAGGCTACCCCTGGCGACCACGGAAGGGTCTGACGAATAGGACTGTGAGATAGTCATGGCAATCAATGCCTTTGAGTCCACAGGTTCGCCCATGACGGCTCGCCAAATCAGAGCCTGAATGGCCAGCGACCCCATGTTATCCTCAGTAAAAAGATGTGTCCTAACCGGTGACTGGGCAGAGGCTCGCGATGCCTGCCCCGAAGAATTAAAACCCTTTCACAGGCACATGCATGAGCTATAACTACAAGCAGACTGCCTGATGTGGGGCAGCCGAGTAGTCATGCCTCTGCAAGGCAGAGAGGCACTTGTCCGGGAGCTCCACCGCGAGCACCTGGGGATCGTTCTCATGAAGGCCATAGCCAGATCCCACGTCTGGTGGCCTGGTATTGACGCAGACTTGGAGCTTTGCGTCCGAAGGTGCACCATTTGTGCCCACCTCAGCAATGCCCCCAGGGAGGCTCCACTGAGCCCCTGGCGCTGGCCTACCAAACCGTGGTCGCGGGTGCACATAGACTATGCGGGCCCATTCATGGGCAAAATGTTCCTCGTAGTTGTAGAAGCATTTTCAAAATGGATTGAATGCACCATTTTAAACTCGAGCACAACCTCCACCACTGTGGAGAGCCTCGCAACCATGTTTGCAACGCACGGAATCCCTGACATATTGGTCAGTGACAAGGGTCCGTGCTTCACCAGCGCAGAATTCCAAGACTTTATAATCGACCACGGCATAAATCACGTCAAGACGGCATCGTTCAAGCCGGCCTCCAACGGCCAGGCGGAGAGAGCAGTGCAAATCATTAAACAAGGCATGCTTAAAATCCAAGGTCCCAAGCTGCAGGGTCGCCTGTCGAGACTGCTGTTGGCATACAGATCTCGTCCGCAAATACTGACTGGGATCCCCCCCCGTGCAATTGTTGATGAAAAGGACTTTAAAAACAAGGCTCTCATTAATCCTCCCAGACATGCACGAAATCGTTGAGGCAAAGTGCCGTAAGCTGACTGAGTACCATGACAGAAATTCAAGGGGGAGATGGAATGAGATAGGGGACAAAGTGTTTGTACTAAACTATGGCAGGGGTCCCAAATGGCTTGCAGGGACAGTAACGGGTAAGGAAGGAAACAGGCTACTGGTAGTACAAATGGACAATGGCAAAACCTGCCGGAGGCATGTAGACCAAGTCAAAAGCAGATTTACCAACAGCACTGCGGAACCAGAGGCAGACTACAATGTGGAACTCGCACCACACCTGGTGGACAGACAGAGGGAACAACCTGAGGAAAGGGCAATCCCAACAAACAGCCCAGGCGAGTCAACAACAATCACACCAATCGAAACAGACAGCCCAGGCGAGATACCAGCAACCACACCCAAAGAAAAACAGACACCAAGGCAAACAACTGAACCACAACTCAGACGCTCCATGCGAGAGCATAGAACATCTGAGAGACTGAACCTATAAAGACAATAAGACCTTGGGGGAGGGTGATGTCATGTATCTTATATTATTATATATAACTGTATCCCAACATGCTATACATGACTGTAACAAGATATGACCTGTAACCACCAGCATACCTTACCACCGGGGGTGCACTTGCAAGAGACAGGTATATAAGCACAGGTCTCAGGCAAGTACAGCATTCCAGAGCTGTGAAATAAAAGGTGCAGGTCCAGAGTGACCTTGACTTCATGACATGCCTCGTGTGAATCTGTACTGAGGGGACAGGACTTTACAGAGAGAGAGAGAGAGAGTGAGGTACACACTGACTGAGAGAGAGAGAGAGATAGACAGAGAGAGAGGGAGAAAGAACTACACACTGACTGAGAGAGTGAGAGAGAGAGAGAGAGCTACTCACTGACGGAGAGAGAGTGAGAGTAAGAGAGAGAGAGAGTTACACACTGAGTGAGAGAGAGAGAGAGAGGGGGAGAGAGGGAGAGAGAGAGAGAGAGAACTACACACCGACCGAGTGTGAGAGAGAGCGAGAGAGAGATATTTACACACCAACCGAAAGAGTGAGAGAGAGAGAGAGAGAGAGAGAGAGAGCTACACACTGACCGAGGGAGTGAGAGAGAGAAAGAGAGAGAGTGAAAGTGAGAGAGAGCGAGAGAGCTACACACTGACCAAGAGAGAAAGAGAGAGGGAGAGGGAGAGCGACGGAGAGAGAAAGAGAGAGAGAGAGCTGCACACCGATCGAGAGAGTGTGAGATTGAGAGAGAGAGAGAGTGAGAGAGAGGAGAGAGAGAGAGAGGGAGAGCTAAAGACTGACCGGGTGAGTGAACAAGCGAGAGAGAGAGAGAGTATCATGTATGTATGCTTGGAATTACTAGCCACCAGTTGGACCACTGTTGGAGGTCATTGGGCTGTGTGCAGGTGTTTGTGCGGCCCAGGTATAAAAGGCCAGCCGTCTTGTAATGTAATCACTTTGGGCCTTAATAAAGTAGAGCCAGGTTTTTACCTGTTCGGACTTTACAGTAGTCAGTCTATTGAGTTATTGCATCCACAACATTTGGCGACATGGTAACAAGAACCGTCACATGCAAAAATGAGCACAATTGGAATTCTGGAGCGATTCATGGAGGGAGAAGATTGGGTAAATTTTGTAGCCCACTTCAACCAGTACTTTGTGGCCAATAAAATGGAGAAAGAGACAGACGCAGTTCGGCGTCGGGCGATCCTCCTCACGGTTTCCGGTCCGAAAATCTATGGACTCATAAAGAATCTCCTCTCGCCCTTAAGTCCAACGGACAAGGACTATGAAACATTGTGTGCTGTGGTATGTGACCATCTCAAACCAGATGAAGGCATCATCATCTCAAGATATCAATTCTGTACGCATGTTCGTTCTGAGGGCCAGGATGTATCGGAATTCGGTGCCAACCCAAGACGTATAGCTGGACCGTGTAAGTTTGAAACTGCATTGGCAGACCTGCTGCGGGGTGTCTTTGTAATTGGCATCAACCATGAGGTGATCCTGCGTAAGCTACTGGCGGTGGAGACACTGGATTTGAGCAAGGCCCCCACGATTGCCCAATTATGCATGACGACCGACGAAAGCTTAAAGCAGATATCATTGAAAAATCGGAACTCAACAAGTACTGTGAACAAGATAGTATCGTCGTTTGGCAGAGCTGCATATGGCAGGGCCTACCCGACTGCGTTCACAAAACCTGTGGCTGCTCAAAGTCCGCCAATGAGAATGAATCCAACATCACCCTGTTGGCGTTGTGGGGGAAATCATCGGCATCATCAGTGTCAGTTTAAACAGTATATTTGTAAATGCTGTTCGAGAGTGGGGCATCTCCAGCACATGTGTCCACAACTAAGCAAGCGTGCTGCGACACACAACGTGGAAGATGATGACCAGTCTAGCGCGGATCTGGATATGCAATCCGAGATACCAGAGGAGGAAGTGTATGGACTGTATTCGTTCCGAACAAAGAGCCAACCAATAATGATTGAGGTAAAACTTAATGGTGTGCCGGTATCGATGGAATTGGACATGGGTCAATAATGAGCCAAAGGACATTTGACAGGCTATGGGATACTAAGGCTGTGAGGCCTAAACTGAGGCCAGTCAATGTCAAGTTGCGTACGTACACTAAAGAGCTCATAACTGTGATTGGTAGTGCAGTAATCAAGGTGTTGTATGATGCTGCTGTTCACGATTTACCTTTATGGATTGTTCCAGGCAATGGTCCAATGCTGTCCGGCAGAAACTGGTTAGAAAAAATCAAATGGAACTGGAACGAGATTAAAGCGTTGTCATCGGAGGATGATACTCCATGTGCTCAACTGCTGAGCAAGTTCCCCTCGCTGTTTGAACCAGGCACCGGCAATTTCACGGGAGTCAAGGTGCAGATCCACATGGACTTGGATGCAAGACTCATCCATCATAAAGCTCGGACAGTGCCGTACATGATGAGGGAGAAGGTCGAAATCGAACTAGACAGATTCCAGCATGAAGGGATCATATCACTGGTCGAATTTAACGAATGGGCCAGCTTCATTGTTCCCGTGTTGAAAATTGATGGCACTGTCAGGATTTGTGTAGACTACAAGATTACGATCAACCAAGTTTAGAAACAGGATCAATACCCGTTACCGAAGGCTGATGACCTGTTTGCAACACTAGCCGGTGGGAGGTCGTTCACAAAACTACATCTGACGTCGGCCTACGGGACACAGGAGCTGGTCGACACATCAAGGAAACTTACGTGCATCAGCACTCATAAAGGACTGTTTATCTGCAACAGATTCCCTTTTGGAATTCACTTGACTCTAGCCATATTTCAGAGGAACATGAAGCATCTACTGAAGTCTGTCCCCAGAACCATCGTGTTCCAAGATGAAATATTGGTCACAAGTCGTGACTCCGCCGAAGATCTGAACAACCTGGAAGAGATTCTACATTGTCTGGACAAAGTGGGACTCAGACTGAAATGCTCAAAGTGCATCTTCATGGCACTGGAAGTCAAATTCCTGGGGAGGAAAATTGCTGCTGACGGTATCAGGCCTACGGACTCGAAAACCAAGGCCATCAAAAATGCACCCAAGCCTCAGAATTTGATAGAGCTGCATTCGTACCTTGGTCTATTCAACTACTTCGGTAATTTCTTAGCTAGATTGAGCACCTTATTAGAGCCACTGCACATGCTGCTAAGAAAAGGCGACAACTGGGTTTGGGGTGCGTCTCAAGATAGAGCTTTTGAGAGTGACCAATCTGCTTTGCTCTAACAAGCTGCTGGTACATTATGATCTGTGTAAGCATCTAGTATTGGCCTGTGATGCTTTGCCATATGGAGTTGGTTGCGTGCTCCAACAAGCTAATGAGTCAGGCAAATTATTAACAACCTGTTGCATATGCTTCAAAGTTTGTCAAAGGCAGAAACACCCTACAGCATGGTACAGAAAGAAGCACTAGCCTGTATGTATGGGGTTAAAAAGATGCATCAGTACCTGTTTTGTCTTCGGTTTGAACTGGAGACAGATCACAAGCCACTCATTTCATTGTTTTCGGAAAACAAAGGTATCAATACCAATGCATCGTCCCACATCCAGAGGTGGGCTGACATTATCTGCCTATGATTATGTCATTTGCCTTAGACCTGGCACTGAGAATTGTGCCAATGCATTGAACCGTCTGCCGTTGCCCACACCGGAGATGGAAACGCCACAACCGGCAGACCCACTGTTAGTCATGGATGCTTTTGAAAGTGAAGGAATCCCTGTCAAGGCCCAACAAGTTAAGATCTGGATCAGCCAGGACCCAATATTATCGGTTGTGAAATGTTGTATCCTTAGTGGTGATTGGTCTGCCATACCAAAGCAAATGTGTGAGGAGACCAAACCTTACATCCGTCGCAAGACGAACTATCCATTCAATCAGATTGTATACTGCGGGGTAATCGTGTTGTTATGCCCAAGAAAGGCAGAGAGAAATTTGTGCATGATCTACGTAGCACGCATCTCGGTATTGTCATGATGAAAGCCATTGCCAGATCTCATGTATGGTGGCCGGGAATTGACTCTGATCTGGAAATATGTGTGCATCAGTGCAACACTTGCTTGCAGCTAAGTAAAGCACCAGCAAAATCGCCGTTGAGTCTGTGGTCATGGCCATCTAAACCATCGTCCAGGTCCCTTCCTGGCAAAGATGTTCTTTGTTGTGTGGATGCTTATTCCAAGTGGATAATGAGTCAGTCTGAACACTGTGAGCTCAAAGTAAAGTGTGATCTTCGTCTTTTATTGCAGGTCTCCAGAGAGACTCTCCATCCTGTGAAGCCTTCTTAAATACCTGTGCTCCTAAGGCATTATGGGATCCCTTGGGACTCCGGGGAATGAGCCCTCTGGTGGCTGTACAGAGTAAATACAAGACCACATATATAACAACATTCCCCCCCCAAAGTCAATAGTGTAACTATTTACAATGTGAGTCGATCTGGGGCTCTTCTTGTCCTGGTTGATCGTCTCGGTGTGAAAGCTGGTGTTGTTGAATCATTTGTTGGGCCCTCGCTGGGCTGCCGTGCAGCTAACCTTGCTGGGCTGCCTGGTGTGTTGGGTCCTGCAGGGCTGCTGTGGATGATGGGTTCTGCTTCGTGGTCAACCGTGATGTCGGTTGTCACCGGTGTGTGTGTTGGAGGATCAAAAAAGGTAGGGTCCAAGGTGGGTTGCTCAGGGTAGTCCATGAATCTGAGTTTGATTTGGTCCAAGTGTTTCTGGTGAATGAGTCCATTTGAAAGTTTGACCTGAAACACCCTGCTCCCCTCTTTGGCCACAACAGTGCCGAGAAGCCACTTGGAACCATGTCCATAATTTAATACAAATACAGGATCATTGACTTCAATCTCGCGTGACACATTTGCGCTATCATGGTATGCACTTTGTTGAAGCCGTCTGCTCTCTACCTGTTCATGTAGATCAGAGTGAACTAATGAGAGCCTTGTCTTAAGTGCTCTTTTCATGAACAGTTCAGCAGGTGGGATCCCAATGAGCAAGTGGGGTCTCGTGCGGTAGCTAAGCAGGACTCGGGATAGGCGAGTCTGCATTGAACCTTCAGTTACCCTCTTCAAGCCTTGCTTGATGGTTTGCACTGCTCTCTCTGCCTGACCATTGGACCCTGGTTTAAACAGGGCAGATGTGACATGTTTGATCCCATTAAGGGTTATGAATTCTTTGAACTCAGCACTGGTAAAACAAGGCCCGTTGTCGCTCACCAGGACAGCGGCTAAGCCATGTGGGGCAAACATGGCCCGCAGGCTTTCAGTAGTGGCAGCGGACGTGCTAGCCGACATTATCTCACATTCAATCCACTTGGCGTATGCATCTACAACCACAAGGAACATTTTAACTCAGAACGGGCCTGCATCGTCGACGTGTACCCGAGATCACGGTTTGGAGGGCCAAGACCATAAACTTAGCGGCGCCTCCCTGGGTACATTGCTTAACTGCGAGCATGTATTACATCTGTGAACCTAGGACTCTAAGTCCGCATCGATACTGGGCCACCACACGTGGGATCTGGCTATCGCTTTCATCATTACGATGCCTGGGTGGGTACAGTGGAGGTCATTGATGAAGGTGTCTCTGCCCTTCTTGGGGACCACTACTCGATTGCCCCACAGAAGGCAGTCTGCCTGTATAGACATTTCAACTTTGCGCCGCTGGAACGGCTTTATCTCTTCCTGCATTTCCACTAGGATACTGGACCAGCTCCCGTGAAGCACACATCTTTTGACGAGAGATAATAAGGGGTCCTGCCTTGTCCAGGTTTTGATCTGCCGGGCAGTGACGGGTGATTGCTCACTCTCAAATACTTCCATAACCATGGCTAGATCTGCGGGCTGCGCCATTTCCACCCACGTGGTGGTCAATGGCAGCCTACTGAGAGCATCCGGGCAGTTTTCTGTGCCTGGTCTGACGCATGGCGTAGTTGTATGAGGACAATGTGAGCGCCCATCTCTGGATGCGGGCCGATGCGTTGGTATTTATCCCTTGGATATAAGTGGCTTATGGTCAGTTTCCAATTAGAATTTTAGCCCAAACAGGTATTGATGCATTTTCTTTACCCCATTGACGCTAATGCTTCTTTTTCAATCATGCTGCATGCTCTCTCAGCCTTAGACAGACTCCTGGATGCATAAGCAACCGGTTGCAGTTTCCCAAAATCATTAGCTTATTGCAATACACACTCGACACCATATGACAACGCATCACATGCTAGTACCAAACGCTTACATGGATCATACAACACAAGCAATTTGTTTGAGCATAACAATTTTCTCGCTTTTACAAAGGCATTTTCTTGGCTTTTGCCCCAAACCCATTTGTCCTCTTTTCGTAGTAAGACATGCAGTGATTCTAACAGTGTGCTGAGACCCGGTAAGAAGTTACCAAAGTAGTTCAGGAGTCCCAGAAACGACCGCAGCTCCGACACGTTCTGTGGCCTTGGTGCGTTCTCGATTGCTTCCGTCTTTTTGTTGGTGGGCCTGATGCCGTCCGCTGCAATCGTCCTTCCCAGGAACTCCACTTCAGGCGCCAGGAAAACACACTTCGAGTGTTTTAATCTGAGCCCCATGCGGTTGAGTCGACTAAGAACCTCCTCCAGGTTCTGCAGATGCTCGACTGTGTTCTGACCTGTGAACAAGATGTCGTCCTGGAAGACCACAGTGTACGGGACCGACTGCAGTAAGCTTTCCATGTTTCTCTGGAATATCACCACCACCGATTGGATTCCAAACGGGCATCTGTTATAAACAAAAAGACCTTCGTGCATGTTGATGCAGGTGAGGGCCTTCGATGATTCCTCCAATTCCTGCGTCATGTAGGCTGAAGTCAGATCCAGCTTCGTGAATGTCTTTCCAGCATTGCAAAGAGGTCGTCGGCCTTTGGTAGTGGGTATTGGTACTGCAGAGAGAAACGATTGATCGTTATTTTGTAATCGCCACAGATTCTGATGGTGCCATCTCCCTTGAGGAATGGGACGATAGGACTGGCCCACTCATTGAACTCGGGGAAATGATGCCCTCTCGTTGCAGCCGGTCTAGCTCGATTTCTACCCTTTCTCTCATCATGTAAGGTACTGCTCTCACCTTGTGATGGATGGGTCGCGCCATCGGAATTACGTGGATCTGCACTTTTGCTCCTTGAAATTTCCCGATGCCTGGTTCGAACAACGAAACAAATTTGTTTAAGACCTGGGCATACGAAGTGTCGTCAGTGGGCGATAGCGCTCGGACATCGTCCCAGTTCCAGCGTATCTTTCCCAGCCAGCTCCTGCTGAGCAGCGTGGGACCATCGCCCGGTATCATCGTTTCCATTCTTGCCGATTAAATGAGTGGTAACTTGTGCCCTGCTCCATCATAGGAGACCTTTACGGTAGCACTGCCGATTACAGGAATCAGTTCTTTCGTGTAAGTTCTTAGTTTCATGTGAACTGGAGTTAAGACTGGTCTTAAAGCCTTGTTGCACCACAACCTTTTGAAAGTCTTTTTGCCCATGATGGACTGGCTCATGCCCGTGTCCAGCTCCATTAACACCGGGAGTCCATTTAGTTCAACGTTCAGCATTATCGGGGGACAATTCGTGGTGAATGTGTGCACCCCATGTACCTCTGCCTCCTCAGTCTGAGGCTCTGGTTTGTTGTGATCCTCCATGGATCTGTCCTACTCTACAACATGGTGGTTTGCAGGTTTAACAAGCTTTGCAGCTCGCCTGCGCACTCGTTAGAGGTGTCCCATTCTTCCACAGCCCTTGCAAACGTACTCATTTAATCGGCAAGAATGGAAACGATGATCACCCCCGCAGCACCAACAAGGTGTTAATGTTAATGGCCTTGCATTCAGCACCCTTGATGGTGGACTCTGAGACATCTGCGGACGTGTTGCTGCAGGTATGTGTGACCTGCCCTGTACGTTACAATTTGAAAACAACATCACTTTGTTCACAGTACTTGTAGCAGCACTTGTGTGCTGAGAGATTTGCTTCGTATTGTCACTGGTGGCAATGAACACCTGAGTCATCGCTATGGCCTTACTCAAGGTTGGGGTCTCTACAGTCAACAGTTTGCGAAGTATGGTTTCATGGCCAATGCCAACTACGAAAAAGTCTCTGAGCATGTGCTCCAAATGTCCTCCAAATTCACAATGTCCTGTAAGGCGCCTTAGCTCGGCGACATAACTCGCCACTTCCTGGCCTTCAGACCTTTTGTAGGTGTAGAATCGGTACCTCACCATCAGAACGCTTTCCTTCGGGTTCAAATGCTCTCGGACCATTATGCACAAATCGTAGTATGATTTCTCCGTGGGTTTTGCTGGAGTGAGCAGATTCTTCATGAGGCTATACGTTGGTGCCCCACAGACGGTGAGGAGGATCGCCCTTCATTTGGCAGCGCTCTCTTCCCCATCTAGCTTGTTGGCCACGAAGTATTGGTCGAGTCGCTCCACAAAAGTTTGCCAATCATCTCCCTCTGATAATTTCTCCAGGATGCCCACTGTTTTCTGCACCTTTGGGTTCGCTATCTGTATCTCATCACCAGTTGTTATATATGGAGAAAGAGTCAGACTGAACACTGTGAGCTCAAAGTAAAGTGTGACCTTAGACTTTTATTGCAGGTCTCCAGAGTGCCTCTCCAACCTCCTTAAATACCTGTGCTCCCAAGGGGTTATGAGATCCCTTGGGACTCTAGGGGATGAGCCTTCCGTTTGCTGTACAGAGTAAATATAAGTTTACATATATAACAGGTGACGACTGCGTTTGGGATAAATCTCAAGAGACAGCCTTTGAGAAGGCCAGAAACCTACTTTGTTCCAATAAATTACTTGTACTGTATGACCCATGTAAACGATTAGTGCTAGCTTGTGGTGCATCTTCATACAGGGTCGGCTGTGTGTTACAGCAAACCAATGTATCGGGCAAACTTCAACCGGTTGTATACGCATCTAGAAGTCTGTCAAAAGCTGAAAGAGCCTACAGTATGATCGAGAAAGAGGTATTAGCATGTGTATATGGGGTTAAGAAAATGCACCAATACCTATTTGGACTTCGGTTTGAGCTTGAAACCGACCACAAACCACTTATTTCACTGTTTTCAGAAAGCAAACGTATAAATACCAATGCTTCATCCCGCATCCAAAGATGGGCACTAACATTATCCGCCTATGACTATGTTATCCGCCACAGACCAGGCACGGAGAACTGTGCTGATGCCCTCAGTCAGCTACCATTGCCCACAACTGGGTTGGAAATGGCAGAGCCCGCAGACTTGCTTCTGGTCATGGATGCTTTTGATAGCGAGGGGTCACCTGTCACTGCTCGCCAGATCAAGACCTGGACCAGCCAGGATCCTGTGCTATCACTTGCAAAAAGTTGCGTCCTCAATGAGAGCTGGTTGGCCGTTCCCGGGGAAATGCAAGATGAAATTAAGCCGTTCCACCGATGCAAAGATGAAATGTCCATCCAGTCGGATTGTCTCTTATGGGGTAATCGCGTGGTATTGCGAAAAAAAGGCAGGGAAACGTTTATATGCGACCTACACAATACCCACCCAGGCACAGTCATGATGAACGCTATAGCCAGATCGCATGTTTGGTGGCCCGGCATTCACTCGAACTTAGAGTCATGCATACACCAGTGCAACACGTGCTCACATTTGAGCAATGCACCAAGGGAGGCTCCATTGAGTCTGTGGTCATGGCCCTCCAAACCGTGGTCCAGGATCCACGTAGATTTTGCTGGCCCCTTTCTCGGAAGGATGTTTTTAGTTGTAGTGGATGCTTACTCTAAATGGATTGAACGCGTAATCATGTCATCCAGCACATCCACTGCCACCATTGAAAGCCTCCGGGCTATGTTCACCACCCATGGCTTGCCAGACGTACTTGTCAGTGACAATGGACCGTGTTTCACCAGCTCGGAAGATCCACAATGACATAAAGCATATCAGGTCTGCCCCACTTAAGCCCACATCCCACTGTCAAGTGGAACGGGCAGTCCAAACTATCAAGCAGAGCTTGAAACGCGTGACGGAAGGCTCCTTGCAGACTGTGGAAATGTATTTTTATCTAAGCTGATACCATACGGTATTTGTGTGCCTTTTGATTAAAATGGAGTCCTGGCCCTTCCAGAACTTTCTGCATTGTAGCAGCCAGCTTATTATGAACAGCTAAACCTGCTGTTAGATGGCTGATGGTTATCAGACAGCTAGGAGACAAGTCATGCTGAGACAAGTAACCCCCCCATGGTGCTCTCCTATTGTCTACACTACAGGAGTTCCATGTCACCCCACCCTTATCTTCTAGCCATTATCTCTTTCCGAGACCTCATCCATTTGAAGCAAACAGGTAAACTGACCAGGAAGTTGGATAATCCTGACACAATACAAGACAGGTGATAGCCCATTACCTATGACTCATGGAGTAATGGCCGTTTGGCTTTCTGATAACCCTGACAAAAGGAAATATCTTGACACCATTTCAGGACCAGGATATAGTAATTAACTCTTTATCTGTATTCACTGACTGTGAGACAGAGCAATACACAGGGAGAGGCCAGAACTTGGGTTTTACTGTATAAATATCTTGTGAAGCTGTACCATTGCGGAGGTTTCATTTAGCCCTTGACTGAGTGAAACCTACCCCTTGCGAGCAAGTAAATTAAAAGGGAAACTTCCATCGGAGCTGTAAGTGTCGGAGTCATTCTTTTCTGAGGTCGAGATTTCGACAGTTATTGGAGGTTCCACCGAGATGCATACTCTCTGTTCTGTGAGTAAAACGGATACAGGCATAGTGCCTCTCCAGTGAAAGGCTTCGGTGGCCAAACAAGGTGAGCCTTTGCTCACAAGAGGTTTCTTCACTGTTGAATCGCAGATGTAATCTGTTGTCCACAGCTGAGGTACTGCATCTACAAGACTCGGCATTTAAAAGTTAAAGGTATTTTTTTTTTATAACCATTTCTTTCTCAGCTCGCCAGCAGAAGAGAACAGGTTCTGGAAAAAATCTCGAGACAGCCCGGGGAAGGTTTCAGTAGGTAAGGAAGCGCTAGTCGATCGAAAAGGGTTCCAGGTTCTTATATGATAAGATTTTTATTGTTTTTAATTCGGAAGGGGTTCTTATGTGATAAGACTATTAAAAGAAAAGAAAAAAAGAAAGCGCTAATAATCGATCGAAGGTTCTTATGTGATAAGATTTTTATTGTTTTTAATTCGGAAGGGGTTCTTATGTGATAAGACTATTAAAAAAAAAAGAGCGCAATCGATCAAAGAGTTTGGGTACGGAACCTTAAGTTTTATCAGCTGTTATTAGGATAAGTTAAGGACTCGGTCTGTAGTGGCGTACAACGCAGACTGAGAATTTGTTTAGAGGTTATGATTTGTGTACTCATGGGAATATTGTTTGTTGTCCTTGTATTACTGTTGTGTGCAATACCTTTGTGAGTCATTGCCATTAGAGAAACGGGAAGAGTCACTAGGGAAAATTGTGATTCGGAAAAAAAAACACAAGGATTGATTAAGAAAAGAAACAGTAACTGATTGATCAACTACGATTGGTTCGTGCCAACATATCTCACACACCCAGACTGAGCCCGAATTAAGAGCCTTTTCAGGCCACGTAACAGCCAGGAGAAGTGGGCGTAGAGAACTCGGTTGGCCGAAAGGATTGTGAGATCAGAAACTGTGGTAAAATCTTAAATCATCCAGAATGGGGGCTGGAGCAAGTAAACCACCACCAAAAGGGACCCCAGCCCATTTTATGCTCCAGAATTGTGGTCAGTCTTCAATTGACCACCTAAGAGAATGGGTAAAATGGACTAAGGGTGAAAACAGGCCATTTCCACCCGATGGTTCATTCAATTTAGAGAGAATAACCTGTCTAGAAGAATGCCTTATAGACAGAGACCCAGGTAGAAGAGGAAAAAAAAAAGTGAATTGGTCAGCGTTTGGAGATTGGAAAAGGGAAGCTGAGGAACGACACGAGAAGAGCCTAAGAGTTAGCAAGCAGTGTACTAGAGGGAGAAAGCAGGGGGATGAACGGGTAGAGCAGGTGAATCGCCCTCGACATAACAAACACCCATCCGTTATGGTTGCTAAAGAGACAAAGGCACACTCACCTAGGGCTCCGGAGGGTTGGGATAAGGATGAGGATGAGGACTGGGATGAGGATTGGACTCCCTACAGCCATCGACCACCGCCGTATGTTCCATCCCCGGGGGGTGCTCCAGGCCAAGGAGGAGACGATCCTCGGGCCGGAGTACAGGGAAACGGGGTAACACCCGCTCCCAACAATACAGGTGCGGCTGCAGGAAATATAAGTCAGTCACAAGGGAATCAATACCGTGACGGCCCTGCAGGGGGCACACGAAGTCATACCCGTGGACCAGAGCCCAGTGCCCTGGAGCCATCATCATCAGTATACCCAGTAAGACTTTTTCCCAGTCCACTCTCGGGGGGGGCTCCGGTCCCTATTTATCGACCATGGTCACCAAGTGAATT
This sequence comes from Pristiophorus japonicus, assembly GCF_044704955.1. Taxonomy (NCBI): domain Eukaryota; kingdom Metazoa; phylum Chordata; class Chondrichthyes; family Pristiophoridae; genus Pristiophorus; species Pristiophorus japonicus. Next base: position 280,546,025 of record NC_091979.1, read on the forward strand.
AAGAATAATTGTGGAAGGATTGGCAGACCCCAAAACCAATATTGAAAAGGCCATAGACCAGTTAAAAGTAATCATCTTGTGCCACGAACCCAGTATATTAGATGGTCAAATCTTACTGAAAGCATGGTTAAAGGACACAAAATTTGCCGAACTTGAGATAAAATTCAAAGATTTTAAAACCCATCGAGAGGCTCCGAATGCAGATCCCAGCACGAAGCCAGGAGAGGGGTTCTGGGGAAGATGTTGGGAAGCCTTACATTCGGTGTTCCCGAGGAAAACGAATTGGTCCAAAATTATGGAAACTACACAAAGAAAGGAGGAGGATGTTGAGGATTATGTAGAAAGAGTGCGAGAGATCATGAACCAATGTTCAGGCATGAAAATGGAGGAGGTAGAGGCTCCTATGATCAGCGCCGTGGTAGACGGGCTACGGCCCGAACTCAGAGATCCCTTTAAACTAGTTTGTCTCGGATGGCGACAGGAATCGCTATCCAAGGTTGTATCTATGTTAAAGGACATACAAGAGCGAAATAGAGAATCTAAAAGCAAGGTCACCATGTTTGTAGGACAAGCAGCTCCAATAACACCCACCCCGGTGACACCGTCCTACGCCCCCCCCCCAGGGTAGAGGAAGAGGGCGAGCCAGAGGAGGATATTACAGGGGAAGAGGGAGAGGAGGTGCAGGGCAGGAACAATATTATACCTGTCACAATTGTGGACAGATTGGACACTGGGCTAGAACTTGCCGGGCAAAACAGCAACAACCAAATCATGATTGGACTCAACAGGCAGGTAATAGAGCACACCCTCCCCCTCCAGAACCCAACCCGTATGCGACCCAAGTCCAGGTACATGCTAGACCTCAGACTAATTTCTCTGTGCAAGATCCATTTGGATCACAGAATCAAAAGCAATTCGGCCAACCACCAAATTGCCCGTATAATGATCAATGACGCCCAATCCCAGACCCGAGTGCTGCGAACAAACAGCTGCCTGTCGTTTCGTTAAATGCCATAGGAGAACCTGAAGTAAAAATACGAATACAAGGAAAGGATGTCCCATTCCTAGTGGATACTGGTGCCACCTATTCGGTCCTTTCAAGGGAGGATACGAGGGGAATTCCCACTTCCACTAATCAAACCTCAGTGATTGGACTATCTGGACACGCACAGCAAATGTTTTTCTCCAACCCTATCAATGTACAAATAGAGGATTACGAAGATAGTCATTCATTCCTACTGTCTAAAGAGGTTCCAGTGAATCTGTGTGGACGTGACCTGTTATGTAAAATGAATGCCACGATCCTCTGTTCCCCAGCTGGTCTGGAGGTTCGAGTCCCCATAGATAAATGTGGCGCATATCCACTACTTCAACCCACAACTCCCATATTGTATGCCTGGGAAAATTTGGACCCCACACTAAGCAAAACCCTATCCTATTTGGTTGGTTCATATTGGTGTGTAACAAGGTTAATCACAGACTACCTCAAATCTCAAACCTTGGGCAAGTGGTACGAAACATTACACTGCACAGCATATTGTGACAACACGGGATCAGACGCTACAGCACAAATCTTTTATCAACCATGAAAAGGGGGGAGGCTATTCTGTCAAGTTGAATGGGAAAGTATACTTCGATGCTGTCTTAGAAGAAAGGATGCTCTCAGCCACTAGCTTCCCAGTACGACAAAGCACAGCAGAGCTTCTTGCTAAAGTTCCAGAACAACTATGGTCTACACACGCTAATGAAGTAGGGAGGATGCTTACCGCACAACCCTATAAGGTAGCAATCAATTCAACCGCCCCGCTCCCCAAGAAGCCCCAATACCCCTTGTCCCCAGCCGCAGAACAAGGTATTGAGCCAGTCATTAAGTCCCTGCTGGCCCAGGGAGTAATCGTTCCAACTAGAAGTCCATGTAACACACCGATCTTTCCGGTGCAGAAGCCCAATAGTGACAAATGGAGATTTGTCCAAGACCTACGAGCCGTGAATCATTCGGTATTCCCAACTTATCCAGTGGTACCCAACCCGGCAATTATACTTGCCAGTATTCCGGCATCATCAACGTATTACACAGTAGTTGATCTGTGTTCAGCATTTTACTCAATACCTATTCACCCAGAGTCTCAATTCCTGTTTGCCTTCACGTATAAAGGACGCCAATATACGTGGACAAGACTCCCGCAGGGATTTACCGAGAGCCCTACCATATTCTCACAGTGCCTAAAGAGGGATCTGGAAGATGTAATTTTACCAGCAGGTTCTACACTTGTGCAGTATGTTGACGACTTATTGCTCGCCTCACCCTCCAAATTGGCCTGCGAAACGGCCTCCCTTGTGTTATTAAAAGCTCTGGCCTCGAAAGGACACAAGGTGTCAAAGGCAAAGTTACAATTTGTCTCAGAAAAGGTTCGGTATCTAGGGCACGAATTGGTCAGGGATACGAGACAATTGACACAAGACCGAGTAAAAGCAATCTGCTCTGCCCCACTACCAGTAACCAAGAGAGAAATGAAACACCTCCTCGGCATGACAGGATACTGCCGGCAATGGGTTATGAGTTATTCCGAGATTGTTAGACCACTGTTAGACATGTCCATGCCCGTACTACCAGAGAAGTTGATTTGGAATGAGGTATCCCGGAATGCTTTTCAGAACCTTAAACAGTCCCTCACTTCAGCACCCGCCTTGGGATTACCAGATTACACTAAGCTATTCAACTTATTTGTGCATCACAAGTCGGGTTTTGCACAATCTGTTTTGACTCAGTTACATGGGGACAGGCAGCGACCGGTAGCGTATTTCAGTACCCAACTAGACCCAGTGGCACGCGGACTACCAGGATGTCTTCCTTCGTTGGCAGCAGCTTATTATGCTATGCAACAGGCTCAGACAATAACTCTAAATCATCAGACCATTTTATATATCCCACACTCTGTCGAGATTTTACTTACTAAATGTGCCACCCAACACCTAACCTCCGCAAGAACCACCAAATACGAGGTCGAACTGTTATCAAATCCGAACCTTGTCATCAAAAGATGTACTACCTTAAATCCAGCCACTCTACTCCCCACGGAAGACGACGGCGAACCCCATTCATGTGAAATGGTAACCGAATTAGTGACTAAACCACGTATCAATCTAACAGATGTACCAATGTGTAACCCTGAGCTAGTGTACTATGTTGACGGATCAGCCTTACGAAATGATAGGGGCCAACCTAGAGCGGCTTATGCAATTGTAACTCAGTTTAATGTTGTCGAAACAGCCTCTCTTCCAGACTCCTTTTCAGCCCAACAAGCCGAATTGTTTGCGTTAACTCGAGCCTGTATTCTGGCTGAAGGACACACAGTTAATATCTACACTGACTCCAGGTATGCTTTTGGGGTATCACATGACTATGGACAAATTTGGAAGATTCGCGGGTACCTGACTTCTTCAGGAACCCCTCTCAAAAATGCAGAACAAGTGGAAAATCTCCTGCGAGCCATTCAATGCCCCTTAAAACTTGCCATTATCAAATGCCAAGCACATACAGGCCAGTCGAATGAGGTGGCACTTGGGAATGCCAGAGCTGATAATGCAGCTAAGTCAGCAGCTCTGTCGAAAGGGGGGATGTCATTGTTCCCACTAAGGAAAAATAATTGCTCAGACCCGCCACCCACTATTAATGACGTGCTGGCCTTTCAGACACAGGCCAGTACGGAGGAGGTGGTGACCTGGACGAAGGATCAATGTTATAAAAATCCAGAAGGAATATGGGTTCACCATGACGGCCGCGTGGTGGCCCCTAGATCCTTACTTCCATGGATTGCCCGATGTGTTCATACATTCACACATGCAGGCAAAGGGGGATTGGCAGATTATATTTTGGCAACTTGGTATGCACCAGGTATTTCGGCAATTGCAAAACAAATCTGTGAAAATTGTGTTACCTGTCAGACAATGAATCCGGGTAAGACGGAAAAAGTAGAATCTGCCTCCCACCCAAATCCAGTCGGGCCTTTTGTACATTTACAAATGGATTTTATTGAATTATCTATGTGTATGGGATTCAAGTATGTATTAGTTATTGTAGATGTGTTCTATAGATGGATTGAAGCCTTTCCATGTAAAAAGGCCGATGCCACTACTGTTGCTAAATGTTTGTTAAAAGAAATTGTACCGCGCTTCGGAATCCCTGCTAAGCTTTCCAGTGATAACGGGTCACATTTCACGGGAACTGTCATAAGAGAAATGTGTAAAGCTTTACAGATTAATCAACGTTTTCATTGCAGTTATCATCCACAATCAGCTGGACTTGTTGAAAGATATAATGGAATGCTTAAAAATAAGCTGGCAAAACTATGCAATGACACTGGACTGAAATGGACAGAACTGCTGCCCTTAGCTTTGATGGTAATGCGATCTGCAACCAACAGAACAACAGGCTTGTCACCACATGAGATAGTTATGGGACGTCCCCAACGACTACCTTTTACAGCACCATTTACTGCAAAACAGATGGACATCCACAAAATGGAGGAAAATATGTTGAATTATTGTATTGCACTAACCAAATGTATTTCCAGCTTTCATTCACAGGTAAAGGAAGCCCAAGTCAAGCCAGCGGAAGGGAAGTGTCATAACCTGGAGCCAGGGGAATTCGTTTACATCAAGATTTTTAAAAGGAAAAGCAGTCTACAGCCAAGATTCGAAGGACCATACCAGGTCCTGCTGGCGACCAATACTGCAATCAAGGTAAAGGAAAGACCAACATGGATCCACGCATCCCATTGCAAACGGGCACCCGACCAGGAGGAAGGGACGAAGGAATCAGAGGAACAGAAAAAGGAAGACTGAATAAGGAACTGCATGGACTATGGGGACTGATGGTGCTGGGCTTGACAGGGTTTTACTTCGCATTATTGATTACACCAGGGGTACAGACCCACCACCGAAGGGAATTGCACGTAAACGTATTTATGGCACTGAGTCATAGGTATGCTCAAGAAAGAAACTTGTCGAGTCGCTGGATATGTTCCCATGTACCTGTCCACTCCAGGGGGGTATTCCCCTGAGATCTGTCCCCTTTAACGAATCAGAAATGGTAGAATGGTTGACAGTGCAAAACAGGACAAAACTAACTAGGGGGCCAGAAACAAAGGAGCAAACAGAATGGAGGTCGGCAGGGTATAAACTCACAGCCTTCCAGGGATGGTACCAGCCCAATTATGATAATAACCATCAGCCTCCCTTCCTAAGCACTACTCCCAGAATAGGAAATCCTGAAGGTATAATATGCCTAGTGAGTAATGAAACTAAAAGAAATGGAAATGGAGAGACTGTACAAGATCAGAATGGATTGAGTTGTCCTTGTGAAGGACAAAATGGGGGAATGTGGAAATGTATTTTTATCTAAGCTGATACCATACGGTAATTGTGTGCCTTTTGATTAAAATGGAGTCCTGGCCCTTCCAGAACTTTCTGCATTGTAGCAGCCAGCTTATTATGAACAGCTAAACCTGCTGTTAGATGGCTGATGGTTATCAGACAGCTAGGAGACAAGTCATGCTGAGACAAGTAACCCCACCATGGTGCTCTCCTATTGTCTACACTACAGGAGTTCCATGTCACCCCACCCTTATCTTCTAGCCATTATCTCTTTCCGAGACCTCATCCATTTGAAGCAAACAGGTAAACTGACCAGGAAGTTGGATAATCCTGACACAATACAAGACAGGTGATAGCCCATTACCTATGACTCATGGAGTAATGGCCGTTTGGCTTTCTGATAACCCTGACAAAAGGAAATATCTTGACACCATTTCAGGACCAGGATATAGTAATTAACTCTTTATCTGTATTCACTGACTGTGAGACAGAGCAATACACAGGGAGAGGCCAGAACTTGGGTTTTACTGTATAAATATCTTGTGAAGCTGTACCATTGCGGAGGTTTCATTTAGCCCTTGACTGAGTGAAACCTACCCCTTGCGAGCAAGTAAATTAAAAGCGAAACTTCCATCGGAGCTGTAAGTGTCGGAGTCATTCTTTTCTGAGGTCGAGATTTCGACAAGACCTGCTATCTCGGGTTCTGCTCGGCTACCTGATGTGACCCCACTCGCTCACTGGGGATCTCCCTGCAGAATTGTTAATGAAGTGAGCACTCAAAACCAGGCTCTCCCTAGTCCACCCGGATATAAATGATCATATGGAAACCCGGCGTCACCGAAAAAACATGTACCACGATCACGCGGCTATATTGCGTGACATTGATGTTAACTGTCATGTATTCAACTGTCATTGTAACCCATGTATAAACTGACCTAAGTTGTACACCGTGAGAACATTGTCCACTAGGTGGTGAACTTGTGGGAGACACTCCGAACCTGGACTTTCAGGTATAAAAGGAGAAGCTCCACCCACCTTCATCACTTCAGTGTTGGCAAATAAAGGTTACTGGTTACAGAGTGACCTTCTCTCAAGTGTGGGCCTCGTGTGCATTTATACTGTATAGTAAGGACATATTATTGGCGACGAGAAACTGGGATTTAAACCATGCGAGCATGGCCACTAGCAGCACAGACGAGAGGTACTGTGTTGGTGATGATTGGGACAATTTTATTGAGAGACTACAGCAAAGTTTCGTCACTAAGGAATGGCTGGGACAGGATTCGGCCGACAAACGCAGGGCTCATCTCCTGACGGTTTGTGGATCCAGGACGTACTCCCTGATGAAGGACCTTCTAGCGCCAGAGAAGCCGGCGGACAAGACTTTTGAAGAGCTCAGAAAGTTGATTGGGAAACACTTTCAACCGGCGAGCAGCAAGCACATGGTGAGACACCGGTTTTACACGCACCGGCGGCGAGAAGGGCAAAGCGTTCCAGACTTCGTGGCAGACCTCCGGCGACTGGCGAGCCTATGTCAGTTCCCAGATGCATGCAGAGCGAAGATGCTGTGAGACTTTTTTATTGAGGGCATCGGGCACGCTGGGGCTTTCAGGAAACTGATTGAGATCAAAGACTTGACCCTGGAAATGGTGGCTTTGATGGCCCAGACATTTATCTCAGGGAGGAAGAGACCAGAGTGATGTTTGACAAAAATCTTGGTTTAAATGCAGCAAATGGACAGGGAGTCAACATTGTTAAAAGTTCTCCAGGCAGACAGGGGCAATCGGACATGCCCGAATGTGTAGTCGAACCCAAAGGGGAATTCAACAGAGACAATGACTAGCTGAATGGCGATTCATGCCATCGCAAGGGACAATGCGGCCAGTAATGGGGCCATCAACACCTGTCAATGGTGCACTTAAGGACAGTTACAGAGACAGTCAGAGACGATCGACTGGTAATGGACCTTTTGTTTCTAACAACGGCTCATGTTGGAGGTATGGAGGCAAACACACAGCCAGAGCTTGCAGGTATCAGCAATATACCTGCAGAAACTGCAACGTTAGCGGTCACTTGGGGTGTATGTGCAGGAAGCCTGCAGCTAGGTTGATGTATGAAGAGGACGGGCCCGATGTAAGCCCTACGAGGCCAAATGGACACTGAGGGAATTCGCTGGAAGCTGAAGTCCAGCGAGTTCATGTGGAGCACATATACAGTTCATACACCAGGGCGTCACCGATAATGATGAAAGTGCTCCTCAACGGCATCCCAGTATCAATGGAGCTCGACACAGGGGCCAGCCAGTCCCTTATGAGTATCAAACAGTTCAACATGTTGTGGGCGTCCAAGGCCAGGAGGCAAAAATTATTGCCGATTGACGCACAGCTACGGACATATACAAAGGAGAATATTCCGGTGCTAGGCAGCGCCACGGTAGTCGTGACCCACAAAGATTCGGAGAACATGTTGCCACTCTGGATTGTCCCGGGGGATGGTCCCGCACTGCTGGGGAGGAGTTGGCTGGCTGTCATGAACTGGAAATGGGGTGATGTCAATGCAATTTCTTCTGTGGAGCGAATATCATGCTCACAGGTCCTGGACAAATTTGACTCAGTATTTCAACCCGGCATTGGCACTTTCATGGGGACCAAGGTAGTGATTCACGTAAACCCGGACGCCAGGCCAGTACACCACAAGGCCAGAGCAGTGCTGTACGTGATGCGGGAAAAGATAGAAGGCGAATTGGACAGCCTGCTGAGGGAATGCATCATCTTGCCAGTCGAATTCAGTGACTGGGCGAGCCCGATTGTGCCGGTGCTCAAGGCGGATGGGTCAGTCAGGATATGTGGCGATTACAAGGCCGCCATCAATCGGATGTCACTCCAAGATCAGTACCCGCTACCGAGAGCAGAGAACCTCTTTGCAACGCTATCCGGTGGCAAACGTTTTTTCAAAATTGGACCTGATCTCAGCTTACATGCCCCAGGAGCTGGTGAGTGAGTCAAAGAAGCTGACCACCATCACGACACACAAGGAGTTGTTTGAGTACAACAGATGTCCGTTTGGGATTCGCTCGGCTGCCGCGATCTTTCAACGAAATATGGAATGCCTCCTCAAGTCGATTCCAAGGACAGTGGTTTTTCAAGACGACATCGTCATCACGGGTTGTGATACTGAAGAACACCTCCGCAACCTGGAGGAGGTGCTACGCAGACTGGACTGGGTAGGTCTGCGACTGAAAAAGGCGAAGTGCGTCTTCCTAGCTCCAGAGGTAGAATTCCTGGGGATGAGGGTAGCAGCAGACGGGATCAGCCCTGCAGCGTCCAAGACGGAAGCGATCCAGAGAGCACCCAGACCCTATAACACAATGGAGCTGCATTCGTTCCTGGGGCTCCTGACCTATTTTGGTAACTTTCTTCCCAAATTGAGTACGCTGTTAGAGCTGCTACACGTGCTCCTACGCAAAGGTCGCGAATCGGTCTGGGGGGACAGGCAGGAAAGGGCTTTTGATAGAACACGAAATTTGTTATGCTCCAACAATCTGTTAATGCTGTATGACCCATGTAAGAAACTTATTTTAACGTGTGATGCGTCGTCCTATGCGGTCGGGTGTATGTTGCAGCATGTCAATGCCAAGGGTCAGTTACAGCCGGTAGCTGTCCCAGGCAGAACGGGGCTACGGGATGGGAGAAAAGGAAGCACTTGCATGTGTATATGCTGTAAAAAAAATGTACCAGTAGCTGTTTGGCAGGAAATTTGAGCTGGAGACAGATCACAAACCCCTAACGTCCCTTTTGGCCAACAACAAGGCCATAAATGCGAATACCTCGGCCCGCATACAGAGGTGGGCACTCACGTTAGCCGCCTGTGACTATACAATTCGGCACAGACCGGGCACTGAAAACTGCGCCGATGCACTCAGCAGGCTCCCACTAGCCACCACTGAGGAGGCAATTGAGCATGCTGCTGAGATGGTCATGACTGTTGAAGCTTTTGAAAGCGAAGGCTCATAGAAACATAGAAACATAGAAAATAGGTGCAGGAGCAGGCCATTCAGCCCTTCTAGCCTGCACTGCCATTCAATGAGTTCATGGCTGAACATGAAACTTCAGTACCCCCTTCCTGCTTTCTCGCCATAACCCTTGATCCCCCGAGTAGTAAGGACTTCATCTAACTCCCTTTTGAATATATTTAGTGAATTGGCCTCAACTACTTTCTGTGGTAGAGAATTCCACAGGTTCACCACTCTCTGGGTGAAGAAGTTTCTCCTCATCTTGGTCCTAAATGGCTTACCCCTTATCCTCAGACTGTGACCCCTGGTTCTGGACTTCCCCAACATTGGGAACATTCTTCCTGCATCTAACCTGTCTAAACCCGTCAGAATTTTAAACGTTTCCATGAGGTCCCCTCTCATTCTTCTGAACTCCAGTGAATACAAGCCCAGTTGATCCAGTCTTTCTTGATAGGTCAGTCCCACCATCCCGGGAATCAGTCTGGTGAATCTTTGCTGCACTCCCTCAATAGCAAGAATGTCCTTCCTCAAGTTAGGAGACCAAAACTGTACACAATACTCCAGGTGTGGCCTCACCAAGGCCCTGTACAACTGTAGCAACACCTCCCTGCCCCTGTACTCAAATCCCCTCGCTATGAAGGCCAACATGCCATTTGCTTTCTTAACCGCCTGCTGTACCTGCATGCCAACCTTCAATGACTGATGTACCATGACACCCAGGTCTCTTTGCACCTCCCCTTTTCCTAATCTGTCACCATTCAGATAATAGTCTGTCTCTCTGTTTTTACCACCAAAGTGGATAACCTCACATTTATCCCCATTATATTTCATCTGCCATGCATTTGCCCACTCACCTAACCTATCCAAGTCGCTCTGCAGCCTCATAGCATCCTCCTCGCAGCTCACACTGCCACCCAACTTAGTGTCATCCGCAAATTTGGAGATACTGCATTTAATCCCCTCGTCTAAATCATTAATGTACAATGTAAACAGCTGGGGCCACAGCACAGAACCTTGCGGCACCCCACTAGTCACTGCCTGCCATTCTGAAAAGTACCCGTTTACTCCTACTCTTTGCTTCCTGTCTGACAACCAGTTCTCAATCCACGTCAGCACATTACCCCCAATCCCATGTGCTTTAACTTTGCACCCGTGACAGCCCATCAGATTAAAGTCTAGACAAATAGAGACCCGCTACTATCTTTAGTCAAGAAATGTGTCCTGAATGGGGACTGGGCAGCCACGTACGGGGCATGCACGAAGGAATTTAAACCATTTCACAGGCGCAAGGATGAACTTTCGATTCAGGCCGATGCCTACTGTGGGGAAACCGAGTAGTCATGCCCCAGATGGGCAGAGAGGTGTTATCAGAGAACTTCACATTGAGCACCCGGGCATTGTCATGATGAAGGCAATTGCCAGGTCATACATTTGGTGGCCAGGGATAGATGCAGACCTGGAACTTTGTGTTCGCAGGTACAACACGTGTGCCCAGCTGGGCAATGCGCCCAGAGAAACCCCCTTAGCCCCTGGTCTTGGCCCGCCAAGCCATGGTCACGCATCCATGTGGACTACGCAGGTCCTTTCATGAGAAAAATGTTTTTGGTTGTAGTAGACGCCTACTCCAAATGGATTGAGTGTGACATTCTCAATTCAAGCACATCCTCTGCCACGGTAGAAAGTCTATGGACAATATTCGCCGCCCATGGTGTACCGGACGTCTTGGTCAGCAACAATGGCCCGTGGTTTACAAGCATTGAATTCCAGGACTTCATGGCAGGATATGGTATCAACCATGTCAGAACTGCACCGTTCAAGCCGGCCTCAAACGGCCAGGCAGAATGTGCAGTGCAGATAATCAAACAGGGGATGCTCAGAATCCAAGGGGGTTCCCTACAAAGCCGCTGATCACGCCTCCTGTTGGCCAATAGATCCCGACCACACTCGCTCACAGTGGTCCCACCCGCAGAGCTGCTAATGAAAAGGATGCTCAAAACCAGGTTATCCCTTATACACCCCACCATGAAAGAAATTGTTGAGAGCAGGCGCCAGTCACAAAGTGACTACCATGACGGGGATGCGAGAGCGCGATGTATTGATGTCAATGACCCTGTCTTTTTCCTCAACTACGCTGCAGGGCCTAATTGGCTCGCAGGCACCATGAATGGCAAAGAGGGGAATAGGATTCTGGTAGTTAAACTTACCAATGGACAAATCTGCCGCAAACACGTGGATCAAACAAAAAAGAGGTTCAGCAACCCCATAGAAGAAGCAGAGGAAGAACACGATGTAGAGTTCACTCCTCCACAGGTGACCGAACAACGGAACCAAGTGGAGGAGAGCCCAGTCACTGTGGGCAGTCCGGACAGGCCTGAGGCACTGCAAACAGCAGACACTCAGGCCAGCGCCCAACAACCAGAGCCCCAACTCAGGCGCTCTACAAGGAAGCATAAACCACCAGAGAGGCTTAACCTGTGATCCCAATAAGACTTTCCGGGCGAGGTGATGTCATGTATTCAACTGTCATTGTAACCCATGTATAAACTAACCTAAGTTGTACACCTTGAGAACATTGACCACTAGGTGGTGAACTTGTGGGAGACACTCCTAACCTGGACTTTCAGGTATAAAAGGGGAAGCTCCAACCACCTTCATCACTTCAGTGCTGGCTAATAAAGGACTGGTCACAGAGTGACCTTCTCTCAAGTATGGGCCTCGTGTGCATTTATATTGTATAGTAAGGACATATTATTAACCACCCTGTGTTTGCCCTTAATTATGGTCATGGTCCTAAATGGGTCGCTGGCCAAGGAGGGGAATAGAATGTTTATAGTCAAACTATTGAATGGACAAACGTGCAGAAAGCATTTGGATCAGACCAAACTACGGTTCACCGACAACCAGGAAAAACCTGAAGAGGACAACATCATCATCGATCCACCAACACACACTCAACCAGCAATCGACCTTGCTGTCAATCAAGAGGATGAACCCACCATTTCCAATAGTCCTGTCAGACCAGCCACGCCGCAGTGCAGCAATGGTCCGACCAACTCACCCCTGACAGAGTTCAAACTCAGACGATCAACCAGGGAGCGTCGGGCCCCGGATCGTCTCAACTTGTAAATAATTTGTATCAAAGACTTGGGGGAGGGGGGCGGGGGTGATGTTATGTATGTGAACATTGTAACTGTGTAAGACTTGCCACCAGAGGCTGCAACTGTTGGAGACCTAAGAGTCACCTGCACACCTCGTGCAAAGGAGTATAAAAGGTTGTCTGCCATGCTGCTTTGGCACTCTGGAGTTGTATTCAAGGGACTAAGGTCACATCAGTTTTAGCTCACAGTACTCAGTCTTGTGGAGTTCCTCCATACTTAACAGAGAGAGACAGAGAGAGAGAGCTACACACTGATCGAGAGAGTGAGTGAGAGAGAGAAAAAGAGAGAGAGAGAGAGAGCTACAGACTGCCTGAGAGAGAGAAAGAGTGAGAGAGAGAGAGAGAGAGAGAGAGAGATCTACACACTGATCGAGTGAGTGAGAGAGAGATGGCCACAGAGTGACCAAGAGAGTGAGAGAGAGAGGGAGAGAGTGAGGGTGAGAGAGAGAACGAGAGAGCTACACACTGACCGAGAGAGAGAGAACGAGAAAGCTACACACTGACCGAGAGAGTGAGAGAGAGAGAGAGACAGAGAGAGAGAGCTACACACTGATCGAGAGAGTGAGTGAGAGAGAGAAAGAGAGAGAGAGAGAGAGAGCTACAGACTGCCTGAGAGAGAGAAAGAGTGAGAGAGAGAGAGAGAGAGAGATCTACACACTGATCGAGTGAGTGAGAGAGAGATGGCCACAGAGTGACCAAGAGAGTGAGAGAGAGAGGGAGAGAGTGAGGGTGAGAGAGAGAACGAGAGAGCTACATACTGACCGAGAGAGAGAGAACGAGAAAGCTACACACTGACCGAGAGAGTGAGTGTGAGAGAGAGAGCGAGAGAGAGAGCCACACACTGACCAAGAAAGTGAGAGAATTTAAGAGGGAGAGAGAGAGGGAGAGAGAGAGCGAGCTACACACTGACCGAGGGAGTGAGAGAGAGAGAGAGAGAGAGAGAGAGAGAGAAAGAGAGAGAGAGAGAGAGAGAGAGAGCTACACACTGCCTGAGAGAGAGAGAGAGAGAGAGAGAGAGAGAGAGAGAGACAGAGAGAGAGAGAGAGAGGAACACACTGACCGAGGGAGTGAGAGAGAGTCAGAGAGAGGGAGAGAGAGAGAGAGAGCTACACACTGACCGAGGGAGTGAGAGAGAGAGAGAGGGAGCGAAAGAGAGAGAGAGAGAGTGAGCTACACACTGCCCGAGAGGGTGAGAGAGAGAGGAAGAGAGAGAGAGAGCTGAACTCGGACTGAGAGAGAGAGAGAGAGAGAGAGACACAGAAAGAGAGAGACAGAGAGAGCTACACACTGACCGAGTGAGTGAGAGAGGGAGAGAGAAAGAGAGAGAGCTAGCAGCAGAGCAAAGACACAAGTCCTATTATCAAGCTTACATATGTCTCCTGAAGCAGCTCTTCAGCTGCCTGGATGGCTCAAGAGGCATCTTACAATATGACCCTGTTCGGGTCTCCAAGGTCATCTACATGCTCACGACTGTGCCACCCAAAGAGTTATAAGCATGGACAGATGGAGAAGGCAGACACCCAACCCCAGCCATATGCACAGCAAGATGAAGTCAAGTGAGCCAAACATATGCAACTGAGCCACCTTTGCAAACAATGAGTCATATGGAAGACTTTCATTACCTTCATATAAGTGCTCAAACACAGGAACAACAACTTGCATTTATGTAGTGCCTCTAATGTAGTAAAACATCCCAAGGTGCTTCGAACGAGCATAATTAGACAAAATTTGACACTGAGCCACATAAGGTGATATTAGGACAGGTGACCAAATACTTGGTCAAAGAGGTAGGTTTTAAGGAGCATCTTAAAGGAGGAGAGAGAGGTGAAGCGGTTTAGGGAGGGAATTCCAGAGCTTAGGGCCCAGGCAGCTGAAGGCACGGCTGCCAATGCTGGAACGATAAAAATCAGGGATGCGCAAGAGGTCAGAATTGTAGGAGGGCAGAAATCTCACAGGGTTGTAGGGCTGGAAGCGGTTACAGAGGCAAGGAGGGATGACAAGGACAAAATGTGAATTTTAAAAAGAGGCGTTGCCAAACTGGGAGCCAATGTAGATCATCAACCACAGGGGTGATGTGTTCATTGGCTAAGTGGACCATCACCAACACTGGCCTCTGCACTAATTCCAGTTACTATGCATTCAAGTCCTTTCACTTTATCAAATGGTAATGCAACAACAGTTCCTGTTTGAATTAGCAGTCATAAGATGTATCTTGCTATAGTATGGGTGTGTGAAGCTTGGAAAGAACTGTCTTGTGAGGCTCAATCAGGGTGTAACAGAGTGAGATGAAACAACTAGAGGCACGCATAACCTTGCTCATCTACTTGACATAGTGCAATGCTGTCCAGCCTGACTTAGGCAAACTTCCTGAGCCTTTTAGCTTTGTTCTCATTTGCTCCCATGCCATCTGCATATTAACCACAGCATTTACTCTGGTAGCCATCTCCTGCAAAGCTCTTTGGTCAGGAGGGTGCCCTGGGACAAATTTCCATCACCACCTCCAAAGGTCCATCTATAAACCAACGTGCTCTGTCTCCTTCTCCTGTCAGAATACCTTCTCTGCACAACAACAATGAAGCAGCCCCATAAAGTAGCATCTGCAGCCTTTAAGAGCATACTATTTCTAAATGATCGGGGTGGAGGAGCGGCGAGAGATCGTCGCGGAGGAGCAGTGAGAGATCGTGGCGAAGGTGCGGCAAATGGGGGTGCAGGGCCCTGAAAAGCCGAGATTCCAGGGGCAGCACGGGCCAGCCCACACTGCGATATGTATGCACACTAGGTCCATGCAGCAGAGCAGGTCTCCAGTCATCCTGGTTATCCCTTGCCACTGGATAAAGGCCTAGCTCTGTCAAGCCCATGTGGTGGTTGATGTGCAACGGTCACCACATGTTAAAAAATCCACGCACAGGTATCTTCCACCCACTCAATTGGAGTTCAGGACTGGAACATCGGGTCCTTCATTGAAACATCTATGAACTCATCCCTTTTGGTGTGGAAGCAAGTCATCCTCTTTCGAGGGACGGCCTATGATGATTACTGTGTGCAGTTTTGGTTTCCATATTTATGAAAGGATATACTTGCTTTGGAGACAGTTCAGAGAAGGTTCACTAGGATGATTCCGGGATGAGGGGGGTTGACTTATGAGGAAAGGTTGAGTAGGCTAGGCCTCTACCCAT
Source organism: Pristiophorus japonicus (assembly GCF_044704955.1). Taxonomy (NCBI): domain Eukaryota; kingdom Metazoa; phylum Chordata; class Chondrichthyes; family Pristiophoridae; genus Pristiophorus; species Pristiophorus japonicus. The sequence goes on from NC_091979.1 coordinate 280,561,746, forward strand.
TGGAATTCAGAAGAATGAAATTATAAGGGGGCTTGACAAGGTGGATGCAGTGAGGATGTTTCCACTGATGGGGGAGACTGGAACTAGAGGGTATGATCTTAGAATAAGGGGCCACCCATTTAAAACAGAGATGAGGAGACATTTCTTCTCTCAGTAGGTTGTAAATCTGTGGAATTCGCTGCCTCAGAGAGCTGTCGCAGCGGGGACATTGAATAAAGTTAAGACAGAAATCGACAATTTCTTAAACGATAAGGGGATAAGGGGTTTTGGGGAGCGGGCGGGAAAGAGGAGCTGAGTCCATGATCAGATCAGCCATGATCTTATTTAATAATGGAACAGGCTCGAGTGGCCATATGGCCTACTCCTGTTCCTACTTCTTATGTTCTTATATTCTTATGTGAGAGCGAGAGAGAGGAAGAGATTTACACACTGACGAGAGAGAGAGAGGGAGAGAGAGAGAGAGCGAGGGAGAGCTACACTCTGCCCGAGAGAGTGAGAGAGAGAGAGAGAGAGAGAGAGATAGAGAGAATAAGAGAGAGAGAGCGAGAGCTACACACTGACCAAGGGAGTGAGAGAGAGAGAGAGAGAGAGAGAGAGAGAGAGAGAGAATGAGAGAGAGAGAGAGCTACACACTGACCGAGGGAGTGAGAGAGAGTGAGAGAGAGAGGGAGAGAGATAGAGAGATAGAGAGAATGAGAGAGAGTGAGGAAGAGCCACACTCTGCTCAAGAGAGTGAGAGAGAGAGGGAGAGAGAGAGAGATTGAGAGAATGAGAGAGAGAGAGAGAGAGAGAGAGCTACACACTGACCGAGGGAGTGAGAGAGAGAGGGAGAGAGGGAGGGAGAGAGGGAGCTCCACACTGACGGAGAGTGTGAGAGAGAGAGAGAAAGAGAGAGCTACACAGTGATGGAGAGAGTGAGGGAGAGAGGCAGAGAGAGAGCTACACATTGACCGAGTGAGTGAGAGAGAGGGAGAGAGAGAGAGAGAGAGAGAGCTACACAGTGCCTGAGAGAGAGAGAGAGAGCTACACACTGCCCGAGAGAGAGAGAGAGAGACAGAGAGAGAGAGAGAGAGAGCTACACAATGCTTGAGAGAGAGAGAGAGAGCTACACACTGCCCGAGAGCGAGAGAGAGAGAGAGAGAGCTACACAGTGCCTGAGAGAGAGGGAGAGCTACACACTGACCGAGAGTGTAATGAATGTAATGACTCACAAGACTTGTTACTGTAACTGCCTCAGGTGTAAATCTGATCCAATTTTATTCGCGCCCAAAGTAACCCACGTGACATGGTACCCGCGCTTGCGCATGTACAACCCGATGACCTCCGACAGTAGCACCCCCTGATGTCTGGTGACCCCAAGCATAAATTCATAACAACATCCCCTTTCTAGATCTTAATATCAGTCTTTTTACAAATTAAGACGGCCTGGGACTTTCTGCTCACGAGTTGATCGTCTCAGTTCAACTTCAGTTCTAGGCGAGCGTTCTGAGTCAGTTGTGACTGAAGGCTGAGTAACCGATCTGATGGGAGTGGTAATGACCACATCAGGGACTGGAGGTCCAGTTTCAATAATGCAGCAAAGTCCTCTGATGAATGAACATTGGTTGGTTGGTCACTGACTGCATCTTCCTCAAGCAGTTCCAGTTCATCCGTGTACCGCAGTTTTATTTGATCAACATGTTTCCTGCATGTTTTCCCATTCTTGAGCACGACAATAAACACTCTTTTATCCTCCTTGTCTGTAACAGTACTGGCGATCCACTTTGGACCTTGACCATAGTTCAGTACATAAACCGGGTTGTTGAGAGAGATGTCACATGACACAGCAGCATGATCATGATACCCTTGCTGACTTTGATGCCTGTTTTCAACTCAATTATTCAAATTGGGATGAACAAGAGAAAGCCTGGTCTTGAGACTTCTCTTCATCAGAAGTTCAACAGGGGAGACCCCAGTAAGCATATGAGGTCTGGTCTTGTAACTGAGCAGTATACAGGACAAGCGATTCTGCAGTGAACCCTGAGTTACACGTTTCATACTCTGCTTGATCGTTTGAGAAACATGCTCTGCTTGACCATTAGAAGCAGGTTTGCATGGGACTGACCTCACATGTTTAATACCATTGAGTTTCATGAATTCTTGAAACTTCAGGCTTGTGAAACTTGTCAGGCAAACCATGAGTAGCAAACATGACACGAAGGCTCTCAATAGTAGCCGTAGACGTACTGGATGACATAAAAATAAACGCTATCCACTTTGAATATGCATTCACCAGAACAAAAAACATCTTTTCCAGGAAAGGGCCGGCAAAATCATTGTGGATTCTCGACCATGGTTTAGATGGCCACGACCAAAGACTCAGCGGAGATTCCGCTGGTACTTTACTTAGCTGCATGCAAGCATTGCATTGATGCACACATGATTCCAGATCGGAGTCAATTCCAGGCCACTATAATGAGCCCTAGCAATGGCTTTCATCATGACAATACCAGGATGAATGCTATGAAGTTCACGTACAAATTTATCTCTACCTTTCTTAGGCATAACAACATGATTGCCTCACAGTAAACAACCTGACTGAATGGACCGGTTGTAAGGTTTGGTCTCATCATACATTTCCATAGCTATTGCAGACCAATCACCACTGAGAACGCAACGTTTCACAACTGATAAAATAGGGTCATAGCTGGTCCAGATCCTAACATGCTGAGCAGTGACAGGTGTTTCTTCACTCTCAAAAGCATCCATTATTAACAGTAGATCTGCAGGTTGAGGCATCTCCATCTCAAGTGTGGGCAACGGCAGATGACGCAGTGCATCGGCACAATTCTCAGTGTCAGGTCTATGACGAATAACATAATCATAGGCAGACAATGTCAACACCCACCTCTGGATACAGGACGATGCATTGGTATTAATCACTTTGTTTTCCGAAAACGAAGAAATGAGTGGATTGTGATCCATTTCGAGTTCAAAACAAAGACCAAACAGGTACTGATGCATCTTTTTGACCCCATACACACAGGCCAAAGCTTCTTTTTCTACCATGCTGTAAGCTCTTTCTGCCTTTGACAAACTTCTCGAATCATACGCAACTCATTTGCTTGTTGGAGTACACAGCCAACCCGATATGATGAAGCATCACAGGCTAATACAAGACGCTTGCATGGATCATAATGAACAAACAACTTGTTGGAACAGAGCAGATTCTTAGCTTTCTCAAAGGCTCTATCTTGAGACACACCCCAGACCCAGTTGTTGCCTTCTCTGAGTAGCACATGCAGTAGCTCTAACAAAGTGCTCAATCTGGGTAAGAAATTACCAAAGTAGTTGAGTAGCCCAAGGAATGAATGCAGCTTCGTCACATTCTGAGTCCTGGGTGCATTTTGATGGCCTTGGTTTGCGAATCAGGATGCCTGATGCCATCAGCAGCAATCTTCCTCCCCAGGAATTCAACTTCAGGTGCCATGAAGACACGCTTCGAATGTTTCAGCCTGAGCCCCACTCTGTCCAGATGATGTAGGACTTCTTCAAGATTGTTCAGATGTTCAGCAGTGTCGTGACCTGTGACCAGAATGTCATCTTGAAACACGACAGTTCTAGGAACGGACTTCAGTAAACTCTCCATATTCCTCTGAAATATGGCTGCAGCCGAACAAATTCCAAAAGGACACCTGTTGAAGACAAACCGTCCTTTATGAGTGTTGATGCAGGTGAGTTTCTTCAAAGTGCCAACAAGCTCCTGTGTCATATAGGGCGACGTCACATCCAGTTTAGTGAATGACTTTCCACCAGCTAGCATAGCGAACAGGTCATCCGCCTTCGGTAACGGATACTGATTGCACATTCCTGTCTGGCATAAAAATAAAAAAGGGAAGGTGGCTCAACCGTGGCTATCAAGGGAAATCAGGGATAGTATTAAAGCCAAGGAAGTGGAATACAAATTGGCCAGAAATAGCAGCGAACCTGGGGACTGGGAGAAATTTAGAACTCAGCAGAGGAGGACAAAGGGTTTGATTAGGGCAGGGAAAATGGAGTATGAGAAGAAGCTTGCAGGGAACATTAAGACAGATTGCAAAACTTTCTATAGATATGTAAAGAGAAAAAGGTTAGTAAAGACAAACGTAGGTCCCCTGCAGTCAGAATCAGGGGAAGTCATAACGGGGAACAAAGAAATGGCGGACCAATTGAACAAGTACTTTGGTTCGGTATTCACTGAGGAGGACACAAACAACCTTCCGGATATAAAAGGGGTCGGGGGGTTAGTAAGGAGGAGGAACTGAGGGAAATCCTTATTAGCCGGGAAATTGTGTTGGGGAAATTGATGGGATTGAAGGCCGATAAATCCCCAGGGCCTGATGGACTGCATCCCAGAGTACTTAAGGAGGTGGCCTTGGAAATAGTGGATGCATTGACAGTCATTTTCCAACATTCCATTGACTCTGGATCAGTTCCTATAGAGTGGAGGGTAGCCAATGTAACCCCACTTTTTAAAAAAGGAGGGAGAGAGAAAACAGGGAATTATAGACCGGTCAGCCTGACATCGGTAGTGGGTAAAATGATGGAATCAATTATTAAGGATGTCATAGCAGTGCATTTGCAAAGAGGTGACATGATAGGTCCAAGTCAGCATGGATTTGTGAAAGGGAAATCATGCTTGACAAATCTTCTGGAATTTTTTGAGGATGTTTCCAGTAGAGTGGACAAGGGAGAACCAGTTGATGTGGTATATTTGGACTTTCAGAAGGCGTTCGACAAGGTCTCACACAAGAGATTGATGTGCAAAGTTAGAGCACATGGGATTGGGGGTAGTGTGCTGACATGGATTGAGAACTGGTTGTCAGACAGGAAGCAAAGAGTAGGAGTAAATGGGTACTTTTCAGAATGGCAGGCAGTGACTAGTGGGGTACTGCAAGGTTCTGTGCTGGGGCCCCAGCTGTTTACACTGTACATTAATGATTTAGATGAGGGGATTAAATGTAGTATCTCCAAATTTGCGGATGACACTAAGTTGGGTGGCAGTGTGAGCTGCGAGGAGGATGCTGTGAGGCTGCAGAGCGTCTTGGATAGGTTAGGTGAGTGGGCAAATGCATGGCAGATGAAGTATAATGTGGATAAATGTGAGGTTATCCACTTTGGTGGTAAAAACAGAGAGACAGACTATTATCTGAATGGTGACAGATTAGGAAAAGGGGAGGTGCAAAGAGACCTGAGTGTCATGGTACATCAGTCATTGAAGGTTGGCATGCAGGTGCAGCAGGCGGTTAAGAAAGCAAATGGCATGTTGGCCTTCATAGCAAGGGGATTTGAGTACAGGGGCAGGAAGGTGTTGCTACAGTTGTACAGGGCATTGGTGAGGCCACACCTGGAGTATTGTGTACAGTTTTGGTCTCCTAACCTGAGGAAGGACATTCTTGCTGTTGAGGGAGTGCAGCGAAGGTTCACCAGACTGATTCCCGGGATGCCGGGACTGACCTATCAAGAAAGACTGGATCAACTGGGCTTGTATTCACTGGAGTTCAGAAGAATGAGAGGGGACCTCATAGAAACATTTAAAATTCTGACGGGGTTAGACAGGTTAGATGCAGGAAGAATGTTCCCAATGTTGGGGAAGTCCAGAACCAGAGGTCACAGTCTAAGGATAAGGGGTAAGCCATCTAGGACCGAGATGCGGAGGAACTTCTTCACCCAGAGAGTGGTGAACCTGTGGAATTCTCTACCACAGAAAGTTGTTAAGGCCAATTCACTAAATATATTCAAAAAGGAGTTAGATGAGGTCCTTACTACTAGGGGAATCAAGGGGTATGGCGAGAAAGCAGGAATGGGGTACTGAAGTTGAATGTTCAGCCATGAGCTCACTGAATGGCGGTGCAGGCTAGAAGGGCCGAATGGCCTACTCCTGCACCTATTTTCTATGTTTCTATGTTTCTATGATCCTAGTTCAAAAATTGGTTAATCGTAACCTTATAGTCTCCACAAATCCTGACAGTGCCATCACTCTTCAACACAGGAACAGTAGGACTGGCCCACTCATTAAACTCAACCGCTGATATGACCCCTTCACGTTGGAGTCTGTCAAACTCAATTTCAATTTTCTCCCTCATCATGTAAGGAACAGACCGAGCTTTATGATAGACAGGCCTTGCCACCGAATCCAGGTGAATCTGCACCTTGGCTCCAGTAAAATTGCCAATGCCTAGTTCAATCAAAGAAGGAAACTTCTGCAACACTTGAGCACACGAAGTGTCATCCACCGATGACAACGCTTTGATATAATTCCAATTCTATTTGATTTTCTTGAGCCAATTCCTGCTGAACAGCGCTGGACCATTACCTGGCACGATCCATAACAGTAGATCAAGAATCACACCATCACATCACATCTTGACTACTGCACTGTCAATCATCGGTATGAATTTCTTAGTGTAAGTATGCAACTTGGCATTGACTAGACTCAGCTTAGGCTTCACAGCCTCAGTGTCCCATAGCTTGTCGAATGTCCTTTGGCTCATTATCGACTGACTTGCACCCGTATCCAGCTCCATTGACATAGGCATGCCATTCAGCTTCACATTAATGATTATCGGCTGGCTCTTTCCCAAGAACGAATACAGACCGTACACTTCCTCCTCGGGTTGTGTATCCGGGCCAGCACTGGACTGATCATCATCAGCAATGTGATGAGCAGCAGCATGCCTGCTCAGTTGTGAGCGCATTCTCTGAAGATGTCACACTTTCAAACAGCCATTACAGAAGTATTGTTTAAACCGACACTGATGAGGCTGATGATTGCCCCCACAATGCCAACAGTGTGAAATCGGATTTGTGCCAGTTGGCGGACTTTGCGCAGCTACAGGTTCCACATAAGCAGTCGAGTATGCCCTGCCATAAGCAGCTCTGCCAGAGGACGACACAATCATGTTTATAGTACATGCCGCGGAGTTCTGACTCTTCGATGATATCTGCCTCAAATTATCATCAGTCGTCATGCATGCCTGAGCAGTCGTGATGGCCTTGCTCAAATCCAGCTTCTCTTCGGCCAATAACTTCCGAAGAATCACATCATGGTTGATGCCTATCATGAAGAAATCTCACAGCATGTCTTCCAACACGTTCCCAAACTTACACGGCTAAGCAAGGCACATCATGGCCCTCAGCATGAACATGCGTGCAGAAGCGATAGCGTGAGATGACGATCCCCTCTTTTGGCTTAAGACGCACCAAAACACACAAATTCCCATATTCTTTGTCTGTTGGACGTAAAGGCGAGAGAAGATTCTTCATGAGGGCATAAACTTTTGAACCGCAAATGGTGAGGAAAACTGCCTTGCGCCGAACTGTGTCAGCGTTTCCCTCCATTTTGTTGGCCACAAAATACTGATCCAGGCAGTCAATAAAATCCACCCAATCCTCGCCATCTACGAATCTCTCCAGAATTCCAATAGTGCCCATTGTACATGCGAAGGTTCTTAAGTTACCTCATCACCAAATGTAATGAATGTAATGACTCAAAAGACTTGTTACTGTAAACTGCCTCAGGTGTAAACCTGATCCAAATTTATTCGCGCTTAAAGTAACCTGCATGACATGGTACCCGCGCTTATATACCAGTGACCGCACATGCGCGCGTACAGCCCGATGACCACCGACAGTGGCGCCCTCTGGTATCTCGTGACCCCAAGCATGAATACATAACAGAGAGCTACACTCTGCCTGGGAGAGTGAGAGAGAGAGGGAGAGAGAGCTACACACTGACCGAGAGAGTGAGAGAGAGAGAGAGAGAGATGGTTACACACTGATCGAGAAAGTGAGAGAGAAAGAGAGAGAGAGAAAGCTACACACTGATCAAGAGAATGAGGGAGAGAGAGAGAGAGACAGAGAGAGAGAGAGCTACACACTGACTGAGAGAGTGAGAGAGAGCATGAGAGAGAGAGGGAGAGAGAGCTACACACTGCCCGAGAGAGTGAGAGAGAGAGAGAGAGAGAGATGGTTACACACTGATCGAGAAAGTGAGAGAGAGAGAGAGAGAAAGCTACACACTGATCAAGAGAATGAGGGAGAGAGAGAGAGAGACAGAGAGAGAGAGAGCTACACACTGACTGAGAGAGTGAGAGAGAGCATGAGAGAGAGAGGGAGAGAGAGCTACACACTGCCCGAGAGAGTGAGAAAGAGACAGAGAAGAGAGTGAGAGAGCAGATCTACTGTTAGTAATGGATGCTTTTGAGAGTGAAGGAACCCCTGAAACTGCTCAACAAGTTATGATCTGAACCAGCCATGACCCTATTTTATCGGTTGTGTAATGGTGTGTACTCAGTTATGATTGGTCTGCCATACCTATGGAGATGCATGAGGAGACCAAACCTTACAACCGTCGCAAGGATAAGCTGTCCATTCAGTCAGACTGTTTACTGTTAGGTAATCGTGTAATCATGCCTAAGAAAGGTAGAGAAAAATTTGTACGTGAACTTCATAGCACTCATCCTGGTATTGCCATGATGAAGTCCATTGCTAGGTCTCATGTATGGTGGTCTGGAATTGACTCTGATCTGGAATCATGTGTGCATCGGTGCAATGCTTGCATGCAGCTAAGTAAAGTACAAGCGGAATCTCCGCTGAGTCTTTGGTGGTGGCCATCCAAACCATGGTCAAGGATCCACATTGATTTTGTGGGCCCGTTCCTAGGAAAGATGTTTTTTGTCGTAGTGGATGCATATTCTAAGTGGATAGAGTGTGTTATTTTGTCATCCAGCACATCTACAGCTACCATTGAAAGCCTTCGTGTCATGTTTGCTACTCATGGTTTGCCTGACATTGTCGTGAGCGACAACGGATCTTGCTTCACAAGTCTTGAGTTCCAGGAGTTCATGAAACTCAATGGCATCAGACATGTGAGATCAGCTCCATTCAAACCTGCTTCTAATGGTCAAGCAGAGCGTGCCGTTCAAACGATCAAGCAAAGTATGAAACGTGTAACTCAGGGCTCACTGCAGAGACGGTTGTCATGTATATTGCTCAATTACAGGTCAAGACCTCATACGCTTACTGGGGTTCCTCCTGCTGAACTACTGATGAAGAGGAATCTCAAGACCAGGTTTTCTCTTGTTCATGCTGATTTGAATGATCAAGTTGAAAACTGATGTCAAAGTCAGCAGTGATGTCATGATCATGTTGCCGTGTCACGTGACATCTCGGTCAACGTTCCGGTTTATGTACTGAACTATGGTCAAGGTCCAAAGTGGATTGCCGGCACTGTTACAGCCAAGGAGGGTAAGAGAGTGTTTATTGTCGTGCTCAAGAATGGGCAACCATGCAGGAAACACCTTGACCAGGTTAAACTGCGGCACACGGATGAAGTGGAACCAAGTGAAGAAGATGCAGTCAGTGACCAACCAACCAGTGTTCACTCATCAGAGGACTCTGCTGACATTACTGACTCTGAACTTTCAGTCTCTGATGTGGTCATGACCACTCCCACCAGATCGGTTACTCAGCCCTCAGTCTCAACGGACTCAGAATGCTCATCCAGAGCCAAAGTTGAACTGAGACGATCAACTTGTGAGAGGAAAGCCACAGACTATCTTCATTTGTAAAAAGACTGTTGTTAAGATTTTAAAAGGGGGATGTTATCTATTAATGCTTGGAGGTCACCAGACATCAGAGGGCGCCGCAGTCGGAGGTCATCGGGCTGTACGCATGTGGCATGTGTGCTTGGTCACCTGTATATAAGCTGTGTGTCTTTGTCAAGCTGGCACTCTTGGGTTGGAATAAAGATAGATCAGGTTGCACCTGAGTGAGTTTACAGTAACCAGACTCTTGAGTCATTACACACATTGCCTGAGAGAGTTAGAGAGAGAGAGAGAGAGAGAGAGAGCTACACACTGCCCGAGAGAGTGAGAGAGAGTGGAAGAGGAAAAATAGATTGGTACTAGGGGTATATTCGAAATGTTTTAAGTAGTTAGCCAGAAAAGCTGTACAGCCGAAATCCTTGGCATTCAAAGCAAAGGTACAATTCGGACATGCCTATCTCCAGTACACCATAAACCTCACTCTGTCTCAACGGCATATTAGCACATTGGAATGTTATCTTATCTCTCTTGTCTTGACCAGATTGAGTTTTTCCATTGTTACTTTAGACCCCTTGCCCTGTTTATCTGCCCTTCTGGGTTTTCTGTGATGGGACCTCCTGTAATGAATCATTCTGATATGTTATTTCCTTTACACACCCTTATAAAAGTGACCATTACAAAGGCCTATGTCCGAGGTCCATTCCTAACCCTGTAATTATAACAGAGCTTGATAGCCCCAATAACCAACCCGAGTCGAAGGCCGCCAAGTCAGCACATTCTAACAGGATGAGGTCACCCTAGAGAAAGCCTGAAACTTCCTTAAGACACTAGTCTGTCAATCCAAGGTATTACTGATAAGGTAACCAATCAGGAGTCGTGGGAGGTTTATTAGGGAAGTAACATAGTCTTTGAAATTGTATACAAAATGTATGAATTTGCTGTTCGCAAAGCATTTCCATTCACAGGCAGCTGTGTTGAGAAGTTGCTCCCGGACTGTTCGTGATTAAAGATCATTGAACCTTGCCTTCCGTCTCCATCTATTAACTTCAAGGTTTGCTACACGGATTGGGATGAGTGTCAACCCCTTATATCAGGGGGACCACTCATGGAAAGAGAAGCCTTTCAGCTATCCCCCTACAATTTGGCACTGCGAGTAGGGTGCAGACTTCCCGAACGGAACAATGATCCAGCTGTTGGGGTGAGTATGTTTTGATTTACCACCTTTAAGTTAGAGCTGTGACATTGTAGACCGGGATGGAAGAACATCTGTACAAAAGGACTAAATGTAGCATGTCCCAGAGGGATAGAGGCAAAGGACAAGAATGATTAGGGGGTGAGACGGGGTTGAGGGTATACTCTGAGACACGCGCTTGTAGAAGGTGCGGCAGTGCGAGGGTATGACGCAAAGGGAAGACTATTGAAAGGTCCAAATTCACGGGAACCCTGCCCCAGTGTTTGGGCCCATTGGAAAAGAAATTTAGTTTGGGACTATCTACCGGAAAGTTTGAAATCCTAACGTGCTTATGGAAGAAACTACGAACTTTAATCAAATTTTGGACTTTTACAAGACAAATTCAAGCCTGTGGGCAGACCTAAGGAACTAAAGGAGCCAACTTGATTATTGGAACTTTCTGGGTGTTGGGACTAAAGTAAGTTGTCTGGAGAAATGGATATTCGAAAACCCTTCTCCACAAGAGACATCAACATTACAACAATAACTCAGAGATGGCCAGCCATCAAACTAAACTGAGAAAAGCCATCTTCAGCATGTATAACAACAAAGGGCCCACGACAGCCAAAAACCAAGCACAAAAGGACATTGCAATTACCAACCTAATATTTCCATCAGGAAACAGATTTAGAAGAGCAATCCACCCAAGACATATTAACTTTTAACGAGCCCGCCAAAATATTACAAAGAAATGTCAAGCCCGCCAAATTTAAACAAAGAATTCTGGACTGATTTGGCGCGAAGATTAGGACAACTCAAACAGAATAACTGGCCCTCTGTTTTAACAAAGGGTATGCCATACTGCGACTATGACATCAAGAGGGGAGAGAAACCAATGCGACAGTTGAAAACCAACTTCTCCAGCCTCGAAGACCTGAAGTCCAAAAGGAAGGAAGAACATCATCATCGCGGCAGCAGCCAACGTGGCACCACCAAAACCACCGCGATCGACCAAACTCGAAACAAAACTCCAACAGAAACAAACCGAAGAATCAAAAGTTTCCACTCTACAAGCTGTTCCTGAGCTACCAACGGGTAAAACATTACCTAAAGAACAGTAAAAACCTACTTCTAATGCAAGAAAACGGGTACTTACCCCACAAATCCAAAACATGCATAACCGCATCAGTGGACTCAACCCAACTGAAGATTGCGCAGTAAGAAGTCTCCTCCGACGTTCGGGGTACGGCAAGCAGAACCTACAGAAATCAATGAACCCCAAAATTGCGAACTACCGCTAACTGACCAGAAAGGATTGGTAAGCATAGTCCCTGCCTGTTCTGGAGTTTAACCCAGGTAGGATTAGGTATTGGGAGGTGGGAGGTGTAATTTTTACTGTAACCCTCTTTGAATGTGTAATGTATTGTTCTTTATTAGAGTGATTATAAGTTTGACATTGTACTTTCTTGTCTGTAATAAAATCAAAGTTGTTTTGCATCAAACCAGTTGTCCTTTGCACTTTATCGCATCCCCCAAATAAATCCAGAGTCTAGAACCCAAGGGAATGGGAGCGATTCGAACCGCTCAGAAGGTCAGAGGTGAACCTGATCCCTGAAGACCACCCCTTATAAAATGGCGACTGCGGCAGGACTCTGGTATAAGGGATGTGATGCAGAGAGTGCTGGTTTGGGAGAAAGAACCAAGATGGAAGAGAAGATTTCTTCCTATGTGTATAAGAAGGTCAATGTCACGAAAGAATGGGTGCTTGGTCTATTGCGTGCTGAGCGTACAGTTGGCACTGCAGCCCAGTGGACAGCAAGCAAGGACCATAAAGAATCAGCAGAGAAGGCAATTTGGTTGGTCTGTCTACAGCGACAGGTCCAACTCCTAGACAAAACCATTGAGTCACTACAGGCAGAACTATGGGAATGCGCAGAGGCCCACCAAGAACAGGCTATGACAGAAGAGAGGTTATGGGATGATCTCCATAAGCTAAAACAGGAAAAGACCCAGCTAATGGAAAGATTTAAAAACAGTCAGGACTATTTTCAATGTCAGGTTACCGAGGCCAAAAATAATGAAAAGTTACTGCGGGAGAAAAGCACTCGCCTCACCCTACAAGTAAAAGAGCTGCAGGAAAAATAAAAAGATGTGCAGGCAGCTTATAAAGTAGCTACCACTAATGGGTTTGAATCGGGAGAACACGGTCCCTGCCAGCAACAAATTAAAAGTCTAAACCTTGCTCTGTCCAAGGCAAAAGGCATGGTATGCCTAATAAACCCGGGTACAGCCCCAGGTAAACCTGGAAGAGAAGGAGGAAACTGTTCAACCACCACCTGTGGCACCGGTGACTACACTGGTGCAGCAGTAGGAGGGGCGAACAAGCTGTGAGACAGACAGGGATAGCGAACCACCACCCGCTGTGGTGCTGAGTTTCAGCTCAGTCTGGCAGCAGGGAGGAGGGGTAGGCGAGCAAGAACAGGGAGAGCCAGAACCAGAGCCAATGTGCCCGGTCTGGCAACAGAAGTTTGGCCCGCCCACCAGTGCTGGGGGTCCAGGGCCCCTGCAAAGCCAGCTTGTGGTCCCCCACACTCCCCAACAGCTTAGGGCTATGATAAGCCACCTGGGAAAGCTAACTTCAAAGGGAGACCCCTCGGTCCATTTTATGCAGGTGGAACAGGCAGGGGATATTAATGGGTGCGATGATGCAGAAATAGCAAAGATGCTCCTCCTATCCCTGTACAGCAAGCTGTACCAGTCCCTCTCTACTGAGAGCAAAAGGGGATGGAGAACATTTGCCGCCGTCCAGGAAGACATTTTAGAAGCCATGGGCTGCAAGGATGGGAGTCCCTTCTCCAGAGTAGAGGAAACGGTGCAGCTCACAGGGGAAACCACACGGGCTTTTGCAGACCGACTGTGGCCTGCGTACCAGAGCGTGTGTGCAGGGGACCTCAACCGAAATCACTTAATCCCGAACGAGTTAGCCCACTGGCTCCGAAGTCTAGTAGCTAACAGTTTACCCCATATAAGAGCCAAGGCTGAGGCCTGGTTCGACCCAAGAGATCCCCATGCCACTGAACACGGAGTGCTTAGGCAACTGACCTAGCTTACCGGAACGACAGAGGGATGGAAGAGCACCCACAAAAGGGAAGGGTTCACGAAATCTGACCTAACCAAGATAAGAGGGAATGGCGCCACGAGGGGGGCAACCCCTCCGATACAAAACGTATCTGCTTCGGGTGCGGAAAAACTGGGCACTGGAGAAAGGATTGTAGAAATCCTTAGAAGAGTAGCGCAGGAACGAGTTCTCCAGCCCCGGCCAAAAGGGCCGAGACAGATAAGCCAGTCCTTCCCCACTCTTTCCTAACCGCACTCCGAGCCATGTTAGATGGCTCTGGGAGGGTAGCCACCACCACCGGAACCGAGATCCCGCCTGCCCCCTCCCAATAAAATATGTGACTAGGACAGGCGCAACCTGTCCACCTGTGTTCCCTCGAGTATGATGTTTGGGGGAGACCGACCGTTCAGATGGAAGTGCAAAAGGTGAAAGGGATTTACCTGCTGGACACCGGTGCCTCAAGCACCCTTGTCAATGCAGCTAACCCCGCCGCCTCACCTCTGTCTAACGGGGTCCCCTACAGCTTGGTGGGTTTTACAGGCACTGAACAGACTGGCTCATTCTCCGTTCCGCTCTCCATTCATTTAGGTACACTCCACACTAAGTGGACTTGTGTCCTGATGAAGTGGGAATAGTAAGAGAGAGGGATCCTGGGGGCTGACTTCATCCTAGTGGATTTAAGAAACTATTGTCTTTGGGGGTCAGCCTGTACGGGACAGGAGAGTGAGGTGATGGTTATCCCAGGAAAACGTTGAAAAGGGATGGTGTGCACCATGAAGTCAAAGGAGGGTGACGACCTTGAATCATTGGTCGGTAACACTCCAATAGAATACCAAGAATATGTGAGGAAAAACCTTGCAGCTTTTGCCACTCACAAACACGACTGCGGGATCGAGGTTAGCATAGATGGGGACCCATGACCCGACCACAGAAACAGTACAACTTCCCCAGAGAGGCGGAGGCAGACATGGAAACAGCCTTGGGTTCTCTGGTTAAACAGGGGGTACTGAGACCAATAGCTACCCATATGAACTCTCCATTGCGGCCGGTTAAGAAACCGGACAACTCCTGGAGAGCCACGGTGCACTATCGAGTACTCAATTGTAACATCCCCGCCTGTGTACCCACCGCTGCTGCTGTTGCCGACCGCATTGGAAGTATCCCAGTCTCCGCGACCACCTTCACGGTGCTGGATATTTCCAACGGGTTCTGGTCCATACCTTTAAGAAGGGAAGATCAGTACAAGTTTGCTTTTACCTTTAAAGGACATCAATACACCTGGAACTGTCTCCCTCGGGGCTTCCACAACAGCCCCAGTATTTTTCATCAGTGTATGGCCAACTGTTTAAAGAACTTCAGCAGACCCCAGCAGCTGGTACAATATGTGGATGACCTGCTCCTGTTCACCGATGAGGGGGAGGAGCATGGCCCACTGCTGGCTGAACTGCTGGAGCTGCTGAAAAAAGAAGGATTTAAAGTAAACCCCAAGAAGGCACAGATCAGCCTGAAGGAAGTAAAATTCCTGGGACTGGCTGTGCGCGCTGGGGAAAGAGCCATTGACAAAGCTAGAAGGGAAGCAGTGCAGAAGTTACCCGCCCCCAACACAGTAACAGGAGTAAGATCTTTTCTACGGCTTATCGGTGCAGAGATTTCATTGAGGATTATGCAGCCACCGCAGCCCCTCTGCTCCGACTCCTACACAAGGGAGAGGAGTGGGAATGGGACAAAGGTTGCGAGGCAGCATTAATCCAACTGAAGAAAGATCTGCAGACCACGCCAGCTCTAGGGGCCATCGATCAGGGTAAAGAGTTTTTCCTGGAGGTAGCAGCCAGTGGGGACAGCCTGAGCGCTGTACTGCTCCAAGAGCGGCACAGCCGGCTGAGACCAATGGTCTACTCTTCCAGGATACTCACGGATGTGGAGAAGGGATACTCCAACTGTGAGCGGCATCTCCTAGCCACTCACTAGGCTGTGAAAAGATCATTGATCTTCACAGGGGGGTCCACTATCACACTCCTTACCCACCATACGCCCACTCAAATGCTCCTGGGCGGGAGAATCACTGGGAAAGTGAACAGTGCCCGCATTGCTCGCTGGACCCTGCTCCTCTCTCAAATGGACCTAAGGGTAAAGCGTCTCTGCGAGCCAAGACTTGCAGCCAACATGATCTATCCAGGGACAGCCCACCGGTGTTCCGTAGAAGGGGTATGGGAAATTAGCATAGGCTTTCGGGCTGGGTTTACACCACACAGGCCGAGAGATCTATGTGGACAGTTCAAGCACAGTATCTGCGGGTGAACGACTCACAGGCTGCGGAGTTTATGACCCCGAGGCAGGCATTGCCCTGGCGATTAAACTTCCCAGTACTATGAGCGCCCAGCACGCTGAACTGTCTGCGGTGGTGTACGTAGTCAC
The DNA here is from genome assembly GCF_044704955.1 of Pristiophorus japonicus. Classification (NCBI taxonomy): domain Eukaryota; kingdom Metazoa; phylum Chordata; class Chondrichthyes; family Pristiophoridae; genus Pristiophorus; species Pristiophorus japonicus. Next base: position 280,578,016 of record NC_091979.1, read on the forward strand.
ACACCCCAAAGAATTCCTCCCCCATACACGATTTGCTCGGACAGTATGTTCACATGCAATTTGTGTATGGAGTACCTGGCTATCTGGTCCCGCCACGGATACACATCCACAGACGGGAGACCCCTGGCAATTAAGCCCCTACTGGAAAAGATCATGAAAGATCATAGGGAAGGAAGGGAATATCTATATACATAAGGTGAAGGCACATTCCACCACTGAACCCGTAGCGAGGGAAACCAGCAGGCTGACATGTTGGCCAAGCAAGGTGCCCCCATGGGCAAGCTCTGGGATCCGTACAACTCAGGACCCATAGCAGCAGTCAGGGGCAGGATGGGGACGGCAGGGAAGGCAGGGATAGCTTTGCCCCCGGACCTAAAAACGGTTCAGACCCAAGACCCCGTCCTCAAAATTGTCTTGAACATGCTAACTAAAGGGGAAAGGATAGACGGCCCGTACGGCACCGCAGCAATTGCCATTAAAGAAGGCATGCTGTTCAGGGGGGAGCAATGGGTAGTGCCGCAGCTACACCGGAGAGAATTCCTCCATCTGGCCCACAAGGGTCCAGGAGCAGGATACTCCGGACCTGAGACCACTTGGCAATGAGTGAAACAGGCAGGGTTGTGGCCAGGACTCAGGGAAGATGTCTGCGAATTCTGTGCTCGCTGTCTGGTGTGCACGGCTAACAACCCCGACACCCAGAAAAGAACAGTGTCAATGGGACATATCAGGAGGGTAGAGGGACCCTGGCAGTTGATCCAAATCGATTGCATCGGGCCCCTACCCACTGCCCAAGGAGGTTACAAGTACTGCCTAGTATTGGTGGATGTATTCACCAAATGGGTGGAAGCCTTCCCATACCGAACAGCCACTGCCCTGGGGACAGCCAAGATCCTGGTCAGAGAAGTGTTCTCCCGAATAGGGACTACCACAATACTTGGAGTACGACCAAGGGAGTCACTTCACTGGGCAGGTGATGCAGGAGACCCTTAAGGTGCTCGGCATCAAAGGAAAATGGCATGTTGCCCACAACCCGCAGTCATCCGGGCCTGTGGAGCGTTTAAATTGCACCATCAAAGAAAGGCTGCGCAAAGAAACAGGGGACTCATCCAAGGGGTGGGTAGAGGTCCTACCACTGGTCCTCATGGGGATCCGGGCCAGCCAGTCAAAGAGCACGGGGTACTCCCCGTACGAGCTCATGACCGGCAGAGCCATGCGAACCCCCACCCATGTGTTAGCCCCAGTACTCACGGAATGTCAGCTTAGGGAAGCGAACCGGGACAGCTTTGTCAGAAATCTGTTTGAGCACCTTAAACAGATTCACTGGCAGGCTGCTAACAACATGGGAAAACAGCATCGGAGCAACCGACTGCCGCTCGAACCCCGCAAGCATCACGAGTGGGAAATAGAGGACCAGGGTATGGTGAGGAACTACACTAGAGTAGGGGTCTTTGAGGCACTGTACATGGGACCGTACCACATTGTCGACATGGCAAGCCCCATAGTCTATGCCATAAAATTGCCCCGCCCAACAAAGTGGTTCCACATAAATCAGTGCAAACTTTTCAACCCAGGGGCAGCAGCCAAACGTAAGGGACAGCCAAAAACGGTGAACTGTGCTAAAGACAAGGACCCCCAGCCAACAGCCCCCAACTGTGGAAATCCCACAGGGGACGTGGCAGACCCACAGGCTGCACCTAGAGGGGCGGTGGACTGTGTTACTGGAGGAACTGTCCCCCCAATCATCTGGGACTCGGACGCACCCCCAGTAGCCAGAGCCTTTAGAAGGACTCCCTGCACACCACGGCCAAGGACAACGTGGTCACCAGCGACCCAATTTAAATGGTCCAACCCCGGGAAAGGGACCAGCCGTGAAAGGGTACCTAAGGTCAGAGACCAGCTCGCGAGCAGGGACACCCAGCCGGTAGCCTCGGGCAATGAGGGACCCACAGAAGAGATAGCAGTGGACCAGCCGCCAAGTGGGAGACCCCAGCCCATAGCCATCGATGAGGCAGAGTCCCCAGGGGAAGAAACGAACCAGGCAGCCACCCCCAAAGGAGCAATGTGCTGCAGCACTGGAGGGGACGTTCCCCCGATGGCGTGGGACTCAGACCCACCTCCGGTCAGGACACTCCGGGTCCTGCGGTACAGGTCGATCTACTATCGGCCCCACTGGACACTCAGAGGCCAGAGATGGAAGGTGAAAGGCAGGAATTAACCTGGCCACCCGGAGACGGGTGGCAGATGTACATATATAGTACAATATGAATTTAAGAATGTCTAGTGAGTAATTTAGAGTAGTGCAAGATTCGTCCATGTAATAATAGTGATATACGTATTAGGTACTGGGGTAAGGAAAAGAATCTACCTGTGCAGCTATTAAAAGAGGCACAGGCCGGGTAATACCCGGGAGTAAGAAGAATCTGCCAGTATAACTATTAAGGGAAGCACTGGTGAAATAACAAGCAAAATGGCTGTGAAATAAAAGTTAGAAGCAAACATCAGTCCATAAGGAACTGAAATTGACAGCAGGTAGATTAAAGACTATACTATGTCTGAAAGGAAGAGAGCCCAAATTGGAACTTGGTCATTTTTGTCAAGCCAGAGAGTTTTCTCAGGGCTAGACAATCTGTTTTATGTGCCCATACAAGAAGGAGAGCAGAAAGGAAAGGGTCCTGTTCCTGCTCGCCCTGATAAGGATGAGCAGTGGCGGCTGAGGAGACATGGAAGAATCCCTCATCTATGGGTGCTCAGGAGAAAGAGCGCCGATCGTAACCGTTTATCTGTGTTTGCAGTTCTATCTCATCTAGGCTATTTATTACAGAGGATCCTGTATTGTAGGCAGTGAAAACATTGTTTATGATTCCCCTTCTCGGTCTCCCCGAGCACATGGTGTCCCGAGCGTTTAGGGTGTATAGGTCTGCTTTATCGACATTTCCAAAGTCCATCTCATAAAATTTCTTGAACATTTCTCTAAGTAGGGCCTGGTATAGCAACTCTGATTCCTTCGGGCACCATGCAGGTAGGTGTACCTCGGTAAGGTTTAAAGTTACTGAAGCTACTGCTTACCAATACTAATCCGTTACCTGGTCCCTTGGTGGTGGTAGGACACCTTTCTATTATTGTGCGTGTTGGCGGGGTTGTGGGCAGGGGTTTCTTAATGTGTTCTCTTAGTTCGGTGGCGTTAATTGGGAGTGGGGAGTGCGGGACACGTAATACTGTGTCCCCAGTCCTTGAGTGCCCATTCAAAGTCACAGTGTGGGTTTAAAGCTGCTGGCACACAGCTTATTAACTGTACCATGGAGGTAATGACACAAGATCATGTCCCTCCACAGGTAACATACATAGGGGGTGGGACATATTGTGTCACCACCAGTGCACCCCACTACCAACATGGACACTTCTGGTGTCCGGTGAGGGACAGCAGTTTTTGCTTCAAACCTGAGGCATCAGTTCAAGTGGTCCAGAAACAGATTGTCCCCATTCCTGAACCCTCCACTGTCCACCTCACTGTGAAGGAAAACATTACAAACCTGCAGGATTATGTTGTGCATTTTGGCTGTGCAATTCCCCCTCTACCCGAACATCTTACCGCTCTGCTAAAAGCTGTAATTATCTCACAAAAACACTTCTACACTCTAGAATGGAAAACAATTGAGATCGGGAGAAAGATTCTCGAGATCCCAATTCCGCCTTTGTGGGTCCTTTTCAGAAATATGGAAGTTCCAGTCTGGATCCGAATCGCTTCCCACACTTTAGTTATCTGTCAACTCGCGATTATTGTTAACTTATGGTGTCTCATTTGTCGAGTGAAACGCAGAGGCCGTCGGGTCAGGCACCAAAGGGTGCTGTACTCTCCCTGGCCAAACTTGGGAATCGTGCAGGGAGGGGTGACACCATACTACCATGTTTAATTTGTGTTTGATTTTACCTGCTGTAACATGCAAATATCGAGTGTTGTAAGAGCGTTACTTAAAAGTCTGTTTAACTATGTACCTTTTATTTTTTTTTACAGTACTTAAAGTAGTGTTTGACTGTATACCGTTATTTTACTGTGAAAACAGAGTAAAGGAGGGACATCGGACCCTTTCTATGCTGTAACCGAATTGTAGTGATTGTATTTGCCTGTAAATTGCATTGCATTTCAAAGGGGGATGCACGTTAATGTTTAGCTAGTATAAATGTGGGGAAGGTTGACTCTCGGGATCAGGAATTTTGTTTACCTTATTTGACACTAAGAGTGTGGAGTGTCACAGGGGAGACTGAAAGGTCAAAATTCATGGGAACCTCCCCAGTGTTCGGGCCCATTGGAAAGGAAATTTAATTTGGGACTATCTACCGGAAAGTTTGAAATCCTAAAGTGCTATGGAAGAAACTATGAACTTTAATCGAATTTTGGACTTTTACGACAAATTCAAGTCTGTGGGCGGGTCTAAGGAACTAAAGGAGCCAACTTGATTATTGGAACTTTCTGGATCTTGGGACTAAAGTAAATTGTCTGGAGAAATGGATATTTGAAAACCCTTCTCCACAAGAGACATTAACATTACAACAATAACTCAGAGATGGCCAGTCATCAAACTGAACCAAGAAAAGCCATCTTCAGCATGGATAAGAACAAAGGGCCCACTGCAGCCTGCATGCAAAAACCAAGCATAAAAGGACATTGCGATTACCAAGCTAATATTTCCACCAGGAAACAGATTTAGAAGAGCAACCCACCCAAGACATATTAACTTTTAACGAGCCTGCCAAAATATTACAAAGAAATGTCAAGCCCGCCAAATTTAAACAAAAAATTCTGGACTGATTGGATGCGAAGATTAGGACAACTCAAACAGTATAACTGGCCCTCTGTTTTAACAAAGGGTATACCATATTGCGACTATGACATCAAGAAGGGAGAGAAACCAATGCGACAGTTGTAACCTAATTTCTCCAGCCTCGAAGACCTGAAGTCCAAAAGGAAGGAAGGACATCACCATCGCGGCAGCAACCAACCACAGCCAACGTGACACCACCAAACCACCGCGATCGACCAAACTCGAAACAAAACTCCAACAGAAACAAACCGAAGAATCAAAAGTTTCCACTCTACAAGCTGTTCCTGAGCTACCAACGGGTAAAACATTACCAAAAGAACAGTAAAAACCTACTTCTAATGCAAGAAAACGGGTACTTACCCCACAAATCCAAAACGCGCCTTATCGCATCAGCGGGCTCAACCCGACTGAAGATTGCGCAGTAAGAATTCTCCTCTGACGTTCGGGGTACTTGCAAGCAGAACCTACAGAATTCAACGAACCCTGAAATCGCGAACTACCGCGAGCTGACCAGAAAGGATTGGTAAGCATAGTCCCTGCATGCCCTGGAGTCTAACCTAGCTAGAATTAGAGATTGGGAGGTGGGAGGTGCAATTTTTACTGTAACCCCCTTTGAATGTGTAATGTATTGTTCTTTATTAGCGTGATTATAAGTTTGACATTGTATTTTCTTGTCTGTAATAAAATCAAAGTTGTTTTGCATCAAACCAGTTGTCCTTTGCACTTTATCACATCCTCCAAATAAATCCAAAGTCTAGAACCCAAGGGAGTGGGAGCGATTCGAACCACTCAGGAGGTCAGAGGTGAACCTGACCCCTGGAGACCACCCCTTACACTATATAGACAACATCCTCATAGGGACGAGACATATTGACCCAGAAGTGGTACGAGCATACGGCGCAGAGACGAGACATATTGACCCGGAAGCGTGGCGGTACGAGTATACGGCGCAAAGGGGAGACATATAGACAATGTCCTCGCAGAGACGAGACATATTGACCCGGAAGCGTGGCGGTACGAGTATACGGCGCAAAGGGGAGACATATAGACAATGTCCTCGCAGAGACGAGATATATTGACCCGGAAGCGTGGCAGTACGAATGTACGGTGCAAAGGGGACGCATATAGACGACGTCTGAACATCCTGAACATGAACTAAAGGGAATACCAGAAACCCCTATACTTTCCCTAAAGTAAGATGGGTAAAAAAGCTAATAAAAAGGCGAATAAAACAGATGAGGAAACAGAATCCCAGGCCAGCCAAGAACAGGAGGAAGAATGTAGCTGGGGACCAGAATGGTCTCTATTAAATTTGCTCGGCAAAAAATATGCAAAAAAGACAATGAAAAAGAAAGGGTGGCAGCGTATGGATGCCCCGATAGACAGAAAAAATGGTTGGATAGTCAGTACAAACACAAGGTTGAAATAGCCCAAGTAATTATCCTCACCTGTTAACAATAAAAAGAAATAGACACCCACACTAAATTGATCCAGGAACTAAAAACTAAAATATCAAAGTTAGAAGAGGCAGCAAAGGAGAATGGACGACCCCAACAATGCGCATCTGTAGCATCCAGACTAATAATAACCCCCCCCCGCCCCCCCCCAGTACCCCCAGTATACCTCTCGCAGGAAGGCGGGAGAGCTTCAATACAATAACAAGACCCAGGAAGGGCCCCCAGCATATGACGAGCACATACGGTCAGCTCCCATACGCACTACCACCGTCCCCACACACAGGCAGCAACCCGCTCACATCACCGTACAAGAAGTTCCCCTCACCCCGCATAACAGACAGACACTGCTAAAAGATTTACTCACCCCCAAACCAAATAGCAGGAATACAGAATTCTGGCAAAAGGTTGAGGAAATGTTCGAAGCGCATAATTTAACCTCAGGAGACATACACGGTCTGGTAAAAGGTCAAAACCGGTAACATAAACTGGCAAAAGGCGATCCGAGTCATACAGAGCGGTGGCTGGATGACGATAGGGAACCAGTTGCAAACTAAGACACAGCAGATACAGGACCTCAAGCACCGGGATGGATGAATGTTGGGGACCAATAAGAACCAATTGGTGCAGAATATTAAAAGTAGCCCAAAAACCAAGTGAAAATGTAGAGGAGTATGGGGAACGGAAATGGCTCGAGTAAAAGGACCACTCTGGTGTCAACAACCCCGATAAAGACGATGTGACATTCTTAGAAATGTTTAAGGATGGACTGGAGGATGCACATCAGAAAAATAATTAAGCTAGGATTCAAGATAGGAGATAATTATGACAAAATCTTAGAAAGGGCACAAAACGTGGAGGAATTAAAGGCCGAACAGAAGGAAAAGATAGCTAAAGTAGCAGCGACAGTTTTAATGAAGGAAGAAAGGGAAGATAGGGGGGACCTCCGCGCAGCCCCCTTGACGTGTTACACATGTCACCAGGACAGTCACTTTAGCAGGGAATGCCCGCGAAAAGAGGCCGAAAAAGGGGCGGGCAAACCCAGGTGCCATAATTGTGACAAACTGGGACATGTAGCAAAACGGTGCTGGGCAGCGGGAGGTGGAGCAGCAGGAAAGGGCCCCCAGCAAGCCGGAAAAAGACAGGGACGCCCATCACGCGTGAGGAATTGATGGAAATCCTCCGACAAACAACCTTACCAGCCCCAGCCCCTCGCTAATGAGGATCTCATCAACCTACTTAAAATGGCCAGTACCCACTAGGAATTACCGGCCCCCAAGGGAAGGTTGGGACGGCCGACATTAGATCCAAGCATGTTTATTCGTGCAGTGTTAGGGGGCCAGCAGTGCAACATGCTTGTCGACACGGGAGCGTCAGTATCCATAACCAATTTAGATCTACCTCTTACAAGAACCACTGTTAATATCCAAGGGGTAGGGGGAGGGTCCAAGAAAGCGATGTTAAGCGAAGTAATACCATTAGAAATACAGGGAATAATGATACCTACCCAATATTGGTGGTGTCCCAATCCGGAAGGTACCATACTAGGAATAGACACCCTGAGGGAAGTATGGACCCCCAGCGTAATCGAATAATATGGGGAGAGAAACATTAGACCCAACAGATGTTCAATTGCCCGGGATACCAGCAACAACGAGTAGCAAGGATTGTCCCAATACAGCCCAAGTGGGAAACAAAGGGCATGTGGGGCAGTGTATGCCGACTATACCCGGCTCTGTGGGCACAGTACAAACAAGATTACGGGCTGGCCCGAGTGGACCCGGCCAAAATTCCTGGGCCAGAACACAAGGCCTGCAGACAATATCCCTTAAAACCCGAGGCTGAAGTAGCTATCCACCAAATAGTGCAGGAATTGGAAGCACAAGGAGTGGTAAAGCTAGTAACAGCCACCACTAATTCTCCAGTGTGGCTGGTAAAGAAACCAGATGGGACCTACAGGTTCACTGTCGACTATACAGCCCTGAATAAGGTTACCCCAAGGGAATATCCGATTGTGGCGAGTCCATCCACTGTTTTTAATGGCCTGAACCCAGAGCATAAAATCTTTACTGTACTCAACATAGCAAACAGGTTCTGGGCTGTACCTTTGGATGAGGAATCACAAAGGAAGTTTGCTTTCACTGTAAAGGGAAGAAGTATACATGGACCAGGGTGCCACAATGGTTTCACAATAACCCGGGCATATTCCATCGGGCATGGTCAGGAATCCTGGACCCCCTGGACGTAGGAGAAGAGAGCACTATACTACAGTACATAGACAATATCCTTATCGCTTCTAGTACTGAGCAACAGCACGTAATAGCCCTGATTACAGCACTGGGAGCCTTACGGGACTCTCGGTGTTATATATGCAGACTATAGATATACTCTCTGTGTAGTCACTGTATAGTTGCATAAGATTGAGACTTGTTACCTGATGTACTATCAATAAGGTTTACACTGTGTATATACTATGCTGGCACCACTCGAAGGTGCAACTGGTGGAGACCGGGGTTTCCTGCCCCTGTGGCAGAGGCTGTCCACCAGAGGGCACTGCAGTGGGAGACCTGAGAGTCACCAGCATAGATGTGCAGGGCCCACCATGCTTGTGCCTCACTCTGGAGTTACGAATAAAGGACCAAGGTCACTACAGTTTGAGTACAACACATTGCCTCGTGGAGTCATTCATAAGTGCATTACATACATAACACTGGGTTTAAGGCAAATCCTAGGAAAGCTTAGGTGGGGAAGGAGGAGATTACATATCAGGGATGCATAATAACCCAAAGCCTTACAAATAGATTTTACTGGACCAGAGCCCAGCAAAGGAGAAAAATGTATTGGCTGGTAATGGACCAGTTCACAAAATGGGTAGAAGTTTTTGCCACTAGGAACTGCACCACCAACACTTTGGTGGTAAAAACAGAGAGACAGACTATTATCTGAATGTTGACAGATTAGGAAAAGGGGAGGTGCAACGAGATCTGGGTGTCATGGTACATCAGTCATTGAAGGTTGGCATGCAGGTACAGCAGGCGGTTAAGAAAGCAAATGGCATGTTGGCCTTCATAGCGAGGAGATTTGAGTACAGGGGCAGGGAGGTGTTGCTACAGTTGTACAGGGTCTTGGTGAGGCCACACCTGGAGTATTGTGTACAGTTTTGGTCTCCTAACCTGAGGAAGGACATTCTTGCTATTGAGGGAGTGCAGCGAAGGTTCACCAGACTGATTCCCGGGATGGTGGGACTGACCTATCAAGAAAGACTGGATCAACTGGGCTTGTATTCACTGGAGTTCAGAAGAATGAGAGGGGACCTCATCGAAACGTTTAAAATTCTGATGGGTTTAGACAGGTTAGATGCAGGAAGAATGTTTCCAATGTTGGGGAAGTCCAGAACCAGGGGTCACAGTCTAAGGATAAGGGGTAAGCCATTTAGGACCGAGATGAGGAGAAACTTCTTCACCCAGAGAGTGGTGAACCTGTGGAATTCTCTACCACAGAAAGTTGTTGAGGCCAATTCACTAAATATATTCAAAAAGGAGTTAGATGTAGTCCTTACTACTAGGGGGATCAAGGGGTATGGCGAGAAAGCAGGAATGGGGTACTGAAGTTGCATGTTCAGCCATGAACTCATTGAATGGCGGTGCAGGCTAGAAGGGCCGAATGGCCTATTCCTGCACCTATTTTCTATGTTTCGATGTAACACAGTAGCTAAAATCCTGGCTGGGGAAATAATACCCAGGTGGGGAATGCCACTACAATTAGACTCAGATCAGGATACACATTTTACAGGAAAAATCATGAAGCAGGCTTGCGCTCTGTTAGGGATTAAACAAAAATTTCACATCCCATATCACCCGGAGTCCTCCAGATTGGTAGAGCGAATGAATAGGACCTTAAAAACAACACTGGCTAAGGCAATCAAGGAGACCGGACATGGGTGGGTTGAGTTACTACCACGAATCCTAATGAAATGAAGAGCAACCCCAAACCAGACTACCAGACTGACCCCCTTTGAATTAATGACAGGAAGATACAGGAGGCTTCCAGAGTGCTGGGAGTGAAGACGTAGCACCCTACAAGGACAAGATACGGAAGTTCGTGATGGAACTCTGTAAACAATCACATGAGTTATGAGCGCAAGCCAGAGACCAATAAACTATTAGAAATTTAGAAAGGGACACAAAGGAACAAAAGGTTCAGGTACCACAAAGAGGGAGCCAGATCATGGTAAAGATAAATCCCGAAAGACCCGGGTTCTCACCAAAATGGACCGGACCCCATCAGGTGATCATGGTTAGCGATACATGCGCCTGCATAGACGTGGGAGATGTTGGCAAATGGAAACACTGGATCCAGTTGAAAAGATATGGATCCTAACCAACCGGTGGCCACCAGGAAATGTTATGTTTTACAGGATCCTAGCCCTCCTTGGATCAGGGACATCCACTGACGGAGGAAGTAACGGACCTCAAGGCCTGTATTACAGGGATTCGGACAACATTAGTTGTGATCCGGATTCAGGAACTCTAATGGTGATAGTCGGCACAACAATGGATTTAAATTGCAGCATTGGACTAACAGGCATAAAACAAATTAACAGAGAATCTAACCGACAGTGGGAGTGGACCACTAACGAGGGCATAACACTAGCAGTAAACGAGACTGCGGTATGCTTTGTATTAGAGGAAGAACGAGGAAGTTGCACCCACAGGGAGGGGGTACAGATAAGGTGTATGCCCATCTTCATTCAATTTTCTGGAAAACCACGGCAAGGGGAAACCAAGTGGAAGATATGTCAGGCCTCCCGTGTGTGGGTACCGAGCAGTGGTGTTGGGACATCCTTATCCAAGATAGAAGCCCCACCAATGCCCCGCCAACCATTCTAGTGACAGCGACGCTCCCCAGTACAACCACACAAGCCCCTCCCATGTGTCCACTCATGAGAGCTGGAGCCAAAGGGGGGCTAGTAATAAAGGAAACTAAGGAAAAGATATATTTTGGGGTATGTCACCGAATACTTACAGTCGTCTTAAATCTAACAGATATCACCCTTCCTAGCTTTTGTGGGAATAAAACCATAAGTCCATACCAGAACCTGACCCAATGAGTCCTTGAAGACCCGGGATTCACCACCATGAGATTTAATATCAGAAAGGGAACGAAATGAGGTCGGATGAAAAGGGGAATAATGGAAACACTAGGCACGGTTATGCGGCTGGGCTTGCAACGGTAAATACTATAGACCAGTACGCAATAGACGACCGAGTTAACACTTTAACGCAAACCTTAAGGGGTTTATTGGGGAAGGAAATAGATAGCCAAGCCTTACAAGCGTGGTTGGGAGATGACGCAGAAGGGGAACTGTTACAAGTGGCCCACACATTACAGGAACATGGCCAAGACCATAAATTTGATCCATGTAATGGGAAAAGACCTAAGTACACGATTGAAAGCAGAAATAGTTTGCTCCGGGTATGGGGCATGGATAATTAGTAAGGTACAACATTACCTGGAACAACACCAAAATGGATCCCGAACGACATATTTCATAATTGGACTCTAGACAAAAACATGAATAATACACGCGAGGTACGGAAAAATAGTCACGCATGGGTGCCAAAATTTAGATGTATTACTGGACATGTGAATATGATCGGATTCGTGTTATCAATACCACAGTATGATGTAACAAAGGGAGACCCCTTATACCAAACCGATAATATTGGAGAAGTAAGAAACCGAACACGATTGTGTTACCATGAACCCTCCAGACATGTGATTAAAAATAACAATAGTACCAAAGGAATTGACATAATCGACTGTTATAAAAATAACCAAGTGATTTTGTGTCGAGGTACGCCAAGAATAACGGATTCCACCAAACTAATGAATGCACACTGAGTATTACCCCCCAGGGACACGATTCTGAAACAATCGCCGCTCCACAAGGGAAGGGTTGCGTGAGCACAGGAGCAAGCAATCTGATGATTAAGACCAAGGGAGGAGTCACCCCCTGCACCATCGTCAGACCTAATTTTTGTTTCATGGGGGAGACAGACATAAATGGATACCGCAAACACCCCAAAACAACGGAAATTGTTCACGGGACGGTCATGGACACCATCCGAGAAGGATACGAGAAGGCGGTATGGGAACTGCAAGGAAGGCAAATACCTGAACTAAGTGAGGAACAATTGCAACTGGTGCAAGGAACCCAAAGCCAAAGACGACAGTATATCCGGCTAATGGAAGAAATAGACAACCTACAAAGAGACATTAATGTGATGCTGGCCAACCAGCCATGGTATTCAAAACTGTGGGACATTGGACTTAATATTCAGATCCACCCATGGACAAGGATTATATCACATGTACTTGTTGTAATACAAGGTCTGGTACTGATAATATTGGTGGGGTTAACCTGTGCACAAATCAATCGGGGCAGGCGACACACTATGGCACGCACCGCGATAAAGGCAATGGAGGGACAGAAATTCCAACAGTCCGGCAGAAAGGACTTACCTGGGAGGAAAGTCACAGGAGGTCCTGAAGTTTAGAAAATGGCCACCCAGACGGACAGACATACCTGGGACTCACTCACAGGAAAGTAGCTTTCGGGGAATATAGCCTACTTGGTGTATAGCCAAGAGCAAAGGGGGGAATTGTAAGAGGAAAAATATATTTGGCATTAGGGGTATATACAAAATGTTTTAAGTTAGCTAACCAGAAAAGGTGTACAGCTGAAATCTTTGGCATTCAAAGACATGCCTATCTTCAGTACTCCATAAACCTCACTCTGTCTCAACGGCATATTAGCACATTGGAATGTTATCTTATCTCTCTTGTCTTGACCAGATGGAGTTTTTCCATTGTTTCTTTAGACCCCTTGCCCTGTTTATCTGCCCTTCTGGGTTTCCTGTGATGGGGCCTCCTGTAATGAATCATTCTGATATGTTATTTCCTTTACACACCCTTATAAAAGTGACCATTACAAAGGCCTATGTCCGAGATCCATTCCTAACCCTGTAATTATAACAGAGCTCGATAGTCCCAATAACCAACCCGAGTCGAAGGCCGCCAAGTCAGCACATTCTAACAAGATGAGGTCACCCTAGAGAAGGCCTGAAACTGCCTTCAGACACTGGTCTGTCAATCCAAGGTATTACTGATAAGGTAACCAATCAGGAGTCGTGGGAGGTTGTATTGGGGAAGTAACGGGGTCTTTGGTATTGTATAAAAAATGTATGAATTTGCCGTTCGCAAAGCATTTCCACGCACAGGTGGCTGTGTTGAGAAATTGCTCCCGGACTATTCGTGAATAAAGATGATTGAACCTTGCCTTCCGTCTCCGTCTATTAACTTCGAGGGCTGCTACACGCATTGGGATGAGTGTCGACCCATTATATCAGGGGGTCCGCTCGTGGAAAGAGAAGCCTTTCCGCTTTCCCCCAACTGAGAGGGAGAGTGAGAGAGAACTACATTCTGCCTGAGAGAGTGAGAGAGACGGAGAGAGAGAGAGAGAGAGCTACACACTGACAGAGAGAGTGAGAGAGAGAGAGAGAGAGAGAGAGAGAGAAACATTCTGCCCGAGAGAGTAAGAGAGAGAGGGAGAGAGAGAGAGAGCTACATTCTGCCCGAGCGAGTGAGAGAGAGAGGGAGAGAGAGAGCTGCACAATGACAGAGTGAGTGAGATAGAGAGTGAGAGAGAGCTACATTCTGCCTGAGAATGTGAGAGAGAGAGAGCTACACCGACCGAGAGAGTGAGCAAGAGAGAGAGAGAGAGCGAGACAGAACTACACACTGCCCGAGAGAGTGAGAGAGAGAGAGGGAGAGAGAGAGAGCTACACACTGACCGAGAGAGTGAGAGAGAGAGAGAGGGAGAGAGAGGGAGAGAGAGAGAGAGCTACACACTGCCCGAGAGAGTGAGAGAGAGAGAGAGGGAGAGAGAGCTGCATACTGCCTGAGAGAGTGAGTGAGAGAGAGAGAGAGAGCTACACACTGAACGAGTGCATGCGTGAGAGAGAGAGAGAGAGAGAGAGAGAGCAACATTCTGCCCGAGAGAGTGAGGGACAGAGGGGCAGAGAGAGAGCTACATTCTGCCCAAGAGAGTGAGAGAGAGAGGGAGAGAGAGAGAAAGAGAGAGAGCTGCACACTGACAGAGAGAGAGAGAGAGAGAGAGAGAGAGACAGAGAGAGAGAGAGAGAGAGAGCTACACACCAACGGAGAGAGTGAGAGAGAGAGAGAGAGCTACACACTGCCCAAGAGATTGAGAGAGAGTGGGAGAGAGAGAGAGAGAGAGAGAGAGAGAGAGCGAGAGGGGGCGAGAGAGAGAAAGAGAGAGTGAGAGAGAGAGAGGGAGTGATTTACGCACTGACCAAGAGAATGAGAGAGAGGCAGAGAGGGAAAGAGAGAGAGAGAGCTGCAATCTGCTTGAGAGAGTGTTAAAGAGTGGGAGAGAGAGAGAGATAGAGAGAGAGAGAGAGCTACACACCAACTGAGTGAGAGAGAAAGTGACAGAGAGAGCTACACACTGCCCGAGAGAGTGAGAGAGAGAGGGAGAGAGAGAGAGAACTACACACTGACAGAGAGAGAGAGAGAGAGTGAGAGCTAAACACTGACTGTTATGTATGTAAACCTGTAAATACCATGTCTAACCACCAGAGGGCTTATCCCCTGGAGTCCCAATGGATCCCACAATCCCTTGGGAGTACCTGTATATAAGGAGACCTCATAGGCTGGAGAGGCACTCTGAGATTTGTAATAAAAGATTAATGGTCACACCTTACTTTGAGCTTGCAGTATCTAGTCTGACTCTTTATGCAAGATATAACAAGTGGCGACGAGATACAAATGACAAACCCCACCGCAACAATGCAGAGAAGTGTGGGCATCCTGGAGAAATTTTCGGAGGGAGATGATTGGGAAACTTTTGTGGAGCGACTCGACCAATACTTCGTAGGCAATGAGGTGGAAGGAGAAGCGAACGCTGCCAAACGAAGGGCGATCCTCCTCACTGTTTGCGGGGCATCAACGTATGGCCTCATGAAAAATCTGCTCGCTTCAGCGAAACCCACAGACAGGTCGTACGGTGAGTTGTGCACACTGGTCCGGGAGCATCTAAACCCGAAGGAAAGTGTTCTGATGCCGAGGTATTGGTTCGACACGTACAAGAGGTTTGAAGGCCAGGAAGTGGCGAGCTACATCGCCGAGCTAAGGCGCCTTTCAGGACATTGCAAATTTGAAGGACACTTGGAGTATATGCTCAGGGATTTCTTTGTACTTGACATTGGCCATGAAGTAATACTTCGCAAACTTTGGACTGTAGAGACCCCAACCTTATAAAGTCATAGCAATAGCCCAGGCGTTTATCACCACCAGTGACAATACCAAGCAAATTTCTCAGCACACTAGTGCTGCTGCAAGTACTGTGAACAAAGTAATGTTGTTTTCAAATTGAAATGTACATGGAAGGACTTACATGCCTGCAGCTGCACGTCCGCAGATGACTCAAAGTCCACCATCAAGGGTGGTGAATACAAGGCCATTAGCACCTTGTTGGTGCTGCAGGGGTGATCACCGTTTCCATTCATGCCGCTTCAAAGGATACGTTTGCAAGGGCTGTGGAACAATGGGATACCTCCAACATATGTGCAGACGAGCTGCAAATCCTGCACATCCTGCAAACCACCATGTTGCAGAGGAGAACAGATCCACGGTAGATCATGACGAACCAGAGCCTCAGACCAAGGAGGCAGATGTATATGAGGTGCACACATTTACCACAAAGTGTCCCCGTTAATGCTGAAGGTTGAATTAAATGGACTCCCGGTGTCCATGGAGCTGGACACGGGCGCAAGCCAGTCCATAATGAGCAAAAAGAATTTTGACAAATTGTGGTGCAGCAAGACCTCAAGGCCAGTCCTGACTCCCATTCGTACTAAACTGAGAACGTAAACAAAGGAACTGAGTCCCGTAATCGGCAGTGCTACTGTAAAGGTCTCCTATGATGGAGTGGTGCACGAGTTACCACTCTGGGTGGTACTGGGTGATGGCCCCATGCTGTTCGGCAGGAGCTGGCTGGGAAAGATATGCTGGAACTGGGACAACGTCTGAGCGCTCTCGTCCGTCGACGACACCTCATATGCCCAGGTCCTAAACAAGTTCCCCTTGCTGTTTGAACAAGGCAAAAGGAAGTTCTAAGGAAGAAAAGTGCAGATCCATTTGATTCCGGGGGCGCGACCCATCCATCACAAGGTGAGAGCGGTACCTTACATGATGAGAGAGAGGGTGGAGATCGAGCTGGACAGACTGCAACGAGAGGGCATCATCTCGCCAATCTAATTCAATGAGTCGGCCAGTCTGATTGTTCCAGTCCTCAAGGGAGACGGCACCGTCAGAATCTGTGGTGATTACAAAGTAACTATCAATCGTTTCTCGTTGCAGGATCAATACCCGCTACCATAGGCAGACGACATATTTGCGACGCTGGCGGGAGAGAAAATGTTCATGAAGCTGGACTTGACCTCGGCCTACATGACGCAGGAGCTGGACTCATCAAAAGGCCCGACCTGCATCAACACGCACAATGGTCTCTTCATTTACAACAGATGCCCATTTGGGATTCGATCGGCCGCGGCGATATTCCAGAGGAACATGGAAAGCTTGCTGAAGTCGGTCCTGTGCACTGTGGTCTTCCAGGACGACATCTTGGTTACAGGTCGGGACACAAGCACCTGCAGAACCTGGAGGAGGTTCTTAGTCGGCTTAATCATGTGGGGCACTTCGAGCGTTTTAGCCTGAGAAAGCTAGGAATCTGTTATGTTGAAACAAATTGCTTGTGTTGTACGATCCATGTAAGCATTTTGTACTCGCATGTGATGCGTTGCCGTATGAGGTTGGGTGTGTATTGCAACAAGCTAATGAATCTTGGAAATTGCAACCAGTTGCTTATGCATCCAGAAGTCTGTCTAAGGGGAGAGGGCCTACAGTATAATTGAAAAAGAAGCGTTAGCGTGTGTTTACGGGGTAAAGAAAATGCATCAATATCTGTTTGGGATCAAATTTGAATTGGAAACAGACCATAAGCCACTTATATTCCTCTTTTCTGAAAGCAAGGGGATAAATACGAACGCATCGGCCCGCATCCAGAGATGGGTGCTCACATTGTCCGCATACAACTACGCCATCCGCCACAGGCCAGGTACAGAAAACTGTGCCAATACTCTCAGCAGGTTGTCATTGCCCATCACAGGGGTGGAGCTGGCACAGCCTGCAGATTTAGCCATGGTAATGGAAGCATTCGACAGTGAGCAATCACCCGTTACCGCCCGACAGATTAGAACTGGACGAGTCAGGACCCCTTACTGTTCTTAGTAAAAAACTGTGTGCTTCACGGGAGTTGGTCTAGTGTCCCGTTAGAGATGCATGAAGAAATAAAGCCGTACCAGCGGCAGAGATGAAATGTCTATACAGGTTGACTGCTTCCTATGGGGAAATCAGGTATTGGTGCCAAAAAAGGGCAGGGACAATTTCATTAGTGATTTCTACAGCACCCACCCAGGCATTGTAATGATGAAAGCGATAGCCAGATCCCATGTGTGGTGGCTCGGTATCGATGCAGACTTAGAGTCCTGCATGCACAAATGTAATACATGTTCACAGTTAAGCAATGCACCCAGGGATGTGCCAGTAAGTTTATGGTCCTGGCCCTCCAAACCGTGGTCCATGGTCCATGTCGACTATGCAGGCCCATTCTTGGGAAAAATGTTCCTTGTGGTCGTAGATGCGTACTCCAAATGGATTGAATGTGTGATAATGTCGCCAAGCACGTCCGCTGCCACCATTGAAAGCCTACTGGCCATATTTGCCATGCACGGCCTGCCTGATATCCTTGTAAGTTACAATGGGCCACGCTTTACCAGTGCCGAGTTCAAGGAGTTCATGACCCGCAATGGGATCAAACATGTCACATCTGCTCCGTTTAAGCCAGCGTCCAACGGTCAGGCAGAACGAGCAGTTTAAACAATCAAGCAGAGCTTGAAAAGGGTAACTGAAGGCTCACTACAGACTCGTTTATCCCGTGTCCTGCTCAGTTACCGCACAAGACCCCACTCGCTCACCCTCCTGCTGAACTGCTCATGAAAAGGGCACTTAAGAAAAGGCTCTCGTTAGTCTACCCTGATGTACACGAACAGGTAGAGAGCAGGCGGCTTCAACAGAATACATATCATGATCGCGCAAATGTATCACGCGAAATTGAAATAAATTATCCCGTAGTTTGTTGAACTATGGACAAGGTCTCAAGTGGCTTCCTGGTACCGTTCTGGCCAAAGAAGGGAGTAGGGTGTTTGTGGTAAAACTTTCAAATGGATTCACCTGCAGGAAACACTTGGACCAAACCAAACTCAGATTTACAGACTATCCAGAACAACCCACAATAGACTCCAGCTTTTTCGACCCTCCAACACACACACAAGTGGCAACCAACCCAGTGGTTGACCACGAAGCAGAACCCATCACCTGCAGCAGCCCAGCAGGACTCACCACCCCCAGCAGCCCAGCAAGGCCAGCTGCGCGGCAGCCCAGCGAGGGCCCAACAAACGACTCACCAAAACCAGCATTTGCACCGAGACGATCAACCAGGGAAAGGAAGGCCCCAGATCAACTCACATTTAAATAGTTACACTATTGATGTGGGGGCGGCGGAGGGGTGTTGTTATGTATGTAAATCTGTAAATACCATGTCTAACCACCAGAGGGCTTATTCCCTGGAGTTCAAAGGAATCCCACAATCCCTTGGAAGCCCCTGTATATAAAGAGGCCTCACAGGCTGGAGAAGCACTCTGAGATCTGTAATAAAGGATAATGATCACACCTTACTTTGAGCTTGCAGTATCTAGTCTGGCTCTTTATTCAAGACATAACACCGATGGAGAGAGTGAGAGAGAGAGAGAGAGAGCGAGAGAGAGAGCTACGCACTGACCGAGAGAGTGAGGGAGAGAGCGAGAGAGACAGAGAGCTACACACCGACTGAGAGAGAGTGAGAGAGAGAGGGAGGGAGAGAGAGAGAGCTACACACTGCCCAAGAGAGTGCGAGAGAGAGGGAGAGTGAGAGAGTTACACTATGCCTGAGAAAGTGAGAGAGAGAGAGAGAGATAGAGATAGAGAGAGAGAGTGAGGGAGAGATTTACGCACTGACAGAGAGAGTGAAAGAGAGAGGCAGAGAGAAAGAGAGAGAGCTACACTCTGCCTGAGAGTGATAGAGAGAGGAAGAGAGAGAGACATAGAGAGAGCGAGATCTACACACCAACCGAGAGTGAGAGAGAGAGTGAGAGAGAGAGAGCTACACACTGACTGAAAGAGAGAGAGAGAGCTACACACTGCCCGAGTGAGTGAGAGAGAGAAAGAGTAACATTCTGCCCGAGAGAGTGAGAGAGGGAGAGAGAGAACAACATTCTGCCCGAGAGAGTGAGAGACAGAGGGAGAGTGAAAGAGTTACACTATGCCTGAGAAAGTGAGAGAGAGAGAGAGAGAGATAGAGAGAGAAAGAGGGAGAGATTTACGCACTGACAGAGAGAGTGAAAGAGAGAGGCAGAGAGAGAGAGAGAGAGAGCTACACTCTGCCTGAGAGTGATAGAGAGAGGAAGAGAGAGATAGAGAGAGAGAGCGAGATCTACACACCAACCGAGAGTGAGAGAGAGTGAGAGAGAGTGAGCTACACACTGACTGAGAGAGAGAGAGAGAGAGAGCTATACACTGACTGAGAGAGACATAGAGAGAGCGAGATCTACACACCAACCGAGAGTGAGAGAGAGAGTGAGAGAGAGAGAGCTACACACTGACTGAGAGAGAGAGAGAGAGCTACACACTGCCCGAGTGAGTGAGAGAGAGAAAGAGTAACATTCTGCCCGAGAGAGTGAGAGAGGGAGAGAGAGAACAACATTCTGCCCGAGAGAGTGAGAGACAGAGGGAGAGTGAAAGAGTTACACTATGCCTGAGAAAGTGAGAGAGAGAGAGAGAGAGAGAGATAGAGAGAGAAAGAGGGAGAGATTTACGCACTGACAGAGAGACTGAAAGAGAGAGGCAGAGAGAGAGAGAGCTACACTCTGCCTGAGAGTGATTGAGAGAGGAAGAGAGAGAGGCATAGAGAGAGCGAGATCTACACACCAACCGAGAGTGAGAGAGAGAGTGAGAGAGAGAGAGCTACACACTGACTGAGAGAGAGAGAGAGAGCTACACACTGCCCGAGTGAGTGAGAGAGAGAAAGAGTAACATTCTGCCCGAGAGAGTGAGAGAGGGAGAGAGAGAACAACATTCTGCCCAAGAGAGTGAGAGACAGAGGGAGAGAGAGAGCTACACATTGACCGAGTAAGTGAGAGAGAGAGAGAGAGAGAGAGAGAGAGAGAGAAAGGAAGGGCTATACACCAATTGAGAGAGTGAGAGTGAGAGAGAGGGAGAGAGAGAGAGAGAGAGAGAACTACACCCCGATGGAGAGAGAGTGAGAGAGAGAGCTACATTCTGCCCGAGAGAGTGAGAGAGGGAGAGAAAGAGAGAGAGCTACACACTGCCCAAGAGAGTGAGAGAGAGAGAGAGAGAGCGAGAGAACTACATCCCGATGGAGAGAGAGAGAGAGCTACACACTGACTGTCATATATTCAACTATCATTGTAACCCATGTATAAGCTGACCTAAGGTGTACACCTTGAGAACATTGACCACAAGGGGATGAACTTGTGGGAGACACTCCGAACCTGGACTTTCAGGTGTAAAAGGGGAAACTCCACCCACCTTCATCACTTGAGGTCTTGGTAATAAAGGTAACTGGTCACAGAGTGACCTTCTCTCAAATATGGGCTCGTGTGCATTTATACTGTAAAGTAAGGGCATATCATTGGCGACGAGAAACTGGGATTCAAACCATGCGAGCATGGCCACTAGCAGCACAGAAGAGAAGTACTGTGTTGGTGATGATTGGGATGACTTTATTGAGAGACTACAGCAAAGTTTTGTCACTAAAAAATGGTTGGGACAGGATTCAGCCGACAAATGCAGAGCTCATCTCCAGACAGTTTGTGGATCCAGAACGTACTCCCTGATGAAGGACCTTCTAACGCCAGAGAAGCCGGCGGACAAGACGTTCGAAGAGCTCAGTAAGTTGATCGGGGAACACCTTAAACCGGCGAGCAGCATGCACATGGCGAGACACCGGTTTTACACGCACCAGCGGCGAGAAGGGAAAAGCGTTCCAGACTTCGTGGCAGATCTCCGGCGACTGGCAAACCTTTGTAAGTTCCCAGATGCATGCAGAGCGGAGATGCTGCGAGACTTTTTTATTGAGGGCATCGGGCACGCTGGGGTTTTCAGGAAACTGATTGAGACCAAAGACTTGACCTTGGAAGCAGCGGCTCTGATAGCCCAGACATTTATCTCAGTGGAGGAAGAGACCAGAATGATGCATGACAAAAATCTTGGTTCAAATGCGACCAGGGAGTCAACATTGTTAATGCGGCACACAGTTCTCTAGGCAGACAAGGGCAATCGGATATGCCCCAGCATGTAGTCGAACCCAAAGGGGGAATTGAACAGAGACAATGGCTAGCTGAACGGCGATTCATGCCATTGCAATGGTCAATGCGGCCAGTAATGGGGCCATCAACACCTGGTAATAGTGCGCTTAAGGACAGTTACAGAGACAATCAGAGACGATCGACTGGTAATGGACCTTTTGTTTCCAACAAAGGGGCATCCAGTTCATGCTGGAAGTATGGAGGTAAACACCCAGCCAGAGCTTGCATGTATCAGCAATATACCTGCAGAAACTGTAATGTCAGCGGTCACTTGGCACGTATGTGCAGGAAGCCTGCTGCCAGGTTGATGTATGAGGAGGACAGGCCCGATGTAAGCCCTACGAGACCAAATGAATACTGGGGGAAATCGCTGGAAGCTGAAATTCAGCGTGTTCATGTGGAGCATATATACAGTTCATATACCAGGACGCCAACGATAATGATGAAAGTGCTCCTCAATGGCATCCCAGTATTAATGGAGCTAGACACGGGGGCCAGCCAGTCACTGATGAGTATCAAACAGTTCGAAAGGTTGTGGCTGTCCAATGCCAGGAGGCCAAAATTATTGCCGATTGACGCACATCTACGGACATATACAAAGGAGATCATTCCGGTGCTAGGCAGCGCCACGGTAGTCGTGACCCACAAAGATTCGGAGAACAGGTTGCCACTCTGGATTGTCCCGGGGGACGGTCCCGCACTACTGGGGAGGAGTTGGCTTGCTGTCATGAACTGGAAATGGGGCGATGTCAATGCAATTTCTTCTATAGAGTGAGCATCATGCTCACAGGTCCTGGACAAATTTGACGCATTATTTCAAGCGGCATCGGCACTTTCATGGGGGCCAAGGTAGTGATTCACATAAACCCGGATGCCAGGCCAGTACACCACAAGGCCAGAGCGGTGCCGTACGTGATGCGGGAAAAGATAGAAGGTGAATTGGACCGCCTGCTGAGGGAAGGCATCATCTCGCCAGTCGAATTCAGTGACTGGGCGAGCCCAATTGTGCCGGTGCTCAAGGCGGATGGGTCAGTCAGGATATGTGGCGATTATAAGGCCGCCATCAATCGGATGTCACTCCAAGACTAGTACCCACTACCGAGAGCGGAGGACCTCTTTGCGACGCTATCCGATGGCAAATGTTTTTTCAAAATTGGACCTGATCTCAGCTTACATGACCCAGGAGCTGGCGAGTGAGTCGAAGAAACTGACCACCATCACGACACACAAGGGGTTGTTTGAGCATAACAGATGTCCGTTCGCGATTCGTTCAGCCGCCGCGATCTTTCAGCGAAATATGGAAAGCCTCCTCAAGTCGATTCCAAGGACGGTGGTTTTTCAAGACACCATCCTCATCACGGGTCGCGATACTGAAGAACACCTCCACAACCTGGAGGAGGTGCTACACAGACTGGACCGGGTAGGGTTGTGACTGAAAAAGGCGAAGTGCGTCTTCTGAGCTCCAGAGGTAGAATTCCTGGGGACGAGGGTAGCAGCAGATGGGATCAGACCTACTGCATCCAAAACGGAAGTGATCCAGAGAGTACCCAGATCCTGCAACACGACAGAGCTGCGTTCGTTCCTGGGGCTCCTGAACTACTTTGATAACTTTCTTCCCAAATTGAGCACACTGTTAGAGCTGCTACACGTGCTCCTACGCAAAGGTCGCGATTGGTTCTGGGGGGACAGCCAGGAAAGGGCTTTTGATACAGCACGCAATTTGTTATGCTCCAACAAACTGTTAGCGTTATATGACCCGTGTAAGAAACTTGTTTTAACATGCGATGCGTCATCCTATGGGGTCGGGTGTGTTTGCAGCATGTGAATGCCAATGGCCAGTTACAGCCGGTAGCTTATGCCTCCAGAAGTCTGTCCCAGGCAGAAAGGGGCCACGGGATGGTAAAAAAGGAAGCGCTTGCATGTGTATATGCA